>NC_142417.1:14557500-15230000 GCF_059516105.1 Syngnathus floridae | reverse complement strand
AAATTCCAGCAACACCGTTAATCCTTAGTGATTATTGTCAGTATAATACCAACGACAAATGTGAACTAGTTCCTGCTTCCAATTAGTTCTCTATGGCAAAGTAAATACCTTCTTAGTTTTGATATCGATGTAAATAAGGCGGCTGAGTCTGAAAGGTTAAACTCAGTGTTTGAGCATGATTCATGTCGGTAATTTTTGCCTCACAACTTTTGTTGGGTCCTTAATTGTGAAGTATTAATGCTCAAATATATACGTATACATTGCTTCTGATATCTGATCCAGTATGTTTGAGGGAGCTGTGAAAAGAAAGTCACACTACATTATGCATTTCCATTCTTTAGGTCAGGTCTTCCAAGACTGCTGCAGTTCATCACATATCAATTGTAAGAACTTCCAGGCTTTTTTTTCTTTTAATAGTATTTTGAAATGAATCTTGGCGAGCAATGGGTGGGTAGCTGCTCAACGAGAGGGCAAATGTGTAGAGTACATTGAGTGAAAATTGCAGCACTGAATCAGTTATGTGTTAAAAAAAGGAAAATGTGCTCCTGTTATATTTATGTTTTCAGCTACTGTTTAAACTAATGTGGGGGAAACTTAATAAAACAAGCATTGTAATTTCCAGATTAGAAACATAAGCTTTGAACCCTGTGGTTTATAGTTTAGTGTAGTTTATCTATGGATTTTTCATAATTGCGTTTTACACATGAACAAAACACGATTTTCCCTTAATTTTAGCTGGTATATTTAGGTGCATCTTACATTTTGGAATTTATGATAAATATTTTTTCCTTTTAAACCTGATGTGACAGGTGGTATACATTAAAGCAGCATGGATAAAATAACGTGTTCCTTCAAGGATAGAGGGAATTAATATTTCATAGGCAATCTGATGATTTTGTTGCTGTGCGACAGGGTTGCTGTTAACGGACGGTTTAGCTTTAGACAGGACAGGACAGGAAAGCCAGGACATGGTACCTCTCGATCACGGTGGCTGCATCCTGCTCTCTTTTCCGTCTCTTTTTCTCAGCAATGCCCCGGAAAGCCCTGCCAGAATGTCAAAGTGTTAAGCTGGTGCGAGGGGGAGAAAGGTTTGGTAGGGCAAATTTGGTTTTGATGTGATCTAACCCATATTAGTGACCTGACCCATATCAGTGAGTTTAAGGGGTTAAATTGTGAGCAAAGATTGAAGAACGCTTTTAAGAGCAAAATGAGTGGTTTTAGGTTCAGTCAAGGTAATTGAAGTATTTAGAGTTATTCATGGATTGGCACAGGTTATTGCAGGATACAGCATAAAAACACACGGGCGCGCACACATGCACGCACACACACACACACAATGTAGCAAAGAGAAACGCGTTTATAATTAAGAATTTTCAAGTGTGCCTTATCAAAAGTTTTATACCAAGGGGACTGCTTATGAGTATTTGACAGTAGACCATTGGTGTCAAACTCAAGGCCCGGGGGCCAAATACGGCCCGCCACATCATTTTATGTGGCCCGCAAAGACACATTTTGCATCGACTTTGTGTCATTACAAAACTCACAAATTGTCTTCACTTTTTAGAAAGAGATATTGCTAGCAATTTTTATTACCATGCATCTTTTTAAACTAGTTGAACAGTTTTTACCAGTCTTTCAAAACTAGTTATTCATCAGTTTGTTGTGTAGCTTTTACTGTATATAATAGTTAATTTAAGACTTGATTAACCCTAGCCATTTCAATGACTGTCGAACTTGGTCAGTGAGCCCTGTCATTCTATTCTAAAGTGGATAACAATGGCTCTGACATGATGTCGGTCGGACATAATGTGTGTCAAATATCAAGTCATATCCTGCAGTTAGTTTTTGAATGTTCATAGCCACCAACCTACTAGGGAAGGACAAGAAATGAATGTCTGTACAGTGAACATTATCACTGCCCAGCCTGATTAGAAAATTGGCACCATATTATTACTGGAATAGTTTCAAGATTAATCACGTTGGGTTTTTCATATTCTATTTGCGTATGAAACATCCCCCAATCTTATTTTACAATGTTGTATCCATCACATGCAGCAATGATTTACTGAAGGTGACAATGTTTTCTTTCAAATAAGCAAAAATATGCGCTGACCATTACATTTCATGCGTCATACTGTAGGACTGAGTATATACTACACGAGGTCATCTATTAGCATCACTGGGGTATTTCTTGATTTGTATTGTAAAGAGAGAATTTAAAAAATTGGTTTAGTTTGTTGCTTTATGTGCCTTCATGCACCTTCGACCAAGTTGGTAATACTCAGTCCAGTAAATGTGGTTATTGAGGGCACAATAAATTGAATAACACAGGGGTAAATGTGGAAAACATGCAGAAAAAGGTTCAAGGTGTTGCTTGACTTGACGAGAACCAAAAAAGATGCCAAATATGAAGCGTGTGGGTGGGTGAAGAAATTACTCACGATATTCTACAGTCGTGATTTGGAATGCCGCCACAGAGAAAGAAGACAAGATAGAAGATAAGTTAGCAGCATGGCCAGCCAAATCATAAATAGGCATCGGTTGAATTTCATCACATAACAGCTCATAGGGGAGGTCACATATGGTGGAGAACAGGAGTGGTTTTTGCAATGCATACCTGAGCTGTCATATAGGATACCAAAGTTTCAAATTACCCAAATTATATGTGATCATTATGTCAATAACAGGATACAAAAAAAAACCAATCCTTTAAAACTGCAGAATTGATTGGGGAATTTTATTGTGGGCAGCCTAAGGCAATAATCATCATAGCATCTAGATAGGCCAAACCCGTGAATGGATCATCTTGACGAAGAAAAAGTGCTCACTAACACAAATTGTTACATAATCGATTATATTTTTGAAATATCCTATTACGATGGAACAGTACACAACGTGGATTTAATTATGATCTGGAAACTCGTTTTATTTACCGACAGACCTGACCAGAACTTGATAGAGAATTATACACATTTAAGGAGAAGAAATGTAGAAATGCTGTACTTACGCTTGCATGGTGGTAGTTGCTGTCTGAAAGCTCAACATGTTTTCTTTTGGGAACCAGCTATTGGAATTATCTTCTGTAATCACAAAAAATAGAAAGCTCAACGTGTTTTCTTTTGGGAACCGGCTATAGTAGGAATTATCTTCTGTCATCACAAAAAAATAGAATGTAGAACAGTCAAAATAAGTTTCACTGAAGTGCATAAGGCTCTTAAATGAATTTAGCATTTTTTCTGTATTGGTTAAGCTATATAATACAGCAATCCCTCGTTTATCATGGATAATTGGTTCCAAGACCACCGCGATAGGTGAAAATTCATGTCACCCTCTCATTTTTAACATACAAATACTTTCAAACATGTAAATACTATATTAATAGTAGAAATGACATACAGAAAATAATGTATAAATAATATAAATACAAATATGATACGTGTGTGTGTGTGTGTGTGTGTGTGTGTGTGTGTGTGTGTGTGTGTGTGTGTGTGTGTGTGTGTGTGTGTGTGTGTGTGTGTGTGTGTGTGTGTGTGTGTGTGTGTGTGTGTGTGTGTGTGTGTGTGTGTGTGTGTGTGTGTGCGTGTGTGTGTGTGTGTGTAACATGTAGCTGTAGCTAAAGTATACATACTGTAAATATGTTTTCAGAACTCTTTTATTATTATAACAACTTTTTTATTACTAGGAACAAGTGTACATACTGTAAATATGTTTTTAGAACTCTTATTATTATAAGAATGTTTTTTATAACAAGGTAAGATACTGTAAATGTGTTTTTAGATTTTTTATTATTATTATAACAACTTTTTTTATAACAGTACAAGTGTACATACGGCAATTGTGTGGGCAATCCCTGCCTTCTGCTGGTTTGCGAGCAACTTTCGTGCCATAATTACTCAATTTAGAATTTTTATATTATATTTTTATTTGGGAATAAATCCGCGATGTACTGAAGACGCGATAAATGAACTGCGGTATTTAAGCTGCATAATTTAGGGTTTGTTGTGTCGAAACTTGTACAACAAAACGTGAATTAAAAAAATTTAGTTTCTGCAAGTATTTATAAGTAATACAGTGAAAATGTGAATCTGAATATTTACTTTGCAAGTCAATTTAGAATGTGTACCCCTAAATTTTCTTCCAGTGCTCTGAAATTTTCAAGTCAGGGGCTCCAGTAAAAATGTTTGTCTGGAACCCTGCATCTGCGTTTCTGGTCCTAAGTCAACTCGGATAGGTATCAGGTTCCCCGTGATAACAAACAGAATAAGTAGTATTGAAAATGGGTGGATGGATGGATGGATGGATGGACGACTATCATTTTTGAGAAATCATGACTGTAAAGATGCATTACCCTTGTCATCAGTAGATGTTCTATCCTCACTGTACATCCTCTCTAGTTTCTTAAGGTGCTTCCTCCCATTCCGTGGTGAGGTATCCAGGTCCAGGGAGCGCTGGCTTTGACATGGGGCACGTGTGCAGGTCACACAATCTGGAGTGCTGTCATCTTTTGAACCCCCTTTCCTCAAGCCCCAGTCTCGGATGTTACTCGCACTGTCAGAGCTCTGCAGTGATTGAGATGATGACAAAGGGCCTCCCTGATTCTGGTGGGCATGGTAATGGTTACTGCGGTGATGACTACTACGGTAATGGCTACCACGGGAAGATGATCGCTGGTCAGTGCAAGACGAGTTGTAGCACTGTGTGTGGGAAAGTGGATCTTCCTTGCTGCTCTTCAGCACCTCCAATTCCAGGCTTTCCTCACTGCCTCGGCCCAGAGTCATCACTACCTCTTTTGTGATTGTGTACACCCTAGCTGGCTTCACTGTCACACACCCCTCTGAGTCTTTGGTGCTTGGTGGGTTCTCTGTGGAGAGGCTCCGCTCAGCAGAGAGTCTACGTTTAGAAGGTCCGTGAGCTTTGACTGGGTAGGCCTGAGGTTGGGCTTGTATCTGGGCACTACAATTGGACTGACCAGTCTTGCTTGATTTAGCTATGGGCAAAGAGTGGCTCTGAAGTGGCAGATTGTTGTTCTGCAAGTGACTGATGTCTGGAGAGTCACAGCTATGGCCAGGGATGGTGTCAGATAACAGCTGATCTACAGACAACATAAAACAGGAAAGTCACTGAATGTGATTGCATTTAAAAAAAGTTGAGACTATAAACATAAAGTTCAAATTATACTGTTACCGTATTTGCCGGTGTATTAGTCGACCTTTTTCGATCCAAAATCGACCGAAAAAAATCGACCTCGACTTATACACCGAGTCATAAAATTTAATTTCGTATTCATCGCTTCAAATGTGATGGTAACCAAGGCCGTTTCTCATGCATCTCATTGTGCGTGGGTGTGCGTCCGTCAGGCTCATCAAACAGCGAGAAACTGAATCATTATAAAGCGTTAGTCGCATTAACACGCATCCTCAGCAACAATTTCAAATATTCTCACCTCAATAACGGACATCGAAAGCCAGGCAGCGACGATGACTGCAAGGGTTCCCCCTTGCATATTGCATATCGCATATTGAGCGAATGTGCGAGTCATCGCGCGTCAAGCATTGACAATAACTACCGGTACGTAAACATTCAATCGCCATGTCTAAATGAATGTCGTTAGCACTTAGAAAATATTCGCCAAACTTGGCCGGACTTCCAGGGGAAGAGGCCGAATTTTCACTTGTGGTGGCCGACACGGGGAACCAGCCGAGGCGGACACTTTACGGCGGTTGAGTCGTTCGCACTTTGAAAATATTTGCCAAACTTGGCCAGACTTCCAGGGGAAGAGGCCGAATTTTCACTTGTGGTGGCCGACCTGGGGAACCAGCCGAGGCAGACACTTTACGGCGGTTGAGTCGTTGGCACTTAGAAAATATTCGCCAAACTTGGCCAGACTTCCAGGGGAAGAGGCCGAATTTTCACTTGTTCTGGCCGATATGGGGAACCAGCCGAGGCGGACTCTTTATGGCGCAAGAGCCGTTGGCACTTAGAAAATATTTGCCAAACGCTCTCGATGGGACAGAAGACGACCTTATCTGGGAAGAGGAGGAGGAAACTGAGGATAGAGAAGACCAAGAAGATGCCCTTTATGACGACAAACTAAACGAAAACGAATGGAACGAGCTTTTCGGAAATAGCGACGATGAAGACGAATTTTGAACTCTATGTACCGGCAATCACTTTATAATTATAATTTGTTGTTTCTTAACTAAAAATAAACCAGTTTCTAAGAGTGTTCATTGTTGTTAGTCTCTCTCGGCGCGTAATATCACAGGGTCATGAAGTAAATAATATTTAAAATGGCGTATAGATCACTCGCTACAAACTCGCGGATTTGAACACATTTCGTCAATAAATTTCGCATATTTCTGATTGAATTTTGAAGTTTAATATAATGCAACAATTGAGCTCGACTTATACAAAGGATATATCATAAAATCGTAAATTTCCGTCGAATTTTAGGGGGTCAACTTATACACCGAGTCGACTTATACATCGGCAAATACGGTAACTACAAAGTACAACTGAAGAATAGGATTTTACTGTCCTGACTATAAACTCAACATGGAAGACGATATGGAATATGTTATACAATATAACAGATTTCAACCTTCCAAATACAAGATTTAGTAATTGGTAAAATTAGGTCAGTGATGTTGGATGAGAAGTCTTGGCTTCATTAAAGGTTGCACAAATTGTCACATTTTAAAGAACAAGTGACCATCCAAAGTGGTAAAAAAAAATCTGTTAATTTATGTCAGTCAGGTGAAGCAACACGGTCAAATGACCTCACCTACCTGCTCTGTTGCGGTGTTCTGAATTGGGATTGGACATGTATTCTCCAAACGCTCTGGCTGCGCTGTTAAGACACAATAAGTAGAGAACATAACATTATCTGTCAAAACCCAAGTTTACTTTTTTTTAAACACCATCACACTCTAAAGAAGGGAATCCCTTTCATCTTGAAGACTGACCTGGGGAAACAGATGAGGGACTCCTAGAACATTTCAACAATATCGCTGTAGCCAGACAGGGTTCAAAACTCCTGATTATGCTGGAATTTACAGTGCAATGAGAAGAGTGGATTGAGGAAGCCTATGAAAGTAAACATGCAGGACTTTGTCTCTACACAATCCTTGGCCAATTGACCATCACAGGGAGAAACAACCAGAGGGTAATTGAATCCGTGAGTGAAGCTCACAGTAAACCAGAGATAGGCTGTGCAGACCCATGGGTTAGTACTGGAACACAAGTTGGGCCCTGATCACCAACGTTCAGGTGCCAGTGTCTGATGTTGCAAGACCTGAAACATATTCAAACATATACTATATATATATATATATATACATATATATATATATATATATATATATATACACACACACACACACACACACACACACACACACACACACACACACACACACACACACACACACACACACACACACACACACACACACACACACACACACACACATGCGTCACACACACACGCGTCCATTGCAGCCTGGTCATCCTAGAAGAGGGATCCTCCCATCTGTGCTCTCTTCTCAAGGTTTCTCATTTCCCCTAGTAGAAGTTTTGAGTTTTTCCTTGCCCTCTTGGGAGTTTAAGATCAGGGGATGTTTGAGAATATTTGTCCATTTTCGCACATGTCCTGAGTGTTGTGTTGTTAGTCACCTAAATGTTGAACAGAGGCTGAGATGTACCGAAGTCAAATTCCTTGTTTGACACGCTCAAACATGGCCAATAAAAATTCTTGAACCTTGTATACGTACACTCAGGATATACCATTATGCGTTCCTGTGGTTCCTGCAGCATGGATTATGCATTTGCAAAATGTGCAAATGAGAGCGAATAGCCACAAATACGATAATTTGCATGTGTAAGACAGTCTAATATGTTGTCTAGCTGTGTTGGTGTAGTGATGATATAAATAGAGTCCTCCACCCAGGGCAGAACGATTTATTGTATTGGGTCCGAAATCACATTCTCAGTGATTTCCAAAACCTCAAAGCTGTGATTCTTTTCTAAAAGGTTCGTGTACTCCACACTCACCAATCATTTGCATGGTCCCGCACCAAACTGGTTAAAAAACAAAGTGTTGCATCAATGTAACATTGTCGTTCATTCTCACAGAAGTCTTATCTTTCGTGGCTGCTTGGCAATGTTACTGCTAGGCGCTAAGATAGCTTGCGCTGCAGCAATATGTAAATCTGCGCGCTGCAACAGCAACGACCTGTATGATGCGAGTACTCTTTGCCGTATCCCACTCATTTTGGCTGCTTGTATCCAGTATCTTTTGATTACAACCCACAGCTCATGACCATAAGTCAGGGTATGAGCGTAGATCCACTGGTAAATAAGGAGTTTCACTTTTTGGCTCATCATCATAATAACAACAATAGCAAGAGCAAAATTAATAATAATGAGAATTAATCTTATTACCGTATTTTCCGGTCTATAAGGCGCACCTAAAAACCTAAAATGTTCTCAAAAGCCGACAGTGCGCCATATAGTCCGGTGCACCTTATATATGGACCAAATTCCTAAATTTAAATTGGCCCGAAGCATTGTGTCATGAAATCAATCATAAGTGGCCCGCTGAAGACTATGAATCATGAATCAAAAAGACTATGGATCATTATTTTGTGATTATAAAGTAATTTGTTGCGTCTGAAGTTGAAATAAAAAAGATAAAACGGAGAATGATTTGATTTGGATTAAAAATCTGCATTAATGGTGCACCTTATAGTCAGGTGCGCCTTATATAAGGACAAAGTTTTAAAATGGGCCATTCATTGAAGGTGCGCCTTATAGTCCGGAAAATACGGTAATACAGTTATCCCGCGTTCTTTGCCGGAGATGCGTTTCAAAACCACCCGCAAAAAGCGGAATACCGGGATGTAGCAATGTTATATACATTATTTATAAATTTAAACAGGTTGAAATGTTTGTATTTTTATTGTAAGGTAATAAGAAGTATGGTTTATCTTGCAAAGCAATGCAAAGTGTCCATCTTCAGAATTGCCACACTACTCTGACCCAGGGGACATCATGCATAGCGAAACCAAAGTGAGTCATGGTTGTGCATGAATATCCTGCTGCATTGCGGTCCAGTCCACAATAGGAATGTTTTTTTAAACCCTCCCCATTACCTTTACACTACATAACTACATACATTTTCCATTCCCTTGATAACCATTCCCACACTGTTCTGGGCATGTATATATACGTGATATTGTGCATGCATTGTACCTTTCCAGTAAATAAAAGAACAAATGTGATATTGTCACGTGTCCCGATTCCTTCTGCACCAGTTGGTTCCTCAATGGAAGGCATGTCGGTCGAATTGAGAAGGTCTTCAAAGTATTCCCCCACCGACTCACAACGTCCCAAATACAAAATACTATCTTGATGGGTTGCTTACTTTGTGTATTACCGTTCCCTCATGACAAAATGTTTGTGTTGTCTTAGCTAGCATACATGAAGCATCTGATGAAAAGTATTTTTGAAACGGCCCCTGTGTTACCAAATCAACAGTGTGATGTGCTAGATTGCTAGATTAATTAAAAAAAAACTTTTCCTGGTGGGATCTCGGGGTGCAAGGGTACACGGCAAAACATCGAGCCGTTCAGTCTGCTTTGCACGGGACAATACGCCCTAATGGACTGTGGTGTTTCAGTACTTAATTTTACACAGATGCATTTACAAGATTGACAAGATACATATGTGTATATGTGCCATTCTGAGCTGGTTCAAAAGGCCTCCCTTCGCAAGATTAAGTCTAATCGCTGTTGTGCTTGGGCCGCTCTTGTAACTGTAGGCAGGTCCGTGCAGCCATGGTTGCCAGATATGCGTATCATCAATAACTTTGGGCTTCTTGTCGAGAAAAAAATCGCTTATAAATATTGGTGGTCGTAAATTTAAATTTTAATTGGCTGGATTCAAAACTGCAGCATCTATTTTGGACATTTTGTGTTCCCAAACCCAGGAGAGACCAGGAGCTTGCTCCTTTGTCTCACTTGTTTTACTGTACTCAGCTGGCAACACAGTATTTCGAGAAACACTACGTATGTGTTGGTAATTTTAATACATTGGTATTTAAATGTTTAAATAATGCATATACTGTTTCTACGTCGCGGATTTTCATTTTTTGCGGGTGGTTCTGGAACTCATCTCCCACGAAGAACGAGGGAATACTGTTTAGTTAAAGATCTTCTTTCCAAGTTAACTTTACCAGCTACAGTACGACTGCAAATTTTGCATTTTCATTTGAAAATGTCAAAATCATTATTAATGAATCAATCCCAGAGTTAAAAAAATGCTGCTTAAAACCAAAATAAAGCAATATTTTTATAGAAAAAGTGTTTTCTCTGTGCGCAATGAGGTGTACCGAAAACCGTGGCGCGCAAACCAAGCGATGTACCGTACTGTGGATTATCTATGCCGTTGCACCCCGAGTAGAAACGTGACTTTTCGTCTGCGTCCGCCAACAGGACGCCAATCTGTGTCCTCAAAATATGAAGAATGGGGTACTAACACACACACATGCTGAAAATGTTTAGTGAGAGAGATGAGTACAGTTGATAACGCGGAATACTACCACAAAGCCACTGCTATGCATGGTTCTGTTCGATTTTTAATGCTCCATTTTGTCCTGTGACCCCTGAACTGAAATAGATAATGAAATTTTAAAGCATAGCAACATCCCCCTTATGGGTCAATTCTCTTTATGATGGCTTTTATGGTTTTGTAATCTGCATAGTGATTAGGGTGCTTCAGTATAATGAAACATGTCTCCAAGACAAACCACTTGCCATTTTTATTTAACAAACGTTTACTGTAATTTATATATTCCTCTTTTATCTGAACTGCAGTATGTTGTTGCTCATCAAATGAAGTACTGTATATCTTGAAATCAATTTACAATTCAGAAAAATTCAGTTTACTTTAAAAATAATTTTATCTTGATTGTTCAGTTGACCTACATACAGCACTGACTCTTAAGGGTACATTCTGCAAATGGTAACGGCCACACACATTTGTACACTATCACGGGATTAGTTCGACTGACTACACCCGTCCAATAGGTATATTCTTACACAGTTGTATTGAGCAGCACAAGTAAAAATAAATAGGTTACACATGCACTGTGCAGCAAGCTGTCTACAAACCCAAACATAAATCTCCTGGAGCCTCAGTCAAATGGAATAGCTATGTCGATGCTGCAGCCTATATGCCTGCTCGCTATGACACTCTAAGTAATTAAATATGAGGCTGCACGTGCAGTGGCGGAATTTCCCGTGAAGACTCTGGATGAATCGAGGGGAGAAGGAGGTAGGGCACAAGGAAGAAAATGCAATCATGCTTAATCTATCTGCATGACTTGGAGCACTTACAAAAAATCCATGTTACACTCGGAAGAGAGTGATGTCAACATGCTCACAGCCTAGTTCGGGGAGGACGAAGCAGTGCAATGTTCAAAGTCACCATGTAGCGTACTTGACTTTATGGGTTCCTGCCGAGACTGTCACTAATATTGGAAGATAGTTTCACATGTTGAAAGTGAACTGCATCCAAAAAGTACATGGCATGGCAAATGCACAAAACTATTTTTTTATTTATATATTTTTTTAAAAACATTTTAAAAACAACAACTCGTATTGTTCACAGTTTGTCTAAATGCTTAGTGGTTAGATCTAAATAACACATTAGATCATAGTTTATCTCAGAATACAGTTAAATTCTATCATATAAACTAAGTCATAAAAAATAGACTGGTGAACTCTGTTTGAACCAAAAGCTTATTGTCATCGCTCACACTGGTACAACTGAATCACAAAGCTGTGAGTTTCCCTTTTTAGCACTTAGTACTTGATAAGTGGCACATATAAAAAGCATAAAATACAGGACTGTAGACATACTAGTAAAATGAAAGCGTCTGACTGTGTCTGATTTAGCTATGGCTGAGTGCAGTTGCACTATCAGCAGCTCTGCCATGTGCTTTTGTTTTTTTTTCCTACTGCATGTTTTCAGCCATGTGACATGAAGGAGGGGGAGGAGAGAGCACAAGAAATACGGTGACAAGCGTCTTTAAGACCAAAAATAGAAGTGAGCACAGAGCGGGAAGTGGGATGATGGGAAAAATAAGCAAGGAATTTGTATTAAACAAGTTGAGAGTCGATATAGAAGAAGACAATGATCCAGACAGTGCATGATATTATGTGCTTGGGAGATGCTCACATGAGGTATATATGATTACTTCCCCACATGATTGTGGAGGAGAAGAACTAGTAAATATATACGGTGAATTATGTACCGTATAGAGGCCTCCCAGTGGGACACATTAATGAGCAGTGTCACAGAGCTGGAGGGGCATATACTATAGGCGCCTTAATGGTTTGAGAAAAGGGAAAGGGATTTCTGCTTTGGTGAATAGTTGTGTGCATTTGTGAGATGCTTTTGTGGTTGGGGGAGTGGTTATGCATTACATACAATCATACTGCATATCAGGGTTAAGCAACTTAAATAGTGGAAAGAGCAACTACTCGAGACTCAGAAGCACGCACTTCTGAAACAGATGTATGACAAAAAATGCTATTTTAATTTACTATATTTTCCGGACTATAAGTCGCAGTTTTTTTTCATAGTTTGGCCGGCGGTGCGACTTATATTTAGCGACTTATGTGTTAAATTATTAACACATTATTATTTAATTTCACATGTTATTTTCACACTAAACCGCAAGAGGGCGCTTGAGGCTTGTAATTATATAATTTCAACATTGACGGTAACATATAGAAACAACTGAGAAGGGCTTAACAAAAATGGCGACGTAGAAGAGGAAGCACCGCAATTTCTACCTCCGGAGTTAGCGGAATTGTTTGAAAGTGACACAGAAGATGAACATTTCATTGGATTTAGTGATTTGGAGTGACACGGATGGTTTGGTAAACTTGTTAGCATGTTATTTATGTTATAGTTATCCGAATATGTAACTCTTATTATGTTATGTTAAGATACCAGGCACGTTTTCAGTTCGTTGTTTATGCGTCATGTAACGAGAGCATACCGTGCAATTATTCAGCCTGTTGTTGCCTCGATTCTATTTTTATTTTAAATTGCCTTTCAAGATGACATGTTTGATCTTGGTGTTGGTTTTTATCAAATAAATTTCCCCCAAAAATGCGACTTATACTCCAATGCAACTTATATATGTCTTTTCCTTCTTTATTAAAAAAAAACCCAGCACATCTTATTTTAGTCAGAAATGTGTTTACTTTTATGACTTTTAGTTGATGCAAGCCGATGATATTTTAGTCTGGATTTACACAGTTTCCAACCAATTCAAATTCATTTCAAGAACAATTTGTCTTAAATTCTAAATTTTCAATTTTCAACATTTTGTTACACGCACACACAGACACACACAGACACAAACAGACACGCACGCACACACGAGTGTCAAGTCAATGCCCAAGCATTTCAAATTTGGCCCATCAAGTGACCTGTTGTAGGCTGCAGTGGCACGTCACTTCCTTCCTGCGTTCTTAATCACAAGCAAATACGTCACTCAGCATCTTCTCAATTCATCCATGCATGCATTTTCTGAACCACTTGTCCTCACGAGGGTCAAGGGTGTGGTGGAGCCTATCCCAACTGACTTAGGACAGTAGGTGGGGGACACCCTGAACTGGTTGCCAGTCAAATGCAGGGCACATAGTAGAGACAAACAACCCTTCACACTCATAATCACATCTCAAGAGCAATTTAGCAATGAGAGCAATTCCTAATGTAGGAAATATGATTTTCTTCTTTGCACAAAATGTATAAATAAAAATGTTGATTTTCTAAAAAATGAAAACAATTGATTGTTCATTATTAAGTGATATGTTTTATTTTCTCTTGTATATTTATAATTGCTCTTTAACTAAGAAAAATTACGTTGTATCCGATTATTTGATTAATCGATGGAATATTCGGTAGAATACTCGATTACTAAAATATTCAATAGCTGCAGCCCTAATTTATAGTACCCAACTCACCAACCATGCATGTTTTTGGAATGTGGGAAGAAACCGGAGCACCCGGAACAAAAACCCATGCAGGCACGGGGAGAACATTCAAAATCCACACAGGAAGGCTGGAGCTGGAATCAAACCCACAACCTCTGCAACCTGAGGTAGACGTGCTAACCAGTGCACCACCGATCCAATTCTCTCACATTTATTTTTATACCACTTACCTCAAGTATTCACACCTTTCAGTTCATAGTCTTTGGAAATGGACTGGCCTCGGATACATACATTGATGCCATTGAACAACGTGATCCTCACCATGGTTTAATATGTTAACCATCGTGCGAACATGAGCCAACAAGTCTTCAAACAACACACCAGTTTCAGTGTTAATTCAAAATTCCCTGTATTTTCAAGTGACCTACATATGTAAGTGTAGTAGTACACAAATACCTCTGTCAATACTTTTGCTTATTTAGTGGTCCATATGTAAGTTTCTTGTTAAGATAGACATCTTTGATCAGCATATTTAATTGATGTGATACGAAGATCACATTAACAGTTTTCATAAGTTCTGTTTAATTTGTTGTCAACTGATAGCCGTTCTTATCACAAATTTTCTGTTCTTTACGCTGAGATGACCCATGTTGGCAAAAAGCAAAATTGCATCACTTGAACTTTATGGCTCTTGTTCCGCTACAAACCAGCAACAACAAAGGCACTACATTGGGTAATGACAGTACACCCTTCTCCTAAAAGGCTGTAAGTGGTTCCATCAAGCAGAAGCAAAACAAGTCATCCAATTTACAAAATACAGAAATTATGTTAAACAGCCACTCATGCAGGTGGGCAAGTGTTTCAAATGGGGATGGCGAAACAACACAGTCAAACCTAACCAATTACGTACTGTATTTAACAGATCATGAACATATAACATTTTTTTACAACATTTCAAAACTAATATCAGTAGTCTCCAAAATACATTAAATCCAAATGATCTTAATACATCCATCAATACAATGACTTTCAATTGATTGTTGAGAAGGAATACAGATTTTTTTTCCATTAAGTATAGAGAAGACATTCGTGCAATAAAGAGCACACTTTTTTTTCTGTTGGTGAACAGTTTTTTTTTTTTTTGGGGGGGGGCAATAATTGACAAAATGTCCTGTCAAACGCACTCATTAAAATAAAACTATTGTTTCAAGAAGGTCTTTATAAGCCTAGTACATTGCTTTCATGACTGCCAAGGCAAAACTCTATTAATACTACATATATTAACCTTCAACTCCATTCTTGACATAATCCTTTCAGTGCACAAGGCCAGTATCAAGACATCGTCGAATAAGCATTACAATGAAAGGATACAATGTCATGCAAATCAGTCCGTTTTCCAATACATTGTCATTAGCTTAATCCTTCCATGCCCATTCTGTCACAACTAATATTCGACCCTTCCTGGAAGTACGTATATAAAGTCCTTGATTTACTATGGAGATATATTCCAACAGTGGCAACATAAGTGAATTAAAAAGTGCCATTGTCTATAGTGCCAAAATTACTTACTAATCTATACTAATGGCTAATGCAGGTGTTAAATCACAAACTGGAAATATTTACGCAAATGTGCTAAATGTGTATGTCCATATTCAAAACTATTACATGTGCATGAGTTAAGTTTTGGGAAACGATGGAATATTCGGTAGAATACTCGATTACTAAAATATTGTATCAAAAACAATTTGTTTTTCTTTCACACTTTTCAATGGGTCATGAAATTTTAAAACAAGGGGAGCATATTGAGATTATTTGGTGCCTTACTTAAAGGGTACTACGTATGTCCTATGTAAATATGGAAAGGACATATGTAGGTATTCTTAACCACTTTTCCACATATGTTTGACTTTGCCAATCTCCTACTATGGGACTGTATGTGGTCCAGTAATGTGGGACAAATTCCCTCCCTCCCTCTGTCCCTCTATCCATCCATCCATCCATCCGTCCGTTCGACCATCCAAAATGAGAAACCATGAGAAAGAATTTCCAGGACGACCAGGTTGCATTGGATGCAGAGTGGGCAACATTAAACACACAACATAAAAACATCCATCCATCCATCCATCCATCCATCCATCCATCCATCCATCCATCCATCCATCCATCCATCCATCCATCCATCCATCCATCCATCTTCTGTACTGCTTATCCTCACTGTGCTGCAGTTTGTCCCAGCTGACCATGAGAGAGACTGGTCGGCGAGAACGACTGCAAGCCCAGGGAGAATATGCAAACTCCACATAGGAAAGCTGAGGCACAGGATCATACACCGTGTTGCCTGAAAAAACTACCTAATAAGAGAAAAGTAAATTGAAAAACTCAGATAACTTGAGGGAACAAAAACGAGTTTTTAAAACTTTAAACTCAGATATTTTTTTAAATGTAGTTTGCAGAATTTGGAGAGTATATAAATAAAATGTGTACTGCTGGGGGGGGGAGAGGACCCTCTCAACACTGTTTAAAAAAAAAGACAGAACAAAAAAATTTGAGATCACTATTGAATCATCGCAATTTATATAAAATGCTAAAATAGTATTATGCAGTTCAAATTCACAAGGCTGTGTGATTGGGTGGATGTGGCTCGATTGTGACTCCGCTGTCCTGAACTAGAAATTGCCTCAAGGTCGGCATTGTAAAGAAGAAGCTGTTCTCACATGCCTTACATGGTTAAGCAAAGAATATCAAAAAAATCTAGCTTTTCTACTGCCATTCACAGCAAAATTATATTTCACAGCACAGCAAAATTATACAGTATTAAATTGCCACATATAGGAAAAACACAGAGTAGACAGCCGATCAGTGAATATTGTCTTTTCCTTTGAGTATATTTGTTTGCCTGATTCGCCAAGTTGCTGAACAGACTAAAAATTAACTGAATTCAAAGGAATACAAGCATCAAACGTGACATATCAGATGTTTGTTTATTTATTATTTATTTATTTATTTATTTATTTATTTATTTATTTATTTATTTATTTATTTTAGGCTGTTAACGGGTTCACAAATCAAACAACATTAGAGACAGCTTTTAAACTGAGAATACATCGATCTGACACAATGACCTTTGGTTGCAGTCTGCATCAAGTTAAAATGAAATGTTATTACAATTAGTGCAGATCCATTGTGACCAGCTGGATTCTTCTTGCGTTTGACAGTTAACAGAAATAAATCAAAACTTTTGCATGTTATTTTACATGACAGCAAATACAATTTGTTACCTTTGTACTTTTTGGGTAAGCTTTTGGGATGGTTTCTTTATAGTAACTTTTGTATAGCCTCTTTGCCATGTAAAAGGTACAATATTCCTAATTTAATGTATCTTATCCAAATCTAATTATTTAATTCTGCTAAACAATACTTCTTTCCCAAGTCACAAACACGGTGTGTTATACTATTACAAGCATCACTTTAAGCTCCCACTAAGTCGCACGGTTCTGCTGCAGTTCACATTTTGTACAGCTTTATTTTCTTTCATTTTCTTTCTAGGTAGTACTCACCGAACTTTTGCGGCCACGGATGATATCGCATCACTCCTAAGATTTTTCCTTTTGGACGCTGCAGTTCCCATGCTGAAGTAAACACGACCAGAGGAGAAAGCGCGGACCATTCCACAATGATCAACGAAAGAAATTACCCAAATTAAAGAAAGAAGAAGATGAGAAGGAGAAGAAGAAGAAATGACCGCCCTACGACGATAAGTCACAATTTTGCATTTTCATACTGAAGCTAATGAAGCTGTTGTGCTGTGAACTGGGAAAGGAGCCGCGGCGCGTGCGAGACGTGATGCTCATCTCTACACTCCCCCAGCCACGAGTCCGGAAAGGAAGTGCCAACCATATATGGAAGAGCAACCCGCCCATTTCGTGCGCACGTGCACCGCGTCGAGCTTGGCAGAATCTCAGGAGGATGTAAATATATACACTTGTACCTTGACTTACGAACAGGATTCGTTCTTTGACCCAGCTTGCAAGTCAATTTACTTGCACATGGAAACAATATTCTCCAGTGAACATTGGATCACTTGTCATTCAAATTCTCGCTCTCAACACTGGAAAATTTTGAGAAACACTAAAATAGAGCACGAGTAAGTCAGGGTACCACTGCACATAAGGGGATTTGGGTTTAGGATGGAGTTGCTTTCTGGCAGCAAATTCTGGCATTAAAAAAAAAGAATGAAAACAAATCAATATGTTGGTTTGGCAGGGTTTGAGGACCCAAGTGCACAGAAGATGGAAAGTAAGGTACAGGTACTTTCCATAATAATTTATTTTTCAAAAATAGAAAAAAGGGAAACAGGGAGGGTGGAATTATGAAAAATAGTCTAAAATACAATTCAAAGTACTAAAATAAATACAAGGGAGGCAGCAAACACAAACAATAAACTGACAATGAAGTACTGAAAGAAAGCAGGAAACAAATTTCGGCCTCGTGTCAGCACAATTTTTTCCTTTTTTTACCATTTGGGCATTTTTTGTTCTCACCAAGGCAGCGTTTAAGAGCCTGAAAATGATTACTTTTCTAAACAAGCCTCAGAGTGAATAGGTTTCAAAATGCATTTCAGTGTGGAAAGCAATCCTCATATTTTCCTGGAATGACAATTAGTTGTCACAAAACATTGTTGTCACGGTTCAATGACACGTTTTATCGCATGTGGCCCCAGTTCTCGTGTGACCGTGCATGAACCACCATCATTGACGTGGCCAACACATACAGCTGCAAGATCAAGATGACTCAAGATGGTCTAAACTAGGAACCTCAAAGCTTCCTGAATCACACAATCTAAAAGCGAAAGTGTGAAGCATGATTGAATTTTTCATTTTTTCTTATTTTTTGCCTCTTCTTTCTTCCGACGCTATTTCCACTCACCTCTCCTCGTCTCATGTGTGTGGCCAGTCAGCAAACATATGAACAAATTGACTGTATGAATATTTAAGCAGCCATCTGCTTTCGTCTGTTTCAACGTGGCACTTATCACTTATGTTGCACTTATATATGGCACTTATATGGTATTACCTGTTGTTATTATCAAGCATGTGTACTAGCTCTCAAATAGAGTTTGTTTATTCTCTCAGAAATAAATGCTGATCCTTTATAAAAAAAAAGTAGTGCTTTAAGCCCCAGGAGATGGTGATGGATTTAGCTGGTTTGCATGCATCTGCAGCTAAAATACACGCACACCATGTTTCATGCTGCCGAAGGCATGTGTAAAATACGCAAGCCAATGAAAGTGAAAAAAAAACATCAACAGTAAATCAACCGCTGAAATCAGGAAATTCAAATTCACATTAAATGGTATCTTGCAAACGTATCAATTGTAGTGGCCACATGAGAAAAGAGTAGTACGGTGCAATGAATGAAGCCCAAAAATTATTGAAAGCTTAAACACAGTCCCCAAGAATAAATTCTTACTTGCCTTTTGTTTGTGTGTGGCCGGATCTTCAATCAGTTTTCACTCTTTCCACAATAAGAAATATTTTCTAGGGATTTTATACCTTTCTCTAAAAGACAATATTAATCAACACTGAAAAAACTGCACTGAAATTCTAAACACAGGCCACAACACAATGGGTTAAAAATAATATAAATTCCAAATGGGCATGTGTATTTCAGGGACAATGTCAATTCTTTTTCATGATTACAAAACCTTTTTATGGCTTCCCCAAGCCAGCTGCTGTGAGTGAGCCACATAACTGGCCTGTAAAATGCAATGCTCACCAGAGACGAGCAGAATAATAAAAAAATATGAACCATAAAGGCAGTGTTCACGGAAAATAAGGGCAGAGCATTCAAAGGTATGCCCACACCGGCCATAAAAAAGTTCACAATTATTTCGAATCCAATGCGGTGAGCTAAAAAGGCAAACTCAATCAAATTGTCATTGTCCAAATATTCCTGAGCTTGAAGGTTGATTGTCCCTGTGTAGAGTGGGATGACCCTTGGCAAGATGAATGCCACAGCAAATGAATTGACAGGAATGATGATGGAATGAATTCACTTCTGGAATCACATTCTGTCCGGTTCCCCCTTGGGAGCTACATGACCTCTCCTGCTCCTTTAGCTTATCATCACAGAGTTTGCCGTCCTTATCCACCATAGTTTGAAGATTGAGGAGTTTAAATAACTAAATAAATAAATAAATACAACCCCCCTCCGTGAGTCGTCACCTTATCGTGGTGGAGGGGTTTGCGTGCCCCTATGATCCTAGGAGCCATGTTGTCTGGGGCTTCAAGCCCCTGGTAGGGTCACCCATGGCAAACGGGTCCTAGGTGAGGGGCCAGCACGGCTCACAAGCCCCTTATGATGAATAAAATAAATGGATTGCGTTTTCCCTCGCCCGGACGCGGATCACTGGGGCCCCCCTCTGGAGCCAGGCCTTGAGGCGAGGCTCGAAGGCGAGCGTCTGGTGGTCGGGCCTTCACCCATGAGGCCCGGCCTGGCACAGCCCGAAAAGGAAACGTGGGTCCCCCTTCCCATGGGCTCACCACGTGTGGGAGGGGCCAAAGGGGTCGGGTGCAGTGTAAGCTGGGCGGCGGCCAAAGGCAGGGACCTTGGCGGTCTGATCCCCAGCTGCAGAAGCTGGCTCTTGGGATGTGGAATGTCACCTCTCTGGCTGGAAAGGAGCCCGAGCTGGTGTGCGAGGCAGAAAACTAGACGTAGTCGGGCTTGCCTCCGCGCACAGTTTGGGTTCCGGTACAAGCCTTCTCGAGAGGGGCTGGACTCTCTTCCACTCTGGAGTTGCCCACGGTGAGAGGCGTCGAGCAGGTGTGGGTATACTTATTGCCCCCCGCTGGGCGCCTGCACATTGGGGTTCACCCCGGTGAACGAGAGGGTAGCCTCCCTCCGCCTTCGGGTGGGGGGACGGGTCCTGACTGTTGTTTGTGTCTATGCACCAAATGGCAGCTCAGAGTACCCACCCTTCTTGGGGTCCCTGGAGGAAGTGCTGGAGAGCGCTCCTTCTGGGGACTCCATCGTTCTACTGGGTGACTTCAATGCTCACGTGGGCAATGACAGTGAGACCTAGAAGGGTATGATTGGGAGGAACGGCCCCCCCGATCTGAACCCGAGCGGTGTTCTATTATTGGACTTCTGTGCTCGACATGGATTTTCTATAATGAACACCATGTTCAAACATAAGGGTGTCCATGTGTGCACTTGGCACCAGGACACCCTAGGTCGCAGTTTGATGATCGACTTTGTAGTTGTGTCATCGGATTTGCGGCCGCATGTTTTGGACACTCAGGCAAAGAGAGGGGCGGAGCTGTCAACTGATCACCACCTGGTGGTGGGTTGGCTCCGATGGTGGGGGAAGATGCCGGTTCGACCTGGCAGACCCAAACGCTCTGTGAGGGTCTGCTGGGAACGTCTGGCAGAATCCCCTGTCGGGAAGAGCTTCAACTCCCACCTCCGGCAGAGCTTTTCCCACGTCCTGGGGGAGGCAAGGGACAATGAGTCCGAGTGGACCATGTTCCGCGCCTACATTGTTGAGGCGGCCGACCGGAGCTGTGGCCATAAGGTCGTTGGTGCCTGTCGTGACGGCAATCCCCGAACCCGCTGGTGTACACCGGCGGTAAGGGATGCCGTCAAGCTGAAGAAGGAGTCCCATTGGGCTGTTTGGCCTGCGGGACTCCGGAGGCAGCTGACAGGTATCGGATGGCCATGCAGAACGCGGCTTCGGCGGTTGCTGAGGCAAAAACCCAGGCGTGGGAGGAGTTGGCGAGGCCATGGAGAATGACTTCCGGACGGCTTCGAGGAAATTCTAGTCCACCATTCGGCATCTCAGGAGGGGGAAGCAGTGCAACGTCAACTCTGTTTACAGTGGGGATGGCGTGCTGCTGACCTTGACTCGGGACGTCATGAGTCGGTGGGGAGAATACTTCGAAGACTTCCTACACGCCTTCCATTGTGGAAGCAGGGCCTGGGGACTCTGAGGCGGACTCTCCAATCTCTGGGGTCGAAGTCACTGAGGTAGTTAAAAAACTCCTCGGTGGCAAGGCCCCAGGGGTGGAAGAGATCCGCCCGGAGTTCTTAAGGGCTCTGGATGTTGTGGGGGTGTCATGGCTGACACGCCTCTACAACATTGCGTGGACATCGGGGACAGTACCTCTGGATTGGCAGACTGGGGTGGTGGTTCCCCTCTTTAAGAAGGGGGATCCGAGTGTGTGTTCCAATTACAGGGGAATCACACTCCTCAGCCTCCCTGATAAGGTCTATTCAGGGGTGCTGGAGAGGAAGGTCCGTCGGGAGGCCGAACCTCGGATTCAAGAGGAGCAGTGTGGCTTTCGTCCTGGCCGTGGAACAGTGGACCAGCTCTACACCCTCAGCAGGATCCTCGAGGGTGCATGGGAGTTCGCCCAACCAGTCCACATGTGTTTTGTGGTTTGTACACCGTGTCCCTTGGGAGGTTCTGTGGAGGGTGCTTCGGGTGCTGAGCCAACTGATAAGGGCGGTTCGGTATCACCGATGCCAGAGTTTGGTCCGCATTTCCGGCAGTAAGTCGCATTCGTTCCCAGTGAGGGTTGAACTCCGCCAAGGCTGCCCTTTGTCACCGATTCTGTTCATAATTTTTATGGACAGAATTTCTAGGCGCAGCCTCGGCGTTGAGGGGGTTTGGGGACCTCAGCGTTGCGTCTCTGCTTTTTGCAGACGACGTGGTGCTGTTGGCTTCTTCAGGCCGTGATCTCCAGCTCTCACTGGAGCGGTTCGCAGCCGAGTGTGAAGCGGTCAGGATGAGGGTCAGCACCTCCCAATCCGAGTCCATGGTCCTCGATCGGAAAAGGGTGGAATAACCTCCCCAGATCGGGGATAAGATCCTGCCCCAAGTGGAGGAGTTTAAGTATCTTGGGGTCTTGTTCACGAGTGAGGGGAGGATGGAGCGAGAGATCGACAGGCGGATCGGTGCAGCGTCGGCAGTAATGCGGACTTTGTATCGGTCCGTCGTGGTAAAGAGAGAGCTGAGCCAAAAGGCAAAGCTCTCAATTTACCGGTCGATTTACGCTCCTACCCTCACCTATGGTCACGAGCTATGGGTCGTGACCGAAAGAACGAGATCCCGGATACAAGCGGCCGAAATGAGTTTTCTCCGCAGGATGTCCGGGCTCTCTCTTAGAGATAGGGTGAGAAGCTCGGTCATCCGGGAGATACTCGGAGTGGAGTCGCTACTCCTCCACGTTGAGAGGAGCCAGATGTGGTGGCTCGGGCATCTCATCAGGATGCCTCCTGGACGCCTCCCTGTGGAGGTGTTTCGGGCATGTCCCACCGGTAGGAGACCCCGGGGACGACCCAGGATGCGCTGGATAGACTATGTCTCTCAACTGGCCTGGGAACGCCTTGGGATCCCCTGGGATGAGCTGGATGAAGTGGCTGGGGAGAGGGAAGTCTGGGAGTACCTCCTGAAGCTGCTGCCCCCGCAACCCGACCCCGGATAAGCGGAAGAAGATGGATGGATGGATGGATGGATGGATGGATGGATGGATGGATGGATGGATGGATGGATGGATGGATGGATGGATGGATGGATGGATGGATGGATGGATGGATGGATGGATGGATGGATGGATGGATGGAGGGATGGATGGATGGATGGATGAATACATACAACCTCAACAAATTGTTTGAATGTGTTCTCAGTGTCAGCATTTATGGATGAAAGCAATGTAGAAAATAAAATATTCAATAATTTTGTCTGATCTGTAGAATACATTGTAGTTCTTCATATTACTATTAGTAGACAAGAGGGCTATTGGTGAAACTCATACAAACGAGATCTAGGTGTTCAAGATGAAATTATTATAATATAAAAGGGTTCTCAGTGGCGCGTATTGTGTTGGTTCTAGATGAAATCCTTCCAAGGTGAAAGGTACTTTGTAGAACCTCTCATCCAGAGTTTTGTGTGGAACCTTTCACAGATGATTATGATAGGTACCAAAAAGTGTTCTCCTATGAGGTCCTTCAGAAGTACAGTATAGTACAGTACGCAGCCAAAAACATCTGCACCCCTGTGCTTCCATCAGTTAATGCACCACTTATCGCAGAAATTTGTAAACAATTACAAATGATTTTCATATCTATTTGTTTGGACAAAAGCAAATCTGAGCATTTCATACATAACTAAAACAAAAAAAAAAAGGACTGGAATGAAATGAAATTAACGTGGAACCAGTTCAGGGTCTACCCAAAGAATGTTGGGAAAGTCTCTGGCATACCCACTTGTGAGGACAAGCACTTTGTAGAATTAATAATTGAATGAAATTAAGAACAACCCAAATTGTCTGGCGAACCTGATAAGAGGACATCAAAGATTGAAAAAAAACGATGGCAGAAAATTGGCATGGGACTTTTATTGCATTTTCTAGACTTTATAGTATGAGAATTAGAAACACTTGTAGAAATAGTTTGAATGGTGGTTGTCAAGTATGCAATTATGGGTGGGAGAGATAAAGGAAAGAAAAACATTTAACACTGTTTACAGGTATTCATAAGAGAACCTATTAATCTGAATTATATTGTCAGTTTCTGTTCTGTATAGAGTGTTCCAGGAATCACAATTTGCCCCCCCAAATTTAATTTCAGATATCATTCAGAGAGATGTCAGGTCATCAGCAATTAACAATTTAGACTTTGTGGTTTTGGTAAATGTATTAATCTCTAGTTTAAGACTCGTCGATTGACATTAGACCAGCACTGAAAGCTTGACTTCAGTCTTTAAGCGTCATGATATGCCAACCTAAACTTGATCATCTTGAAGCCTTTGGAACAACCTGAAGTCAGTAGAGTATAGCTTTTTCACTCTCCGAAGTATCCATTGAATTGTGGTTTTGTCGATGCAGCTGTTCGGATAGACTTTACCTCGCATTGTTGTGGAAATACAGGATTTAGTTTTGATGATTGTATGGTGAATGCTGATGTTGCGTTTGTTCAAGATGTCCGTCGTTGAATAAACTAACAAAAATATGCTGTTGCTCTCTCTTCACTGGTCACACCAGATACTGACTGATTCTCAGTACAGTAGATTTTAGAATGGCCTTTTATTGAATACTGTATCATTTGTTGTATATATGTGTTTGAATTTCTTTTCCTTTGTTGTACTCTGCTCTGGGAAGCCGGTAAGGCATTGTACTGTAAATGTCAATCTTCACAATTGCCTTACCTGCGGCACAAAATGCAGAAAAGTTTAGGATTAGCAAAGTTGTTGATTGTCCAATTGCTCAATGCAATTGATCAGGCTTCCAAATTTACAATATTAAATGTAGAATGTATTGAATTAAGAAATATTTCCAAACTGCTTATTTGGGGTTTAGGTTCTTTGAGGCCTAGTATGAGTCCATTAGCACCTTGAAATGCACGCGAATGTGTCCTGCCCTTGCTTTTCCACGAGTTAGGTGCAGCCAGTTCAGTCACACAAATCATCTTGCCACTGCATGTATCAGCCATTTTATTTTTTCTTGGATGGACAATTTATCTTTCGAAAAGAAAGAAAAGGTGACTCCACAACAAACTAATGGATCCTGGCTTGTACCACACATCTTCAGAATAAAGATGTTTTTTTTTTTTTTTATGACGATGATGATGATTATAAGAGTGACTTTCGCCAAGGAGATACGATCCAATCCAATCTCCCTAAGTCAGCAACTGGCATGTGATTACAAATGGCTAGTGTTGTGGTCAAGAGCACCTTAACCGAGACTAAGACATTATCAAAACTAGAGCATATAGTGACAAAGACAAGACCGAGATGTTTTGAGGTCAAGACCAAGAAAAGAGCAAAACTGATAATATACGCCCTCCCAAAACAAAATCACTCATGCAAAAAAAGGACCAAATGGCATTTCTTCATTATGTATAAGTACCGCAACAAACGAGCTACGTAAGTTCAAACAAGCATCAAATTTCAGAAGCCAGAGAAACACATCATGCTGATTCTGGCAATTTTTGACTGCTACATACGGTATTCATCTTTTCACATGTGACCACATCAGAATAATTTGTGGAACATTTTGTGTGTATAACTTCATTTGCACATGCAAACATGAGTAATTATATTCTATAAATGAGACAAGTCATTGGATATGTCAAGTTTGTTTCACAACATTACTACTGCGACTTCCAACAGTCTGCATCTGCCAAGTGAATTCAGCACGTCTCCAATCAGAGTGTGGCGAGCTGTTTCCTGATTGTCCCTGGAGACACACACTGGATGATCTTGACCTAAATAACTGAATGCAGTGTAGCAGCTTGCCAGAGAAGAGTAGCAGGGGAAATGACGATGATTC
Source organism: Syngnathus floridae (assembly GCF_059516105.1). Classification (NCBI taxonomy): domain Eukaryota; kingdom Metazoa; phylum Chordata; class Actinopteri; order Syngnathiformes; family Syngnathidae; genus Syngnathus; species Syngnathus floridae. The sequence goes on along the minus strand of NC_142417.1, from coordinate 15,203,659 downwards.
CCGGCAGAGTTTTGGATGACAGATGACAACATTTTGAATTTATAGACCAGAGACTGCTCACACAGACGAGAAAATTTAATCACATTACCCCAATATTAGCCAATTTACATTGGTTCCCAGTCCATTTAAGATGCAACTACAAGGTTATTTCATTAACCTATAAAACACTGCATGGCTTAGCGCCTTCGTATCTTGTCGACCTAGTTGTACCTTACGATCCGTCCCGTAACCTCCGTTCGCAAAACGCTGGTCTTTTAGTAAACCCGAGGGCCAAAAAGAAGTCCGCAGGGTCAAGAGCATTTTCTATTCAATGCCCTACCAATAGATATCAGAACCGCTACCTCAGTAGAAACATTTAAGACATGACTAAAGACACATTTTTATGTTATGGCCTTTAATTAACCTGTGTTGGCCGATTTGGCTGGAGTTTGTGTTCTCTGTACTCCCCCCTCCCCTCCCCGACTGGGTGACACCTCAACCCACTTCCGTCAGTCCTCAGTCTGTCCTTTTTTTTGACTTTCTCATCCCTCGTCCTTTGGCCGCAAAATGGGCATTGTTAGAGTGGTGCTCACTCCAACTTATTTCCAAGAACCACACGGGAGATAGTATGCCCTTTTACCATTTGCAAGTGGAGAAAACGTTCGTCACTGTGCATACAGCGATGTTCGAACGTAGTCTGATTTAGGCCTCCTGCAAGAGCATATTTGTTGAGAGAAGCAGGGTGGGGGTGAGAGTTGACAGGTTTGGTGAACCCCCGGCCTCTGGTCAAATCAGAGCAGGGGGTGTTTTATGACGTTGGGGGAAACAGAACAACTTTGATTGCTTCCTCTGCAGCTGGTCAATCAAGCACAGAATGCAACCACTTTCTTTTACTGCGTTGTGAGAGCAAGACAAGATTGGTTAATCATTATAGTCTACATTCCAACATAATCATACGATCAAAATAATCTCTCAACCCTAACAGGCATCCGTTGGGTGACGGACAGAGGGACCATTCTGCCACTGGGATGCTATGTCCAACTCTGGTTATTAGTACATCGTTTCAACGGTTTCAGCACCATGGACAGCGTTCTGCTTCAGCTCACATTGCTCTCAGCCACCCCTGGCAGTGAGCAGCGCCTCGGACACTTTGTTTTCTATGCTTCTGCCCTTCCCATCTTGTTATACTGTAATTAGCGCTGATTATTGGGACCTGGAATTCATCACCACACCCGCTCCTGGCTTGATAACTCTCTTCCTTAAACCCTGCAAACCCATCACCTCTGGTCGGTTTGTCTGGCTCGCTACCTGCCGCTTTGTGTGAGAACTTTCGTTGTCCATTTCTGCTTGCTGCATGTTGCCTGTTCTGACTCCCGACCTAGTTTGTCTCTCCACCCGACCACTCCTGAACGCCGCCCAGTCTGATCATCTGCTTTCCCCTGACCACGTCATGAACGCTGCCTGGCCTGACCACTCTCTTGTCCCTGACCATGTCCCAGCTCAACATCATGTCCGCTGGTTTGCTCGTTCGCTTTACCGTAAATAAAGAGCCGGTGTTGCACATGATTGCCCCACCTCGCCCGTGATATTTTGTTTATGAAACGCACTTCCTGGTGGTTTTTGACACCAGAGAGGGGAAGATAAGATTTTTATTTTCAAATACTCCTTTGATGCCTGAATCATCAAACAATTTTAAAGTAAGACCTCAGAAAAAATAATTTCTTTGGCATTATATGTTAATTAATTCCAATTTAGTCAGTAGTGCTTCAAAATAGAACTTTTCCACATCATTATATAAGCCTAGGTGTGATGTCTGGGTGTCTGTGGAGCTGTCAGTGGTATGAGGCTGTATGCAGCTGTTTTTAGATGTCTGACGATGAGGTGACGCACACCAGTGGTTGCTTTTTACCCCATCACACCCCAAGATCACAGTACAAAAATAGAGTCTTAGATCAAATGCTAAATGCGTCATAATAGATTATTTGGTTAAAAACTTTCATCAAGAGGAGAAAGTATAGGTTCCAGTCTTACTTGTTAAAGATGCTTTAATGGTCTTAATACTGCTGGACTGGAAATACCACTTGTGTTATTATTGGACGTTTAAACAAAAGGATATCGACTACACATCTTTTAGGCTCAGTCCTCGTGATATCGCTTTAATATACTATATTTATTTTACAAATCTGTCAAACTGAGACAAAGCACATATAGAGCCCTATGGGCTATATTTCAAACTGTCATTGCCACAATTTACTTTAAATGAGATACATTTTGTCCACAATTTAAAACTGTTCCCAGGTGTCGTAGTACCATGTCTGTTCTTTGGTCAAGACACACCAAGGATTAAAAAAGTACATTTTCATCGAATCACTATTAAGCCCACCCCCTCTAATGCAACAAAGAGGTATGTTATGTTGACTCATCGGGATGAAGCTAGGGGTTTGTAACAAGTCATGCAACAGTTTGGGAAAACAAAGTAAGACATGCATTTTCAGTTGTGCAGCACTTCATTGTCAAACTGCCAAATTGCTTTTGCAATTGGACTGTAATTAATTACCGTATTGGCCCGAATACAAGATGGTGGTTTTTGCATTGAAATAAGACGTCTTACATTCGGAATCTAGACATTATACCCATTCACAACGCTAGATGGCGCCAGATATCTTCAAAGCGAATGCTGAACTTAACTCCCCAGGCCAAAGCCCTGTCACGAAGAATAAAAATAAAAATAGTGGTAGCCGTTTGCATTATTTTATTGCAATATTTTTCCTTATTCAGATTTGTTTCAAGACTACAGTTACAGTTAGACTTTACTTTGATGGTTAATGCAGTTATTGCAATTTGGTTGTTTTATCACAGTAAATTGGTTTATTTACATTTCAAAAACCAGAAGACATTCATTTACAAATGTGATTGCACTTTAGTTTACATATTTAAATGTTCAGATATTAAGATGTGATAGACAGTTTTTGCATGATTTGAATGAGGCAAAATAACATGCTTTTTCTCTGGAATATATTGTTATAATCATTTGTTTCAGATGTACTGCACTTATTTTCTGTATAAAAACTTAAATTGGGTGTTCAAAAGTGTTTTTTCAAAATTGAGTCTTAAAAAAGAGGGGGTCGTCTTATAACCAGGGTCGTCTTATATTCGGGCCAATACAGTACTTATATAATGATCACTTCACTTCATACAGGTAGAGAGAGCCCTTTTTATAATCCATTATCCAATTCCAACCCGTTCCACTTCAACATCCTTAATACTGGTGTTTTCCATACGACGTTTGATATGTATCTTGCTGGCAGACACAGGGGAGGAAACCTTGGAGAGGGATGCAAGGCAAAGTTTCTATTTTCTCACTCTGCAAACTCATTTTTTTCCCATAAAATTCATGAAAACATATGACACAACAATATACAGACCTCCCATTTCAGCTAACTACGTATATGGCTTCATTTGAGTCGGAGATTTAAAAGATAAAAAAAAAATACTCATAATAAAGTAAGCATAACAAAATCACACTGTTTAAACACAGAACGTTCTTATATTTGTGGTAGAAGAGCCCAAGTCCTGGAAATAATAAAAAATGTATTGTGTCAGGGGCCTTTAGGTGTTGAGAAATTTCAGTTGTTTTGTTTGTTCATTACTAATCAGTTTCAGTATAGAAACTTTGCATATAGATCCAATTCACCAACTTTATGAATGATGTTGATTGAATTTAAATTTTGATCATTCATAATGCTGAAAACAGAAGGTGTGACCTCCAAATGGGGTAAGTCACCATAACTGAAAGTCAAGTCAAGTCAAGTTTATTTGTATAGCCCTGAATCACAAAGAGTCTCAAAGGGCTTCACATAGCCAAAAATTGACAATTATTCTCAAAGCATCCCCTGATCATAAGCTCCCAGAAGGGCAAGGAAAAACTAAAAAAAACCCTGCCAGGGGAAAATGAGAAACCTTGAGAAGGGACCACAGATGGAAGGATCCCCCTTTCAGGATCACCAGGTTGTAATGGATGCAGAGAGGGCACAAGTAATACATAATATGAAAATCAATGAAAAAATGGATGTCGGAGGTGCCCTCGATTGTCCTGGCAGTGTCTTCAAGGAGGTTGAGCAGCAGTTTCTTCATCTTGAATTGGTCCCCGAGAATCCAGCTAGCCGCTATCAGCTTTTGCGCCACCTAACCCCCTCCGGCCAAATCGGCCACTCCAAGTTAGTTAAAGGCCATCTCATAGAAATGTGTCTTTAAACGTGTCTTAAATGTTTCTACTGAGGTAGTAGTTCTAATATCCATTGGTAGGGCATTCTAAAGCTCTGGAGCCCGAATAGAGAATGCTCTAGAACCTGCAGACATTTTCTTGGCCCTCGGTGTAACTAAAAGACTAGAGTTTTGCGAACGAAGGTTACGAGACGGAACATGAGGAACGACTAGGTCGACGAGATATGAAGGCGCTAAGCCATGCAGTGATTTATAGGTTAGTAGAAGAACCTTGAAGTCACATCTCAAATGGACCGGGAGCCAATGTAATTTGGCTAATATTGGGGTAATGTGATCAAATTTCCTTGACCGTGAGAGCAGCCTTGCAGCGGCATTATGCGCTAACTGTAGACTTTTGATACTGGACTTAGGAAGACCAGAGAATAATACATTACAGTAGTCCAGGCGTGACGTGACGAACGCATGTATAATCGTTTCCGCATCCCCGGTCGAGAGGATTGGACGAATCTTAGCAATATTACGAAGGTGAAAAAACGCAATCCTGGTTATATTCTTAATGTGTTTTTGAAAGGTGAGCGTTTGGTCAAATATTACCCCGAGATTAGTTACAGTATCACTCTGAGTGATAGTACAGTTATCTATAGTTATAGTGGTTTCCTTAAATAAGTGTTGATAACGAGTAGGACCAATTATCAACATCTCAGTTTTATCTGGGTTAAGACGAAGGAAGTTGAGAGACATCCATTGCTTGATCTCCGCAAGGCACGCCTCGAGATTACAACAGTCCCGCGGATCTGTCATCGATAACGGCATATATAACTGGGTGTCGTCCGCGTAGCATTGAAAACTAATATTATATTTACGTATTATGTCCCCAAGCGGAATCATATAAATATTAAATAAAATCGGTCCGAGTACCGATCCCTGTGGGACACCACACGTAACATTATAGAGCTTAGAGGACGTATTGCCATGGACCACACGGTGCGTCCTGTCTGATAGATAGGAATTGAACCAGCTGAGTGCTGACTCTGAGATACCAACACAACTTTTAAGACGCCCTAATAAAATATCGAAGTCTACAGTGTCAAAGGCAGCACTAAGATCGAGTAGTAACAAGAATTGTTTTTCTTTTTAAGTTTTATTGTCGAAAGTGGTGTTAAAATACCACATTGCGAATTAATGCCAGTAAATACTATTACATTACCAGAGTGGTTCAAAACATTTTAAAATCAGCATGGAAAACAAATAATAAAATATACACCTCTAACAAAGAATGCATATGCACTTTCAAAATAACACCCGATGTTACAAATCAGGCATCATTTTGGTAATGTTTACCAAACAGAACACATTGTTCTACACTGATTTAATGTATTCTTGGTGCTACTCATACTCAAAAGTTAGCAGCTGTGGTGTCAAATCATTATTTTTAGATGTGCCCACAGCATTTGGAAAAGTCTGCCATATGATTGCCGCATAATACAACTTAAGATACAGTCTTGCTAATCGCACCCAGCACTTAGCAATAAATTGCACCCAGTGGAATATCTGACATTCAACATTTTTGACGAGTGGGATTAATGCATTCGATGAGGCAACTCAACTCCCAATACCTTTATGGCAATCCAAACAAAAGGCAGTCAGAAGAGGACACAGAATAACAGACTTCTAGAGTGCGCAAGATGGACCGATGTATGGATAGATAATAGAACATTCAATTCAGGGCCTCTTTGTGTCAGAGAATGAACAGATCACTTGGCACATTGATTGAGTCTGGAGAAAAACGTGCCTTGTCGCCACATGTCTGATATCTTGGGAGATGACAATACGTGACCATGTGGCGAAGCCAGAGGGAATCACGACTTCGGCTGTGTAATGACCCACTTTACCTGTTTGACCTGCTTTTATTATACATTGCAAATGGATGGCGCAGAGGGCTGGAGACACTTGGAGGACAGCTAAGTTGTGTCAAGATAAAATGACAATGAAAAAATAGGCAGAAATAAAAAGAAAGCAGGTCAGTGAAATTGACAATCTATAATTTAGCCAAGGGCAAGTTGGAGTTAGAGTTAGGTACATAAGTATTTGGACAATGACAGCAAGAGAGTTTACTATTCTGTTTTTAACTTGTACACCAACACAATGTGGTTTAATCATTGGCCTTTATTTAAAGGCATCAATTGATAGTAGATTTTGAAAATAGAGTATTATTGGCTCCATTTTGTCTTTTGATCTAAAGTCCCAATGATCATCATCACACATACATCTGGGTGTGGTGAAATTTGTCCTCTGCATTTAACCCATCCCCATGTGATTTTGATCCATCCCCTGGGGGAGAGGGGAGCAGTGAGCAGCAGCGGTGCCGCGCTCGGGAATCATTTGGTGATCTAACCCCCCAATTCCAACCCTTAATGCTGAGTGCCAAGCAGGGAGGCAATGGGTCCCATTTTTATAGTCTTTGGTATGACCCGGCCGGGGTTTGAACCCACAACCTTCCAGTCTCAGGGCGGACACTCTACTACTAGGCCACTGAGCTGGCATCTACTGATGTTATCCCAATGACCCACCACAGAGAAGAACATTAAAAGGTCCTGTCCAGGAAGTTGAAGTCCACAACATCATAATATATAACATGCATTAGAATTCAGTCTCAACTAATGTGTAAATGTATTTAAAAAAAAAAAAATCTTCTTCTTCTTGGTAGTCCGTCGGGGTCCGATGATGATGTTGTCTCTGTACTCAGCGATGACTGACCGAAGTTGGAAGCTCATAAGCGCCTGCAGGTGCTCCATTTCAAATCTGCATTTTGGGTTGAGGCGGATGCTGCTCTGTGACATCTGTCCCTTGCTGCACCTCGACGCTGTTGCCGATCCCTCTCGAAAGGAGTGGCTGCTTTGGAAGTGAGAGACCTCCATTCCGTTCTATCACGAGCATGCACTTCCAGATGGCGTGGTTAAATATCACTCCACTTGAGATTATTTTTCAGTGTGTCCTTGTACCTCAGTTTGGGGCGTCCTCGTTGCCGTGAACCCTCTTTCAGCTCACCATACATGTGATGATGTAGTCTATGAGATGCTATTGTTTTGATCGCGGGTGCATCCACGTCATTTTATACTTATCAGCCTGCCTGAATGTTGTGTTGGTCAGCAGCAGGTCATATTCAGCACACTTATTCAATAGAAGCAAGCCATTGCTGTTCATCCCTATTCCATGCTTTCCAATCACACCTTTCCACTGGTCACTGTCTATGCCAACTCTGGCGTCGAAATCGCCCAGCACTAAAAAATTGTCACTGGAGGGTGTGGCGCGCAACAGGGCATCCAGGTCAGTATAAAACTGCTCTTTCACTTCTTCTACACTGGTCAGTGTCGGGGGCGTAGACGGTTATGATGGCTGCTCAGTCATCTGGGATGCTGCCGGGGTTCTCCACTGCCCTGAGTTCGAAGAAACAACGACCACTTGTTCCCAGGCCGCCTACGTGCAGGCTTGTGACTAGTGACTTCCAGTGGTTATCTCCACCTGCCACCGTCGCCACTCCCCCATCGCCGCAGGACTTTTAGTGTGTGTCGGGAAACTGAGTAAACCCACTCTCTCCGCCTGGTCTGCCGTAGCAGTTTTGTCGTTCAGGTGAGCATATCTCTAGCCTGCCAAGGCTATTGAGTTCCATCTACCCGGAACACTGGATCGCTTTTAGTCTGGCCTCTATCCTTCGACCTGTTCGGCTTGGATAACCCTGTCAGGAGTACGAAACTCCCGTCGACATAGCTCTAGGGGTCACGGAGATGCGCAAAGTGCCCCACCACGATAAGGTGGCGATCCATCGGGGCACAAAAATTAGTTCCCAATTGATCTAGATATACAAAAATATTCATTGTTAATTTTCAAAAATATTTATTGTTGATTTCCAAAAATATTCATTGTTGATTTCCAAAAATATTCATTATTGATTTCCCAAAATATTCATTTTTGATTTCCACATGACAACTGGAATGACAATTAAAAAAAACATTATTTAGATGCCATTTTTGCCTAAAAAGAGAGGAATTAGTTACCAATTGATCTAGAATGCAGATTTTGACATGATATGCCACCCTGGATAGACAAATTAATGAACTTACTATACTTGTTAATTTTCCCTAACAACATTCATAGTGTACTGCACACGACTGAAACACCATTTAGTCATGACATATTTTTCAAAGTGTATTTGGCTAGTTTTCAAAAGCCTGTATATTACGGAGCAGCGAAGGTTACTGAGTGTTTGAGCATGAATGTTGATTTTTCATCAGGGTTCATTCAAGGTCGCAAACGGTCACAAAAGCATTCACCACCACTTGCGTCGAAGCAGCACTGCGCTTGGCCTGCCACTACAAACCACTGGCTCAGGGAGGAGATCATGTTAGAAATGCAAGAACCGGAATCCCTTGAATGTGGTCGTTGACCTCCATGTGTCATTGTTGAAATGCAATTCACTGATAAGACTTTTCTAAAATGATTAGCTGTATTTATTTCTACATCGTTTTGTACATGCACAGTGCACAATACAGTATAATGTAACAAGCATGCCTCATTATTATTTTGACAAAACATTGAAAAAAAATTGACCAGACAAGTGCAGGAAAAACACTGTCCTGATTCCCTAGTCATTTTGGTCAACAAAGCCAAATCGTCAAGTATAACTGCCAGTCATCTATATATAACAAACATTTAGAGATTATAATGAACTTGTATGTGAGTATTTTTTTTCGTATTTTCCGCACTATAAGGCACACCTAAAAACCTCCAATTTTCTCAAAAGCCGACAGTGCGTCTTATAATCAGATGCGCCTTATATATGGACCAATATTGAGCCATTACAGCAGGCGTGTCCAAAGTCCGGCCCGCGGGCCAAATGTATATATCTTATATATGGACAAAGTTTTAAAACGGGCCATTCATTGAAGGTACGCCTTAAAATCTGGTGTGCCTTATATATGGACAAAGTTTTAAAATGGGCCATTCATTGAAGGTGCACCTTATAATCCGGTGCGCCTTAAAGTGGAACATATGGTAAATAAATAAAAATGAAAATCCCCCGCAAAATTATTTAACTGCAAGAAGAAAGACAAATTATAATGAAATTTAAATTTCAATCAATTTCAATTGATGGAGTTTCATCATTTATAATGTGAGGAGAGGAACGTGCAAATCATAACTGATTTGTTTTTGTTTCTACGGGGGACACATTTTAACGTAACCTTCCAATCAACCTTCTAATCAACAAAAATGGCTCACTATGTAAGATGTGCATCAAAAAACGTATTTATGCTCAGTACAAAGAAACCTTGCCCCACATGCTTCTAGAGATCTCATGATAGGTGATACTGAATATGTCAGCAGAACACTAAGGACTGAGTGAAGGCTGTAATGAAAACTCACACAGAGCCATAGGAAACATCAATCAGGCCTAGCATTCCACCTTCAGGAGATGATGTTAAGATCATTCATCATGGCAGATTGATAAATGTTGAGAACAGCCGCAGGTGTCTTATCAAGGATGCCAACATGGAGATGTTTTTAAGCAATGTCACCCTCATTAGCGGACTTTCCACACAGCCACGGACATTTAATTATTGAGATGGGTTAAGTGATGCAGTTTGATGGATGGCTCAGAGTCCTACCTTGATAAGGAACAAAATCACGTACTTCTTTTCATTTGTTTGAGTGTGTGTTAAAATAATATTGGTGCTCAGTGCCCATGTTTACTAAATATCCAAAGTCATTTTCATACTATATGATCAATAACAGTAAAGACATAAGCACTGAGTTTCCTCAGTAAATATATCAATTTACGGGGCAGTTTTAGCATTCAAATGGTAGCAAGTATTTTTAAATTTTTATACCAAAATGCCTTTTCCATGATGAGTCCTGAATGAAGTTTGCATCATATTTTCTGAAGATGCTAATTCCATTTTTAATAAATATGATTTTATCTTATTCCTTAATATTCATTTTCCATGAAAACTAACACAAATCCATCTTAATTTTCTAGCACATCCACCTCACAGTGCAAAGGTTGTGGCTTTGATTCTAGCTTCAGCCTTCCTGTGAGGAGTTTGTATTTTCTGCCCCTGCCTGCATGGGTTTCCTCCAAAGACATGTATGGTAGACCGATTGAGCACAGCAAAATGTCCGCATGTGTGCGTGTGAATGGTTTTTTGTCTGTGTTCCCTGCGATTAGCTGGCAACCAATTCATGGTGTCCCCCGCCTACTGCCCGATAACTTCTGGGATAGTCTCCAGCATGGCCGTGACCCCCGTCAATAATGTAAATAAATAAATAACCTACACCAAAGTCCGGCCTATGAGGCAAATCCGACCCCCGGTCGGATTTCATACGCAGCTTTGGTCTTATAATGTATTATTTATGCCCCACCTGCACTGTGAAACTGAAGAAAAAGAATCATGAAACTTGAAACCATAATTCCTCCGATTACTAAAAGGTGGTAGCACCACCCCTCTCCGCTCATTTCTGCCATGGCAACTGCAAAGAAAACGATGAAAGTTGACATTGCTTTCAAGAGAAATGGGAATTACAATACTTCTTCACTGAAAATCAAGGCAATTGTGTTTGTCTGATTTGTAAAGAGACTGTTGCCTTGTTTAAGGATTTCAACCTAAAGAGACACTATCAGACTAAACATGCTAACACGACAAGCTAAAAGGGAGTGACCGCGTTGATAAAGTAAAGCAGCTCCAAACAGAACTGGCATCTCAGCAGTGATTCTTCACGTGGGGCTGTGGGTCAAAAGTAAATCAAAAGTAAATATTACTTAATATTAAATATTACAAAGTGGCCCTGTTAATACTGTTGCTGTTATGAACCTGTAGACATGACACAAACTATTACTTTCTGAAAGATATTGTAAATGACAAGAGCAAAATTCACTTGTTTTAAGTTTTGAGGCAAAAATAATTTTAAACTCATGTACATAAATTTAAGGTATTTCATACAGTTTGTTGAATGTCATTTGACTCTTCAGAGATTAATGAAAGGCAGTATTTGTATTTTTAGAGTTGTTCACATCTGCCTGAGTGGCTTATATTTGGTTATTTTGTGATTTAAAAAATAAAGACAATTAGGACAATGAAATTAGTTTTATAACAGTGTGTATTTCATGAAATGTTTGTAGTTAAAAAATGTCCGAAAAACTATTGGCCCCTGAGCCCCTTCACTTTATCAAATCTGGCCCTCCTTGCAAAAGGTTTGGACACCCCTGACCTACACAGTCAGGCTAACTTGGAGAGGAAATGATCACTTCATTAAAATTTAATAACTACAAATATCTAAACATATTGGGTTTACTTTCAATTTACGGAAGTGAGAAGAGTGGCGAGGGGACAAAATCTCTGCTTTTACTTAATTACAATCAATTTTCTGTGGTCACGAATGCTACAACAGGTAATCAAATCACTTGGTTTCTATTCTCCATTCTGCAAGTTTTGCTTTCAATCAACTGCCCATCATGCTTTTGAGGCAGTTAAATACTGCAGTTGTTGAGAGACTGTGGTCATCCATCACAGTCCGGTTTCGACTGTCACGTGTCACTCCTTATCAGTTCGTCCCGTGATGCTACCCATGTTGCTCCCTGTTCCTGCTTTCATTCTCGTTGTTTCCAGTTGCCATTCCTGCTTGCCTGTCCGACGGACTACTCACGAACGACGCCTGCCCCGACCTAGCCCCCCGATTCCGCCTCACGTCCTGCTTGCCTGTTGGCTCGACCCCTGCTTGTCTATGACCACATCGTCACTCTGACTCATCCGTGTTTAGCTTGTCGACGCTGTCACGCTCCCTTGCCCACCAGCTTGTCAGCGCATCTTCTTCTTGCCCAGCCACCAGCAATGCTTGAGGCTCAGTCATCTCTCCATCGATGCCGCCTAACTGCTGCAGCACACCTGTCAAAGCGCCAGCTCTCCACTTTCCCCTCTCCCTCATTTCAATAAACATGACTTGAGCTGCAAATCGTTGTCCTGACTGATTCGTTACATCGACTGCCTCAAAGAAGCCCAAATTCAACTGCCACAGACATCGAGCTGGAATTACAACTAATCCATTCTTCTCAATCTTCATTAATAACAGTTCAGAACATAAACAATTCTCCCGAATGTGAAAATGATTGCCGTCACTTTCATTTTTGGTCGCATCTCTCCGGTACTTTGCATACTTGAGTAACTTCTTTATTCTAGCATCACAACTTTCTGTGTGCAATGAACACAATATTTTGAGCTGTTCATGCTCTTAATATTAAAAACATTCAGGTTCCTGTTTTTCTCAAAATTGACTGTTCTTGTAAACAACTTTATTTAATTTTCCTTCTTCTTTGCTTCACTTCAGAATTACGTTTTGCCCCAAATTCTCATGAGCCTAAAGCTATGGTAGTGCATAATTAGGGAAAAAAATGCCCAGGGCTACAACACAGCAAAAATGGTGCGGGCTTCACCAAGATAAATCATTGCTATCGCCATGTGGGCAGCGAGTTTGATACGCCTGCTCCATATACGTGCACAAATTGCAAAGGACCCTAATTTGCCTCCGTATAATGGGTCTGTAAGAGGATGCAGTCAGAGTCCATGGGTTAAGGCCCCGCCTCCAGGCATTCACCTGCAGCCACTGCCCCAAGTCTGGCACGAGGCTGGGGCCCCTGTGTGCCACATTCAGGTGCTACAAACTCTTTGTTTATGTCCATTCTAGTGTGCACACCAACAACAGGAGTAGTAATTATTCTCTGTTGTTTTTGTATTTAACTATTTCCCTGTATATTTATAGCTGGAAATATGTAAATACTTACTGTGCATTACCATAGTTTAGCAATTAGGAGACTATGGTGTGTTCTGGGTTCCATACTGAAGGATCAGAACTCTGTCCCAGAGAACCTACTGCAATTATACATGGAAATTGCGGAAATAATTCTAGAAAGGTGACTTCACTTCATCAGCAAAGCAGCTGCACCATCTCCATAAAAAAAGTGTGTGTGTATGCGTGTGTGTGTGTGTGTGTGTGTGTGTGTGTGTGTGACTCAGTAATTAAAAATTAATTTGTTGTAACTACTTCTATTTGCCGGTGAATCGTCACAGTGTTCACTTATAATATATAGAGACTGAGGACCATAAAACAGAGTTAGTTAGGCAAAATACCCAGATGGGGAAAAGCACTCTAACTGATATTTTAACTCCTTCCAAACCTTTCTGGAAATAATTCCTCTTTCAAATTTGACTTTGTGTGAAAACATTCTTGAAAACTAGAATGAGGACTCCAACAGAATATAGGCTGTTCTGGTGACTGTGATTAGTTCTGAGAATATTACCTTGTAAAAAGAATTAAAGACGGATTTACAGTGGGTTATGGTTAGAAAAGCACAACCCTTGTTTTCCAAGAGTTTTTTTCCCCATTAATTTGAAAGTTATTGTACATGACTTATTCAGACACAATTCCAATGCTTAATGCTCGTGCCTTTTAGTTCTTCTTTACCTTTTGAACTTCTATAGGAAACAATGCAGGGCTTGCGCAAAACAGCCATTTACTTGAATTCAAATTAAAATCAGTAGGGAGAAATACTGGATAAGAGAGGCCTTTGAAATCAGCAGAATTGTTTATTTCAGCTAAAGTTTGTGAATATCAGAGCTGAGATAAGTTGTTATTGTAACAGTACACATAAATGGCCAAGTCCGGTGGTGATATATGGAACCTTGATTAGCAAAGAATCTTCTTTATTGGGGTAAAACCAATCAATTCTTACAACATTCAATAACAGATGAAAAATTTCGTGGAAATATACAATCTAATAAAGAAAAGGTTATTTTGAAATGTATAATAAAAATAAAAAGTCTCAGAAGGAAACATTTGCAAGAACTAATGTGGACAAAGCTTGAGCAACTGCGACTACTTCTTGAGGCATTTAGCAAAGACCAACACGTTAAATACTGATAAGTCGTTGAGAAATCATTGTGACTTTGGCAATGTGTCCTTTTCACAAGTAGCCCAGCCCATTTCGACCAAAGTGACAAAACAGTGGGATGGTAAAACACAGACAAATGAACTGCAAGCAGAATGAAACATGACATAAAATTAACAAAATGATCAATGACATTCAAAACCACATTGAGATGAAAACAGAACACATGTTTGTAGTACCACATAACTAACTAGTATTATGAGAAAATTGAGGTCCATCTATCTATTTGTCTCTGTCCATGCACCCTACCTACTGCCTGTCTGTCCATTAAGTAAAATGTTTCAACAGTTTAACATATTGTAGCAAATTATAATTACGCAGTTCAACTTTACAATCATTAAAATTTCTAGCTGTGAAAAAAAACCTGAAGTTACTTCACCTGTATGATAAAGAGGGTGACAACGCCTGCTCCGGTGCTCCGATAGTTTCCTGCAAACCAGTCCCTCAGTTTAATGAGACAACCCTGAAATAAGAGAGTGAACTTGAACTCAGAAATTCAAAGAATAGCAGGACTCAAAGCAACAAAATATACGATCTACTTACTTACATAAACTGTACATACTGAATATACGTATATCATACATCATGTACGTATACATATTCTTAATCAAACATTAAGTTAATTTACATGTGGGGATGAATATTTAACAGTAACACTTTGAAAAGAGAACAGTAAATTACCGGGGTGCCTGCTACCAGTAAGTTCGTTCATTATTTCCAGGTATTTTGATTCGAATCTGATACACGTCTTGGGAGGCAACACCTTGGCTCCATTTTTAATGTCAGCAAAAGTATTGGAGCATGTGACTACCACATGGCTTTCTAGCCCATGAGTGTCGGATGAAATCGATCCATCCATCCATTTGTACCAGTTTGTCCTTACCAGGGTCATGAGTGGCCTATCCCAGATGACTTTGGGTGAGAGGGCAAACTCTGCACTGGTTGCCAGCCAATTGCAGGTCTGTTTACATAAATTATTCAAATGTGTGGCATGTAATATCTAGATTCACTTTCAGATTTGTGTTTTGTCTGAGAAGTGAAAAGACTATACTGTTTAACTATGCACCCAAAAGGAAATGAAAGTTGTGTTTATGAAGTTGTGCAGGCACGTTGAAAGGTGGAGGCCTTGTATTCCACTGTGAAATATTCCTAGTGATAAATCACAATGCCAAAATTAGGAAAGGAATAGAAATTCAGGTCAGGTCAGGGAGAATGTGAAATATTTATCTTATCAAGTCTTTTCAAGTGTTCCTTGGGCACCTTCTGTAGCTTGATCTAGCATTAGGCATTCTAGAAAAGGGGCATTTATGTATCATATCCTTCTACAGGAAGTATGCCACGGTGTCTTACATCTCGGAACAATTCGCATAATATCCCATTTTGGGTCCAAATTTGACACAAAGTTGTTTTACTCTGGGGATGGATTTTTATTAGGGAACCAAAGTAGTCCAGTCCACATCTGAGGTCAATTTTGAATGTGCATGTCTTGTACAATAAAATGCTATTTTGAAATCAATTTAAGAGTGGGCAACCTCTGGCCAGTTGGTGTGGATAAGGGAGTGGCAGGGATCCTGGACACAACAGGAGATGGGAACATGACCCATCCAGTCTGCCTCACCATGTACGCCACAACACCGAAACTGAAAAGAGAGAGAGGGAGAAACAGACACAAATAAAGAAATCAAAATCTAATGCTGCGCAAAACCATTGATTTGGGCAGAGGGAACTTGATATTCATATCATTTCAACATTTTGAGTATGTAACATGAAGCCCGTCAAGATGCCCATGTAATAAAGTTCTATTTAAGTGTAGGGATAAACATTGATGAGTCATTTACCAGGTGCTGGACAGCATCAAAATCATCTTTAATGGTCTGGTTCTCTCCGGGACCTGACTGCCTGTAGATCTCCAAACTTTGTCTCAGGTCTTTCTCAAAATATGAGTCTATCTGTACAGTGGGCACAAACTATGTTATTTTCAACATCCCAGTTCTTTAGACAGTGAACAAAGATCGCCCACAGGCATGAACAGAACAATCACTACATGACGGCTTAATGAACGTTTCCCACCTTAAAAATAAAATTAGTGACGCGATGATGATAGGTTACTGACAGTTCAAGCTGTTGTTATGCATGTTGGCAGATGTGTAATATAAACAGTTTACTACCACTCTGCTGTAAACCAGGAACACACACGCCATGGCCAGCTCTATCAGCATCAGAATGAAGAGCAGGACGAAAAACTGCAAATGGGCAAAATCATATTCAGATAAGATAGTGATAAAATTATACTACATTAACTCAATCTATACGTTTTTTTTTCTAAAGGTGTAACAGTTTGAACAGATGACAAACTAAATGTAGAAACTTGACAGACGTATTATTGTGGTCATGGTCACAAAGCACTGATGGTGTGAGTTTGACAGACCGTAAACCGAAACTTTTTCCCTCTAGATTTAATGCATTGGGTGTTAATGATGATGCTTATTGATCTCAGAGATGGGCAAATGGCGGCCCACAGCCTTGAGTGGCACATTGATCAATCAAAAAATAAAATTATTAAATGTTTTGTCTTATTTCTTACAGTCCCCCCCAAATCTTTAAAAACACTGATAAACACTCAATATATCTTTTACACACAAAAAGAGAGGGGTGCGTGTGTGAAAATATCCTAGAAAACCTCGGAAAAATCTAAAATATGCAAGAATACTTGTAGAATGCAAAATAAATCTGAGACTATACGGATCCGTGGTTGCCGAACTGTGACTATAGTATAAGTCTGATTTTAAGTTGTAATATCAGTAATTGCCACTTGCCTTACAGGTCTTAGAGGTCTTAGTTGAGTTTACACGATAACAATGTAAAAGACAGCCATTTCTAAACAATAAGTATCCTTTCGTTCAAATTGATGCGCTTTTGAGACATTATTTCAGAGAGTTTGGCTATTCTGCTGTGGTTAAGTACGTTTTGTGTTTATATAGTGTTGTTTTGTCATATTTAAATTTATTCCGAGCTTGTTTTTTGGTTTTTAAATGTTCGACTCGTGCCGAGCTAGTTGATTAGTTGAAATGGAAGGTCTGCAGGTTGTAGATATGTGACGTTTTCATGAACTAAAAAAAACAAAAAAAAATTCGCAGAATGGTTTTGTTTAGAAATATACTTACTGGATCTTCTCGTTCCGGAGAAGACCACAACGCAGCCGTTCCGCAGTTGATGTGAATTATACTGCCCTAAATTTTTATGCCTCATCTTTTTTTCTCAGATTTGAAGTGATATACAGGGCAGACATAGTACTTTAATATTAGTTTTTAATGTTTTTTTTCCAGTACAAATTACAGGTTACTTATTCAGTAGTTTTGAGCTGTCCTTGTATTGTAATTTTTTGAGAGCCTTTTGCACTGGAAAAACAAAATTATGTTGTGTTGTTTTTTTTGTTTGTTTTTATTTTGCTTCCAGCACACATTTTGCATGCATGTATTTTTGTCATGTTTGAAATAGCATTTTTGTCAAACATGTTTGGCCCCACTATGGCGCAAATAAAAAAAATGTGGCTCACACCAGGGTTTAAGTTGCCTATTTAACTCATCATAATTTTATTTACTGTTCAGGAATTTGTTGATGAGCTTAACGGTGTAGTCATTCATTATTCACCAGATAAGTGGCCGTTTTTTTTCAGACAATCAAAACAGTCCAATTGCAATCTCATCATTACCCCTGAAAAAATGACCCAGGTGAACGAGAATATTCACAGGCCTAAATTTGGCACAAACATGTACTTCAATAAAAGTTCACCATTTGATGTAACATCTCATTTTCTAATAACATTCTTGAACATAGTTTGGGATGTTTTACCAGTGTAAACTGCAAATAGCACATTGCCCAAATTATTGTGTCACTTGTGTCAAAATTACTCATTCGTGCACTGACTAATGACATGGTTGAAGTGTATGTCAAACTCACACTGATGAGCAGCCAGCGATTCTCCTTCATGGCACCAAGCACACCCAGATAACAGACGCAGGTAACAATAGTACCAGTGACCACCAGCGTGTTGGCAGGGAAGATGGGCCAGAAAGTTGTGACCAGAGATGCGAACTTGGAGTGTATGCTTTGAAATATCCCGAAAGCAACAACAAATGCACCGCATAGCTGCAGAACAGACAGTAACACCTTATGTTACCAATGTGACAGTCCCATTTGGGGTTTGAATTCAGTTTGATGAGTAACAGAAAATTCACAGGATGAACTTGCCATTTTTAAAACTTACCCAGCACAGGAAATTGAGGAACACCATCAGGTTTTTCAAGCAGTTTACACACGAGCGATCCATTCCTATTTCTGTGGGATTGCTCAGTCAGAGCAACAGAGATCTGTTTGACTGAAAAATAGAGACTGCTCTTTTGGTGCCTGTGTTTACACCACAATAGTGTTTGATATGGTGACACGGTGCCATAAACACAATGAGCAGTTGTGACCTATTCAGGCCAGCCGAGTTACACATTATTCCTTGAGTTTATATGTTCACTTTGTTTCAACTTCCTTTAAATCGGAGTTCATTCAAATGTCATTGAGCGAACCTAATTTACTCATTATCAATTTTCCGTAGGATGAACACAAGTTGAAACTATAACATCCTCTCATAAAACAAGATAAAAAATGAAATGCTGACATATTTGCTTGTCAAGTTTCCACTACTGTATTTTATGAAAATTGTCTGTAAGGTTAACATGATATTGTTGCGCTAAAGCGCATGGCACATTAACAAAAAAATGTAAATTCATGACTTAAATAACATTTTTTCATGTTTTATGTGAACTGTCACCATTCTGTTGAAAACTGACAAGACTTGTAAATGGAGCAAGGTTCAGAATAACCCTGGAAGAGGAAACATTCATAAAACGGTTTTATTTTGTTCAAGCAATACCCAAATTAAGTGATGTTGTCATTGCTTTAAAAAGTTCAAGGTTAGCAGCCCCCACTTAGCCTGATTTGACGCTTAATTGCGATTCAGATGCAACTGTTAACAGAAAATAAAGACAAATGCACATACAATGAAAGAGTTTCATGAAAAAACATTTATTCCAAAATACTTGCACATGTGTACAGAACCCAGTGATGTTGCTTATCATTGTTGACCAGCAGAGGGCTGCATCTGGTGGAAAATACATCCAGAGCCAGAACTCTGCAGTTAAAAAGTATCACACCACATACGAAAATTCACTGGTAGTTTTTACAAACAAATGTATCGTGATGGAATGACTTTTAAGGATTATTGATGAGTGTATTGGTGTAATTGCTACAATTACTCTATCCAAGACTTGTACCTGTCCAGGACCAGGAAACATGCAAGTAACATCTCTACAGACCCTTCTCACGCAGGTTGCAGTCTGTTTGAACTACTCCCCTCCGGACGGCGTTATAGAGCTCTGTACGCTAAAACCAGCAGACACAGGAGACAGCTTCTTCCCCCAGGCTGTTACTCTGATGAACTCACACCACTCTTAAGAGTCTCAGAGTCATTACTGTGAAATAACATTCTGCTCTCCACACCTTTTTTGAATTGTCTACACTGTTTGTACTATGTGTCCTCTCTGCATCCATTGCAGCCTGGTCATCTTAGAAGAGGGACCCTCCCATCTGTGGTCTCTTCTAAAGGTTTCTCATTTCCCCTAGCTGGAGTTTTGAGTTTTTCCTTGCCCTCTTGGGAGTTTATGATCAGGGGATGTTTGAGAATATCTGCCATTTTTCACATGTCCTGAGTGTTGTTGTTAGTCACCTAAATGTTGAACAGAGTATGTGATTTACCGAAGTCAAATTTCTTGTTTGGCACGCTCAAACATGGCGAATAAAAACTCTTGAATCTTGAATTACTGTATATTTATTCCAGCATGTTGGTTGAATCATATGCCCCTATACCACAGCAAAAGGGTAATGTGCATTTAGAATACATATTCGGCTGCCTCAAAAAGTTTAACAATTATGTGCTAGAAATTCAACAGTAGTCTGTTTTCAAAGTAATTAGCGCTACAATAGAAAAAAAAAAAACTACAATGGAGCCTGAATTTATCCAAAGATATTACCACATGACATGGTAGTAAAGGTTCATTAAAGTCTCAGAAATTGAAAATGAAACACATTTGACCCTGCAGTACTTACAGGAAGCGTACCAGATTAAACTTTTATTTATTTTTAGACTATTACATTTACACAAAGTCACTATCTCTCCCAAAACACTCTTCAGTCATTGATCACAACTCCCTCTATAATCTTTGCACGAAGTCACTAATTATCTCCCCCAAAACACTCTTCAAAGTCATTGATCATAACTCCCTCTATAATCTTTGTAAAGTACTGTAAAGAGTTTTTGCATGAAAAAAGAGCGAGAGAGTAAAAGAATGTCTGCAAGTTTAAAGCCATCTTGACCCATTGTCAGCTGGGATAGTAGGAATCCAGCTTCCTGCTCATCCTAAATAGGATCCAGTGAAACAAATACGAGTGGAGTGCAGATTCATGGGGAACTTCAATAATACATTGATTTCACTTCAAGTACAGATTTCATTACAAATTGGGAACATGTGTGCACTGACTATTGGACTTCAACCTCCAGTTGGATTTTAGATTTGAGTTCAAAGAGCCCTTATGTGTGCATACTGTAATGTGGAGAACAGAAACATTTTTCCAGTGCAGCGGTGGTAATCACAAAAGTAAAGCAAATTCACAGTATCAAACTACATTAGAAAGGGTCCCTGATTTACGATATACACTTTTAAGGTATGAATAGCACCCTAAATTTCCCTATGGCACATTCTGACTTGCATACAATTTCTGATTTGCCCCGCCACTGTTTGAACTACTAAGTCCACCGTGAACTGCCCAGTACATACACAAATTAAAAAACTGTGACAGAAATTCAGTTGATTGCTACGGCAGAAGACTGACAATATGAAACCAACAAGAAATAATGGGTAAAGCCTGAGCGAGAAGCTGGTGAGTGCAAACGAAAACTCTCTTTTGAATAAGATTGTGGGTGACTCCAAACATTTTGGATTTGTGAATAAATTACATTTAGTTTGAGCTAAACTCAAGTCACTCATCATTGAATGCAAAGGTTAAGACAGGTCATCCAGTTGCAAAAACAGAGTCAGTGAATCAGGATCTCAAGAACTGTCATGATTTCCTTGCAGTAAAGGTGTTCAATGTTACAAAAGTTTGATGCTGGCGGCACCCGGTGGTTAGCAGCAGTAAGCAGAATGTAAAATAAAATCATGCTACACGGTATCACAGATTCTGATTCATAGGTAGGTTTGGACTTTGCCTTGTGCATTTCTGCAGGTGGAAATTCTGAAAGCAGGTACGTACAAATCAACATCTTATGATGTATCTGGAACAGACCAGTGCTTTTTATGTAATCTACAGGAGCAACAGCCTTGTCTCATTTCAGCTTTTAATTTTACCGTTGCCCTTTATTAGTGATAGTGATCATTAGCTTGTACGGTCTTGTGTGTCTTTTGTATTGTGGGCTCCATCAATCACGTGTGGTTGGATTCATTTTCCATCAATAGAACCGCTTGCGTTTCTTTTCCTCCCAGCGCCTGTAGAATTTTGACCCACCCACTACGAGTGCACACAGGCCCAAGACGATGAAGAACAAGGCCAAGAGTTGGATTCCACTCATCTGCTTCTCTTTGAAGTCCACTGCAAAGAAAATTAGGCATCGCTTATCACAGTGCAAGTAACTGACTGCTGCATGATGTTCTGACCTTAGAGACAGTGGCATTGAAGAAGGTACAAGAATGAGATCTGAAGGTGACAGAAATGACATTTTCTTTAGGCGTTACAAGGATGGATAGGATTAGAAATTCGCTCATCAGATACATAGGCAAGGTTAGATCTTTTAGGGACAAAATTAAAAGAACGGAGAGTTACACCTAATTCACATTCATCACTTTTGGGACATTATTTTTGGGACTTTGGCTCTTCTACCAAATTTAAGTTATTTTGAGCTTGTTTTTTGCCTTTTAAATGTCCAACTCATGTCAAGCTGTGTAGTGACCTAAAATGGAAGTTCAGCAGGTTTTATTTTGAAATACTACACCTGCTCTACCTATTTGCCAATGCCCGATTTCCTGTATGCGCCGTGTACCGTAATTTCTGCACCATAAGGCACACTTACAAGCCTTTAATTTTCTCAAATGCCGAAGGTGCACCTTTTAATAAGGTGCAACTTTTGTGTGGAACCACTTCCAAAATCTATAAATGTTGTGTGGCGGCAAGGATGTAATATGTAGACCCAATGAAGCAATCAGAGGACATTATGTTGTACGTAAAATATGTAGACCGGTGGGGGGTAAAACGATCAGAGGACTGTACGTAACACGTAGAGTGCATACCTCCACCGCCATTGATAAATAAATACTATCGTTTCCTGCAAAGCAAACAGCATTAGGACCCTCTAAAATGGTATCGACAAAGAGACAGGCTTAAGAGGCACAATTCAAGCTTTCTGGAAAGCTGGGATCAGAGCAATGGCGAGACAATGACAAGGAGGACTTTGGCGGATTAGCATATGAATATCGTAAGAATGTGAGTCCAGCAGAGTACTAACTACAAACTAGATTTGGTTGAAGTTGGGAAATTGTGTAAAATGTAAATAAAAACAAAATACAATGATTTGAAAATCCTTTTCAACCGAGTATAGTCAATTGAATACACTACAAAGACAACATATCTAATGCTCAAACTCAAACTTCATTTTTCAAATGATAATTAGAATTTCATGGCTGCAACACGTGCAGTAGAAGTTGAGAAAGGGCATGTTTACCACTTCGTTACATCACCTTTCCTTTTATTAACACTCAATAAATGTTTTAGAAGAGAGGTGACTAATTCTATTAGCTTCTCATGTGGAATTCTTTCCCATTCTTGCTTGATGAACCGCTTCAGTTGGTCAACAGTCCGGGGTCTTACCTGTCGTATTTTATGCTTCATAATGCACCACACATTTTCAATGGGAGATAGGTCTGGACTGCAAGCGGGCCAGGGGAGAACCTGGACTCTTTTACGTCGAAGCCATGCTGTCGTAACACGTGCAGAATGTGGCTTGGCATTATCTTGCTGAAATAAGCAGCGGCGTCCATGAAAAAGACGTCGCTTGGATGGCAACATATGTTGCTCCAAAATCTGTATGTACTTTTCAGCATTTATGTTGCCTTCACAGAAATGTAAGTCACCCATGCCATGGGAACTAATGCACCCCATACCATCACAGATGTTGGCTTTTGAACTTTGCGTTGATAACAGTCCGGATGGTCCGCTTCCTCTTTGGTCCAGAGGACACGACGTCCAGTGTTTCCAAAAACAATTTGAAAAGTGGACTCATCAGACCACCAAACACTTTTCCATTGTGCATCAGTCCATTTTACATGAGCTCGGGCCCAGAGAACCCGGCGGCATTTCTGGATGTTGTTCATAAACGGCTTTTGCTTTGCATGGTAGAGTTTTAACCCGCACTTACTGATGTAGTGACGAACTGTATTTACTGACAGCGATTTTCTGAGGTTTTCGTGAGCCCATTTGGTGATATCCTTTGCACACTCATGTCTGTTTTTAAGGCAGTGCCGTCTGAGGGATCGAAGGCCACGGTCATTCAGTCTTGGTTTCCAGCCGTGGGGCTTACGTGCAGTGATTTCACCAGATTCTCTGATATGACATTATGGACCGTAGATGTTGAAATCCCTAAATTCCTTGCAATTTTGCTTTGAGAAATGTTGTTCTTAAACTGTTCACCTATGTTCTCACGCAGTTGTGGACAAAGTGGTGAACGGGGGAGGCTCCTTTTATACCCAATCATGGTACCCACCTGTTCCCAATTAGCCTGATCACATGTGGGATGTTCAAAATAGGTGTTTGATGAGCTTTTCTCAGCTTTCTCAGTATTTTTTGCCACCTTTCTCAACTTCTACTGGACATGTTGCAGCCATGAAATTCCAAGTTAATTATTATTTGCCAAAAAGCAATTATCAGTTTGAACATTAAATATGTTGTCTTTGTAGTGTATTCAATTGGATATGGGTTGAGAAGGATTTTCAAATCATTGTTTTTTGTTTTTTATTTACATTTTACACAATTTCCCAACTTCAACCAAATCCGGTTTGTATGATTTAAAAGCTCTCAGAAAACAGAGAGTAATAGAAGCCTGTTTCTTCTACCTTGGAATTCGTTCTTGTCGTCACTCCTCTGGGTGTGTTGATCTTCCTTTGAGCCGCTGTCAACTGTCAGCTCATACAACTTCATGGAGATAATGTCATGGTAATCTATATCAATATGCATATGCCAATAGTGAACACTAACTTGGTCCTCCAGCATATCATTACTGGTATTTATCTTTCATACCTGAGAGTTCACCGGTAGCAGCGGAAGCCCCAAGGTAATTGCCAGCAGGCAAATGAACACCTGTGATGTTGGTGCAGTCTTTCCAAATCCAATCACCACCATCAACAGCTCTCATAGCTGTCATGATCTACGAAGGCAAGAAGGAATCATACATGCAAAAAGTGACAGCAACAAAAGGGTCCGAACCTCTAAGACCAACACGTAGTAATGTATAACAAAATGGACGTTTCAGCCCAAACCTCTGAGACCAACACATGTATTGTATAATTAATCCGAAGTTTATTGTAACAGATCAATTTATTGCTTGTGTATGTTTAAAAAAAAATATTGGAAGAATAATAACTCTCCACAACCTACGCTGGCCGATTCGGCTGCAGCCGAGTTCTCTGTCCTGACCCCGAGAAGGCTAGGTGACACCCAAACTGAAAATGGCATTCAGGATTCCATAACTGCCATAACGACTGAGGGCATCTTTCTTCAGCGCTTCATCAGACTACGGACATCTACATTACTTTTTCTTTCGATTGTTTTTATGTTGTGTGTTTAATGTTGCCCACTCTGCATCCAATGCAACCTGGTCGTCCTGGAAGTTCTTTCTCATGGTTTCTCATTTTTCCCCAGTTGGGATTTGGTGTTTTTTTTCTTGTCCTCCAGGGAGTTAAAATCAAGGGATGTTGTCAACTGTGGCCATGTGAAGCCCTTTGAGATGTATTTGCGATTAAGGGCTATATAAATTAATTGATTGATATCTTTATTTCAAACATCCAAAACAAAAAAGAAAAAACAAAATAAATAACACTCTAAAGTGCCACATATAAGTCCATACAACAAACAAACAAAAAATAAACCAACAAACTGAAAAAATAAATAAATAAATAATGATAATAATACATAAGTAAATAAATCAATAGAGAATGCTCGAAAAGGAGTAGGAGGAAGCAAAGCTTTTTAGATTCCTACCCCTTTCTCACTTTATCCATTAAACCAATGATTCAACATATACTGTAATTCTACAACAGAACACTAGTAGACACACTTTCACACTTATTTTTCTGTTTCATTTTTACTTTACTTTGGCACTTTTAGCCCTTGTGCCCGCTAAACAACATATTTTTGTACATTCTTAAACTGGTGGATATTTGGACTTTGCTTGAGTTCCTCACTTAGATTGTTCCATAGTTT
Organism: Syngnathus floridae; assembly: GCF_059516105.1. Taxonomy (NCBI): domain Eukaryota; kingdom Metazoa; phylum Chordata; class Actinopteri; order Syngnathiformes; family Syngnathidae; genus Syngnathus; species Syngnathus floridae. The sequence continues at coordinate 15,177,888 of NC_142417.1, read as the reverse complement.
GACCCCGGTTATAGTGATACAGAAACTTTTTAAGGTTGTTCTTATGTTTAAAATTTTGAAGTGGTGATTCCCCCTTAATTTATAACCTCCCTCCCGATCCCTAAATAAGTTTTGGATATTTTTTTGGTAGTTGTTTTGCTTTTGCTCTATACATGATGATTGCTGTTTGATAAGATACTATGTCAGTGAATTTCAATAGTTTGGATTGTATGAAAAGTGGATTTGCGTGTTCCAAGTAGTTGACTTTATGAATAGTCCTTATTGCTCTTTTCTGCAGAATGATAAGTGGCTGTAGTAAAGTTTTATAAGTATTCCCCCAAACCTCAGCACAGTAAAGGAAATAGGGCAAGACAAGAGAACAATAAAGTGTACGAAGTGAATGATAATCGAGTACTTCTTTTGCTTTGTATATGACTGCCATGCTTCTTGAAATTTTAGACTTTACGTTTTTGATGTGTGGCTTCCAACTCAGCCTGTCATCTATTATAACCCCAAGAAATTTGTTTTCCTGCACTCTTTCAATTTCAGTGCCATGTATTTCTATTCGTATCTTTATGTTCGCTTTGCCAAATACCATAAACTTGGTCTTACTTACATTTTAATGATAATTTGTCCCAGTTGAACCACATTTTTATTTTTTTCATTTCCTCATTCAACACTGATTCCACTTGTTGGATCTTATCACCTGAACAAAAGATATTTGTGTCATCTGCAAAATCGACGAGTTTTAGTTCTTTAGAGACTTTGCACATGTCATTTATATACAAAATAAATAATTTAGGGCCTAAAACTGACCCTTGTGGAACACCACAAGCTATGTCCAAATATCCAGAGCAGTGATTACCCAACTTTACATACTGTTGCCGTTCTCGCAGATAATCCTTTATCCAGTCCAATACTAATCCCCTTATCCCATATTTTTCTAATTTATTGAATAGTATATTATGATTGTGTCAAAAGCTTTTTTGAGGTCAATGAAAACTCCTACTGCATGTCATTTGTTGTCTATTGCATCTGTGATTTCCTCGATTGATTCCATTAATGCCTGTGCTGTTGATCTGTTTACTCTAAAACCATATTGGTTCTCTGCAAATAATTTATGTTTTTCCAAATATCCATCCATTCTACTGTTAAAAAGCTTTTCCAATATTTTTGAGAGTTGTGGCAATATTGAGATAGGTCTGTAGTTTGTAAAGTTGTGTTTGCTCCCAGTTTTATAAAGAGGAATGACCTTAGCAATTTTCATCTTCTTTGGGAATGTATCAGTTAAAAATGACAAGTTACAGATGTACACAAGTGGCTTTGAAATCCCCTCAATGATTTGCTTAACTAACATCATATCAATCCCATTGCAGTCGGTAGATGTTTTATATTTCCATTGTTTTACAATGTTAATGTTAATGTTCATTTTCATCAACTGCCTTCAAAAACATTGAGTGAGGATTCCTTTCTATTAATTTATCTCTGTTGCCTACATCTGGCGCTGGAACCGGTATGTTTTTTGCTATTTGAGGCCCAACATTTACAAAGAACTGATTAAAACTGTTTGCCACTTCTTCCATATTATAATTTTCACTATCATTTATAACAAAATATTTAGGTAATTTGTGTTGTTCGGTACCTTCTCTAATAATGTGGTTTTGGAGAGTCCATATCCCCTTAATATTATTTTTGTTATCCTCTAATTTATTCTTATAATATTCTTTCTTACTTAATCTTATAATATTGGTTAACTTATTCTTATATCTCATATTCATTTTCAGCGCCTTCTGTTCTCTGTTTTATGAAGTTCGCATAGAGTAAATTTTTCTTTTTACAGGCATTTTTTAAGCCTTTCGTCAACCATGGACTGTTGTTATATTTAGTTTTTTTATTATATTCCTTGATTGGACAATTCTTATTATATAATGAAGTGAATATAATCAATTTTTGGTATGCATTATTTACACATTTTTCTTTATATATTGCATCCCAGTTCTGTTCCATTAATTCATGTTTTGGAGTAGCAATTGTCTCATCTGTCCTAATTCTTCTTTGTTGTTTATACACCCCAATTTCAGATTTGAAATTATTGTCATATACTGTGAACACTGGAAGGTGGTCAGTAATATCAGTAATTAATAACCCGCTTCATGTCCTGTTTTCTATTTTATTGGTGAATGTTATCTATCAGAGTAGCACTTTGTGATGTTACTCTCGTGGGTCTAGTGATTGTAGGAAAGAGACTCAGGCTATGCATTAAATTTAAAAAATCATCGATATGTTGTTGCTTATTTGGATTTAATAATCCCCGCAAATAAATGTGCCTTTTAGTATAATCACAATTTCTACCCATTCTGTGAATGTCTCAATGCTAGAACCAGGAGCTCTATAGACACAGTTTGTAATAATGTCTTTTTTCTTTTCAACACAAATTAAAGTTAAAGTTAAAGTCCCAATGATTGTCACACACACAACTGGGTGCGGTGAAATTTGTTTCTGCATTTAACCCATCCCCAAAGGGAGCAGTGGGCAGCAGCGGTGCCGCGCCCAGGAATCATTTGGTGATCTAACCCCCCAATTCCAACCCTTAATGCTGAGTGCCAAGAAGGGAGGCAATGGGTCCCGTTTTTATAGTCTTTGGTATGACCCAGCCGGGGTTTGAACCCACAACCTTCCAGTCTCAGGGCGGACACGCTACTACTAGGCCACTGAGCTGGCAGAGTATCGTGAATGTATCGTGAGACATTCAAGAAGATTGTCCACCACCTGTGTCATACCCTCTACAATCTTGAATTTTATATTCAAATCAACATAAATTGCAACACCACCCCCACCTTTACTCGGTCTGTTATTATGTATGAATTCATAGCCTTCCATCTCAAAGTGCATTCCCTTCTCAGTCGTAATCTAGGTCTCAGAAATAGTTATAATATTAAATAGTTGTTTGAATGTGTTTAAGTAATCCCGAATACTACTAAAATTTTTATATAGACTCCGGCTATTGAAATGGATAATAGCTTATCTTTTGTTAAGATGTCCATATTGTACTGATGATTGCTGTAATAACATGTGTTGTTTGTGGTGGAGAAGAAATTATTGTCTGGGTCGATGTCCTGATCTATGTCCAAAGTGCTGCTTTCACTGTGATCAAACGTTAGTTGGAGTTGTTCAAGTTCTTGTATCCACTGTGTTACATGTCCATTGTTGCTTGATGTAGGTTGAGTAGTGTCCCTGAGCATTGTTTGTGTTTTGTGTTGTTACCTCCATTCAGTTCCAAGTCCACTCCAGTTGATTTTCTATTGAGGATACTTATTCGAGCTTTTCCAGTTCCTCAATACTCCTCACCATCAGTATCTTAGCCTCTTCTGGTGATCCATTAAGCTTGATGTATATCTTGCAATTTCTGGTCCATGTACTCAGTATTTTTTTCATTCTTCTCAAGTGACGTGCTTTCTTTGCAATATCCGCACTGGTCTTTGTCAAATGTTCATTGATGTAGATCTCTGTGCCTTTGAGCAACTTTGTGCTTCCTGTTGACAAATTTCAGAATGACTGCTGGCTTGTCATTACTGTTTCTTCTGGGCAGTGGATGACATGCTTCAACCTGGTTGGAGTCCATAGTTATTCCTTTAGTTTGCAGAAATTCAGCTACCTGTTGTTCGGCTGAGCTTGCATGTTGCTCACAGCCATCGTTACTTGCCGTCACTGCCCTTGCATAAGATATAGGTTTAATTGCTATTCCTGTGATGACAATGTCATTTATTCTTGTATATTGCTCAATGTCTGCTACCCGACTTTCAAGGTAGGCAAGCCGCTTGTCCTTCTCAGCATTGAGCATACGGAGCATCTTTACCTCTTCCACCAGTGCCAAGATGTTTTTCTGCTGCATCCTTACAGCAGAAACTTCTTCCGAAAGGAAGTCAAGTGACCTTTTTATGTCCTCGACCTCCTCCGTGAACATGGTTAGGTTTTTTTTCGGCCCCATATTGCTAACGTTGGTCGCAGATATCTCTTTCAACTTTTAATTCAACTTGACAAAAAAGAAAAAAACCCAAAGACATTTACATTACTTTGCAAAATTAGTCAGACTGAGTAGAATACTCTTATAACTACTTTGTTTATAGTCTATGAGTGTTAACCATGTATTGTAATAAAGTGTTTTTGGTGTGGAGGCCCAAATTTTTATATTATATCAAATGAACTGCAATTTAACACACTATTACTGCAGTGAACATTTATTACTAGGTAATACCAATTTCAGATCTATCATTCAGTGCATGTCATGCTCTCAGGAACATTCAAATGGCCACACACAACACCGGTGAGAAAGCACAAAAGCAAGAGCAATGCTTACCATCACACAATAGGATCATCTTTAAAATCGCACACGCTCGTTTAAGACAATGCGTGCGAGTATATTAACATATTAACATAGATGCTGATGTTTTGGTTGGCAACAAACTCAACAGTCAAAATCAGGACTTTACTCCTAAATGTTCTTGCACCAGAAGTTAAAATATTTTAACTTCCAAACGACCAATTGCCCTATAGCTGGCAGCAGGTTGCAAAGAACAAGCAGGAGATGGTCATCGAGCGACACATGGCAATCACATGTTTTTCCATAGGAATTGGCCTGTCACGATGGGCGACTTGGATCGATTGGCGCACCACTGGTTTTAGCCGAGTATAATATAAATAATAATGAAAAAAACCATTTGTGGACTTATCAGAGAGGTAAGCTAATTGTTATCATCCCAAATGTGCCCTTAAATTTCACTAACAGACTGACAAAAAAAGGGAGGGGGGGGGGTATAAACTGGTCACAAGACTGCAATTACCAGAAAAAATACAATGCAAATTAGGGAGAAAGTACTATGTGACATAAATGACTACAGTGACCATTTCCCCCCAACAGCATTGGCTATCCACTTCCACTTTTCTTTTCGATCTGAAAAGCGTGAATGTGATGAGCATACAGTACATGGGAAAAAATATAAAAACCTTTCTTTGAATTGAGTTTCATACCTTCAATCTGTTTCGGGTGTATCTAATGAGGATAAATGCGCCATCTCTTGAATTGCGAACCTTAGCCGAGCAGCTTCCGAGCTCTGTGGATCGTCCGTCACTATCGTGGTCATAAGACAGGATCCCGTTCCCCAGCATTACTGACACACGAGGGTAATCCCACTGTGAATGAGGAAGTGATGAGTTACTAACATTATCTTGAGATCAAAAACACACAACTGAAAGATTTAACATAAAGCAGTTTCCATATATAATAGAGAATGCTTAGCCCAAAAAATAGGACTTTGACTTCAGGTCATGATGCAAATGTCCTCTTTGGTATATGTAAGCACCTTAGGGTCATACAAATAAATGTATCCTAAAGTGAGATCACTCTTTACTTTTAGGCAAAATCACCCATCCCTTGGTGATACCCACAAAAAAAGAAAAAAAATGCAAGCGCTTACATTATTTTTTTTTAAATTGGGAAACGTGTCCACAAATACTCCGAGACCAGTGAAATTGTTTCTGCTGCCAAAAACAAGCCCTGAAAGCACATAACAAGGTTCAATATTATAGTTTTGTAATAAACATTCTCATATCGTCCCCTGGTGCCGTTTAAGAAAATTATGCTGCTCTACAACTGTCAATTCATTCGAATGACAGTTTTTCACATCCATTCCAGCGTGAACATTTTGTTGAAAATGTTGTCAAGCAAACACGCTAGATCTTTTTGCCTTCAGCTGTGCCACGGCAACAATATGACGACACATTGTTTACAAACGCTAAAGGGGTCCATATACTGATAACCCATTGATAATAGTTGAAAGTAGTTACATCAAAGCGTAGCATGAAAATTATTCAATTTTGCCACATGATACTGACACTAGCAAGTGATCTAAGTCTCCTACCATCCTCCATGCGCTCTTTGGTTAACCAGATGGCAAAACCATCTCCAGCCATATACGTCTTTCCCCGCCCGTGGATTTTAAAGTGCACCTTGAGCTCCCAGTCGTATAACAGTAAAGGCTAAAAGACAACAAAATAAAGACCAAAAGGTTATTTGAGGATTTTGTGACAGAAAATCTGAGATTTGTTCCAACTATGTTTCAATTCAAGCAGGGACAGAACTTGTATTTGCTCTTGATAAGCAGGTTTGAGAGTTGAGAAATGATTCAGCTTCCAGTGCATGCTTAGAATGGTAGGGTGGATTCGGCAGAGTTACATTTCGACTCCAGATAGCTCCCTGTCTGTGCGGCTGGTCCGGCGTGAGCCTCACATATTCAGCTGTTACTAAAGCAGTACCCTTCAGCTCCCACGGTGAATAGCTTGAGAAGCCTAACACGACAAAACAAAGGGATTTTTTTCTCAGCCTTCAAAAACAAAGATCTTATGTGCTGCCATATTTGCAAAATCACACCAATCAAAGTCAAATTAAGTAAAACCACATTCGCTTACATGAACTCATCATGGGACGCGCTCTTAATGTGCATGATTGTCATTTTAATTTTGAACTGTATTAATTTGACTTTCCCTATTCCAATTTTTAAACAAACTTTGATGTTGAGACTGAGTAATTAATTAATAATAAATAAATAATAAATAAATATTAATAAATTGGGGACCACTGCTCTAAGGTAATTACTACCAATCAAATATGAAATAATTCATACTGATATTGACTGTATTGACCGAATGTTCCGTTTTGAATACTGATGCAGATAACGACAAATACACTTATCTTATTTTTTCAAAATGAGACTCACCATTATAAGGCTGTACTCCCGCTTTAAAAACTTCTCCATTAAAGGGTCGTCTGTCGCCATCGACAGCTGTAAAGTATAAAGTACTACTAACAAATATGTTAAATCGCGAATGCTTTTCAAAAGAAACATTGAAAACATTGTGGAAAAAAATTTAAAAGATCAAGGCATGATGCTGTCAACTAACAAACATGTTAAATCGCGAATGCTTTTCAAAAGAAACATTGAAAACATTGTGGAAAAAAAATTAAAAGATCAAGGCATGATGCTGTCAACTCGCTGACTGACTCGTTAACGTCGCGCGTCTTCTCATTTTAGTTCCTAACCAGCTTTGAAGTGCATTACCGCTACCTACCGGACAGTAAAGACATTTCATTTGAGTTACGTCACGTATTCTTCAATCGGAAACGAAAGGGGAATGTATCATATAATGCAGTGGTCCCCAACCTTTTTTGCGCCACGGACCAGTTACGTGTCAGAAATATTTTCACGGACCGGCCTTTATATAAATAAATAATACATTTATATAAATAAGTAATACATTTGTAATAAATATATAAATACGATGGAATAAAATGATACCACTGGCATAAAACAAGTATAAACGACATAAAAATAAAACTCACCACTACGTTGAATTAGTGAGAGCACTGAGCTTGTTTCTCAGAAACGAGCCGGTCCCATCTGGGCGTAAACGGAGACAATGACACCCGAAGTGGTTAACGTTTGTCTTTTAATGCAGAATGCTTGGTCTCCATGTGCCGAAACAGTTTTGAAGGCTTCATAGCTAGTCTGTCGGCACATATTATGCAGAGTAGCCTCGGCGCGTCAGTCACCCGTGGCGATAAATCCATATTTTAAGTAGGACTCCAGAAATGTTCTTTTAAATGCAGCTTTCCTTTTCTTAGAACTCGTAGCCTCTTCTTCCGTCTCCTCATTGGGCTTTTTTCCCTTTCCGAAGAAGCTTTACAAACATCTCTGTTTCTTGCTCATTTTTGCTTGCTTCGCGGGCTCGACTGAGGTGACATGTCACGTGACCGAGACGAGCGTCTTGACCTGAACCGACGGGTGTAATTGGTAGAGAATCGCCAATTTTTTTTTTATATTTTTCAAAATAAATTGTTACTCGGGTGGCTCGGTGGTGCACTGGGTAGCACGTCCGCCTCACAGTTAGGAGGGTGCGGGTTCGATTCCACCTCCGGCCCTCCCTGTGGGGAGTTTGCATGTTCTCCCCGGGCCCGCGTGGGTTTTCTCCGGGCACTCCAGTTTCCTCCCACATCCCAAAAACATACTTGGTAGGCCGATTGAGCACTCCAAATTGTCCCTAGGTGTGAGTACGAATGCGGATGGTTGTTTGTCTCTGTGTGCCCTGTGATTGGCTGGCAACCGGTTCAGGGTGTCCCCCGCCTACTGCCCGATGACGGCTGGGATAGGCTCCAGCACGCCCGCGACCCCCGTGGGGACTAAGCGGTTCGGAAAATGGATGGATGGATGGAAATTCTTACTTATTTTTGCTAGCTTTGCGGGCTCGACTGGGGAAACATGTCACGTGACCGGGACGAGCGTCTTGACCTTCTTTCGTGTAACGTCAGAGCTCCAATTTAGTGTCGTGGAGCCATGCCAGCATCCCTGGTCCCAGGTCAAAGAGGCCGGCCTCCGAGGGTGGTCTATATAGGGGGCAGATGTTGATGATGTGGTCGGCCGTCTGCTTGGGGTCTCCGCACTCGCATGCCGCACTGTCCGCCAGTCCCCACTGCCGCATAGATGTGTTGAAGCGCCCAACACCAGTTCTTAAACGGTTCAGTGTGGTCCATTGCTGGCGAGGTAGTTCGTCTCCTCCTATGGCGCCGTCTCCTGGATCCCAGATGTAACGGTGCATGAGGGAGGGACCAGCTGCCTCCCACTCCTGCTTCCGAGCTGCTGCCAGCCAAGCATCTCTGGAGATGTCCTCAGGGATGGAATTGAGCATCTCTTGTGCTACCATGTTGTAGGGGTGGCGCGCCTTGAGTCTGCTTAGTGGAGCTGGCGTTGTTGTGGTGCTGTGGAGGATGTGCAAGGTACTTTGGAGAGTAAAGCTACGGTTGGAAAGCGTCTCCATGATGAACTGCACCATGTGCCGGTCCGGTATGGTCCTCAGCAGCTTCAGGTGGAGTCCACGGTGCCACACGGTGTCATATGTCTTGGGAGAGTTGGGTGATCTGGTCTGCTGTTGACCTTCCTCGACGGAAACCAGCTTGTTCCCGTGGGAGCTGTGAGTCCACCACTGGCTCTATCACAGAGGCCCTACGCCAGATCTTCGGGAGCTTTAACCTCCAGTAGCATGATGTGATGAAAGCACTAAGCCATCTAGATGTTGTTGGGCCCTGGTGGATGACGAACCCCGGGTGGATGTTGTCACGGCCCGGGGATTTGCCCGGCTTTAGCTTGCTCATGGCCTCACTGAGTTCCTCTGCTGTAAAGGGTCCAGAGAGATTGGAATCGACGTTGGCCGCTCTTGAGATACAAGACACCTCACGCGATATCAGTCGTGCAAAGTCTTTGTCTGCATCTGGGAAGAGGCCATTCTTCAGGAGTTGGGAGGAGATTGCGTCTGCAGTGACTGGGCATCTATGGGCTGATGTATTTCTGCCTGTGAGCTGGTTGATGGTCTGCCACGCCTTGCGGCTTGAATGGGTGAAGTCAATTGATTCAACGACCTCTGTCCATCTCGCCTTGCGGGTGGCGTCCAGCTTTTCAAGCAGTGCTGCTGCCGTTGCGTCCTCCTCTTCTCTGGAGCTGGCTCTCTGGTGTTCTCTCAGGAGGCGGCTACACTCCTCATCCCAGCCTGGGATGTAGTTCCTGTTATACTCACGTGGGATGGTCTTTTTTGCTGCACGCAGTAGGCTGCATAGGCTGCATCCACATCTGTGGACTCTGGGTCTGGGAGGCCGGCTGACCTCCTTTCCGCCTCCTAAGCATACGTCGCTTTCTGGAAGTTCCATCTCTTCACAGGCTTCCCTGGCACAGGTTCCACCAGTGATGGAACTTTGATGATGGAAGGTCGGTGGTGTGAGCGGGGGAACCTGTCAAGGACACGTCTCTCCGGTCTTGGGTCGTTGCTGCGGCAAATGGCAAAGGCCAGGTCCGGGTTGGTGGTGGTGTTCCAGCATGCAGAGAACAAGGTTGGGGGTTCCTTGGGGTCGTACAGCAGCAGGGCATCAGTGTTGGAAGCCCATTCGCACAACACCACTCCGCTAGGTGTTGAGTGGTTGTACCCCCAGTCTGTGTGCTGACAGTTGAAGTCACCTGCATAGATTGCGGGCGCAGTTACAGATGGAAGTGACATTGTGGTTAGCACCGATGGTGGGGGTTTGTAAACGTTGATGACTGAGGTTTCCTAGATTTTAGTAACCAGCCACTCGATGTTGGAGCCTGGTGGGGATTGGCTACAGGCTGCCCAGCTTATTCCAGTGCCAACAAAGGTTGCCACTCCGTGCTGCTTGGTGTTGATGGACCCAGCGAGATGAAACCCAGGGATCTTGAGGATGTTGTTGGTCGTGCAGTGCGTCTCCTGTAGGAGCAGGACCGCGGCCCCGTTGGAGTCGGCCAGGTGCCGAAGGACTTCGAGTTTGGCGGTGGTAAGGCCCTCAACATTAAGTTGAAGCACCGACAGGCCTCGGTTTTTGACGGTTGGGATAGCTGCCCGTCCGCCATTCCTCAGTCTGCCGGCTCTTGTTTGGCGACATTAGTTTCACAACCGGGTCTTGCACCCTGACCTTGCTACTCACAGGGAAGACCGCGTGAAGGTTGTCATCCATCTTCCCTGCCAGGTCTTGACCTGAATTAATTGATCGTCAATATTTTTTTTTTTTTCCTGTGCGGCTTGGCTGCCCGGTACCAAGCGACCCACGGACCGTGTCAACCACCATGCTGCCAACGTATTTTATTTTAAACATACATCATTTGCACAAATTGTTGTTTGGCCACAGCAAAAAATATTTCAGAAGCAGTAACTGTGATAAAAAGCAGTTATCTGGATGAAAATACATTGACTCAGCTCTTGGAAGAATCTGTTTCCGCAATCACCCTGCCTCTTTGTGCCTCATAAAACAGTGAGCCAAGGTTCAATTAATGGGCAGAGAAAAGTCCTGAAACAATTGACGCCAGTTTTGTGTCAAGATCCTGTGAGGAATTAAGGTAATGCAGTTTCATTCTATTGTTTACATAAGAGACAAGTGGGAACAGGAGAGATGTTTGTGTCCAAAAGTGACTCTGGATGTGTTGTATTTTCTGTATGAATCCCATGGGGAGATTTATTATTCACTTGCATTGGAGAATTCTAGCTGAAACTTGAAACATCAGCAATCATCTGTCAGCTGTCATGTTACCAGTGCATCTCTAATGGAGTGTCCAGTAATACACAGCAGAGACAAAACCATCACACAGCCATAATTTGTTCTTAACCTTTAATAACGATTACAGGGTATGACAACTGTGGTCGCCACCTCCTGTAACCTACTTCTATTGTAATCCATATTTGCAAGGTCACAATATACTTTGATATCAATTGGTCCCTATCGGGTTAAAGTGACCCATACCTGTTCCATGTTTACATAGCATTTATATTTTTCAACTAACGTGTTGTGTTCAGAAGATCTAATGCTTTCTCTGGCACAATATTTGTCTTAGTTACTATGTGAGCACGTAGAGTTACCAATTCACTCCATCTGCTTAAATGGTGCAGACACAGAGGACAAGCAAATACTTCTAAACATAAATATTCACACTGTTCAAATCAATAGGATTGAGACAATATTGTCAGACCAGTCAGCAGAGTGAACTGTTGTCACTTTTCAATTCGGATGCACTTTAATGGACTTTTCATTCCCTAACTCATTGTGCTGACAAGCCCATTGTCTTAATTGAAATGCCCCCACACACGCACACACACGCACACACACACGCACACACGCACGCACACGCACACACACACGCCCACGCACACACACCTCGGAATGAATCACTGAGACTCGCTCATTGTTCATGTTGCTCACCAGCAACTGTAAAGACATTTCATCAAAACATTGTTTTATATTTGACAAACAAATGTCCAGAACAATTAACAAGGATATTAACTTGAAAATGTTTTTCTGATTTTCAGACCACTTTTTAAATCCCTGATATGCTTCTATTTTCACCACAAGCTACTCTTTGCTCTGTTGACGAGTCAGCATCCTGTAGGCCAGCATAACAAGTCTGGCACTATCTAATCCTGTATTCAAGAGGACGATAATACGACGGCGGGGATATTGTTATAATATGTTATAATAGTAGTGCCAGCATTCATCATTTTAGTAACCACACACTATCTGTTTTTAATTGTCAGTTACTTCGGCATAGGGCCCTATTTACATTCGCAATGCCACTCTCGTGTGATGTTCAGTATAACTGTGCGCATGGGTGGAGTTTTCTTCTCTTTTTTTGTAATTTTATAGATGTACGCAGTTAGAAACGGGCGTTGCACTGTTGTGGGAAGGAAGACAACTGACTTGCCAGTTGCCAATTTTATTCCTCTGAGAGTCAATGTGCTAGGGGTGCACTTCGGCGGCGGCGCCACCCAATCTATGATACTGCTGAAGAAGAGATAGACTCTCTGGATTTCATGCAGAAGATCAAAGTGTGCAAAGCGGACAGTGAACGATGTAATGTTGGCCAGGGCAGATGCAGTGAAATGGAGCAAGGACATTTCCACGCAAAGGAATTTAAGAATGACTCTTCTCTCTTAAGTGGGATGCCAGTGAAAGCAACTATGATTCAACTTCTGTCCTTGTATAATCTCTTAGATATATGCAATATGGAATTACCATAAAATCACACTCATCAAGCCAAAAGAAACTTCAGCATCATCATTTAATTAAGTGCGACGCATGGGAAACCCCTCCCACTGGGTGTCTCCTGCAGATTTTTTTTTCTTCTGAATTTCTGGAGGACTCAAGTTTAGGAGCCGATCGAATACCTAGCGGACACAACAACAAATTCTGCCGTTTTTGCTCAAAAACAACTATGCAGTTGGGAAGAGGCGCACTTTTTATTTATACTTTTTGAGACCATGCAAAATCTCGAAACTGTTTGTCCCACAACGCAGCACCTTACCGGAGATTTCCGAGCGGATTGTCGCTGTTCCCCGCCGTCGTATTATTCCCAGAATAATTGGAACCTACTCCAGTTGATGAAGTGATTCAAGCGCAGTTCACCACCACGCCAGATTTTTGCACAGGCTTAGCAAAATGGAGATGGGAGCGGAGACAGAAGACGTGCCCAAATTACATTTGGAGGCCAGCGAACTTTGGAGACAGTTCCATCAATGTTGCACTGAAATGGTCATCACAAAATCTGGAAGGTAATTCCGTCAATTTAATCCAGATTCGTTACATGTAATTAAAACCTGACCACCTTTCCCCCCAGGCGCATGTTCCCACCTTTACGGTTAAGATGCACTGGTATGGAAACAAAAACTAAATACATCCTAATGATGGACGTCGTGGCGGCGGATGAACGCAGATATAAATTTCATCATTCTCACTGGATGGTGGCGGGGAAGGCGGATCCAGAGTTGCCCAAGCGCGTGTACATTCACCCGGACAGCCCTGCCGCAGGCGAGCAGTGGATGTCCAAAGTGGTCACGTTCCACAAAGTGAAACTTACTAACAATAAATCTGACACGCATGGATTTGTAAGTGCATGCCTTGAGAAGCAATGTGCAGTACAATGATACATCAGTTTTGAGCAGTCGCGATCATTTGAACTAGTTGTCAATCAAAACTGAACTTTCTGTGTCTGTCTCTGTCTCTCCCTCTCTCTTAGCATTTTTCTAGCCTATTATACACCAGTAGCTCCTCCGTCTCGTCCGTGGGATGGCAGCTGCCACCTCCAACAAATAAATGCCTTTCTGCCCGCCATAATGAATGAATGAATGAATGAATGAATGAATGAATGAATGAATGAATGAATCTTTACTTCGAACATGATTTAAAGAGTAAAACACAATAAAAACAAACAACAAAAAATAATCACCGTCTGAAATGGACTGAAATACATTTATGAATATACCGTATTGGCCCGAATAAAAGACGACCCTGATTATAAGACAACCCCCTCTTTTTCAAGACTCAAGTTTGAAAAAAGATTTTTTGAACACCAAATTGAATTTTTATACAGAAAGTAATTACAGTACATCTGAAACAAATGATTATAACAATATATTCGAGAGAAAATGCATGTTATTTTACCTCATTCAAATTATGCAAAAAAAATAACATCCTAATATCTGAACATTTAAATATGTAAACTAAAGTGCAATCACATCTGTAAATGAATGGCTTCTGGTTTTTGAAATGTAAATAAACCAATCTACTGTGATAAAACAACAAAATTGCAATAACTGCATTAACCATTAAAGTGAAGTCTAACTGTAACTGTAGTCTAGAAACCAATCTGATTAAGGAAAAACATTGCAATAAAATAATGCAAACTGCTGCCACTATTGTTGAGGAGCCTGAGGACTGTATAGGGGGTTGGCTCGGATGGTTATGCTCTTTTCGCCCCTAGGTGTCGGTCAGAACACAGGAGGGAAGACGTGGTTCAATTTTGATTGCTTTACTAAATTAATGGCAAAAAAGTAACAAGCACTGCTGCTCATAGGGGCATACAGGCAAAGTGGCAAAAGGGTATAGGCACACGTTTGGTCGTAAGGATGTGAGAGCAGGTGTGTGTAGTGTACATGGGTGAGTCTTTGGGTGTGTGAATGTGATTCTTGTGTGTGTGATTCTTGTAAGAAGGGTGTGAAGGGTGTGTGTGGTTTGTGGGTGTGTGTGGCTCTGCAACAGACAGAAATACAGCACATAAGTCAATGCTCAACTTCTGACATCACATAACACTAGTAGACGGCACACATTACATAACTAACTGCGCGTAACGGTTCCGCTATACTAAATAACTATAAATGACTATAAATCTCGGCAACACACTAAACATAAGTTATCGAGACAACAAAATACATTTGCTGGCAACCGTTAGTCGCTGTGCTGCTGCGTAACGGCTACTCGCACGATGCGAGGCAAACTTAAAGGAGCGCGCCGAAGCTATCAATCATATGGCGCACACATGAAACAAATCGTGATCATACAAACGGCACAACAGTAGACAGTAGTAACAATGAAATGTATATTCTCTCTTTGTGTCAAAGACGCACAGAGAGTCGATACCAGCAACCTTTAACTTACCGCTGCGCACAAGCTCCAACAATCGCGATAAGCTGAGGTAACTCATGCGAGACTTATGGCGCGTTGACGTAACTTCGCTTTAAAGATATCTGGCGCCATCTAGCGTTGCGAATGGTTATAATGTCTAGACCCCGAATGTAAGACGACCCCAACTTTTTCAGTGTTATTTCAATGCAAAAACCGTCTTATATTCGGGCCAATACGGTATCTAATAACTAAACTGTCAAATATGTATAATAAATAAATGTAATTGCTGAGAGTTGTTACTGCGGAGCGGACAAGAATTAAGCTATTCACGTGACATCATAAAACCTACCAGGGAATGATGAAGATGAAACCTGGGCTTAAAATACGTGTGCATTTGTATGCGTATAGTAGGTTATCGTCTTCTTCCTTCCGAACTAAATCTCCTGACACCCCTTTGCCATCCCATGTAAAAGTTTATAGAGCTACTATTTGGATTGTACAAGTACGGCCGCTGAGTCTTTTCCCTCCATTTGAAAACAGAAGTAAATTTGTCTATTTCATTTGTAGACCATCCTCAACTCGATGCACAAATATCAACCAAGATTTCACATCGTGGAGGCAAACAATATCTTGAAGCTGTCTTGCAGCAGCACCTTTCATACTTACGTCTTCCCTGAGACAGAGTTCATTGCAGTTACAGCTTATCAGAATGACAAGGTGAGGTCTGTTAGAAAAAAAATCTTAAAATGGTGATTTATTTATTACCGACCAGATAACATCGTTAAGTGTGACTATTTTTTTCTTGCCAACCATTCAGATCACTCAGCTGAAAATAGACAACAATCCTTTCGCAAAGGGGTTTCGCGACACAGGAAATGGTAAAAGAGAAAAGAGGCAGGTTATTTTTTCTTATATTATGAAGGTGAAAAGTCCACCAACTCTTCAGATTGACTGTCATATATGCTTGCAGATTCTGCAACTAAATATTTTTAACACCATGTATGTTCTGACATTGATTGATTGATTGGTTTATTGATTGGTTTATTGATTGGTTGATTGATTGGTTGGCTGATTGATTGATTGATTGATTGATTGATTGATTGATTGATTGATTGATTATTTTGATGTCAATAATGTCATAATACTGTTCTGACAGTTAAAATTGTTGCAATGATGTACTGCTTTGAAGAGGAAGTCAAACCCCAAACTTTTATTGAGATGTTCTGTGCAGACCAACTAGTCGAAACACATTCTTCTGATTAATGTTTTGTTTGTAGAATATGAATTAAAGAGGAAAAATCAACCTGTTTTCATCCATCTCAGGGGGTGGCCATTTTGCCAATGGCTGTCGACTGAAAATGACATCAGAGTATAGCAATTGGGATGTCATTTTCAGTCGCCAGCAAGTGGCAAAATGGCCGCCCCCTGAGATGGATGAAAGTGGGTAATTTTTGCTGCTTAACTCATATTCCACAAATGTGTTGAGACTAGTAGGGGCAAAGACACCATATTACTGTAAAGATAAAGGGTTGACTTCTTTGAAACTTTGGAAGTTTTCTGCTTGACCCTGCAATTTAGTTTGCATTTGACTTTACATTTTTTATTATCATTCTACAGGAAGCTACCAGATTCATCAACAAAGTCAAAAGAGATGCGAATGACTGTTGTGAAAGGTCAACCTGCTAAAGATTATTTTCTACGGTATTCCCCCAACTCAAAATCATCAGGTGCTGCTGCTTTTTGTATTGTGTTTTTATGAGTCTCTATAGCATGAATATTCTATTAATTCTACTCTTCATTTTTGTTCCTACAAGATGCTCAGGACAGTGACAATGAAAAAGAACATGGAACCCACAAAAAAACTGAACTCACGATTTCTCCAGGAAGGAGACCAAGTCTGATTGATTCTTGCTCTGTTCGGCAAAATGAGATTCATCACAGTTCTCATTCAGAATTAGAGAGACATCTTCAGGACTCAACAAATGGACGGAATTCTCTCCATTCTTCCAAGTTAAACAGCTGGTACAGCGGCATCCAAATGGACAGAGTAGCGTGCTCTGGGCAGACCTTGGTGACGCCCGTCTGGGGTCCAACGTCACTTGAATGTCCTCAACAGAATACATTTCTTTTGCAGGTATGGTTACATGCTTGAGATTGGACATACTGCACTGTACTGTGACTTCAATCAGATAGGTCAGAAAATAAGGATTGCAAATTGGTTTAGTCGTTATCAAAAGAAATTCATTCTACATAATCAATCTATGGAAAACGTTTAAGGGTGATTGACATGTAGTACATACAGTATAGAGACTTCTTTATTAACATTACCATAATTTTCAGACAAGAAGTCGCTCCGGAATATGTAGGTCGCATTAGCCATAAAATACACACTTCAAAATATTCCACAGGCCCATATAACGATATATGAATTAGATATCAAATAACTATTATATAAGCAATAATATTATCAAACCATCTGTGCACTCTAAATCATTAAATCCATCGATCAAATTCCTTTGTCAACAACGCCGCGCGTGCGCCCTGACGTCAGCCTCGTCGTTATTACACAGATCTAGTATATAACTATATTGTAGCGTTAACAAAGTACAAGGAAAGACGTGGGTTTGGTAAACGGCTCTTTATTTAACAAAACAAACTTCCAGGCGCCCCATCCACCATCCCCGGACAGCCGAGCGCCGGCCCCCGACTTCTATCCACGGAGGTGAAAGAGAGCTCCGTAGAGTAGGACCGGGCTTGCGTAAAAGCCATGATAGTTTTTCAAACCTTCTGTGTCACTCCAAATCCTTAAATCCTTCAAACTCTTCGTCCTCCGTGTCACTTAGAAACAAAGCCACTAATGATGCCGGTAGTACGTGGGGCCCTTCGTCATCTTCGTCATCCCGTGATCAATCTTTGTCCTTTTTGTAAACAACCGCCGCGCCACGCCGCGCCGCTGACGTCACTTGAAATTCAAATTACAGTAATCCCTTGCTACATCGCGGTTCGTTTATCGCGGTTTCGCCTTTTTTTTTTTTTTTTTGGGAAAATCTTTGAAAAAATTCACATATAAGTCGCTCCTTATTATAAGTCGTCCCCCCACTCAAACTATGAAAAAAAATGCGACTTATAGTCCGAAAATTACGGTAATTAGATGGCGTGAGACTGCTGTTGAGTTGAGAAATAAATAAATGATAACATTGCATTATTACGTCATCCTCCTTGCATCATTGTCCATATTCTATGTTCTATTTGTTTACAGAACTTGATGAGTCTGTCGTACTTGGGTGGCTTTCTGTTCTATCCCTACTCCACGTTCAATTCATCATCAACCCATTATCCGGTCCCACCAGTACAGCCCAGAATGGACCTTCCCCACTCAAGTATGACAAACTGGGACTATTTTTCTTCTCCAATAACATGGCCACCTATTCCGCCTGTGGCTGATGGGTTCCAATATTTGGAAACTGACTGGCCAATCCTAAAACAAAAAGACACTGGATGAAGGTGAGACTGTAAACCAGGAGACAACCTGTGCACAAGCAGAAAGACAGTTGTAAACACTGACGACAAATGCATGCAGCCAACCTACTTCCAAACCTTTATTCAAGTTTTATTTCACTTCCAATTCTCCATGTTGGCTTAATTGGTTTATGATCACTCTTTTTCCCTTTTGGTTGGTGAAATAAAAATTGGTCTGCCTGCCTCCTGCCATTTATTGTGTGAGTCTAAAAAAAACTCTCTGTGACAACTTAAGTGTGGTAAACATGGTAAAAACATGGCAATGTGTTTTTAGAACAAATTAATGGTGGCTGATTTAAAGACAGAAAAATGGAAAACCTCCACATGTTCATGGAAATGGAAGAGATTTGTGTACTCAATTAAACAATTATGTACACATAATATATAATGTGTACATTATATATTATAAGATAAGAAAAGATAATCTTTTCAATATAATGTGGTTTTTAGGGACAGACAGTTTATCTGGCTTTCTAGACTAGTACTGTATGGTTTGGTGTGTTCCAAACATACATACCTCAGCTCTCTCAAGGATAATGCTTTTGACCATGGTGTGCAGGCGAACGGGGTCAGGAACTTAATTGGTCCCTTCAAATAGAGACGCAGCAATCAGTTAATTTCATTCATGGTAATACATCCCAAAATCCACATTGTCACTGTGTTTGACTTTGTTCATGATATGTAGTTAAAGACTGAATTTCTTATTTATTATTTTGTATGTAACAAAAACTGATCGAAATAAAAAACTTGGTTTTGATTTACCTGAACAGTATCGAATTGTTGTATTTGGAAATGTCCCATCCTTGGTCTTTATCATACCTCATGTACGTATAGAGCAGGGGTAGGTATCGAACTCATTTTTTTTGCAAGCCGCATTGTAGTCATAGCTTCTTTCGGAGGGCCATTATGACTGTCAACCCAAATAAATGTATGAGCACCTCATATTATATACAGTAAAAGCTACAAAACGAACTGACAAATAACTCGTTTTCAAATCAGATGAGTAAAAACTGGTCAAATATTAAAAAAAAAAGACATTATTAAAAGTGAAGACAATTTGCAATTCTAGTAATGACACACGAATTTGATGCACAAATTGTGTTCGCGGGCCACATAAAATGATGTGGCGAGCCGT
Organism: Syngnathus floridae; assembly: GCF_059516105.1. Lineage (NCBI taxonomy): Eukaryota > Metazoa > Chordata > Actinopteri > Syngnathiformes > Syngnathidae > Syngnathus > Syngnathus floridae. Next base: position 15,158,257 of record NC_142417.1, on the reverse strand, counting down.
ATCTGACCTCCGGGCCTTGAGTTTGACACCTGTGGTATAGAGAAACATACCTATTCATACAGGTATAAATGGGTATGAATCGGTTAGATGTTTCTTATGATTTGTTTCTTTGAGTTAAATTAACTTGAATAGTTAGGTAAATTGATAGGGTTTTGGGGGGCTTTTACGCATTACATATTAACCAGCATGATGTAAGCTACAGCTGTACCAAATCAAATAATATTCCTTGAAAGTGAAAAGTCCAGGCATATGTTGCATAAAACTTCATTGTATAAAATACCTGTACACATTTTTAGTTCAATTAAATAGCAGCTGAGTGAAAATAGGATAGACAGACACATTACAATAATCTGCTTCAATTTTCACTTATAGCAGGTAAACTGTATTAATTTAAAAACGTGCTTGTCATATTAGGGGCTTGGGATCCAGAAATCGTCTAGAACTGCATAGTAACATACTTGCATGGGGTTTCTAATATTATAACCCCGCCTGTCGTATTACCAAATTGGTTAAAATAAAAGAAAAACAGAAACTGGACCAAGAGTGTAGTGGGCAATTTATTTCAGCAGGGGGCAGTAATGAAGTTAAAATGCATCACAAAGCCCCGTTTGATTCCAAAGAAGAAGAAAAGGTACACAAACAGTCGACGGACATCAATCTAGCTTATGATGGTGGCTTTTGATACGTATGACAATCTATTCGCTGTTCATGTTGTTCTTTGACGGTGATAATGATTTCAGTAAGCTACATCTTGCTGTGTGGACAACTACTCCTGTTACTTACAGTAATTCTTTTGCAATGTTTGGAAGGGATCCATTCCCAAAACTCGTCGACCACAGATGCAGCTACTGGTTCATCCGTTCCTGGTTCGACAGTACTTCCTTTCTCCGAACAGACCCCAGAAACTGTAAAATATGATGTACCAGTTGAAAGTACGAATTACACAGACGCATTTGAGTACACGGCTCAGTCACCCGTCGTCCTCTGCAGTTATTTGTAAGTAGCCTCGCTAATGCTCACATGCTAACACAAGCGCTGAAGTGCTTCCTCAGCAAACTTAAAGCAGTCGGATGATGACAGAAGATCCATTAAATACTCTGCTTTTATAATTTTGTATCGAACTGTACGTCTTTTGTGTTTGTATCACTGCAGCTACATAGTGCAAAACACAAAAGTAAAACGTTTATGAAGGTGTCAATCAAAAATGCCATCCAGAATTATTGTTTGATCAACATTGATTATCACCTTCCATTGCTCACAATGTCACCACTGATGTGTTTCTTGATAAAGGCCGGAGGAGTTCATCTACTGTCAGGACCCTGTAGATCATGCTGGGAATCTTAGCGCATGTCTGGAGATGGGCCACGGGTGTGTAGGGGTGAGTACAATATATAGCCCAAAGTTGTGGTCATAATTAAACATACTCTTAGCATGGGAAAGAATGTCATTTTTATTTTTATTTTTAAAGAACTGTTACTTGGATGGAATTGTACTATACTGTACGAAATACATTTGTTTGTTCTCACACATTGTCAATGAGTAAAGGATGAAAGAATCGATGAATGCAGCATGTCCACGTTTGTTGTACTGTAAAGTAGTGTGATAAATTTATCAATTTTGTTTGAAATGTTTTCATTTTTATAATTACATACTGAGAGAAATAATTACTTCATAACTTCATTTATTTATGTATGTAGGCTCGCTTGTTCATCTCAACTGATGAGTTTGATTAGCACATGTACATCTGAGCACAACTTTAACATGGGCTTTGATTGTATCACATTAACATCACCTGATTCACTGTTTTTATTGATAGTGGGGAGGCCAGACTAAGAAAGAAGTGAACCACACACCGGTTATCTGCACTGCACTTGATGATATTGAATGTGCCGGGCCCAGAGAATTCCTGAGAGGGAATGTACCATGCATCAAGTAAGATTGTGGATTAATTTCTTCATTGCACCTTTACAGACCCCAGTTTTTTAGATTTGTGTTTGACACAGTAGGAAAAATGTCTAAACCCTTTTTATTTCTCGTTAAAACTATACTATCTACACTTTTGTATCTTATTTATTGCATCGTAGCATCTTTTTAATTACAGGGATGAAAATTTTACACGGATCTGCGGATATCCGTGTTTTTTTTCGTCGAAAGTATCATTTTCGTGAATCGTGTAAATCCGTTGAGAATTTTTTTTTTATATACATGGGGGTGGGGGGGTGTAAGCGGCCGGGCAACGTTAGCCTTGGCGACTCGTGAGCATTCGCCCGACGGCATCTTTAGGCACATCTCAAGGCAAAATTAGTTAAGCTATGAGTACGAAAATCACACTAATCCTCTGTAAACCTAACTCACTGGCAGCAGTGATGCGACAAGATCCGCCTTATTTTCGGCAGCATTTTGACGCTACTTTCGTCACATAATTTCCACTTGTTAACTTATGTGAAGAACTAGTGTTTTGAAACCGCCACAATGTAAATTTGCGATTGGGTTTTCACCACTTGTAGACAAGTTATTTAGTTAGATAGATCTCGGGCCTACCCAGCAAAGGTTTTCGCCAGCATGAGGATCGTGCCAGGGAAATAGACAAGCTGAACGGGATCAAGAACTGCTTCAGATGGGCATGGCCTCAAGAGCAGCGTCATTGTACAGCTCGGAACACAGTCGGTAACCTGACGGAACATATCCGTAAAGTAGATGTCCCGGGGAAGGTTTTGTGTATTTTCTGTCAAAATATGATCATCTATGGAGGTCGCGGCACTAGGAACATTAAGGAGCACATCGAAACAAAAAAACCACAAAGGTACCTTTTTACTTTTACAAGCATGTAGGTTTAGAAAGTAACATGATGTTCCATGTAAGCTAATATTGCGCTGTTGTCATGATATTGTCATGATATCGTTAAAGAATAAATCTTCTATGATATACGTGTATATATATATATATATATATATATATATATGTGTATGTATGTGTATGTATGTATGAATGAATGAATGAATGAATGAATGAATTAGCCGGGGGTCTGGGGGGGGCGATTTTATATATATATATGTATTTTTTTCTGTGTTTTTTCACATTTGCCATTCTCATCCCTGTAATTAAGAGAATTAATAGGTAATGTGAAATGTGCAGCAACTTAACCAACAGAGCAAATTATCTTGTAAATGACAGTGTGACATCCCACTTTTTGAATTATTTTCGGAACACAAAAAGAAAGGGACACTTTTCTTTTGTCAGTCTGTTATGCCACAGTCAACCAATGTATTCCAAAAGAAAGATGAAAAAAATGAAACAGAATCTTCTTTGATGAGAAGCTCTTTCTCCTCTTTGTATCTAATCTCTGAATTTGCTATTGATAATTTTTATGCCTTTTGTATTTGAAACTCCAAGATAAATCATTAGGTGATTACCATGCCGTCAGGTGTTTGCACTAGAGGGCAATGTTTCCAAATGACAAATCATTAGGTGATTGCCATGCCATCAGGTATTTCCACTAGAGGGCAATGTTTCCAAATAGATCATGTATTTAATCCATTGTTCGCTTCATCTTTTCTTTTCTCCGGTGTTGTGTTCATCAGCAGAATTTGATCATATTCACGCCAAAAAAACTCATAATAACTCGTAGCTCATTTTATGCATAAGAATCTGATCTCATTTTATCCATGAAACGTGTAAATGTTTAAAAAGTGTAGGAGAAAGATACACAGATGTAAGTAACGTCAAATGTTTTTAAAAAAATTAGTGTCCGACTGCCCATAATCTCCTTTATGTTGGTAGTTGATTAGGGAGTTATAAATTTAATAGTTCATTTATGTACACATATTTTTAAAAAAGTGAATGGTCCTGCACTAAAACAATTGGAAATTAATACAGTCAATGATCCTGCTCACTCTATACAAAGTGGTGTTTTCAAGTGCCAAGTAAAGTTTTGACATGCGGTTATTGTGATGAAGATTATTGTTATTATTATTTTATTATTATTTTTAGTAGTAAATGTATTGTTGTCTTTGTGGTACCTTGATTTAAAAAAGGTAGTTAAGACAGAATGAGATGATCTAATGTTGTAATGATGAGTTTTGCTTTAACAAAAACAATATATAAGTTTTTCACTGGCCAAGTTAAAGTCAAGGAACTGTGGTGAATATAAATGTTGAACTACACAAAACAAGGTGACAGAGGATTTTTTTTAGGAATTGAAGTGAGTGCTTTTTTTTTTTTTTATTTTTTTTTTTTTAACTTACTTCCCTTTAAGCCAACTGAACACGTGAAGAGAAACTTGTGTTTCTGTCAGCATACATTTACTCTATAAACCAACACGACACTACACTAGCATAACACATCTTTTGGAATATGGTTTGAAATAATGTTTCCACCAGAGCTAAGATTTAGCAGTGCTTTTAATCCACCAGAATAACGTCTGGCCAGTCAAATTAAATTTTTTGAAGTTGCATGTTTTCTCTATTCGCAGATACACCGGCCACTATTTCATCACCACTCTGCTGTACTCGTTCTTCCTTGGTTGCTTCGGTGTTGACCGCTTTTGCCTGGGCCACACGGGGACAGCGGTGGGGAAGCTGCTTACACTTGGAGGCTTGGGAATCTGGTGGTTTGTGGATCTGATTCTGCTTATTACAGGTGGTTTGATGCCTAGTGATTATAGCAACTGGTGCACTTACTACTGATCAGAAGAGCAATGCCTCAAATTGGACATTCGCAGTTCTATATACCACATGCTTCAGAGAACAGCAATGTGTTTTCAGGCTGCTTCCAAACTACCCAGCTGCGGTCCTGTAAGGTTACCTGAAGAAACATCACCATACCGTTGTACCACTTGTACTTTCCACATGAGAAAAAGATGCAGTCATATGTATACGTAAGTCAGTCAAAAGACAAGCAAAGAACTGCCATTGAATCTTCCATCCATAATTTCTGCGATGCTGAACTACTTCAATGCATTTTAAAGTCGCAAAGTGCAGATGTTAGCATCACATAAATTATGTAACAGTTTGATGGAATATATGCACTTTATTCCAAAGTCAACCGATGATGGCCTTCACCTGTGTTGGCAGCAACAAGTAAATTGATTCGCATTGCTGCAAGATGCATGTCAGTTGGGTTTTTAACTTCAGATTGACATCAAATGAAAACATAATATTGCTCGCAGAGATGAAATTTCCATCTGTGGCAACAGCCGTCAAGTAACATCATTTACAACTTCTAATGACTTGAGACCGACGGTTGCGAGCTTCTTCCCTTGCGGGCAGATTGCTTTGCCTCACTATTTTTCCTCATACATTTCACCAAACATGCGGGAAGTACAACTGCAGGGGAAGATGGCTAAAGTGGTTTCCTCATCTCCTTTTCTGGTTGTCTGTAAATTGGTGTCTATTGCGTTTGAAAATAATGTGGTAAATGTGGCCAACTGAGTTGAGGTGAAGAAAATGATGTTCAAGTTCCACTTTCTCTTTTAAGTCATGTATTTTTTTCATGGAACATAACAAAATGTGATTGCACATGTCTTTAGTAGAAAACATGTTCTAAACTATCCTATCCCAGTTAAAAGGGTAAATTCGTAGCCCTGCATAAATTTGGAATTGTTGTGTTTGTTACACATTCATTCAAGTTGATGTGATTGAATCTGCTTAAGTATTGGTTTAACAATGTTTATTTCTCAAATACAGTAATATATATTGGCTAATTTATCCTTAGTATGAAATAATGTAAATATATTGTTGCTGACTATGTAAATATAAAAATAACTACCCAACTGTTTTATGTTGGATTTTTCTCTGTTCTCTACAATATTAAAATAAAGATTCTTGTAGTTCTGTGAAAAAATTTTCTCTTTTGTGAATTAATATGATAACCAGAATGTATTGTCTTCACTCTTGATTAAAACATGATCTGATACATTATGTGCTCATCACAGCTCACCTTGGTGCTCCAGTTTCCCCTCAGTGTAAAACCATGCATGGAGTGACAAAAACATGTTCAGAAGACACTGCTTAGAGTATATTTTCATGCAATTACCTCTATTTATGAAGTTGGAACCCCAGTTCCAATCGTGCAGATGCATCCATCCATCTTCTACCGCTTATCCAGAGTCGGGCTCAGAGGGTAGCAGCTTCAGTGTTGCAGCCCACTCACTTCGTCCAGCTCATACCGGAGGATCCCAAGGCATACCAAAAAATACCTTCCAATAACTCAAATCCTGGTGCTAACTTCATTAAGGACACAAATAATCTGAGCACTATTGTCCCAGTATTATCTCAATTGCATAAAGCAAATAAAAATATTTTGGTAAGATAAACAACTTTTATTTAAAAAAAAAGGGGATATTTTCTTTTCAAACAGTTCATAAACCTAGCCAGTATTTTCACATATTTGCTAAATTTGGTAACTTAATCTGCTGTGTTTAGGACTTTTCACATTTATTAAGCAGTCACAGATACAATGTTTTGCTCAAGGGCATGTTGACTGTGTTTTAAAAAAAAAAAACAATGGGAGTGATCTTAAAAGTGGAGTTTGCACTTAACAAAACACATTTTTGTCATTTGTTAAACCGCTATACGACAACTGCCCAACACTGTCTGCTCTAGACAGTTTTACCTGGGGTCGTGAGGGAGTGCCAGGAGGTTATAACCCCCACGCCCCCCCACCCTTACACGCACATACAAATGCACACACAAACTCACCCACACATTTCTAATTCAGGTTTCATTTTCTGCATTCCCTGGCAAGTTTCTTGTCTTGTGAATAACAGCTCAATGTTGAGCACTAACCCAGTCCATGTAGGTCAGGAGTTAGTAACCCTAGTGCTACAAGAGGCATATGCTGCCTGTTTTCCTGTCTGCCTGCTGATCAGGATGGTTTCAGGTTCCTACAGAGCTTGCTGATGAGCTGATCATTTGAGGTGTGTTGCAGATGAAGGAAAACAGGCAGGATACGGCTCTCATAGGAACAGGCTTTCCCTACCCTGGTGTAGGGAATGCAATTATAATTTCCTCCTATGGCTGCAACAATTGATTATTTTACCGGTCAAAAGTCACAGATAACAATTGCAAATAGTCGACTAATCAGATAATGTGTGATTGATGTAAATAACAGTGTATCACACCAGTAAGTAACTTTGTTAACAAAATGATTTAACAGCGAAAATGAAAAAAAAACCCACAACTTTTACATTTGCAAAACTAACTCAGGGTTCCCACGTATTTCTTGAAATCATTGAATTCATTTTTCTGGTCTTTTCCAAGACTTATTCATCAGCTACAGTACCATTGCCACATCCAGTACAACTCAAGATATCACAGCATAATCAATTTTCATCGGTCACCCCAAAAGACCCATTCAAAAGAACGATTTGTTTGCGAACGTCAAAACATCTCATCTGGATGTTGACATTTAAATTACTTTCATCACTAAGTAAATCAAGAGAATGGAATGCAACTGATTGACTAATGAGTGGTTTAAGGATTGGAGGGAGTCCAAATCCCTTGCTTAGCACTCATGGCACTGCCACAGCCAGGTTGACTAGCCTGAGGGCATAACACTATCTCAAAACTGCATGAAATGAAAAGTCAAAACTCTGCTCTATGTGCATAATACAGCTTATTTACAAATGAAGTTTTTCTCATTGGCATGTTTTTTTTTTTTTCAAAATGCAATGCTTGGTAAGAAATTATTTCCTTTTTGGATCACAACAGATACAAAATATATTTTTGCTATTAATTAATATTGCACTGTACACTTCTCAACAATAATTTAAGCCACAAATACACTTAAACTAACTAGCTAACTAACGAACTAACTAACTAACTAACTAACTAACTAACTGACTGACTGACTGACTGACTGACTGACTGACTGACTGACTGACTGACTGACTCACTCACTCACTCACTCACTCACTCACTCACTCACTCACTCACTCACTCACTCACTCACTCACTCACTCACTCACTCACTCACTCACTCACTACCGATCCGCAATGTAATGCAGCAGCATGATGTGTTGCTGTCACTTTCCAGGCTGTTAACAAATAAATGGTTTCCCTTTTAGCCGGAAATAACGTTTCTCGTTTGCCTCACATGAGGTGAAGTAGTCAGATACAAACAGCTGGTTTAAGTTCATGTGTGAAAAATAATTTTATTAGGAAGAACTCCCGCAAGTGCTTCCAACAAAAATGAACTAACTTGGCCTTTGATTTTCACTCTTCAGGACCAAACATCTCTCAAGTGGATGAGAATCAACAAATTGACCATGTAAGCCATGCTCTAAATTTGGCGGCCTCTAAATGTCTTTCTCCATGGAATATATGCCCCACTTTTTGTGCCTGATTAAAAGACTTTGATGGTAGCAGCTGGCGGCAAGCTGCCAAGAGGGAAGAACACACGCTATAATTTAGTACAATACTGTCAGAGTTGAGTGTTATGTGAGAGAAAGGTCTATGCTAGGATGAAGAGGAAAGTTTATGACAGTCGTGAGGCTGGCCATGATGTACGGATTGCAAAGAGTGGCCCTGAAGAAATTACAGGAAGAACAGCAGGTGGGGGTGGAAAAGAAGGTGTTAAGGGTATTTTGTTTTATTATTTTTTTTTAGGATGAACTTATCGTAGGGACAAACAAGGTTAGAGAGCGGATACTTTGGACAAAATCAGAAGAGAGATCTCAAATCTTACTTGCTAAAGGGATTACTGTTCAGTTACAGAGAACTGAACAGCAAAGGCTGAACGGCGAGAAGCTGCTGACGATAGTAATGATTTAGGATTCATCATTATTTTTCAGCCGTTTGTAAAATAAATTCATCTTAGGAATTTATGCATCGTGATAAGGTTTAGATTCATTAATGGGGCAGCAGATACTGCCTGGTAGATGATATACATATATTATGCATTTCAATTAGTGGTTATTTTACAAATTAGTATGCTGGACAGTCGGTATGGAGCTCTTAATGGTGTTCATAACTATGTTTTAGTGTTAGTATGAGTATGTCAGAATTTTTTTTTAATTAATTGTGCCACAGGGGCAAGATTCTTCATCATTTTATAGGCGTGTATGGGAGGAAAGCTCTTCTAGTGTCAAGGCTGCATCAAAAGACGCTGCGTCTCCGAGCAACTGGAGGTTCAATGCATTCTATTCTTGTACAACTAATACAACAGTTGGTGTGCTTAAGAGGCAAGTTCCACCCCAGCAACCAGTATCCAGTGTCAAATCAAAGCAAAATCAATTTAAAAAAATCCTCACATGTTTTTGCGCTCATCATTATATCAGGGCTGGAGCAAGACAAATTGGTCTTAAACAGACAAAGCATATTGTAGTCCTAGAATACGACCTTGGGATGATGTACAGCAGGGGTGGCCAAACTTTTTGCAAAGTGGGCCAGATTTGGTTAGATGAAAATGTATAGGGGCCGACCATTCGCACCAACATTCCTCGAACCATTACCATTTTAAATGAACTTGTAAGTATGTAACTTTATTCTTTGCCCTTCTGCAGATAGGTTGATATTGCAAATGAGAATCTGTTGGCAATTGCACTACCAGAACAGTTAAAGATTAAAATAATAATCAATTTAATACAAATGAACAATTTCATGAAAGGTGAATGCATTTTTTTATTAGAAGTATTAAGTTTATTTTATTTTTAAGAAGGGTGATATTGGTATTTGTGACTGCTGTAAACAGGCCAGGTTGGATCATGCCAGATTTTTAATCCAAATTAGATCACTCTCCGTTTTATCTTTTTAATTTCAACTTCATACGCAAGAAAAAATAACCAAAAACTTTATTATCACAAAGTAATAATCCAGTCTTTTTTATGTTTGCGATCACTCTGAGTGGGCGGCGCGGGCGCGTAGTAGTGTGCAGAGTTAGTACGGAGTAGACAGCTCTCACCAGTAGTCCGTGATTATTTATTTATTTATTTATTTATTTATTTATTTATTTATTTATTTATTTATTTATTTATTTATTTTGCCTTCCCCTGTGCAGCGTCACTTGCAGCATCTCTGATTTCAGCGTCGCCTTCGTCCTTGGTGTGTGGAAAATTGAATGAGGAAGTGTTTTGTGTCACTGATTATCTTGCAAACGGACACTTGTGTGCGCGTGAACTGGGAAGGGACGGAGGAGACAAGCTCGCAACCGATCATGAGCGCTGGCTCATCTGCGCGTTCCCGTTAGTTTCATTTCTGTGTCTCGCTCTGGGGAACACAAGTCCCCGCGACAGTGCCAGCGGGCCACATATTATTGGTTTTATGACACAATGCTTCGGGCCAGTTTAAATTTAGACACGGGCCGCATTTGGCTCGCGGGCCGGACTTTGGATTGATCTATAACACAGGTATCAAACTCAAGGCCTGGGGGCCAGATACGGCCCGCCACATCATTTTATGTGGCCCGCGAAGACAAATTGTGCATCAAATTCGTGTCATTACTAGAATTGCAAATTGTCTTCACTTTTAATAATATCTTTTCTTTTTAATATTTGACCAGTTTTTACTCGTCTGATTTGAAAACGAGTTATTTGTCAGTATGTTTTGTAGCTTTTACTGTATATAATATAAGTTGCTCATACATTTATTTGGGTTGACAGTCATAATGGCCCTCCGAAAGAAGCTATGACTACAATGCGACCCGCGAAAAAAATGAGTTTGACACCCCTGATACAGTATTTAATGAATGAATCGTTATTTTGAACATGACTTAAAGAATAAAAACAATAAAAAATAAACAACAAACAATATATATCACTGTTGAAAAAAGGAGTAGGAAGAAGCCGTGGCTTATCATGTCCTACCCCTATCCATCACTTAGTTCCAAGTGAGAACATTAAAACTACAAAAGAACAAAAGAAAAACAACAAAAACATCTTCTAATCCAAAAGTTTAACAGCAGTCACCTTCATTTTCCTCTTTTTGGTAATTTGCCAATATCATTCCTTTATACATTTTTTTAAAATAGAACTATATTTCTGCTTTCCTTCATTTTATCGTCTAGTCCAGGGGTCGGCAACCCGCGGCTTTTTAGTTGTTGTTTTTTTAAATATGGTTTGTAGATGGTAATCACGACACAGCCATGCTTGTGCTTTAAAAATGTATGTAGTTGTAAATATATTAAAAATTCTTATAATTTAAGAATGACGCCAAATAGCAAAATTGCGTCATAGCCTGTGACACAGCACAGGTGAGTTGTAAACAGGTGTGTGAGTGATGGGCCATGGATTCAAAAGGCAAAAAGAGAAAGATTGCTGATGAGAACAGATAGATGGTTTAAGAAAGAATGGACTGAACTATTTGCTTTCATTGCCAATGCTGAAGCATTGCCTGCATGTTTGATTTGCAATGACAATAACAAGAAGGGGAATTTGGAGCGACATTTTCAGCTAAAGCATGCTCAGTTTGCTGCCGATCACCCAGTTGCAACTGAGAGGAAAGGTGAAATTGCAGTGCTGGTGGAGAAATTTGAGGACCGAAAAACCGGTTTCAAGAAGTGGATTGCATCTCCAAACTCTACTACTGCTGCAAGTTTTGTTGCAGCCCGGGAGATAATAAAGCCGGGGAAACCATTCACCGATGGCGAGTACATGAAGGAATTAATTCATTAAAATATCAGTGCCTATTTTCGGACTTCAAAAACAAAACCGAGATCATTCAGAAAATTAAAGACATGCCTCTCCGCACAAACAACATCACCGATCAGCAAATCAATTCAGCTCCAGCTTTTTCTCAATTGCCTGTGATGGATGAGTCGTGTAACGTGACCGATATCGAACAGACAGCTCTGCTATGCAGGTACGTGAACTCTAAAGAAATGATTAAATTGATACCACTATTTAATTATATATATATATTTTAGTAGTAGGCATACAACTTATGTATTGACAGTCTATGTTGCATTATCAAAGGCTTTTAGATTTTTACGGCTCCAGATAGGTATTAAAGGCAAAGTCTTGTGTTGTTAAAATTACATTTGTTAGTTCTATTTATTGTGACTATAATCAGTCATAAAATTCTGTGCTAACTGTTATAGTAGCATAGTCAACAGTTTCAATACTGATACTGAGCAACACAAAGGGTCTTGCCAATATGGTGCAATATACTGTCTGTTTCATGATAATGATAATGATCAAATAATGTATCTTTTTTTGCTTTCTTTTCTTTTGCCTTTCCTCTTGCTATTGCCAAGCCAGTTCTCATACTAGTCTCTTTGTACATCTAGCTCCGATACACCTCAAGGGGGCAACTTTATTAAAGTAATTGGATGAGCTGATTAAAACATATGGAGGAGCTTTGCGTTTAATGAGGTATTGATGATAAAGCTAAAATTTGCTTTAGAGTAATGGTAATGGCATTACAAAAGGTTCGGAAGGGTCCAATTAAATGTTTTTTATATGTGTTAACTGCCTTCAAGGGTCTGTTTAAATACTGAGAGCGATCAGTTGAGGCAATATTTTATCTTACATTTTCCCATACAACGCGGAACATGTTTGCATCGTTTGGGGGAGTGATGATAAATTATGAAGCTATAATACACAATATTACACCCAGCTCTTGAAATGCTTTTACGTGATTTAATGATGACAACTGTAGTAATTTGAACTGGACTGCAATGTTTTTCCCCTAGCTGTCTGGTTGATAGCTAAAGTGAGGAAAAAAAGTCACTGTGACAGAATTCCATTTCCCAATGGTTTTGTTATGACTGTAATTACAGTAGTGATCATATAATGACTACTTACTTTGACAAAAAGTGTAGTTAAGAACCCTTATGTAACAGGAAAAAGAAATGTTAATTTTTTTAGTGCTGTCATTTTGCGTGCTCCTTCAGCATACAAATCCATTACTTCCCCGAGAAAACTCATAATTCATAATCTCATTAGAGTGGATGTGAATTAAAGAGGCTGTGTGCGTTCTTTGTGCAATTTCCTGATCAGCAAGTGGCCTAGTTTTGAAAGTCAAGAACTGTCTGTGTCAAAAGCAGTTGTTCTCTCAACTTTGACGAACACACTTTGAAAGGACTCTATATGTTCTCATAAGGGTGTGTGTGTGTGTGTGTGTGTGTGTGTGTGTGTGTGTGTGTGTGTGTGTGTGTGTGAGTCTGGTTGAGAGTTTTCGATGCTTTCCACTTAGCCACAATCACGTCACATAGTTGCTGGGCTGGGCCATTGTGCACTCCTTTTTCAAGAGTCATTTTCCTTCTCAGCATGAAGAGCTTTCACCTTTACGGTTGAGGGTTTTGCCTTTCACCTTTCGCCAGCAGAGGGCAGAAGTGATCTATGATGTGTCCTCTTTGTAATCTGGTGCCACCAATCTAAATTGGAGCAAGAGATGCAGCTGGGGAACACTATTTGTACCTCTTCCCTTGTCGACCCTGATGCATACAGGGAAGGTCTGCTGCTTCCAAGGTCAGCTATCTGAGGACCAGTCCAGACCGCAGTTGCTCTCCTCTTTCAATGATGACTGCTCGACTAATTGGCTATGGGTTGCCTTTGTGACGCTAAAATTGAAAGTGAGGCAAAATGCCCCTGAGGTCCATATGAGATTCAGCTTTTTAGCGGTCCGGTATGGCAACTGTCAGAGCTGGGGCTGTTTGAGGTAAACTCTCCATATCCTGTTTCATTAGCCTTGTCTGCTGTAATAGATAAGATGTAATGTGGTGGCAAAGTGCATATCAAAATCCCTTCTTTGTTGGTTACCATCACACAACATCAAGGGAAAATAAGCTTCATTTTGATATTGGGTTTAGGCTACATCCTTACTTTTTTATGTCCTCAGTCATGGCGAATAATCTATTAAGAGGATTTAGAGTTGTTTGAAATTGAGGCCAGATGTGTCTTGAGAATTAGCAATCATCGTTTTCAAGAAATTCTTGAAAGCTATGTGCAGGAGGAAGTATTATCACTAGTGAGTTCAAAATGAATCTGCTCTCATGATGATATGACTGTCTGCAGACCAGTAAAAAGCAGGAAGTAACGAGAAATCAACACACGCACGTATGCGTGTCCTATCACCCCTCCCCCCCTACAAATATGATTTTTAACACAAATACATGCAGACTATTATACTGGATGCGGCAATCTTTCTGACCTTCTCTATTCTTCTTCTGCATGCTCCATTGGTTGTAATAACAGCTCATAAAGATCCACTCCGATTTTTTCAGTGGCACCAAAGCTTTGCACCGGTGTTTTATTGTAAATTCGGTTGAGTGTAAGTTCAATTTAAAGTCGTTCATTGCCCCCCAGTACAACCGTATCTTATGTCTGCTAAATTAGAACTTAATTCCAGTGATTTCCATGTTATTGTGAGTGTGATGCATTATTATATTCTGGAATAGGTGAGGAATTGAATGTTGATTAAAACAATCCAGCATATCATAACATTCCCCATACTGAAAATATAATTTCAGTTGCTGAGGCATGGTTTCCCAATTTTTTTTTTTTAGCTTTGTCTCTTGATATATTGCAGTAACAAATCTGAGTGGTTTGGGCAACAAAGTTAGACAAACGTGCTTGATATCAACTCACCTTCTTGGTTAGTTTGCTTGCAGGTCTGTATTTTGTGGTATTCAGTATCAGTGATAATAAGTCAAAGAATGTTATGAAAAAAATATGTTTGAAATAAATCGACAAGAAAAGCCTAAATAGGTCTAATTGTCATGCACAACATGAATGACTACAGTCAATGACACTGACAGGAAATCAACTGTCTCGCCAAGGGAGCTATAACTTATGGTCAAAATAACCATAGCATGTACATATCCAATAGTAATATATGCATCTCACTGCTCAGGATCTTACAGTGGTGACAGGAAGGACACAGAAAACAAACATTTATGTCTGTGAGGACCTTCCGAGCGCCTCCTTCAAAAACTCAAAGGGCTTCTCAAGCTTTTTTAGAGGCTGGACCTTTTGAAGACTGATTTAATGTGGGTCATGGAGGCTGTCAGAGCCAAAATGCTGTTCAGTGAAAGTTCACATGAGATTGCATTTGTCATCCGTTTTTAAACACTAATCCAATATCAGATCATAAAATCCTCAATGCTTAAATATAAACTTCATGTTACATTCTGACATTGTAATTGATTAATCATGTCATTTTTTGATAACCTTGAGGTTATATGATCAGAATGATAACATGGGTGAATGTCCGGTTACATTAAAGCAGGGGTGGCCAATTAATTTTGCAATGGGCCCACATGAGAAGCTGGAACATGTCAAGGGTCAAGCGAGCATGCTAACCTCAACTTTGAGTTTGTATTTAGAGAAGAAAATGTGTTGTGATGTCCCTCCCTCCCTCCCTCCCTCCCTCCCTCCCTCCCTCCCTCCCTCCCTCCCTCCCTCCCTCCCTCCCTCCCTCCATCCATCCATCCATCCATCCATCCATCCATCCATCCATCCATCCATCCATCCATCCATCCATCCATCCATCCATCCATCCATCCATCCATCCATCCATTTTCCGAACTGCTTATTCTCACGAAGGGCATAGGCGTGCTGGAGCCTATCTCAACTGTCCTCAGGCGGTAGGCAGGGTACACCCTGAACTAGTTGCCAGCCAGTCACAGGGCACACATAGACGGACGACCACTAGCACTCTCACTCACATCTATGTATATGGAAAAAATAAATCACTGATAGGGTTCACAACTCATTTTGACCAAATGATTATTTGTAAAATGCTGACTGGAATCATTAATGTTGCTAATGCTTGCTAAAAGATGGTCCACTCTTTGCTTATGTTCTGCACGCTTGCTTGGCTTGTTGTCCAAACATGCTCCGCTAGTTTCTGTTTGCAAACTGTTGTAAAGATAAACAGATAAGACCCTCTGCAACTGGGCTGAACCAGTTTGCAGAGGTGACCCCAAACCTGTTACCACTCAACCCCACCCCATTTCTGACAATAAAAGGCTCCTGCAAGAGGGGAAAGTTGGAGTTGCTTTCAAGCACTTTGTGTTACGCAAAGTGATGCTGGCTCTCCCCGTTTGCAAACGTAAAATGGGCATACTGACTTTATAGTGTGGTTCTTGCAAAAACGGTAAAGTGAGGAAAAACTCTATCATCTGTGAACCTAAGCGAGGGCTTCAACGGAAGCTTAGTCAAACATACAAGTATTTAAGCACTTAAGTAGAATTAGCATAAGTCACCTCTTTAATGTCAGCCAGTGGAAGTGTGGAAAAAAAAACCTCAAAGTAATTATAATGATGTATAGCTATAACAACTATTGAGTTTTCCAGTTTTCAAAGAATCAGTTTTCAAAGTGTTATGGTGGCAAAAGTTTTACTTCTGAAACAAATTAAAAAGGAAATTAATTTCAAACAACAGGTTGAGCTTGCAATCGTTTTAGTTTTGAAAATTGATTATTTACTGTAAAGAACACACAACAATGATGACTCAAACACTACGCGACAACGAATGCCTTAGTGACAGTTGATAAAACATCTACTAACATTTTACCTCGACAACCAGTGACCCAATAAAATGCACTGAAATGTACTTTATCAATGTTGGTAGCCGGTAAGTTTTAATCGATATTGTATGGCAGTTGGAGTCAGTGAAACATTGTTTCCATAACAACAATGCTACGTCATTACTTTTCTGTCAAAGATCCCATCTTTGCATCCAATTTCTAGTGGATAAACACATACAGACAAGTAATGATGCACTCAGCTCCACTGAGCTGCAAACATTTTTCATTATTATATATATTATATACTATAATTAATATTATTTTATTATTTTATTTATGTATTTATTTATTATTATATATATTATAATTACTATTATTTTATGTCTGATAACTTTAGCATCTGTCATCTGTTGATATGTAATTTCCCCTTAGGAGGGCAATTAAGCTGCTACTCCCTTTAGAATAAGAGAGAACAATTGTTTTTCACTGAGAGCGTGTCATAGAAAGATGGTGCCAGGTGTGGAAACACCTTTAAGGTGTCCAGATGTCAGCTGTTTTCCAGAGCACCGAAAAGCAATTCACACAGTTTCATTTCCTACAAGTGACAGGCCTTTGACAAGCCTTCACAACAACTTCTAGCCTTGTAACTTGCTGCTCTGCTTTGCAAATTATCCAGAATAAGAGCTTCTTTCCAGATCATTTATATGCAAACTTATTTTTCAGCAGCCAGGTCCACCATAAGATTCGTCCAGGTAATTTTATTTATGGATTTGTCGAATGTTTGATGTGAAGGAAGGAAGGATGACCTCCATCACGGTGGAATGCACTTGATCAAGTAGTACAAGCAATCAGCTCACCCCTCAGCATTTTGCAGTGATGACAACAGAGAAAGGACAAGACTGTTTGTTAGTGAAGACATGTTGAATGTCAGGGAGTAGTAGTGAAAGCCCATTCAAGTAGCGCTGAATTATTATTGCCACTTTCAAAGCCCCTCCACAATATTCTCAAAGGGCTTGTCAATGCTTTAAGCATATATTTTCAACATAATCCATCATTCTATAGAATATACCTGACAAAAGCTTCTCACAGAGCACATACAAATATCTTAACGTTGAACTCCACAGAAATTCGCCCCACAATAGATTAAGAATAGCCTTTTCATATCACTATTTATTACTCACATATTTTATAAATAGCAGATTAATACAACAGCTGTTCACAATGGGTTTTCTTGCTAGCTTATAGATATATTCTTGCTCTCTCTTTCTTGCTATATCTCATCCATCCGTCTGTCCGCCCGTCTGTCCGTCCATCCACTGAATAAAATTGCTGTCCCACTATAAAAAAAACCCATTCTAAAAAACAATGAAGTGTTCAGACCTAGTTATGTTAGACTGATTATCAATTATACTTCATGTATCAGTATTATTAGTGTGTAAATTAAAATGAGAATGTTGATAATTTTATTTACAGTGGACAGTTTGGGACTAATTATTTATTGGACAAAATCCATCCATTTTCTATACCGCTTGTCTTCCAGAGTATCCAGAGGAAACCCACGCAGTTATGGGGAGAACATGCAAACTCCACACAGGAAGGCCCAAGCCGGAATCAAACCCATAACCTCCACACTGTGAGATGAAAGTGCACCCCTGCAAGGGACTAGTACTGTATTTTCCGGACTATAAGGCGCACCTAAAAACCTAAAATTTTCTCCAAAGCCAACAGTGCGCTTTATAGTCCGGCGCGCCTTATATATGGACCAAATTCCTAAATTTAAAGTGGCTCGAAGCATTGTGTCATGAACTCAATCATAAGTGGCCCTGAAGACTATGAATCATGAATCAAAAATACTATGTATTATTATTTTGTGATTATGAAGTAATTTGTTGCATCTGAAGTTGAAATAAAAACTATATGATTTGATTTGGATTAAAAATCTGACATGATGCATTAATGGTGCGCCTTATAGTCTGGTGCACCTTATATAAGGACAAAGTTTTAAAATGGGCCATTCATTGAAGGTGCACCTTATAGTCCGGTGCACCTTATAGTCCTGGAAATATGGTAATGTGTAATACATTACATTTTGGAAGTAATTTGCCAAACCTTTAAGCAGAGGTCATCCATATCCCAGGCAGTTATAAACAAATAATAAACGAGAAATAATTCCCAAATCAGGGCAAGTGCTGCACTGAAGTGCATCATGTGACTATACTCTATTTTTTTCAGTCTTCACTGAGAATTGGAGATAACTGTAATCAGAAGAATAGAAAAACATTTAAAATCTGAGAAATAAGTTAGTTTTCAGTGTTGTCTGATTCCTCTAGTGTGTATCACAAGACCTGGGTATGGTTCTACACAAGGAGTATAACACACTGTGAGGGGCTCTGTTGGAAGCTTTGCTGTGGATATACGTTCATGAATATTTCATATTTCTACCTTTACTGTGGAACCAGCCTGTTACATTCCCCTTGCCAAATGCAAAGTGGAGATAAACAAGAGGGAGCTTTATGACAGTTGGTTTGTATAGGGACATCATAAGGACAATCCAGCTTGCCCCCAGCATGACTGTAATATTTGAAAACCATGGCAGTGGCATGGTGCAGAAATAGTGATTCCAGCTGGTTGGCATACTGTTTATCAGCAATATAAAGGAAACTAGAAAGCTCCCAGCCAGCTAGTCAAAGAACACAAACAGATGCTGTACAGACAAAACATTCATTTATTCCTTACTTCAACCTCTCAAGCTTCCTCAGCACGTATGTGGGAAGGCAAAAAGAGAAAAAGTACACGCTGAGCTCAGTGAGGCTACAAGCAGAGCCTCATAGAAGGCGCTTGCCTCATTCAAAACAAACCTAGTAGTAAAAAAGGTCTTTGATTATCACATAACTTTACTTAAGCCTGGCGCGAGGTGCAGTACGTATAAATCATCACAGTGGCAGGCTACACCAAGTTTTGGCATTGTGCAAGTTTGTGTAGGATTGAAAATAGCTGACCTGATTCGCTTCGACTTGAAGTGACTTCTCATTTCCTTTAAATCTTGCCTGCAAGAGCAAAGCGTCTGGCCCACCAGAATAAACTCATGCCGACTCAGTGACACTTTTGTAACCAGGCTTGGGGAGTTGAACGAGTGGATGCGCTGTCAGAAACAGCCAGTGTTGGGAAAGTTCATTTTTTCCACAAATTCGTTCCAAGCTCATTTCATAAATTTTCAAATGTTCAGTTCATCATTGAATTTTTTTTTTTAACTAAGTTCATTGTTCCAAAAGTGAAAAGTTCATAGTTCTTTTCTTCACCCAATCAAAAAAAGGTTGTTGCGAGCTGTTACCTTTTGGCAACTTGGCATTTTCACCCATTCCATGTACACTAGTATCCAGGTGCTGCTGTCACTTTACAATGTCAAATACAAGAGAAAATTGCTTGTATTGTTTTTTCTTTAATGAATTGAAAAACATGACTATGATCCAGAATGTGCAAACACGAACAATCTGCTGCAGGTGCCAGACTAAGGTTGGAAACAAACGATGTACAAATGAAGTATTCAATGTGCAAAACATTTAAAGGAACATGAAAATGAAATGAAAACTAACTTTCAAAGTAACATGATATTTAAAAAACAAATAAAAAACCTAACTTTTAAAGTAACATAATATTTTAAAAAATGAACACTAACTTTTAATTTCTTTGTGAATGTGTTATTTCTTAACTTGTTTGCTCAAACTAGCAGAAAATGTTTATAATTTGGGACATAAAAGGTCAACGTGTTCAAAGCCCAAAAAAATTACTAAAAGAACACAAAATAATCTCTCTAAGAGTAATTTGTGGTTCAACGCCATTGAGAGCTCTAAAACTTCTCATAAAATTCCTGAATACTATCCCAGGAAGATACCTTATCGTTGCAGTTTGAAAAATAAAAGAGGTGAATGGGGCTGATCGTCATTGATCAGTTTGTATCGACAGAAGCATCATCGCACTTTTTTCCCGTCCTCCCAGCACACGTGGCATTTTGATGATGCACGCACCGTGCGACTGTTTGTGTCGGGGATTTTCAAATCCTTTTCCTCCTGCCTAATTTACCCTGTGTTTAGCGGGGTTTTATTTTGAAGTCTAAGGAAGAATGTGAACTGCTGTTCAAAACCATTCATTGGCCCCAGAAAGAGCGTTTACAAAAGTGCGCTGTGTTCAGTTTACGTTTGTCCAAAATATGAAAGATTTCATGAACTTTCATTCATTGAACGTGTTCAGGTACACTGTGGCTCAATGAAATGAAAATTAAAAATAATATGTGTAGCGTGTGTTATGTTTAAATGTGCAAGTAAATAGAGGAATATTTGGCAAGTACACTCGTGAAATCGAGCTTAGTGTGTTATAAATTGTGTGTGCTTTACCACTGGGGAGAGAGTATCTAATGAAGTCTGCAGATTTAATTTTGCTGGCTTTGTCTTGTAGTGCCTGCTAAGTTTCTTGCCCCAAAAGTCCCATTAAAACCTTGCCAAGTGAGAAATGAGCTGTGGGAGAAGAAGGAAGGAAAAAAAAACACTTGTCATATCAAGTGGAAATAGCTTTTCTTGTAAAATGAGGCCAATTTACTAATAATTCCTTCTAAATCAAACTGACACATTCATACACACACACACACACACACACACACACACACACACACACACACACACACACACACACACACACACACACACACACACACACACACACACACACACACACAAACAGACACATACAGCATGGCAAGCATTCACATCCCCACGAACACTTGTGCTAACATTGCAAGTAGGTTAATTCAAATATAAAATGATTTAATTTCTGTTATGTGATGCATAGTCATGTGACTTAACTTATCTGGATTTCTGCTACTTTCTTGACCAATAACATTTTCTTTTAAGGTAAAACAAACAAACAAACAAACAAACAAACAAACAAACAAACTAACTAACTAACTAACTAACTAACTAACTAACTAACTAACTAACTAACTAACTAACTAACTAACTAACTAACTAGAAGATGAATGGGTGCATCTGCACAATTGGAACAGGGGTTCCAACTTCATAAATAGTGGTAATTGCATAAAAATATACAATTGCCTAAAATTACAATATACAATGACTAACAATTACTAACTAACTAACTAACTAACTAACTAACTAACTAACTAACTAACTAACTAACTAACTAACTAACTAACTAACTAACTAACTAACTGATAAACAGTAGAATTGAACAAAAGCTGCATTGAAAGAACACAGTCCTCGTTTGTTCGTTTTGTTGTGGACTACATGATGAAGTAAACAACTCTGATCCTCTACCAAGGTAAAATGCTTGATTGGCAGAAATAGACTCCTCTGCCAGTTTACCTTGATACACTGTCTGAAATGGATCGGAATAAAGTAAAGGGGGTATCGTACTAAATAAAAGGCATCATCAAGAACAGTAGTAAGAAGTGGTCAATAAGGTTTCATTCTAGTTAAATGGGGAAAACATAATAAATTGATTGACCAAACTTAAAAAAAACAGTTTGCCATTACCTAAATGTGTATAAATAAAAGGCCAAAACACTGACAGAACGATTTGTTAAAAATTACTTGGAGTTGTGTGGTCATACAAAAGATGCCCGCAAGTTTGAAAATCAATTGAGATTTGCGACTGGCCAAAAATTAAACCTCTGCGGATATGCAGGACTAAATCCCACGTTGAACATTCACATTGCCAGCACTGTAATTACCACACGAGATTTATGTGGATCGAACAATATAACATTTGCATATCATCCTCCTTGAGATTCATGAAATGGATTGGGGTAAATCAAAAAGCATTCCTCCAGGCAATCAAATGACTTTCGACACATTTATCAATGCTTTATTACATCATATTTAAATGTCCTATGTGTAGTTGAGATGTAAATTGTATTTTAACACACACTCACACCAGACTTCTGTTTGAGTTTTTAGATGAATAACGCTTACGTGATGAGATTCCGATACAAGATACATAATATTGCAAATGATTTCATTTACCATCTTAGTCTGTTACATCTTCAGTTATGCCACTTTTATCATGTTTGTCTATACAGTATTTCATCAAAACGGATTTTAGGAAACACTAGGTTTCTCCTGGTCAATGGAAAGTTTTGGTTCAAATGTTGTCGGAATTGGTTTACTCATAACCAGACTTGTTAAAATATAATCTATGAAATTATTTCTAGCAGGATGGTCTTATTTGCCATATTTCCCTCGATCCAAACTATGGCCCAAAACAGCAGATGAACAGATGTATGGTCCCCTCGTGAACGATTACACTGTGATTTTGAGCTTGGCCTTCATCAGGAGAGGCATAGTCAGCTTGTGATTGATGGGTTCCATGTCTGCTGAAACGTGGGTGGAGGAGACAGTCACAGCAGATGGTCTGTAGTATCGAACTCAGAAAGGTTAATTAGCCTGATAAAGGAAAATGTGTCAGACTTGGCACCATTTCTACAACTAGTTGGGACGTCTTTTGGCTTTGTTTATGACCGCTAATGACACTTTTGGGTACTTGAAGAAGACAGCTAAATAAACTTATTTCTTACTGGTTCACTCAATAGAACTGGAGCAATGTTTTTGCTATGGCTCTAAATACATGAAAAAAAGATCCTGTCTTGAAAAGGGGGCTCAGATGTGTGGCCCGGGGCCATTTACGGCCTTGCAGGATGATATTTTGTGGCCCCGACCTGACATCAAAACTTAATGTTAGTGCGGTCCCCATTTTTTTGCCGAGTTATTGCCCTGGGCGTTTTGTTTTCTTTTTTCTTATCATTTTTGTGGCACCCTATCATATAACAATTTCCTCAAATGTATAACAGGTCAGGTTTCTAAAACTTGACAGATAATGTAAAATATAGCTCTATATTTTGTCTTACACTATGGCATTTGGGGACTCCAGTGGTCTCCACAGTGACTAGAACTGTGGTCTCCAAAGGAGGTAGTAAGTCCATCACCCTCTTGGTAGGACCCTGTGCATCTGCAAGCGCATGTGGCTTTATGGCACTCAAGGTCTGCACTTGAACCCTGTCGTTATCCAGGTGTTTCACATCTCAGCCAGCAAAAAGTTGGTTGTTAAAATGACTCCCACAGACTCAATTTCAACACTGTTTTTCCAGATTCATAAAGCTCCACACTCTACAGAGTAGAATTAACACGTTATAATTGTTAACCATTTTACACTGTCAGTTACTTAGCAACACCGTGGTATTATTGAAGTAATAACAACGCAGCACATACGTTTCATCTCGCTCTCTCTCTCTCTCTAAATTGTATACTAGTCTCCGAAACAGTAAACTCGACTTGCTAGACGAAACAACTTGCTAGAAATGAAACAGCACTGCATGAATCAGCACAGGGCGCACTGGCAGCTGTCTACCAAAATAGACAACCAGGTCTTTTTGGAAGGTAATTTCTCATTGCAGACATCTCTTTCAAGTCCAGAGAAATAAAATAATTGTCAATGTTAACCCCATTAGAGTCCCTTTAAATTACATTAAGATATAAATGACAGAAAGGTGAAATTTGGTCATAAAATAAATACAGTAATCCCTCGCTACATCGCGGTTCGGTTATTGCGGTTTCTCTACATTGTGGATTTTTTTTTCCAAATTAAAAAAAAAAAAATGTAATGCAAAATAAACCTTCTAATTTGGGAAATTATGGCATGTAAATTTCCCACACGCCAGCAGAAGCCAGGGAGTGCCCACACAATTGCAGTGCGTACACTTGTACCTTTTTATAAAAAAAAATGTCATAAGAGTTCCAAAACATATTTACAGTGTTGTACCTATAATAAGAGTTTTAAAAACATTTACAGTATGTACACTTGTACCTTGTTATAAAAAATATTATAATAATAAAAAGCTGTTCTAAAAACATATTTACAGGATGTGTTAAGAATTCTCCATGTTATGTTACTCAGTCGTGCTTTGATTTGAGGTAGGGTGCTTTATTTTGAAGGCCGTTTTCAGATTATATCACTTCCTGTTTCATGTTACGGTGGTACAGCAGTCATTGACGATGTATGTGGCTCTCCTAACAAGAGAAATGGACGATCACATATGTCTAACCTTTAAGACAATGGTGTATTGCTCCAAATGTTGGTTTACATTCCTATAGAGGTCCGTTTTCGTGTGTTAACACGATCACGAATTAGCATCTTTCCGCTAACTCGTTAGCCTGCCCAGGACTTGTTAATATGTTACACTCACACACACATATAATATTTATATTTTCAATATTTATACAACAATTTCTGTATGTTATTTATACTATTAATGTATTATTTACATGTTTGAAACAATTATTCAATGTTCTAATAATAAAATATGCACTTAAATGGTTTCATATACATTTATTGACACACAAAATGTACATATGAGTGGGTGACCCTACTTCGCAGATTTCACTTTCGCGGGTGGATTTTGGACCCAATTATCCGCGATAATCGAGGGATTACTGTGCAGCAAAAGTGAAGATATATATTTTCCTAAGAATTCAAAAACTATTGACTAATTGACTATTAGGACACACAAACGTCCTAAATGTGCTTTACATATTTTTAAAACAATGTTATAAATGGGCCTCTGAGTGCACCAAGGTTCATGCTCTATTTTTGCTATTTCTGGTTTTGTTGTGAATTCCTCCATGCCATCAACTCAAGCTATTGACTAAGGCTTCTTTTTCATTTGATAAAAAAGAGCTTGCTCTTCTTTATTGAACACATTTAGCAAAGGTGAGCAATCAACGCGAAAAGATGATTCGAGCCTCCTTGTTGGAATCGTGAACAACTTTACATAATGTACAGTGGCAACCAAGCAGAAGGTTTTTCCATTAAGATGTGCTTATTTCTTAATACCTGCTGGCTAAATGGTATCATCGGTTTCCAATTTGCATATAAATGTATTCTACTTTACTTGTGTATTTTGTAGAGGATTTATTTTAAGTGGTTCAGCATACAGATTTAAACAGTTTGACTTCATTACGGAATTGCTTTTATCAAAGATGGCTCTCTCAAGCACTAAAGCCCAAACATAGACCTAAATAACAGATTAAGCAACATGGTGTTGATGTCACAAGCAGGCATTTGCACATTTCAAATGGAAATGAAATGCTGTTATTCATGAATCTTTTCATGAGGCTAAATAATGCAAGATGCTGAGGAAAATCACAAATTTTGTTTCAACTGAAACCTATTCTTCTGTATATACTGCTATATCTTCTCAGATGAGCAGTGCATGTCCTGTTTTCAAATTTGTTTTCTCAAGTCATCAATTGTGTTTTAGGCAGCAAAGAGGCTCACTTTGAATCTTGCTTTGGGACTTTTGTGTGAATATGATATTTTTCTCCATATGTATATGTTCGTTACAGGTCTAAATAATGCAAAACTCAGAAGCACAGTATACATCTTGTTCGAGACACTTTGGGAAGCAGACAAGGTGACACATGCTCAGAGGAAAACAAACATGGATGACCGCCATCGACATTTTATCCTAGGATTTTCTTCTAATTTAAAGCAGACATGTTTGTAGTGTGGAAACACTTTTACAATGTTGACAACGAATGCGAACAGGGCAAGCCCCAAGTTGTATGTCGTATGTATGAGAGTTGTCATTTTACATAAAGATCCATCAATAATCGTGTTATAAACGAATTATAGCCCCTACATCGGAATCAAATGGTGGGACATCCACCGCGGTAGCCTGGACGAGGATCCCTTTATTTGTGCTTGATTCACAAAATGTCTTACTTTTTAAAACCCAAGTGTTTGCTGGGAGCTTTTCCTCATCTGGGTGGGGTTGGGTGAGTTAGTCTCAAGGGGATACCATCGATCTCTGAGAACCATGGCCTACAACTCTTTTGTGATTATGGCCTAAATAAATAAACTTGACTTGATGATAAAGATTTGCAAATGACCTGGCTTGTCAAGAAGCAGACAGTTTTGTTTGATTTACTTTTTGTGAGCGTCATCTTTGTGTGTTGTCACTGAGTGCAACTGCATCGTTTGTGAAAGGGATAAAAGAGCCAAACTCTACTTGACATATACAAGTTGTTGTGTTGTTTTGAACTCATAGCTCAAAGCATTCAGCTCCTGATCGTGCTTATGAGCAGCTGAATTATTTATCCTGAAGGGCGATACAATATGCTCTTACATGATTCTGCTTGTGTTCAGTTTTTTTTCTCTTCTTTTTTTTAAAAGTATAAATAATGAAAAATGCTTGTACTACCTTTTAATCCCTCCAGCTCTTAAGTTACAATAATGTCCCTGAGGTCACACAATCCTTAATTTCTACCCAAACTGTTGAAAAAATATGCCTATATTTTATCTCAATACTTTACTGATGCTATTTGTTAGTCTGTCTATGGATTTTTATATTAAGCCTAATAGGCTTATCTGAAGCAATGTGTGTGCACATTTTTTTTTTTTTTACATTTATCTTAAGTTTCACAGTAAACCGGGGTATATTTTTTTCCCATAACAATTCAAACAAAAAAAGACACTAAACAAAAAACAAATCAGCTGAAGAACAGCTTACTGTATATCTTGAACAACTTGGGTCACTTATATCCGCCGGGCATTATTGCGAAGAAATGTTCCTTCTTTTTTAGTTGCATATTAATCTGAATGTCAAACAACATAACATTGGAATGGAATCGAATTGTTTCTCAAGATGGAACCCAGGGCCCTTTGTACCTAATACAAGCAGCTGCGCCCCGAAAGCATGACCCTACGGAACCCAAAAAAAAAGAATAAAGCATAAACTCTCAACCAACCCAGAGCACTTTCACTAATGTCTACAAGATACGATAAACAAGCCACTATTACGATCTACAATATTAAATGTTGCAGTTTGGTCCAGCAGAACAAGACACGTGTTCTATTGGGACAACTGTGCGAAAGCATAAGAACAAAGCATCTTAATTTTTGTGCAGGTGCAAGCTTTGTTGCACCTTTTTGGGGATTTCTCCATGTGGGACAAATAAAGGAATATTTAATACCTCAACCTTACTCCTTATGAAGAGAGTCTTCTCCAAAACAACAGATAATTTACAGCATAATAAACCAGATCAGCTGCTGAAAGTTTTTTTTTTTTTTTTTTTATAGTTCTCAATGCCGGTGGTGTGCAGTGATGGCCTTCAAGGGCTTCTCTGCTGGCCCAAACACCAGAAGCACAGACATTTACAACAACAGGAAATGGTAATCATTTATCTGCGGCAGGATTTTGTTTTGTATTTAATACTGTGTATGGGTTTGTCCAATCAGATTTCAGTTTTGACTGGTTGCAATTCAAATATTATTTGCTGCATCCTTCCAAAAATCTGAGAACTGTCGTCCTCCACGCGCGCACACACACACACACACACACACACACACACACACACACACACACACACACACACACACACACACACACACACACACACACACACACACACACACACACACACACACACACACACACACACACACACATCATTGTTTCTGTTTTGAATCAATCAGTTTTTATAGTATTCACCACTGTGCACCTGAGTGACGTGTGGATTTTTCCTTTTTCTGTCCTCCATGAAGACGAAGGACATATTTGCTGTAATATTAGTTAGTTGCATAAGCGTAAAATGTGGTTGCAGTTTGTTTTCATTTTTGTAAAAGCATTTTATTTTGTTATTTCAATTTTAGTTTGATTTTCTTTTCTAAAATAACCTTGGCCTGCAATTCAATCACACCCCCAAAATTGCATTAGACTACTTTCTGTCATCAAATTTGCAAATGTGCTGGGGAAACACACACAGTGAGGCATAGTCTACCAAATTCACAAACACGCTGAACTAGACTATTACCCCTGCATGAATGGTGAGGCAATTTCATGCGGTGAAACGACCAGATGGGCACAACACGGCCCTAAAGATGCTCGACTTGTGCCGATACAAAAACAAGGTTACGCTCATTTTTATGTTTATCGTTACCAAAATAGGACCTTGCATGTTTAGGAGAGGCAGAATTCATAAAGACAGAAAACAAAACTGCCATCCTTACAGTAGGACATAAATGGAAACCGCACAAAGTAACACAAAACTGAAAAATGTGCTAGTGCCACAACAAAACACGAATAACAAAAATGATATATGACTTTTTCGACATAATGAGAGTGTGGGCTTGAGTAGAGCAGATCTCTGAGGTTGGAGAGAAATCAGGCGTAAATGCTTGTGATGAGGATACAAGAGTAAGAAATATGCAGTTGAAGAGTGGATCTCATGATATCTAAAAATCTGCATTACCTGTCTCCAAATAGCTACCTATGAAAAAAATAGCAGTGGAAACTGCTGATTTTAGGGATCACATATCATTCAAAAAAGGGAATGTTGTTCTCAATGTTTGAGTGAAATTCAGTAAAATGCATTTTGCTCTGATCACTTTAAACATCACCCTCATTGTCTCTGCATTGCTGCTGAGACAGGTCCTGTTTTCTGAATATCACCCGGTGGGGAAATGATATTCTTGGGCACAAGGCTGGGTAATAGATCAATACCTTCACCCAGTGCCTGTCCTTCGATGAATCAGCAGCAGCTCTCTGCAATGCATTTCTTTGCCCAGCGTGGGCATTCGTGATGCTGATGTATACTACATGGACACAATACTATTTTGGGTCATCAGCCACGGGAGGTAAAGGCCAGCCTCGGGTGCAAGGTGAGAATCCCACTGTAAAAGATGAGGAATGTACCATCCCCTCCTTTTTGATATACCACAGTGACACGAATGGCGTCAATATAAGTGCTTTATCAACCGGCATTGTGTACTGATGTTTTATACCAGTTAGAGCACCATGTTCTATAACTAACCTCACAATATTTGCAATGCCAAATACTAAGATAAGCGCACAGGGTTTTTCATCAAAACAAATGTACTGATAGAACAGCAAATAAATACTCACACTCTAACATGGTTTTGTAGTCACAGCATATTCAAAGTTGACATACAGCCTGTATGGACTAAGCCAGGGGTGTCAAACTCATTTTTTTCACGGGCCACATTGTAGTCATAGCTTCTTTCGGAGGGCCATTATGACTGTCAACCCAAATAAATGTATGAGCACCTCATTTTATATACAGTAAAATCTACAAAACAAACTGACAAATAACTCGTTTTCAAATCAGACGAGTAAAAACTGGTCAAATATTTAAAGAAAAAGATATTAAAAGTGAAGACAATTTGTAATTCAAGGAATGACACACAAATTTGATGCACAATTTGTCTTCGCGGGCCACATAAAATGATGTGGCGGGCCGTATCTGGCCCCCGGGCCTTGAGTTTGACACCTGTGGACTAAGCTCTCTTCACAATCGTGGAACTTTTTTCATTTATTAATTAGGATGTATTTGGAAATCTGACAGTCTATCTGACACCCGCTCTGAGAGTCCGAGTGTTCCGAAAGACATTTTAATTTGTGAACGTTTTGTTGAGACATTCATTGAGAACCATCAAACTGCAACTCTAGTGAGAATGGCCAGAGCTTGCTCTTGCACCCATTGTGTGGCACTCTGAATAACGGCAGAGCAACAACGTTGTGCGTTTCTGAACGGTTGGCACGGAGCATTCTAAATTGAACCCAGAAGGCACCCTTGAAATGTATATTTTATGAGTGTAGTCGATACTCGTTGGCGTATCAATAAACCAATACCGTAGAATCGATTTGCATCATGATTCCAAATTATGGGTGATACTATCAAGGCTCTTTACAGGCTAGCCAAGGTTTTTCAGATCAGTCAACCATGCCTTGGGGACAATGTTTTGTCCACTTGGTCAGTCATGCTAGAAATGTCTTGCATGCTGAAGAATTAAGAATAAAAAAGAAACAAGGGGCCCGAACCTTGGTTATCATGCACAGTACAAAACACATCCATCGAGGTAAGACTTGCTCCATGGAGAGAACTGGGCCATGGTGAGGCGAGTGACAGAAAATGAGACATTTCTGGGCCTCAAGGTGGCAAGCATAAGACCTTGACTGGTTGATAGTGGGCTTCTCTACAGGGGTCTGACATGACCAAGCAGAAAAAAAAATGTGATAAAACCCCGAGACTGAGTAAACATATCTTGATAATGTGCCTTTTCCGAGGATTGAAAAAGGGAAGGCCAAAGAAATGAATTCCTTTAGAAGCAATTTGTACAGTATCCCTTGACCATCATCATCATCATAAGACTGCATTATTTCTGCTACATCACGTGCTGTGGAACATTTATTGATTTTACATCGAACATGATTAAATAACGATTAAGAACAAATCTTTATTACTCCTTCCTCATTCGTCAATAAAAATAATATATTTTTATTGTCATGTATTGATATTACAAACCTCTTTTTGTACGTATTGCTGTTAAAAATAGTATAACGCTGCTTATAAAGTTGCTTGTATAGTTGATCAAATTTGACTCTGGAATTCATTTTCAATTATTTTCTGTTGTAAACTTTGTTTTGAAGTCCAACCTCAGCGTTTCCATTGATAGACAGGCAGGCAGAAATTCTCTGTTGTAGTATTCTCAGCAATTGAAACAAGAAAGGCAGCCAAGCGGAATTAATACTCTTAAAGAGTTGAACAGTGTTTTACAAGTGTTTATTTTTTCAATACATACCATAGACATAAAGTAGAAGTCATCGTTCTATAATTACAATGAGCTAACTTTTCACAAATAATTTTCAATTTACTATAGTGGCTAAGGCTAGAGTAACCATGGCCTGAATAACCTGGCAAAGATAGTCAAATGTTTGAAAACACATTATGCTTTATTTCATAGCAGCGGCAGGGAGTAATATAATCGGGGTAGCACAAAGATTGTCTTTCTCATTACAGTAGTTCCCATAGAATGTATTGAAATAGAATGAAATCATCCTAACTCATTTAAATGTAATATCGTTTCAGCTCCACAAAATTGAATTACCATGCAGAATACTACACGCTGATGAATCACGCAAGCCACAGTATTCAAATAACAAACTTACGTCTAACTTTTTAATCATAATGCTCTCTGTAGTCAATTCAAACTACCAAGTGCATTTTTAAGTTTTTGATTTTATATTAAACAGTGCAGAGCTAATGGGTTCTATTCCGGCTCGGGCCTCTCTGTGTGAGGTTTGGCCAGTCGAGCACTCCAAATCGCCCGAAGGTGTGAGTATGAGTGCAAATTGTCGTTTGTCTCTGTGTGCCCTGTTATTGGCTGGCAACCAGTTCAGGGTGAACCCCGCCTACTGTCCGAAGTCAGCTGTGATAGGCTTCAGCATGTCCCTCGTTAGGACAAGCAGTTAAGAGTATGGATGAGTGGATATTAAATATTTGTGTTAAAATCTTCCTTCCTAAAAATGATCATTACCAGCAAGTCATTTATTTCGCCAGGCTTATTCAGATGGCCAGCCATTAATGCTCTTTTTTCCACGTCTGCATTTATTTTTAAGAGTTAGTTTAACCGTCACCAAAATCTCTCATAGTATATACCCGTCGGTATGTTTAGTAGGGTGGCTGCAGATTGAGAGTCTTAAACTAACTCAACAAGGGTAGTGATTGAGAAAATGTCTGGTGACCCACACAACAGCACCTCATTGCATTGAAGAGCTCAGTTAATTCCTTTTAGGCTGAAAAAACTCCTGATTTCTTTTAAGGATCCTGAAGCACGAGATTAAATTGACCTCACAGGCAATAATATTTAGTAAAATATTTCTCTTTCTTTACAATATCCTCTAGGGATCTAAGACTTCCAACATGTGAGTGAATTTAGATAAATTGCAAAGGGAAAAATACGTCCTCCCAAAGGCTGTTGATAGAAGATCAATCTTTCTCGCTCTCTAACAGCTGCCAGTGAAAAGAGACCTGCGGGGGAAGCAGGGGAATTTCCTATTTTGTCATGTTCAATATTTGCAACTTCCTATTTCCTGACATGCAAGTTAATGGCAATGACTATTTCGCTGATGAAATAAATATATAATGGCATGCTGTTAAAAGATGTAAAATGATTTCAATTTTGTAATACAGTCATTTCAACGTTGCCCCTTCTGTTATTACAATCTTGCTATCTATCTATCTGTCTCTCTGTCTGTCCATCCATCCATCCATCCATCATCCATCCATCCATCCATCCATCCATCCATCCATCCATCCATCCATCCATCCATCCATCCATCCATCCATCCATCCATCCATCCATCCATCCATCCATCCATCCATCCATCCATCCATCCATCCATCCATCCAAATCATCTATTAATCTATCCACATGAATGAGGAAACAGTGTTTATAAGCTCTTTGAATTCCTTGAAAGTAGGTAGAAAAGTGCTATACAAATTAAAGCCATTTTACAATTTGCATATCTAACAGCTTTATTGCCTTCAGCCCTGCATGCGGAAAGCCCACAGGAGCTAAAGCAAAAATAGTTAGTAAAACGAAATATTGTACTGATGTTTTTTTTTTTTTTTTTACAGATGCAAGATACACCTTTATCCTTCAAACATATTGGTTTCTTTCTATGATCTCTCATGCCACAGTGTGACTCAATCTCGTCTACACCTGTAAGCTTTAGAAATCCCAAATGCATCCAAGTACTACAAAGGCAGAGGTTGACATTTTAAACAGATTGTCACCTAATCTCTCTGGGTAAGGGCACCATGTGATAGGTGAACTTAGAACTTTGACGGAGGTGGCTTTGAAATGTCACAAGCAATGAAAAATAAAACAACCATTCAGATAAAAGCAAATATTTCTGTGTACTCCATGTACAATCACTGGCCACCAGACCATCAGATGTGCAACATTAAAGACTAATACTTAGCCCGGCAGCTCTCTTTTAAATATGAATATTAATGTTGTGCAAATCTGCATATTGAGGTACAGCTGCACATCCAAGTTAGTAATCTATATGTACTGCTGAACCAACTTCACTGTTTGCAGCGACATCAGTATCATGAATTGTTTTGCAGCAAATTTATCTTTTATACGTACGTACACATATTTGATAATGAACTATATGAATATACTGTGCCATACGTTGATTCAATGAAAGAATAGGCATATGCACATATTTTGGTCTTATTTAAATGACACTTTTGTCTTGTATCTCATTAGTAAGTGCTCTTGTTAGCACTGACATAACATTTTTTTTCCCCTTAAAACCTGATAAATCAACTGCAACCACATTTTTACTAAACTGTGAAAAACAATGAAAAAGAACACCTAATAATGACTCTTTTTCATTTAATGCTTATTTATAAGCACACTTTAATCAACGGGCGATTCGCTCAGGGTTTCTTCCTTCTTCTGCCTCAGATCATCGAGCGTCAGCCTTTCCTTCCCTTGCAACAATAACCAGTAATGTATGAAATGAATGAATGGATAGTTTCTTTGTGGAGGATTATGCATGATGTTTATAGGGGGGGGGGGTACTCTTTGATGAAGCTAGCTGGCTTGCACTGGGATGACAAACCTGCTGTGTTAAAAGCAGGGACAAAAACCACATCCAAAATGTGCACCACTGTGACTGCAGTCTAACATTGAGCTCCAAGCAATGCCTGAAGAAATAAATCCTTCACAGAGGCTGATCCAATTTGTTGAGGCTACGTTACAGATATCTGAATTCACTAAAAAGACAATACTTTGAGAATTGTACTGTGTGCTCTTTGAGTGTACAGGTAGCAATGCCTTTGGGGAATTGACGACATTTTTTTTTTCTCTGAGAATAAGAGACACATATCCAACATGGCAAGTTCTTCAAAATAGCACGTGAAGACGTTGAAAGAGAATACTCATATCCAACAAAGTAGAATTTGTCTTTCGAAATGAAAGAAAAAAAGAATTATGTACAGTATTACGGTGAGGGTGATCAAACGTCCTCTTTTGCCTGGACATATCCACTTTTTTACAGCTTTTCCGGATGACCTAGGGGATAGGATTTATAAATGTATCAAAATGTCATGCTTTAACTATCTGTCTCCAATTTCTTTGACCATAATCTCTGCAGCAGGATTGCAACAAACATCAGAGATGTGAATAATGCAGGCACACCTATGTACAGTAGGAAAATGGAAACTTTGCATTTCAGTTTGCCATTCCAGGTCAATAAAAATAGAAATTTAGAAACAGCAATACAAACAAGCCGTGGTAGAAAAAAGGTCAGGGACCACCGGTGTCCTTAATATCATTCAGTAAAGCTATTCCTTCTTTGATACTGTATATCTATTTCCTCCCATAATTTAGCTATACATTTTTAGCTTATCAGAACCAAGCATCTCAGCATTTGCTGCTTTCACTTTGTATTATGGCATGATCGTTTTTTTTCAAGTAGGAAGTTCGAAGCAAACAGAGGAGCACATCATTTTCTGTGTGCTCTACTATATTAATCACAAGACCTTTAACCTCTAGCTGCTCATCTAGGAATGACCATTTGTTTTAAAGCCCATTCTTCTGTCATACTCAATTAGTGGGCAAGAACATTATTAAATAAGGACAGAAATAAGGACTGAATGAAATGAGAAAGCCTATGCCTGTGCTTCCTAAAATAATGTTTTATGGATGTCTTCTTCTGTAATAAGAAAATGTGTGCTTTTCACTCATCATTGGTTTAGTCACGAAAGCCTGGTATTTTCTTGCTGCTTACTCTTACTAAGGGAGATAATCTCACCAGAGTATAATGCCTCAAGAGAAATTCAGATTTTAAATTCACTTTTCAGACGACTGATTCACCCATTCTCCATGAGTTGCTGATAATGGTGCAAACTGCAGGTAATGTGTGAAAAAAAACTCTTCAGGCTGCTCTTAGAAGTAAAAAGGAGCAGGCAGAGACTTAAAAGTTGACGTCAAAAAACAAAAGAAAACTAGGTGTTTCCCTTGTTGTTTCTACAATTTTAGAGACACATTTATTAGACAGCTCTTTAGCTCATCTTTTCCTCTCTGTATACAACAAACTATAATGAAAAAAAAATACATAAAATTAAAGTTTTGTCATTCCTTCATTATTTCATTTTAAACATGAATGTTTTTGCTGTCTCTGCTTTATTTTGGACACTAGTTAACAAAGAAATTACTTCATTATGCTGACTCATGATTACTACGCAATAAGAGTCTGCAATAATTATAGTGTAATTTTATCAAAAGCAGAATATAAAATCATTTTATGGGGTAGAACTATTAGTAATGCTAGTAATAGAAATACCAGAATCAGTAGAAGAAAATCAAAATGTACGGCGACACACTGTATTACCCATCTTTCTGAAAAATAAATAAAAAAACCTTCTGAAATAGTAATTGCAGAAAACTTGTATAGTGCCTTATCTACATCATACATTGCCCAAAACGTTTTAAAAAGCCAGACATGTATGGATTATTTTATAAACATATTAATAGCAGATAAATCGCTGCAATTGTGTTCTAATTTTTTTTCCATTATTGATGTATTTTTATTTTGATTGGGGTGCCCAAATATTTGCACCTGCCTGATTTTATAATTATTGTAGTCCTTTTGTAAAACCAATAAACTTCATTTCACTTCTTAAATATCAAAAGAGCTCAACTAAAAAAACTAAATCTTTGAGAAAATCCAGAAAATTGTCAGGGGTGCTCAAACTTTTTTGCACATGATGGTGAGGTGTTGCTTTAGACATTTTTATTGTGAGTTGAATGTCATAATTACAGTACTAAAAGAAAAAATATTGGTCCATTTCTCTGTCCATCTTTCAATAATTTCAGCGTCTCTGTTTGAAGTGTCAAATGTCATTAGAAAAGAGTAAAGAAATGACTTCATAAATAAACTTGATTGTTATTGGTTTTGGCCTATGTGCCACCTTTTGTTGAAACAGATTGCATTAAGCTCAACCCAGAGTTTAATTAACTAGATCTGGCTAATCAAATCTTTTCAGAAACATCTTAATTAAAATAATTTTATCATTGGCTATGATGGCCAGAATTACCTCCCCCACTAATGTACTGTTGGCCGAAATGCAGTTAAGAGCATGTAAAAAGACACATGGAAGACGAGGACAGCAATAGGAAGACTCAGTTTTCAACTTACCCAATGTTATGTTTAATCTTGTATGAAAATCGGTCTTAAAAAGCAATGATCAATCACTGCTTTAATTGGCAAAGAATTATTTAGATTGACTGTAATCTGTTTTACTGGCAAAATCTAGATGAGGGTTGGATCCCCAAAGTGCAATGGGTTTAAATCCCCCAAATATTTGTAAATTCTTGTCTAGAAAGAAGGTTTAAGGTTTAACAACAATAAATTACACTTTTATAGCATTTTTCTGGACATGCTTACATGTTTTAAAAGTAAAGAAGAATTTTTAAATAGTGGTTAGGGTCTATGGAAGCTTTTAGCATTTAAATCTAATTAACATACTCTAAGTAACACTCCTTGGTGGCATACACGCATGGTTTCTTATCGAATAATTGTTTTCAGCAATTGTTTTACTCAGCTGTTTTTGGACTGAGATTGAAATAATACACTTGTGTTGTTCAAGTGTCCATTTTAGATAATTATAAGCTTACAATGGTTGAGCAAGATAATTGACTTCTCCAAGACTTTGTGGGTTGGATGTCTCATGGGCAAAGGTAGAAAATAATTATAATTCAGCTCAAATATATCTATTTAGGCCTTAATCAGAGAAACGTCTTCAAGGTAGTCGCGTTTTTTTTGGCACGGGTGACACGGGCCTCTTTTATGACTCATAGCTTATGCTACAGAGAGTTTAAGAGTTTAACAACAACAACATAGTTTAAGAAAGTAAAAGGCTGCAGCAGACAACTGGTCAAATATATAAACACATTCGGAGTTTTAAAAAAAGGCTAACGCAAATCTAGCAAAAGTTTGAAAAACAAAATTTTTTGTTCCTTTTTGAAGCGTCCCAAATCCCAAGGAGCCATTCATTGTAAGGCCCTGTTTATTCTCATGGTGCATGGTGGCGCGCTTACTACAGGGCTGGTGGAGGTTTGAAAAATCAGAGGTTGCTTGTGAGGTGAGAAGCTAGCTGAGGTATAAGGGTGCATTTTTATGAGGACACAAGGTGTGTAAAAAAGCAGTTTGTAGTTGATACCGTCGTGGTCTGTGGGACCAAAAAGTTTAGAACTCTTTTTGATTCTTAGGTTCCTTTTTTGGCTGCATGTCAGGTGTAAGGCACAGATGCGGTACGCGGCAAGTATGTTCTCAATGGTGTTTGGCTGACTCGGACCGACTGGGTGAGGATGAAATAGGGACGGAAAATTCAGGCACGAAGGATGATGCCCACCTCTGCTACTAAGTATTACAAATGTTTTAAAATTCAGCTCATGCATTAGTTGCTACACTTCAGAATAGCAGCACTTATTTTATTTTAAGATTAATAGTGTCAAACCAGCATTTTTGAAGCTGTGTGTTCCTACTATGAAGCATTTCTAAACATGCACATCAGTCCATGACCGACTATTTGTCACGCATATTCAGACCAGTTGGCAAACTTTGCTATCAACAAGAAAATGGGTTTATGGGCACAAAAGGTCACAATTTGACCAGAGTACATATGTATATTACCTTTAGAAAAAAAATACTCATTAATGATAGACTCGATCATTGTCAGATTTGTGTTTCTGTATATCTGGAGCAGATTTATTCTCATTCTGTCAGATGATCGTCTTTCAGAATTTGAGCATGGTTAGATTCATCGCAACTAAAAAAAAAAACAGTGGTTTTGAAGACTATCTGAAAAGGAATGGCTGGTGGCAAGCAATTTTTGGTGAGGTCTTTACCACGCAGTTGGAATTTGAAACTTTCTTTATCTTAGTCAGAAATGCACAATTATTTCACTGAGACTACACATTTTTGTCCATGACCACAGCAGGATTATACTTCATTTCTATAGCAAGCATTTTCTGAATTCTTCTCTGCCTGAATTGCATCAATAAAAAAAAGACACAGACTAATAAAAGCTGTGACCAAATAAAGCCGTATTTCGTGTATTTCAAACAATATGAAGATTGTGATGTCCTGTCAGTTGGAATAAGCTAATAAAAAGGGGAGGCAGGGGTGTAGGATGTCTGGATTTGCTTGCTCAAGGTTCCTGGGGGCGATTACTGAGTTCTCTAAGAAATTATACTGCCTAAAATGGTCTCAGGATACTAAATGAGGCGATGCAGTTAAAAAGATGTATTCTATTCAGGTTCTATTCTATTCTTCAAAACAAAACAAAAAAATCAAGGGGGATTCATGGCACCACTACAGTAGGTACAGCAGAGAAGTTAACCAGAATTCTTCTGCTTTGTTCCTTATTTGATGCTGCTGCCTCATCAGGAGGGCCACTGATCTCTATGTGGTTGTTTGGCAAAACATGTCTAACCTCCTACTGTTACCCAATGCTGCTGAAATTATTCAATTGTTTGAGAAATATTTGGCCTGACAGCTTGTAAAACAGTTTGAGTGCAACACAATCAAGTACGCATTATGGCTTGCCATGAAGGCAGACGTTGTTTAGATCAGGCTTGGACAACTTCAATAGGCTACTAGAATACGTTACTGAGGGGGCCATGATTTTTCATCAATGCTACTGCAGGGCCACATAGTACCACACACTTCCCTTTTGCCATTTTAAATAAAGACAGTATGTGTCTATGCTCTTTTAAATTCTGCACGTTCCGTCCCAGGGATTCAGAACGGTCAGGAATAAGAAAATTCATATAAAGAATGGATTGAGCACTGACAAAAGTGGGTTTTCGTATGTCCTTGTAATTGTCCCCATCTGGGTCAAGTGCCGCCTAAACTCTCAGAACTCTGATATATGCACTCCACCATTTTAATCAAATTGTGTTTCTCATCTATTGGAATATGCCTTTTTTATAGACTGACAATGTAAGGATCGACGGATCGGTGATGGAAGCCCTTTTCGATCACAATTTTCCATCATAGACGATATGTATGCAGTAATCCCTCGCTACATCGCGGTTTGTTTATCGCGGCTTCAGTATATTGCTGATTTTTTTCCAAATGCATGACTACGTTTTTGATACAAAAACGTTTTTTGTTCAAAAAGTTAAAAAGTAAAAATGAAAATAAAGATGGAGGGCCATCAAAAACTAGTTAGTTGAAGCATTCCTTGAGTACTAACCGATGGAATTAGTTTATTGCAAACATATATAAAATATAAACTCAGCCGGGTCTTTTTAGACCCATCAAAGGGTTAAAAAAAAATCACAAATTTAAAATAAACCTTCTAAATTGAGGAATTATGGCATGAAAGTTGCCCACACGTAAGAGAAAAAATGATTACCGAAGTCTTTTGTCTGAAAAAAACACTATGCTAACCTGTAAAAGTCTCAGATCATAGTTTCAACATATACAATACGCCACACACTGAACCAAACAGTCTTTTATGGTCAAAGGCC
Organism: Syngnathus floridae; assembly: GCF_059516105.1. Lineage (NCBI taxonomy): Eukaryota > Metazoa > Chordata > Actinopteri > Syngnathiformes > Syngnathidae > Syngnathus > Syngnathus floridae. The sequence goes on along the minus strand of NC_142417.1, from coordinate 15,118,427 downwards.
ATGGAAGACACCATCCCTGAGTCAAGTTTTAAAAAGGTAGGACTAAACTTTGCCAAGGAGCACCTGAAGCCTTCGGGAAAAATGTTCTTAGGAAGGACAAAACTAAAATAGCGCTTTCTGGCAACGTATGCAAAAACTCTGTCCTGCGATTGGCTGGCAACCGCTTCAGGGTGCCTCCTGCCCGATGACTGCTGATGACTCCAGCATGTCCGCGACCCCCATGGGAACATGTGGTTTAGATAATGGATACATGGAAGTTATAAGTTCAACCACAATCACTTTTCTAGTTAAGAGATACATCCTACAGATTAGTTGAGAAACATCATTAATGTTTTTGACGTCAAGATGGAGAACAGTGCACCGGCATGTGCGGCGAACCTCTTGATAAATGCTTTGTTACAACTGCAGCTGCTGTAAAACACGCTATATCAATAAAGTTGTATGGTATTGTATTATCTGAGGTCAAGGGGTCCGCCGCGAGGCATTTGTACACTACTGATTACAGGTGGTCCTCAATATAATAAAACACATCAAATAGAAAATGCAAACATCAATATTATTTGATGTACACCAAACTCGAGATCATTTTAAATTTCTGATCGCACTGTAACGTCCTTACAAATACTGCATGCCTCCTGACACCGCATCAAATCAGTTATATGGCGGTGACAACAGAAACAGTATGTCCCAAAAAACTCAGGACTGGTGTGGAAAACCTAAACAAGAGGAGAAAAAAATGCAAGATAAACTGTTTGCATGCTTACTTGCATTACTTTTAACTAATAACACTATTTACTACTGTGTCACGTGGTTCACCAGACAGATAAGCAAATAAATCAGGAAAAAAATTTGGGTTTAGATGAATTGACAACGGGGATGCTAAATCAGTTACATGCGACGAGGTTCATTGGTGAGACAATGTCAGTCATATTTACATATTTATCAGACACGCAGAGTGGTGGTTTTGCCATTAAATTAGCAGGTTGATGTATGAGTAAACTAGTTGTTCATGTGAGAGAAGTTGCAATAGCAATCAAAACAATCACGGTATATTAGGCAATTTTGTTTGTTTTCAAGTGTGTGGCTATAGACAATAATAATAATAATTGGTTTGGATTAAAAAAAATGTATCAATCAGTGTTCTTGTGACATTTGTGGCCTGCCGGATAGCTCACTCTACAGGCAATTGATTGCATTTGTCTAATGGTAAGTGTGGTAAGTCCAAATGAGTAACACGCGAAAATAAGCTACAATCGCTTGATTATGGAAAGTAAAAGTGCATATTAATTAACAGAGCCTGAATACACAACTGAGACATGAAAAGAGATGCAAAGAGGCACTTTTTCATGCACAGTCAGTCAGTGAGCGATTGCGCAATCTCAGGTGCGCCTGCTCGCTGCAACACTTGTGGCTGGAAACATGCAAATTTGGCATCTTTAACAATGATGTCATGAACATTACTGGATTCAAAGTAAATTTCAGGATAAAACAAACACCGCAGAACTAAAGTAGACAAGAATTGGATTTAATCATTATTATGCAGGTGTAGCTCTGTTTCCACTGCATCCCCTGACTGCAGCCCTGGTGCTGTAAACATACTGCTGTCAGGAGATAAAACACCTGTCTCCCTGTCTGGATGTATAAGTCTTGCTTCACCTGGTAAATATTAGCTGCTCTGTTTAAACCAGGGGTGTCAAACTCATTTTTTTCGCGGGCCGCATTGTATTCATAGCTTCTTTCAGAGGGCCATTAAGACTGTTAATCCAAATAAATGTATGAGCACCTTATATTATATACAGTAAAAGCTAGAAAACAAACTGACAAATAACTCGTTTTCAAATAAGTAAAGTAAAAACTGGTCAAATATTTAAAAAAAAGATATTATGAAAAGTGAAGACAATTTGCAATTCTAGCAATGACACACGAATTTGATGCACAATTTGTCTTTGAAATGATGTGGCGGGCCGTCTCTGGCCCTCTGACTTTGAGTTTGACACCTGCCAAAACAATCAATTGAAGTGAACAATGATCGGTTAAAAAAAAAATAAAAAAGTACAAAAGTACATGAAGCTGTTCTGTTGTGAGATTGTGTGACTGAAACCAATAGTGAAGAAAAAAAAAAAACTTTTATTTTCTTGTCATGCATGTTTTTTAGGTGTATGCAGTGCCTTAGTGGAGTTCAACACACTTCTGAACATATTGGACCTCAACTTAACATTCAAGAAGTTGTCAATCTTTACCGTTCACAGCAATTTCCAGTGTGCACACCTGTTGTACATGCTTAGCACATGCATAAGGATTGTTGATTTTATTTTTTAAATATGTTTCACAAACTTCAGGGAAAAAAGGAAATAACTCTTGCATCCTTTGATTTTGCTATATAGGTTTATCATGGAGAAAGCTTGGGAAACCCTGTATCACACGTGATCATTCCTGAAATGATTTAAATTTCGATTTGAGGGGAATGAGAGAAAAAATACATGATGAAAAGGTTGGTTGCATTTTGCTCTTGATATAACCAACAATGATTGGCAATCATGACCGGCCTCGGTGGACGGCTGTACTCGAAGGTCAGCCACATTTCATAAGTCTAATTAAACTGAATAGATGGGCATAATGAAACCTGCTAAATTAGAAGAAGTTATCAAGGCAAGCTGTAGTTCTTTCCGTGTTTCTGCTGAAGCGTTGGTCCATTAATTGCAGTAGGCTGTGATTATTCACAAGGGGTAATAATTAGGAGGAAGTCATGGGTGTTTTATGCTGAGTAATTGCATGCATCTCTACCCAACACCAATTAACTGGGGAGCAGCACTCTATGGTATCTTAGTTAAATCAATGGGAGTCTGTTCAAAACTGTGTGGATTGGAAATTATTTCAAAACACTCATCATCAACAGATTGCTTTTGGTAAACATCAATCTTTTATGATTGCACAGAGGTGAGTGTGCTTCACAGTATTATCTTTGTTGTATTGGATTTGGGTGCTGGGGTGAGCCAATCAGTGTTTTTTTTTATTTTATTTTTTTTACGGTAGGCCATAAAGGCTACTAAATATGCATTGCTATTGCTATTTTTTCCGTTGAAACTCATGAACGTTGGGGAAAAAAAATCAAAGCAAGTGGGAATAGTACACACTTCCAATAATCTCACAGTTTAGAAGTAGGGAGTGAATACTCAATTGTAGCTCAGTTGTATACAGTTTAGTGTGCATGCTTGAATTGCAGAAACAGGGGCAGTGGAACAACTTGATATTTTATTGGAACAGTAATGATACAATGATCAAAAGTCAATATGCTACAACACATTTTCACAATATCTATGTAACACAATATTTTCCTAGTCCTGCTTTGTGAACATAAGGGACACAACAAAAAAAAAAAAAAACTGAATGAGTGTGCATGCGAATGTCATGTCGACCTCAGTCAAAAAAGTTCAGTGTTCATACCTTGGCTCTGACCTCTCTGTTTTGAATCGGGCTTTTCTTATTTTGCTTGTATGCATTTTGTCAATTTTCCCCCTAGATTTAAAAAAACATGTTGAAGACCTTGAATGCTAAACCTGAAAACTCTTTCTTTTTTTTTTTTTTGTGAATTGAGGAAAAAGGAGTTCTTTTATCTCTGGTTCCCGGAACGTTCTTCAGAGCCAGTCAATTAAATAAAGCAAACCTCAATCTTGAATACTGAGAGGTATAAAGGACCCGACCCAAAACAAGTCCAAAATAAATTAATGCTTTTAAAGTGATGCTAAACATTTGACTTTGGGGGTAAATACTAGTCAGGTAATCCACCCCAAAACACAACCAGTCCAAAACAAATTCATACTTTTAAACTGATGTTAAACATTAGACTTTGGGGGTAAATACTAATCAGCTAAGTTAAGCTGTCTGATGATTTAACAGATTCAAAAGGCAGGACAAAATGGTCTAAATTTCTGATTAACTATGGTCCAGGGCAGAGCCAGTCAAAGTGTGATCATTTGTAGTTCGAACAATCGTGACTTTATAATGTGTGTTGTGGTAATATGCTTCAGTTGTGTAGAGATATTCTCAGTTCTCACTCTCAGCATCATGGCTTTTCCCCCTGATCAGTTTTGAGTGGATCGGTGATGTGACAAATGGACAGTGCTAACAATGTTGCATCTGCTACTGGCAATTTTTCAGACACATTGCAAACATTTATCTCTTTTTGATTATTTTCAACCTGTCATTAGACCCAGCCCTGCGTAAGGGTCAATGTTACGTTAGTAAGGTACATTCATAATGTAAAGATGTAGGACCCAAGACTAGTTATAATAAACAGATGAGTGACTCCAAGGGAGAGCAAAATTCATGTGCCAGTGATTTACATGACCTTGCATTTCAATCTGTTTTTTGTCGCATTTTTCCCCCAGCTCTGTCAACCACATAAGCCAATTAACTTTTCAATTAATTCATATGAGGAGAAGACAAAATGTAAATATATCAGAGATTGGATTTTTTTTTTTTTTTATGAGCTGCATATATTTGATGTGCACTGCGAGGGTAAAGAACAGTGTACGATTGCGCACAATGTTCCCTCTGAGTGTGCACTGCTGAGAGGGATCGTTGGTGTGAAGCCCCGGTCAAAGCAAAATAGACAGAGCCCTTGTCCTATTTTTGAACTTCTTGAATTTTCAAACCATTTTTGTTTCACTTGCTTGTAAAAGACAAATTATAAATAAACAAATGAATGGATGAATGAATGAATGAATGAATGAATGAATGAATGAATGAATGAATGAATGAACACAGTTATGACTTAATCAGTCAAATACATATGTTGCCATGTTGCGCTGTTGTGCCGGCTGTTCAAAACGCAAGATACTGATTATTTTTTGCCTGTAAACTCAAGATTATCCAATTAAAATTGCTTGACTTGTCACCAAGGTCACATGGGGGAAAGTCTAAGAGCAAGCAGCACCCGACGGCAGCTCCACCAAAGACTGCCGCAACAGCTGTCTTCCTGGATGCTTCGTACTAATGTGCTTCTAAACTTGATGGGTTAGAACAGCTTGCACTTGTTACATTCTGTTCAGTTGACTATTAACAGTGTGTCACAAGCTGAACATCTCCAACAGGAAGCTGCCTGCCACCTTTGACATGCTCTCACACAAAATGGATGAGAAGCCACCATGAGATAAGATGCCAGGAGACAGCAGAACGATGACCGGTGTTCTTCATTATTCACTGCCATTGTACACAGCGCTTTCATCTCATGCTTTATTGGAAATGGCATTTTCTTTTTTTTTCTCAAGTGTTGACTCTAATGGCAAGGAAAAGCAGTTGAGGGTTATACATGGCAAAATTTGATGCCTCGGTGTAAATTCTAATAGCATTTTAATGGGCTGTATGAAATACAGAGAGATGATTTGACCCAGTAAGACCTGGAGCCTTCAAAGCTAGTGAGGTAGCCAAGGACAGCAGCTACAGGATGATTAATTTTAGATGGTGCCTATCATAAATATTCACATCTAATGAGAAAAAGATGCGCAACGTAGTCATCATTACTGTTCATTGTCTGGGGCACTTTCGTATAATCCCTTCATCCATGTCTGAATCTATGACATCACTTACTTGCAATCTTACCGATTTAGCGTCATGTAAACTACACACCCGACAAGTTCTCAAAGCAATGATTAACGGAGAGGAAAACATGGCTCAAGTCTGAAGTCTTCAAGGTCCATATGCTTTATATCTCGAAGCAATCATACTCAAAACTTCCAATTCATAATAGTGCTATATGACAAGCAATTTATGTTCCTCTGAGCTTGTTAAAATTTGTATGAAGGTAAAAAGTACGTAACTTCTCATAGTTCACATTGTCATGAATCCACATACAAATTTCATAGTTTAATGCCACATTTATTGTCAGTCTTCTCCCCAAAACGTTCCATTTTCACTCCAAGGTTATTCAAACAAAGTACCTTTCTGGTGAGCATTCACTTTTTCTTTTATTATTGTGGTGAATTATTGGACTGCAAATTATTTTCCCCCTTTGCAATCTTTCGTCGTCATTGGCATTTACCTTTTTGTATTGCCACAGCTCGGATCTCTTTGTGATGGCGTTTACATAGATAAACAAAATTACATACAGTGGAGAAAGAGAAACAACAAGTTGGCGATGTTAATCCATGACATTAATTTATTGTACCTGAAATGATAACGTCTTGTGTGAATAGATGCACATTAACAATTGGTCTCAAGATTTTTGTATGGCTTTAAAATAAATAAGAAAAGTGTATTCTTAATTCAAAAACTGAGGACAATTGTTATTAATTATTCACCTAATATGTAGCTATACAATAACATTGATGTTATACTACACTACAAAAATGGTTTAATGATTGGTTGATGTTTTATGGCTTGAGTATTAAATATTACAAATCAATGCTACAAAATTGTGCAAGATGTACAGGGGTCAGTCTGCCGACAGCAAGACAGAGGTGTGATGTTAAAAAGGGGCAAATGTCTTGAAAGAGGCCCCCCAGAGAGTACCCTGAGAAAGAGGTGTCAGTTTGTGTTTATAATGTATGAGTAAGCTACTATTGGCTATAGCAGCTTTGCTGACATTGCTAGCTATGCACATTCCTCCTTTTTGCTGTTTTATTGTGAAGTTGAGCCTCTCGGCATGTAGGAGTAATCGTTGTAGCAAGTAGCTGGTTTGAGTCAACTGACTCACGGTTCTACCAAGTCTACATTTGCCGTGATCAAGCGCTTCATGTGAGAGCCGCTAATGAGATGGTGATCTTCGTGTCGCTCCAAAATTGGAACTCTTTGGGCCTATGAATCAAAGATGTGTCTGGAAAAGGAAGAAAAAAAAGTGTACCTTGGCTACTTTGAGGCATAGGGTGGAGGGGTCGGGGTTTGGACTCATCCTCTGCGGCTGTTTTGCTTTTCCAGGTCCAGGAAATCTTCAGCGTGTGCAAGATACCATGCATTTATTTATCTATCAGGACATCTTGGGGTGTAAATATCATGCATGTTTTTTTACAGTTCTGATTCACTAGAACACTGTGTGAGTGCAAAGAGAACCCTACACTTTATGTACTGAGGCAAGCGCATTAATGTTCCAATGTTGAATTTTATTATTTCATTATACTCGGTCGTCCCAAATATTATTTGCATCATTGTAGCCTACACTGTCTGCTAAATTGGTATTGTGTTTTACATCACTTACCAAAGTATGTATTTTTCAAGATGTATTGTATATACTGTTTGAACAATCATGAAAAATGCATAGAAGCAAAAAGTTTAAATTTTGCTGTTTTAACACATTTTTAAAAAAATCATGTATTCATGCAATATGTTGGGTTTTATTTGTTTTATTTAAAAATGCTCCAAAAGAATCATTGGACCCATCCTGGCACATCAGCACCAATCAGGCACATGCACAAGCGGCTCAATCAATTAGATGCTATTTGTAATACTGTCTGACATGGTAATCTGTGTTCTGATGGTCTGCAAAATCACGATTAACAATTTCCAATCAGAGAACAGAGCTCCACAGACCCATGCTGAGTTCCACTCAACGGTGTCAACACCACTACACCAAAGAGACAGCAATCAAAACCGGGGATTATCATTGTAATGGCAGATTATTGAGACCGATCACAAAACCAAAGGAGGACCACTTCCCTGCAAAAATTGCTGCGGAGGATTCTGCATCGACCAACCAGGTCCTTAGGAGAACCTCTTCCCGCAGGCATCTTACCTGCGGCGTTGAATTTCAATAAATAGATTCTCATGCTGTTCAAATGTCCGGATGGGGTGTCTAGAGCAGTGGTTTGCAAAATTGTACTGACATGGACCAGTTTATACCATGGAGGTAGGGGTGGTGTGTGTGGGTGTGGAATCTAAATAACAAAATTGTGATCATTATCACGACTTTACATTGTTGATAAATTGCCAGTTTTAAAGCATCTGTATTAAAAAATGACTTAAAAACACAAAAAATGAAAAAGATGATGAACAAAGAAAATGATCAAAAATTTACTCAGTAGTATAAGAACTGTAGAACAATTGTATAAAAAAACACAATAAATGACTATAAATTGACCCCTCACCAATAAATCTGTTGTGGCAAGTGCCCTCTTTTTTGCAGTGGTGTGTGGGGTTGGGGGGCAGCATCAAGAAGAGGGATGACTCCCCCGCTGGACAAACTGGTGAGGAAGGCGAATTCTGTTGTGGGCACAGAGCTGCCTTGTCCGACGTCTGTGGCAGACCAACGGGTTTTGGCCAGGCTTCTGTCCCTCATCCACCCTCTGCACAGCACCATCTCCAAGCGGAGGAGGCTGCTGATGCCGTCCTGCTCCATGGGAAGTCTCTCTTTCTTTCTTTTTTCTTTCTCTCTCTCTCTTTTTTTCTTTCTCGCTCTCTCTCTCTCTCTCTCTCTCTCTGTCTAGCTAAAGACCATGCCTTAAAATGTAAATTAATTGAATTAAAAGTATTGCTGTACTGTACAAAATATGACATGATAGTTGCTTTGGTCTAATGCAGGGGTGTCAAACCAATGTTGGTCGCATGCCTTATTTGATATACAGTATAAGCTACACAACAAAGTGATGAATAACTAGTTCTGAAATCAGAGATGAGTAAAACTGTTTTATTTTATTGTATTTTAAAAAGATGAATGGTAATATAAATTTGTACCAATTTGTCTATTTTTTAAAGTAAAGACAATTTGTGATTTCAGTATTGACACATGAAGTTGATGCACAATATGTTTTCGTGGGCCACATAAAATGATGTGGTGGGCTGTATTTGGCCCCCGGGCCTTGAGTTTGATACTTATAGTCTAGTGGCTGCTTGCCTAGTTAGTCGTGAATGAACTGCTAATGCTAATGCTACTGGGCAAGCTGGGCAAACTCTGCTCACATTTAATCATTGGCCATGGCAGTTAAGTTTGTCATTCAACCCAGAAATCTGTCATCATCATTCCATCATCACTTCAAGCCAGCCCAGTCTGTTGCTTTGTGATCATTATTTCTAACACGCTTCCTTCATCGCTAAATTACATTTTGTCAGCACTATTTTAGGACCACCAGTAAAACAAAAATGTTTACCAGGGTAACAGTAAATTGAATGTGATGCATTTCGAAAAAGTTTAGAACACCTTCCAAATCTCATATTGTTCCTCTTCCTTCTTCTTGTTCTCAAACTGCTCAGTCGTTGCATTTTGGGTTCATTGAAGTAACCAAAAATTGCTTCCCTTAGTGCTTATTACTAGTGATGGGAAAATGAAGCTTTGCTTCTTGAACCCGTTCTCTTTTTTTAGTACCGCTTTTGATCTGTTCTCGCAGAATAATTTCACCAAAATTAAAGAGATTTTCTCAAACCTCAAGATAGGAAACACTGTGTGATCACTATTTGCTAACTGTGGCTCAGTAGAGAGGACACAAGTTAGCGTGTTCCTCAAGCATAAAGTAGTGTATTTCCAATTCACATATGGTTCACTCAATGTCAACAATGTTGATTCAAGAAAATAAAAAAGTATTCAATAAAATAGAAATAATCTGCCTAAATAAATTCTAAAGCTATTTGCCACGGAACGGAAATTGGCTTCGTCATATATTCTGTATATTGTAGAATCCTTACTTTGTATTTTTCATTGATAGCCTGTAACAAACTTTGTTTATATTTTTATAGATTATCTGCTCACAAAGATTTATGAACACCCACTCTAAGAACAACAGTCATTAAAATGGTGACACGGCAGCGTGATGAGAGATGTCATTTAACGCGGGCTTTTTTCTTAGAACTATTAACAGCTCCCAATTATATCACCTTTTGTTGTGTTAATCAAGGCTAATGTCAGGCTAAATAAACATTGGATTGCTTCAGAAGTTCATTAAATAAAAACTTAGTAGGAAAAGAAAGCATATTATTTGGACTTTTAAGCGCTTCACCAAAATATTCACAATCCATGCTGATTCGTTTTCAAAGCAGAATGTTATGTCTCTGGTCATAAATTTACGGTTACTCATACATAAATTTGTTTATCGGGCACTCATGCAAGCGCTACGTGCATAACAGGGGAGCGCTTATATACAAAAAAAACGTATCATTTCAATCAGTATCCCCGTGCCTAATTACACAGGAGGCCAAAAGTGTGGCTGTATCAGGAAACTTACCCTTAAGGAAGAATCCAAGAAACCTGCCCTCCAGTTAGTTGAGTAATTAGAAATTGAGTCATCCTTCGTGTCCGCCATAATGTGGAACATGGTTTTGATCTGAACAATGCTGATCTGAACTGTTTATAACATACTTTTCTTGTATTCAATTTGTTTTACACTAAACTCCACTTCTGCAAGCTCTTTGTCTTGTTCACACCCCCTACCTCTGCCCCTGGTAGCCATGGTAACAAAAGCCTTATGAGGCATTCTGCACGGTAATGGATAGAGTGTGTGTGTGTGTGTCTGTGTGTGTGTGTGTCTGTGTGTGTGTGTGCGTGTGTGTGTGTGGGGGGGGGGGTCCTATTGCTTGATTCTTTGCAGTATTTTTGCTAGAGCATGTCACGGACATGTCAATCGTTATTTTTACATGCAGTCAACAACCCTTTAAAACTTACTGCCAGATATACAGTTGCGTTTTGTTCAAGATGTCCGTCGTTGAGCAAAGAAAACAAAGATGTGGAGTAACAGTTCTTTATTGTTCTTTATTGGCAAGATCTTGGATTGTTTAATGGCGGTCAGTACATGAGGCACTGCAACAGACGAAACAACAACCCCCACTCTCCAGGTCAGAAGGTTTTATACTGTCCGGAAAAGGCGGGAAAGCAAAAGGATGTCCATATAAGGTAAACCTCTGCTCTGCTGTAACCTGACCATTCGGTAGCATCACCTGGCCATTTGGTATCGATGTGTATTGGAGAGTTACTGCCCTGTGTGTGTGTGCTGTGTCAGCGGTCTGTTTATCTGTGTTCTGATTGAGCATCTATGTTTGTATAAAATAATAATATTTGTGATGCCACTTACCCAGGTGAAATGCTAAATTGTGAGGTCCTAGAATGTCACTTAAATCTGTAAACACTGGAGCTTCCCTTTTTACATATTCTACAATGCACAGTTGTTTGCTCTATGTCTATCTAGGAATGGAGTCTCCTTCTGTATTTTATGATCTGTTAATTATTGGTTTTGTTTCATGTACACACGTGCCGCCACTGACTAGTCAATAATTTGTAAAAAAGTAAAAAATAACATCAACAATACTAATAATAACAATGATAATAATACTAGTACCGGGGAGGCGCAGTGACACACTGGTTCGCATATCCACCTCACAGTTCGGAGGGTGCGGGTTCGATTCCACCTCCAGCCCTCCCAGTGTGAATTTTGCATGTTCTCCCCGTGCCTGCGTGGGTTTTCTCTGGGCACTCCTGTTTCCGCCCACATCTCAAAAACATCCTTGGTAGGCTGATTGAGCACTCACTATTGCCCCTAGGTATGAGTGCGAATGCAAATGATTGTTTGTCTATGTGCGCCCTGCAATTGGCTAACAACCAGTTCAGGGTGTAGCCCGCCTACTGCCTGAAGTCAGCTGGGATAAGTTCCAGTGCGCTAGCAACCCTCATGGAGAAAAGCGGTTCAGAAAATGGATGGATGGACGATCAAGGCATGAATATTCGTAAATAATATTTTTAAACTTAAGTTTCCTCAATATTAAAACGATATTCTCATTTAAATTCACTCAACTTTTAAACAATACTTTTAAAATATGTTCCACTTTTAACTTAAATTTGTTTTATTTTAATATAACACTTTTTCCATTTATTATACTGATGTAATTAAAATGTTTTTTTGAACCATTTCTAATTGTTCTCCCTGTTCTCATCTTCAAATGACGAAAGCGTTTAGTCTGGTTGTCCGTAACAGAGGACTTTTTTGTGTGGCATAATTTGAGTGAGTATTGAAGCGAGTACCTTGAAAGCAGAAAAGCACGACACAAGCACTGAAGAACAGCTGTCGAGACAGCTTGTTAGTGATCAAATCAAACTGCAAAACAAATGCATCCTTCCTGTTTGTGTTCCTGCATAGCGCTGTCCCTTCGTTATCATTGGCATGCATTTCCAAGCTGATGTCTCTCAATCACATCAAAAACAGATTGAACAACTCGGTCAGACAGTGTGAAGCACAAGAAGTATGTTGGGTTTCCGCTCTGTGTCATTAAATTGATGTCATTTGTGGTCAACTTTAACATGCAGTCTGAATAAACAAGAATGTTGAAATCTAAAAAAAAAAAGACAAACTCAGCCCAATTTCAAAGTTGTTGGCAACCATGTCATTTGAAAACATTGACATTGAATCACAATTGTCAGTAAAGTGCTTGGTAACAATTTAATCATTTTGTCCTATTATGAAAACAATTTGTTGCATAAGTTATATCATATTCAATAATTATTCATATTGATGAATCTTAGTAATAAGCCTTCCAACACTCCACATATGCCTCAAGTGTCTTATTGACATGCAATCAAAAGGTAAAACAAATCCTGATTCTGAAACTTCCAACATATTGTAACCCGGTTACGTGGGGCTACTTGCACATTTGAATATCCCAATAGAGACAGTGACACATATAAACGTCATGACGTAAGTAAATGTCATTTCCACTCGTTACTTTCTACCATTAATTTAACACAAAGGCATGTCACTCTCCACAGAAATAAAGCAGGAGGATTCCTCCTTGCTCCAAAAATGTACTTTTCTGCTGCTGCTGCTTTTCTGAGTTCCGCCATTTAACGTTTACGTCTGCTTGAGTATTTCCAGTGAGTTGCATGCTAGTCAAGTGAGATAGAGTGTGTGTGTGTGTGTGTGTGTGTGTGTGTGTGTGTGTGTGTGTGTGTGTGTGTGTGTGTGTGTGTGTGTGTGTGTGGTCATTTTCGCCGGGGAGACAGAAAATAATGTGAAAATGCCGTGTAGAAATCATGGTATTTAAGTTGGGCTCGAGAAAGCTTTATGTACATTATAAGTACTTCCTGTACTATAAAGACTAAAGATTTCTTGTGGATAGACCAAGAGCATGTGCAGAACATGTATGGTATACATAGTGTTTATTTTTGTCAAGTTTGATTCGATTTCACATGCACAAAGTAGTGTAAAATGAAAGCAAGTGCATCGGAAATTTTCAATCTGTTATCTGTCTGAATCACTGCCTCTGTGTTGCTTATTGGGTGGCTTTCTGCATGTGCGCAACAGCACTTAAAAAAAAAACCACACACACACAATTTGAAAAGTTTTTCATTAGTACCAGAGTCAACATTTACAACCCAGCACAACAGCATATTTGTTTGAAAATATGTATATATTTTTTTACTGATGTTTTTTCACACCTGGCAACGCTTGGTCCAAATCAAACCAAAGAAGTATAGGGGGTAATAAACCACTAATATAAAACAGCATGTTGGCTGGTATTGCTTTAAAGCAAGACTCCAGCCAATTGATTATGGGTTACAAAAGTCTGCTCAGAACTTGATGTGTGGGATTTCCATTGCTTACGATCAGTCATTCTTCTTGCAGTCAAAATAATGTAACCTAGGATCATTTAAGTCTGAAATTCATATTATAGGTATGAATGTCAAGATCTATTTTACATTAACGTGGCGTCACCAATGTTGCTTTAACAGTTTGTTCTATTTTGTTACCCTGATCTTATTGCATTTACTGTATGCTTCACAAGATGTGAATAGGCTCCATGGTGTGAATAAAATCGTCCAAACAGTTCCAAGTAGCATGAACAAAACTGTTTGATTCATTTAAACCTCGCACTCGGGCATTTAAATATTTTAGCTCAGCTGTGTTAACTGTTAGTGGATTTCTTTGAAAATTATGTTTTATATTTGAATTCTTTGATGAAGTTATTTATGAATGACTATTCCTTGAATTTTAGCTCAGATGTGTTAACTGTTGGTGGATTTCTTTGAAAATAATGTTTTTCATTTGAATTATTTGATGAAGTTATTTATGAATGACTATTCCCTGGATTTTAGCTCAGATGTCAAAGTCAAAGTCTGCTTTATTGTCAATTTCTTCACATGCCAAGACACACAAAGAGATCGAAATTACGTTCCCACTATCCGACGGTGACAAGACATAGTTCACAATGTACATACAAGTAAACAACACAAGAAAAATAAAACAAGAAGGCACAATCAATGAATAAATAAGAGTGATGAATAAATAATAAACAAATAACACAATAAATAAGTACAGGACGCTACGCAGAAGGGGGAAGAGAGTTCAGGATCCTAACAGCCTGGAGAATGAAGCTGTTGGTGAGTCTGGCGGTGCGGGAGCGCAGGCTCCTGTACATCTTCCCAGAGGGCAGAAGATCAAACAAAGAGTGAGCGGGGTGACTCACATCACTCACAATCATGGCCGCCTTGCGGACGAGATGGGAGGTGTAAATGCCCTTCAGGGAGGGGAGTGAAGCACCAATAATCTTACCAGCCGTGTTCACTATGCGCTGCAGGGCCTTCATGTTGTATTCAGTGCAGCTACCACCCCGGACAGCGATACAACTGGAGAGGACGCTCTCAATGGTGCCACGGTAGAATGTAGTCATGACGGCCGGAGGAGCACTTGCTTGCCTGAGTTTCTGCATGAAGTACAGGCGGCGCTGAGCTTTCTTTGCCAGCGATGCGGTGTTGGCGGACCAGGAGAGGTCCTCACTAATGTGCACCCCCAGGAATCTGATGCTGCTCACTCTCTCCACCACAGCACCGTCGATGGTCAGTGGCAGGTGTTGGGTGTGACCCTTCCGGAAGTCAACAACAAATTCCTTGGTCTTGTTGACGTTCAGCAGGAGGTTGTTGTCTCTGCACCACGTGGTCAGAAGGTCAACCTCCAACCTGTACTGAGTCTCGTCGCCCTTGGTGATGAGACCCACCAGAGTCGTGTCGTCAGCAAACTTCAGTATGCGGTTGTCGCTGTAGGATGCAGTGCAGTCATGCGTCAGCAGGGTGAAGAGCAGTGGACTGAGCACACAGCCTTGGGGGGCCCCTGTGCTCAGCGTGATGCTGACGGAGATTTTGTCACCAACACGTACCACCTGACGCCTCTGACAGAGGAAGTCCAGTAGCCAGTTGCAGAGGTAGGTACTGAGGCCCAGCTTGTTGAGTTTGCAGATGGGTTTTTGTGGCACAATGGTGTTGAAGGCAGAACTGAAGTCCACAAACAGCAATCTCACATACGAGTCCCTACTCTCCAGGCGGGAGAGGGCCGAGTGGAGGGCAGAGCAGATGGCATCCTCAGAGGACCGTTTGGCCCGATACGCAAACTGGAAGGGGTCTAAGGTGGGGGGGAGAATGGATCTGATGTGCTCCAAGACAAGCCGCTCAAAGGACTTCATGATGATGGGCGTCAGTGCCACGGGGCGGTAGTCATTGAAGCAGGACAGAGCAGGCTTCTTCGGCACAGGTACGATGGTGGCAGCCTTGAAACACGAAGGGACAATGGCCTGCTGCAGGGAAATGTTAAAGATGTCCGTGAAGACACCCGTCAGCTCCCCAGCGCAGTCCTTCAGCGCTCGACCTGGGATGTTGTCAGGGCCCGCCGCCTTACGGGTGTTGATAGCGGCAAGCGCCCTCCTCACGCTGTCGGCAGAGAGACACAGGGGCTGCTCGTGTGGAGGGGCAGTGGTCTTCAGCGGGCAAGTAATGTTCTGAGCGTGGAAGCGAGCATAGAAGTGGTTAAGATCGTTGAGCAGACAGACGTCGCCCTCACAGCTCTGCGGCGCGGGCTTGGAGTCCGTGATGGTCTAAATGCCCTGCCAAAGGCTTCGTGCGTCCCTGCTGTCCTTGAAGTGGGCGGTAATCTTGCAAGAGAACGCCCTTTTCGCTTCCTTGATGCCCCGGGACAGGTCGGCTCTCGCTGCTCTCAAGCCAGCCTCATCCCCCGCTCTGAAGGCTTCGTCCCTGGCCCTCAGCAGCCTGAGGACAGCCCCCGTCAACCATGGCTTCCAGTTAGCCCGAGTGACGATGGACTTCGAGTGAGTCACATCATCAATGCACTTTGTGACGTAAGAGGAAACAGAGTCAGTATACTCCTCTATGTCTGTCCGATCGTTGCAAGTGGCCGCCCGCTTAAACATGTCCCAGTCAGTAGTGCCAAACAGTCTCGAAGCGCATCAGAGGCACCCTCAGGCCACACCCGTACCCGCTTGCGAACCAGCCTGGATGCCTTCACCCTTTGTCTGTATGCAGGCAAAAGCATAACAGTGAGATGGTCAGAAACTCCAAGATGGGGGAGGGGGGCGGCCTTGAAAGCTCCTTTATGTGTAGAGTAGACTAGGTCCAGGAAGCTGTCACCACGTGTTGGAAAATTAACATGCTGGTGAAGCCTCGGAAAAACAGACTTCAGGTTAGCATGATTAAAGTCCCCAGCGAAGATGGTGAAACCGTCAGGGTGTGCCGTCTGTTGTTCACTGACAGCCTGGTACAGTTCACTAAGTGCCGCGATCCTGTCGCCTTCGCAGTAAATTCCCTCGGCAGGTTAACTGTTGGTGGATTTCTTTGAAAATAATGTTTTATATTTGAATTCTTTGATGAAGTTATTTATGAATGACTATTCCCTATATTCCCCCAAAACGTGGTTGTATAATCTTGCATAAATCCACTATGCTCATGAAATTGAGGAGTTTTTACTTTGCACAGCTGGATTTACACATGTGCAGTGTGAATTTCAGAAGGGATATTTTCATGGTCACCAGATGGTCCTGTGTCAGGGCCTCCACCTGTGCTTCTCCCACTTGGTCGCTGTGCAACTTTACTTTGGATTTAGGTGTGTGGGAGTGAGGCTAGCATCTGCCAGCCATCACCATCGTTTTCCTTTAAATGTTGCGTCCTCTCCTCAACAATGCCAGAATGCTGACTGTTTTTTTAAACTTGGTCATTGGGATTCAAGCCTACAGATTTGATATGTTGCTTCTCTTTACTGTTACAGTTTTTCTGACTAACTACAGTACATTTCTACCCCTGAAGTTCTAGTATTTACCTATCACAGAGTGAATCCACTAAACACACTGTCAGGCATCGCCACAATTTTGTCCTTCAATCCCTAACCCACAACATGTTATTAACAAATAACATTTCACGCTTGCGCTGCTCTCCATTGTACTTCATAGTTTCCACAATTAGTGGCGTTGGGCAGTCATGCGAAGGAGAGGAGGAAGCATGATGTAAATTGTCAATTCACAAGCAAGTAAGAATGTGTCGCCTGTCTTGTGAACATCGATTTTCTGTCAAATGGACAACTGCTGATTCAGCAATGTTTTTGCTGTGTAAAAAAGAAATGTTTCTTATATTCAAGTGAAGTGCTGCTACTCAGTGAAGGGGGTGTAGGAAATACAATAACCTATAGTGATCCAAATGACAATTGAAAATAATCAAATGTGCACAGTGTGTCCAAAAAATTCCAGCACTTGTGTTACATGATATATTCAAAACTTAAACTACAAAATTAGTCTTATCCTTCAATGAAATTGTCAGCAAATATCCAACTGTGAGCTCAGCTGTCAGTTTCGATGAGACAGTTGAAACTTCGTAGTGAGTTCCTTGGTCTTCAAGATGCTGTTTATCACTAGTGTTCTCTAACACAGTGTTCCCCAAACTTTTTTGCACCACTAACTGGTTCAGCCAAGCACATGCTTTTTGAGGATCTGCAGTCAATCTCCAGCAGAGGTGGGAAGGAAGGAAGGAAGGAAGGAAGGAAGGAAGGAAGGAAGGAAGGAAGGAATAAATAAATAAATAAAGATCATTATCACAATACATTATTTTTAAATTGTCTGTTCTGAATTGTCCTGAAAACCAAGGTAACTATAGGATTCTCCATTATTTTATTGAAAGAGTAAGTCCATTCTCAAAACAAAATGAAAAAGATGTTTGTTTTTCTTCAACAGTAAAACAAAAGTAGAACAACATAAAGTAACAGTCAATTACTAAAAAGATTCCTCTTCAGAATAATGAATTTGCCTCAAAACATGAACATAATCATTTTTGGTGTTAACATAATTTTGTATGATGCCCTGTGACTGGCTGGCAACCAGTTCAGGGTGTAGTCTGAGTCTATGTCAGCTGGGATAGGCTCCAGCACCCGCTGCAACTCTGAAAAGTTATGCTGTGTTTGGTAGTTGGTGGTGCTGTTTTTTTTCTCTACAGGGTGAGAAGGTTCTTTTAAAAAGACATGCCATGTTTTTGTTTAAGAATGGGGCATTAACAAATCAAAACACAATGAACGTTCATACCCATACCCTGGAGAAAACGAAATGACAGAAGCACGGTGAAAATAATATGACGGACTGACAGACTGACGATGACAGTTTGAGCTTGAAAAATATGACAGACCAATGACGATGGACATGTGCGCTGGGCGCTGGCGAATGATGGACCAGCAAAATTGAGTAAATTGCTCACTTCTGCGAAAAAAACTGTAATAGAATTAATAGGTACTTAAATATATTTTGCACGTTTTGAATAGTTTATATCAAACTCTGTTCTGCTTGCCAGAATATTATCCATCACTCCGGAAGTCCTGAGCCTCAGAAAGCCAGTTGTGAAAAAAAAAGTGTGAATAATAATAATGTGAGCAGTATGACTGACGTGCCCTCTGTCACTTGATACAGATTGCTCTGCTAAGTGTCACGTTTACAGCTGCATAGACAAGGTGGGAAACTTCAGACGCCCATTTATTATAAAAGGAAGTGTACTTCAACGATGGCATGGTCTTTATAACTGTTGACTCAGCCTGTCAATTTGACCTTTTTGCCATCTGGCTGATGCACAGGTGGCATATGAGCTTACATGAAATGAACAATCTCGAAGAGTTCCTAGCAGGTCATATTCCTTTGCTGGGATCTTTTCTCTCGGAATGTCACCTACTTAATCATTTGCATATATCAAACAATCTATGACATGTCTATCATAGGCAGCAATCTTTTTTTGTGAGACATCCTTTGCAGATGTACCAAGAAGCTGATAGAATGAATAGAACATCAAAATATGCATACGCGTATACATATAATAATGTGCCTGTGTGTGTAGTGTGTATGTGCATGCACAGATGAATGTATTTTGATAGCAAACAACTCATGAGCAAGCGCTACAACTTACATGAAAAATCTGAAATCTACTGTATCTGAAAAGAGGGAGCCTGCTAATCATGTGTTGAACGCTTGCTTATTAATTGAAAAGTCAAAACCATGTGTGGTGCAAATATGCTCTTCTAATTGGGAGTTCAGGGAATCCTTTCAACAGGCAGTAGTGTGGTTATTGAACTGCTCAAAAAGAAATTCCAAAAGATGAATAGGATGCATGGTTGGATTTTATATCAGAATTTCCAATTAGAGGTTAAAAAACAGCCATTGATTCAGAAATTTATAGCAAGCAGTGAATATCTAGGATAGACACTGTAGACACAGACACTTAATACTCTAGTCTTCCCAAATTCTAAAATCATGCATGTTAAGAATGAGAGTGTGAATGGTTTTTGTTTGCAGGAATGGGAAATCCTGGTCCGTGTTAGGGTTTTCCAGGTTATCTTTATCATAGGATTATGTTGGAATGCAACAGGTAATAAATACCTTACCTTGTCCTCCTTATCACAAGGTCGTAAAACATCCCCTGAGATGTTTAGACTAGAGGACAAGGGGTTCCTATTCAGTCTACTCTTGCCCCCACTCTTTCGCTAAATAAATATGTCCTTGCAGTTGGGAGAGTTTCAGACTTCATTCCTTGAGCGAGTGAACTCTCCACCTGCAGGTGTCTAAAAGGACTTGCTTGTCTCCCGTGTGGTTCTTGCAAAATAAGTTGGAGTGACCAAATCTCTAACAGTCCGCAATGTAAAATTCCTGCCACAGTTTGGCTTTAGCTACAGGCACTTTTACTCAGGCTGCAGGTAAGTTGCACATGCAAACGTCTGAAGGCTATGTGGTGCTTTACAAATACAGTATATTTACTAGTGGTGGGAAAATGAAGATTCAAATCATCACTAATATTTACCCATCTGTCATAAAGATGGCAGTTGGGAGGCATCTTTTTCTTTCAATTTTTAAGGAGATGTGTTCAAACTCATTTCACTATTTCAAACTAAAATTTGAGCCGGGCTTACTACTACTACTACTAATAATAATAATAATACTGCCGCTGTTACTAGTACAAATAATAATAATAATAATAATTTATGATGCTGATAGCAGTAGTACTAATTTAATCTATGAATAAAATGAGATGGGATGAAATCTTAACAAAAGCTTTCTTGAAATTTAATTGTGGTTTTAAGAGCTGTATGCACACTATTTAGTCTTATGAAAGAAACTTAAAAACTATTGTGATGTTTGTGTGCTCTGCTGGGAATGGCACAATTGGCAAACTATCCAAATTCAGACAAGTATATGCTATCACTCAGAACGCAGAGTGAATGCTGGGCAAGTGTTGCACCATGGATGTATGGATGTAAAATAGCAAAGTTGAGGGGGTTTTAAGTGTACCTAATGGGAATTACACTTACATGATCAAAATAACAAAGTTACAAATATGGCCTTACATGTATGACCGAACTGCAGCCGTGAAAAGCACTTGAAATCTGAAAAATACACCGCGATATTGATTTCTATGGAATAAGGACTGCTAATTGTCTAATTAACATTGTGTCATCATGTTGATTAGCTTGTAAACACGAATATTAGTTTAGTGATATTATTAGTAGAATATCAATTCTATTATCAGCCTTTGTTGACAGTCGTGGGTGCACGTTACGAGAGGAGAAACCAAAGTGAAAATGAATGTTGGCACGGGAGGGGCACATTCGCAATTACACTGCATGCATTACACGGCATGCACTGTATTAAAAATATCGTAATTCAGCAACCACAACGGTTGTTCATTCTGTTCAATGGGGTGGTGTTCTTTCACTACAACTATATTTTCAAATTCATTCCAACAAAAATATTAACTGCTGTAAGGAAAACCAATCACTACAACAGAAATTCAATATCCCTTTAAATTAAGCCACAATGTTAGGACAGTAGCAGTAATGCAGTGGTGGATCACAACATGATGCAGTACGGATTGCGCTGAGACACTCTTGAGTTGAGCACAATTTGAGAGCAGGCCAGCGGGAGAAGAGAATAATTGCGTGTCAGCACAATAACAACAAGACCTAGTGTGAGTGTGCCCTTATTACGTAGCTTGTTCAACGGATCTCGCTTGACTTAAATAAAACACTAGCACTCACTATTTCTGCAAGGTATCATGCTTATATGACTTCAGTAGAACTGAAGGACAGCACAGTATGATGACCAAAATGTAAATGACAAATTTGTTTTCTAAATTTTGGCTTCAGATGGCCAACTGGCTGTACAAAAGACAAAAGGAAAGTCAATATAAAACCTTTCAAGTAAAAACACTTGTAAATCTTAGACTTAATTAAAAGTGTTTCAATTTAGTACTCTTATCTTTGGTAATCATGTTAATCAACAGGGGCGCTAAAACCCATTGGGGTTATGGATTTGTATGGATTTTAATTTGCTATGTAGTAGAAGCTTCATGAAATATCCTCAATTTAAACAAGGAAGCTTTTGCAATTGGGATTATCCTGGCACTGTGTTTGCTCTTAAAACAAATATTAGCATAATTGAGAGTATTTTTATCCTGTGATGAAATTCACATGATAATTTGAAGATATTTCTGTATATTTTGTTCGCTATAGCCAATTAAAGGGTGTCCATCAAAGGACACAAACGGAAAAATCAATGTGGCTGTTCTGATTTTGGTGCTTCAAATCAATTATAAAATATTTGCACATACCCTCTGCAATGTGCAAACCGACAAACAGAACAAAAACAAATTCAATGGGAAAGCCGCATTATTTTCAGTGAAAAGGAAAATATTGGAATAGAAATGACCTTAACGTTGGAAGTTGAAATCATTTGAACCAGTCAAGAAATGTGGAAATTAGAAAAATGTTAAATGTTAATTTTGGGTTTTTCTTTTAATTAAAAAAAAAGTCATTTTTGAATAGGAATGCAAATATGTGAACGTATGACTAATGCGGCTATTGTGATCTTTGAGCAAAGACTTTTATAGAAAAGTGTGATATGAATCCAATGCATTATTATTATTATTATCATTATTATTATTATAGAATGTCATTTCTCTACAGGCCAGAAACAAAGAAAATAAGTGCTAAGCTAAAGCTAAACATTTAAATAATTGTACATTGAAATTTTGGAACACATTTTTAGTGAAGAAAACTTTAGGGCTATATCATGTTTTATACATTTAACTGTTTAAGAGATGCTGCTGAGTCTAGAAACTCCCTGTACTATTTGTTCAAAATTTAAACCTTTTTTAAAACTATTTTCTAAGGTCGAAAAACAAATCTTTAATGTCTTGCAAATCAGAAAAGTTGATTCATAAATGTTTTTTAAAAAAAAGGCATTTAAACTACGGTCAAGTGTGTGAGTTTTCTTTTAACATTTTTGACACCAATTTTCCCTCTTTTTATATTGAGTTTCTGTAACCTTGACTGCCGTAATTTTCGGACTATAAATCGCTCCGGAGTATAAATCGCACCAGCCATAAAATGCCCCAAAAAGTGAAAAAAAAAACATATATAAATCGCTCCGGAGTATAAGTCGCATTTTGGGGGGCAATTTATTTGACAAAATCCCACACCAAGAACAGTCATGAACGAGCAACAACAGGCTAAACGATAGCAACAACAGGCTAAACGATAGGTATGCTAACGTGACAAACACAAACAAAGAGCTGAGAACGGGCCTGACGTAACATATAGGGTTATTAAAGACAACTATTACATAAATAACATGTTTATAAAACCATCTGTGTCACTCCAATTCATTAAATCCATCGATCGTTCGATACGATAGCAACAACAGGCTAAACGATGGGTATGCTAACATGACAAACACAAACGAAGAGCTGAGAATGGGCCTGACGTAACATATAGAGTTATTAAAGACAACTATTACATAAATAACATGTTTATAAAACCATTAGTGTCACTCCAATTCATTAAATCTATCGATCATTTTTTGTCAACAATGGGTGCGCGCGGCTGACGGCGCTTGCACTTATACTTACTTAATATTCCACAGGCCCTTATAACGATATATAAATTATATTTCAAATAACTATTATATAAGCAATATTATCAAACCATCTGTGCACTTTAAATCATTAAATCCATCGATCAAATTCCTCGTCCTTTGTCAACAACGCCGCGCGTGCGTCCTGACGTCAGCCTCGCCGTTATTCCACAGATCTACTATATAACTATATTGTAGCGTTAACAAAGTACAAGGAAAGACGTGGGTTTGGTAAACGGCTCTTTATTTAACAAAACAAACTTCCAAGCGTGTGGCGGCGTGGACTTCCAGCCACCGATGTGGAAGAGAGCTCCATACAATAGGACGGGGCGTGCGTAAAAGCCATGTCCGAGCCCCATGCACCGTCCGCGGACAGCCACCTGGCCGAGCGCCGGCCCCCGACTTCGATCCACGGAGGTGAACTAGAGCTCAGTAGAGTAGGACCGGGCGTCCGTAAAAGCCATAATAGTTTTTCAAACCTTCTATGTCACTCCAAATCCTTAATTCCTTCAATCTCTGCGTCCTCGTGTCACTTAGAATCAAAGCCGCTAATGATGCCGTTAGTACGTACGTGGGTACGTTTGTCCTTTATGTAAACAACCGCCGCGCCGCGCCGTACCACTGACGTCACTTGAAATTCAAATTACAGTAATGCTTTGGTACATCGCAGTTCTCCAAACTTTCTTTCTGCTTCTTGATTACTGTTTTCGGCTGCATATTTTACAACTTGAAGTTTGTTACCTGCAAAATATTTTCTTTTTGGTGCCATTTTTCTTAAGCCCATTTAGAGCGCCCTCATCCAGTTTCGTCTGAATTTTTTTTTTTTTTTTTTCAGATGTAGTTTTTTTGTTTTGTTTATTTGGTTGTTTCATCAAAGTCAAAATCTGCTTTATTGTCGATTTCTTCATATGCCAAGACACACAAAGAGATCGAAATTACGTTTCCACTATCCCACGGTGACAAGACATAGTACACAATATGCATACAAGTAAACAACACAAAAAAATAAAACAAGAAGGCACAAACAATGAATAAATAAGAGTGATGAATAGATAATAAATAAACAAATAACATCATAAATATAAGAGGAGCAAAAATGGAGCAAGTGTGCATACAGCAGACAGTGGACTTGGCGCTTTAAAGCGTTAATTGCTTTATTTGATTTTTTCTCTATTTTTTATGTTTTGAATATGTTCAAGATAAAGATATAAAAGCATGTGAAGTGATCAACTATACTAAAAATAACATGTGAAGTGGTCAACTATACTTGTAAGTAAGTGATGTGTTAATGATCAAGTAATTTGTGAAAAAAAAAACATATATAAGTCGCTCCTGAGTATAAGTGGCCCCCCCACCCAAACTATGAAAAAAAAACGCGACTCATAGTCCGAAAATTACGGTCCTTATAATCGCTGACAGAAGCATATCAGTGCATTACTATTTCAAAGAATGAGCTGAAGAGTTTAAATTTGGAACGGTTTGAATGGTACGGGGGGGCGGCATGGCGGTACACTGGTTAACATGTCCGCCTCAAAGGTCAGAGGTGCAAGGTTCAATTCTGGCTTTCCTGTGTGGAGTTTGCATGTTCTCCCCGTGCCTGCATGTGTTTCCACCAGGTTCTCCGGTTTCCTCCCATATCCCAAAAACATGCACGGTAGGCCGATTGAGCACTCCAAATTGCCCCTAGGTGTGAGTGCTTTGGTTGTTTGTCTCTGTGTGCCCTCCAATTGGCTGGCAACCAGTTGAGGGTGTCCCCCCCCCCCCCACTGCCCCATTTAAAATAAAAACTTCTTTTTTAATTTTATTATAAAAATTGGGAAAATGGACTGCCCCCGCAGCTCCCACCAAAAGTGAAAACAGGTGCAGGAGGGTCTGAGTAATGCGACAGCATTTTCCTCTTAACTCCTCTTCTTAACTGCACCCCTGCAAACCTCTGCCTATTGTTTATTAAATGCCGACCCCGAACAAATTAGATTGGGCATTCATTAGATTGTACTATATTCCGCAGCCGTAGAAAATTCAGAAACTCACCATTTCATGATTATTTCTTCCCCTACAATAGGTAAAAGTTAATAGAATCCGCTTTAAAAAGGGCAAGTACTTTTGGGAAAAAAAGTAAATCAGTAATTGCACATTCTGATCATTTGATGAACTAGTCAGCAGTGGTTAGGTTTGCTTGAAATTCTTGTGTTAGAATATGGAAATATTTTTTCTCATCATCATGAAAAGCCTTCGGTTTATGCTTTTAAATGAAAAGAAAAATGTCCAGCTATAAAAAATGCTTCCAAGGCAATAACCACACAAATCTTTTCGGGGCTACCATTACCAAGTTGAAGCAGAGCAGAATTATATTTTTTTACAGTCAAGTTTATTTTGCTGTTTAAGGTTAACTGTGACAGATGCAGAGAGGAGATCTCTTTTTTCTTGAAGCTGACCGACTGTACATTACAAGCCAATATTATCAAAAAGATTACATTACCAGGCACGTCCATCTCTGTGTGTTGTAATGTTGACATGTAATTCATTAACTCTGAGCAGCACCTATCAAAGCAAACCATATTTCATCCAAGATTAGGAGGCTTTGACATGCGGATTTGTCATGTGCTGTTTTGAAATACATTATTTTCAGTCGACTTGGGATTTGATTGTTTGCTCCATTGTGAATGTCAGAAGGCTAGGTAAAAAAAAAGTTATAATTAACACTGAGCTTGATCCTGACTGAAGGATTCATAATATAGAAATGAAAGGACTTGTTGGCTGTTTTCCTCGACAGAATGAAACATTTGTTCCTGCACTTCTCAGCAAGAATGACTCATTTATTGACATCATGTTTTGATACTTTTAAATGGCCTGACCTGGCAAGACCTGGGCAAAGTACAGGTCACGGGCCACATCTGGCTCAAGTACAATCTCTGGCCTGCCTCGCAAGTCTTCATCAAATCGAACTAAAAATAAAATGTGTCTTCCTTTTATTTTGCCATACCTGTGTAAGATGAGCAGTGTATTTGGGAAAAAGCAACAATTTGTGTTTTCAGTGTAGCCACTTAGCGTCTTAATCACCCCATTTACCTACTTTTCCAACTTCTGTAGTATCCAATAATTAAAAAAAAGACTAGTTACAATGCCAACAATAGCCTTAAAGTATGCAACATTTTACTTTGTAATTACTCGCATGGTGGAAGAATCGATTGCAAGGAATAAAAATATATTACAGCAAAAAGGCATTTGTATTAATGCCGATTGGAGTTACGTCAAGCAAGCCAGTGGTGATGTGTGTACCTACCTTTTTCATGTGCCCTGTGTTTGGCTGGCAACCAGTTCAACCCAAAGTCAGCTGGGATATGCTCCAGCACACCCTCAATCCTCGTGAGAATAAGCAGATCAGAAAATAGATAGATGGACATCGTACTCAACAAAGATGCTGATGCAGATGATGCATGTCTGTGAATGTTCACAGCTTCACTCATGCATAACTACTCAGAAAGTGCCCACCAAAACATTTTGGGATTGAAACAAGCCACACAGAAAAGCAGCATTATAAAGTCCAGTTGTGCTTGAAAAGTGTGCCTTTAAAATGAAATTTTAATCATGGTCTGACAATGTGCTCGATTGTAAATCAAGCTTTGACTCATATAGAGGTCAAGCAATCAGAAGCTAAATCTAACTGCAATTAGAGAACAGAGAGAGAACCATACTATGAAATGAAGACATGAGTGGGGGGGCAACTTCGGGCCTAGAGAAATGCTGTCCTATCTGTTTTAGATGTTTTCCCTCCTCAATGCACCCGATTCACATGATCAGCTTATCAGCAAGTTTAATAATGCTCAAAATCATTTGAATCAGTTGTATAAAGGAAGGAACCTTAACTCTAAAACAGGCAGGGGGAGTTCCTCCCTCGAACTGAATTGCCTCCCCCGGGTTTCAGTGGACAGTTATTTCTTGGTATAGCTTGGCAATTATGTCTTGCTTTTCCCATTATTGGATTGTGGCTTGATTTTTAAAATTTATGATATCCATCCATCCATCCATCCATCCATCCATCCATCCATCATCCATCCATCCATCCATCCATCCATCCATCCATCCATCCATCCATCCATCCATCCATCCATCCATCCATCCATCCATCCATCCATCCATCCATCCATCCATTTTTTAATGAAACGCTTATCCTCATACACTTGAGCAAATCCCAGCAGTCTTCAGTCAGTCTAAGCTGAACTGGTCACAAGCCAATCGCAGGGCACACCCACATGAACAACCATCCACACTCACAACCACACCTACGGGCAATTTGGAGTGCTCAATTGGCCTAGGATGCATGTCTTTGGAATATCGGGGGAAACCCATGCAGGCATGGAGAGAAAATGCAAACTCACACAGGAAGGCCGAAGCCGAAATTTAACCCACAAACTCCGCACTGTGAGGTGATGTACTAACCAGTGTTCCACCGTGCCACCCCAACTCATGTTATCTGCGATGATTCATATTCGGCGGGGTCATTACAACACTGTTGTTTCAAGGTTACAAGACATACATTTTAAATTTACAGGGACTTAAATATTTTTATTTCCCAAGTTTAACATAAACCATATACAGTACATATACCCAAGTAGCAAATTAATTAATAAAACATTTCAACTGACTAATCACATGTGAAATTAAAAATGAACACAATTGAGCATGTTGGTGTGGACTGCGACAGCTGTCACAATTTCTCACATGAATTACTCACCCCTGCTTTAAAGGAAAGGGCAGTACTCCAAATTTTGTTCATATGTATTCTGTTTTATTGGCTGAAATGAAAATTGGCAGCATGGGTGTATTGTGGGTAGCACATCTGTCTCATAGTCACAAGAAAATTGCAATTGGAAGTCCTCGTGTTTTTCCTTTTGCTTGCGTTGGTTTTCTGTGGGTACACTGATTTTCTCTCACATCCCATGGAATGTACTATAGTGCTAACTTTTTTGGGATTAAAAATATACCCACACAGTCTGTGTATGAGGATAACTATAAAATACGACAATGAAGTATTTTATATTAACCCCCATCCATCCATTTTCTATACCGCTTGTCCCCCCACGCATATCAGTATTATAATGAAACTAATTTAACAAAAATCAAACAGATGTGTCCTACAATTATGAGTAAAACCTATCATGTGTCTTAAACCAGCTTACTTTTCCTCATCCAGGGATGGGAAAAAGACTCCTGGCAAAATCTCCAGTGATGGATTTTCCATGAGAAAGGGGGACAGATTGTGATGGATGGGCATGCCCCATAACCATTTCTCAGATGTCTCCACCACCTGGGCTATGCTGGGCTAAGCGTGAAGCTTTTATATTTGGAAAACACATGGGCTGTCTAGTTTGTGCCAAAGTCAACACTTAAGTCACCTTTTATAAGAAAGCAGCGGTCTAAAGATGAATAGTATCTTTCAGAAAACGGATTATGTATTGGAAAAAAAAAACATTTACAGATACAAAGACACAAGTACAAACAGTCAAATTTAGTTTTAACTTTGATTTTATTTGTTTGAGTATCTCTATTAACTATTGCTTTAAAGTCTAACAATTCTGTAAATGTTACACCAGAACAATTCACAAATTTTCAAAGTTGCACTTACTACTTTAAGCATCTGTCCCAAATATGTTCTAACTAGGGCCACATTTCACTGACCAATCACAAGTTTGACAATGTTTAATGAAACAAACACCAAGCATGTTGTATGTGTAGAGAGGAAAGCAGAAAGTAAAGGGAACGACCACAAATCTTTTCCATGCCACAACTACGAACCATCTTATTGTTTGAAAAAACCTTTTCTGAGTGAGTTCATGACAGAGAAATGTTATCCGCAGGGATAATATGACAAAACACAGTAATTCAACAACAGTAGCTTGTCTAGAGTTTTTTTTATCCTCTGGGATGTAATGCTGTCTGAATTATGAAGGCGTAACTTGATGTGAGGAGCTTGAACAACAGTAAAGTTAGATTAGGGTTTACAATTATACGGTCAAATAACATTATCTAATTTTTAATCAGATGCAAGTAAGCTTTTCTTGTTTTTTTGTATTTTTTTATTTTTGGCACAAGCGAGTGCACCAGCGCCATCTGGTCCCCAATCTGCCTTGGATTTTAATTATATTTGAAGAAAAATT
This sequence comes from Syngnathus floridae, assembly GCF_059516105.1. Classification (NCBI taxonomy): domain Eukaryota; kingdom Metazoa; phylum Chordata; class Actinopteri; order Syngnathiformes; family Syngnathidae; genus Syngnathus; species Syngnathus floridae. Next base: position 15,089,154 of record NC_142417.1, on the reverse strand, counting down.
GGCCAGTTTTGCCAACAAAACCACTGCCCGTCCGCTCGCCAGACAGACCACCCCTTGCTCTGAGGGTACCTGTCATATTACCTGTCTCAAAGTGTAAGGTGTGCAAGTCTACACACACACCTTTTATTAACCTAAACCTGTAACATTCCAAATATTTGCAAGGACTTACCAGTGTAGTTAGAGGAAAATTGTCTATCTTGGTATTCCAGATCTGGAATATTCACAGTAGTCCTAAAAAAAAAGCACTCCTGGCTCTTTGTAGCGATCTGTAATGCCCAACCTTGCCAGCTTGCATTGGTTTCTAATGTTCATTTCATGTGATGTGAATGGAAAGTTGTTGATTAATTGTTAACTTCTCTTGCTCTTAACCACTTACAATGTTTTGCTACTTTCTCTTAATTTAAACAGATAAAAAAGTCAATTCAACAAGAGAAAAGCAAAACTCAAAATTGTAGGATGGTATCAAGGTATGAATAATTTTGATCTTAAAGCTCAAAAAAGCGAGAAATGATGGGGTACATTCAGGTGTGCCTTGTTGGTCCCTAACCACGCCACGTTGAGGGAATAAGAAAGAAAAACAGTGGAAGGGGAGCAAACTGACCGAGAAACAAAGCAAAGCTCATAGTGATACTTGACAGTCGTTTAGTGTGTCTTTGCGGGTGCCTCATTTGCATCTTTGTGGAGCTACGTTTGTATGTAGTTTACTCTGTCAAATAACTTCCCGAGTCAAAGTTGGAAATTTTTCCACATTTTTATATGGAGCAAAATTCTTTTGTATCCAAGTCACCAGGGGTGTCAAAACTCTGACAAAAAAAGACATATTGTGCATTGACTTTGTGTCAAGACTACAATTGCAATTTGTCTTCACTTTTACAAAATAGAGTTGTTGCTAGCAATTTTTATTACTGTTCATCTTTTTGAAACAGTTTTTTTTCTGACTTCAAGTTCTGATTTCAAAACTAGTTATTTATCGGTTTGTTGTGCAGCCTCTACTGTATATAATATGAGACATTCATACATTTATTTGGGTTGACAGTCATAATGGACCTCCAAAGGAATCTATGACTATGATGCGGCCTGTGAAAAAAACACCCCTGGAAATGCTGCGATGTTGTTTATTTGGCAGGACATGGCAAGATAACAGCAGTCATTCAAAAGAAGAAACAACCCCATTAGATAAGATGTCAAAAGCTTATCCTAAATTCTCTTTCAGAATTTTTACTTTTATGTTTTTTCCACATGCCTTTAGCATTATTTTGCCTTCTGAGCTTCATTCCTAACTCCTGCTATGTAGATGAAAAGCTGTTCTGTTTGAAGAGTACTTCTCTCATTGGAACATGTTGCCAGGGAACAGCAATTGCATGCATGAATGCATTTTGGGCCTTGTTGTCTGAAGTGCTTTCTTTTTACGTTTAAATGATAATAAATTAATTACAAGTCAAATCGTAACAGATGCCAGCACAAGACATGTCATGTGGGTGTATCAACATTTCAAGGGCTGTTGAAATACATTCAATTATACTTAAGAATCCCAAACTCACTTCAAATAGTTCTGCTGTGATTCTTATACAATCACATTTCTCCCAAAAGGTGCCAGCCATTTCCTCTGTGCATATTAGCCTATTATCCTCATCCTACCTTTAATTTTACCTTTTTAGTGCATTGGTCTATGCACTTAATGTCTGGTTCAAAATTGTGGAAGAAATATTACAAAGCAATAGCCATCCATCATCCGGGGCTGCCCCTGCCTCGAATAAAGCTGAGCCCTTTCAAGAAAGCCAACCTTAGACTTGCACAGTATTTATCACCTCCAACTGGCAAAAATTCAAGACTTTTTGTGATACATGCTGACTACATATTTGAGCAGTTGGGTTTCTTTCTTGCAGTGGCAATGCTGAACACTATCCCCCCCCCCCCCCCCCCCCCCCAACCTTGTCCTCACAACTTTTAATAAGGCTTATTCAATTGATTGCACGCGTGGCCTCATATTCAGGCTTAGTGGTGCCAAACATGTCAGCATCAGCAGGATCTTAGGCTGTGCTATATCAAGAATCCTTTGGCTTTCTGCATTGGTTTTCTTTCAGGCCACAATTCAAATTGGTTATTGTTTGAAAAATAGAACAGTTCAGTTGAGAGAAGATTATATCAGTAAAAAAAAAAAATGATTCCATGGGTATTGTAGAGAAAATGTTATTTGATTTGCAAACTGCAAGTTATACTAGGGTTTAAATGCAGTAATAACGTTCTCAAATAACAGACACCAATTAGCATCCCATGGTTTAATCAGTTCATATGTAGTAAAGTTCTGAAAAGCAAATCGTGAAGCAATGACATTAAAACTTTTTATAGTTCAGCTTGTTTTCTAAATAGTTACTCTAATAGTGATTCTTGTAGCAGAATTTCTAAAACTATCACAAAACCACTCACAAAGTTTCCAAAAATAACCACAAACACTGCTTAGCGCTGAGTTTGCAATTTTGTAACACACACTTTGAGTGCCCAGCACTCTTTTTGCAGACTTGTAAACCAAACTCACTACTTAGACTCAATTTCCAAATGATCAACACGATACTTGCAAAACTTGCACACTACTTGACATGATACTGCTGCTGGTGCTATTCTTTATACCGTTCCGCAACTGGCTGGCCATACTTTGACAGGAGAAAACTATAGTAGATAATCAGTTCACTTTGCAGTCAGACTAAGCAGTAGAAATAAACCACAGTCACAAACTGTTGGTGTGGATTAAAATGGAGGAAAGGCAGTGAAAGAGACAGAGGAAGAAGACATGGAGCAATCCTCCATCATTTTGTTCAAACTCACGACAGTCGCTTTATGCACACCCCTATTTAGAAATGGTCAATTATAGATAGAGACAATTAGATAGACAGAGAATCAGATAGAGGCATGGACGGACCGACCGACAAGACAGACAGTCAGACAGACAGACAGACAGATAGACAGACAGACAGACAGACAGACAGACAGATAGATAGATAGATAGATAGATAGATAGATAGATAGATAGATAGATAGATAGATAGATAGATAGATAGATAGATAGATAGATAGATAGATAGATAGATTACATTTGTTACATTTTTAACATTCGACAACTATTACCTTCTCTGCAATAGATTACATTCGTTGTGCACTGTACAGCGGCCACCCTCAGTGATCTAATAGTAATGAATAAATTCCATTTGGCAGGCCAATAAAACTCAGATTAGTTTCTCGGAAAAAGTACATTGGTGCAGCAGTTGATTGGCACATGAAAAGAACATTAGCATATCATCTGCATCTCTTCTTGGCAGATCTGTGCTTCACTGTCATATTCACTGTCTCCATTACAAGTACGAGGGAGAACAATGATTTGGTTATCAACTACCAGACCCTATGTATGCCTCGAAAATGACTTCATCAATGTTCACGTTTCGAGGGATTTTTTTTTTTTTTGTGGGTAATGAAAAACAGAAGGGCAAATCTCTTAGACAAGACGCATTGAGGCTAAGTTAGATGTTGGCAAGAGGGTGTATAATATACACCCTCTTATATATATGTATATACACTGTATACACATATAATATATATGTATATATGTATATATATTTATAATTATATATGTATAATTGTAACTCGAATTGGACATTACAGAGCCATCCAAAAATTATTGTTCAAAAATAGTTTATATCAATGACATCCCGACCGCACTACCCGTTATTCTCTCGTTCTGAGAGAAAGTCAGAGGTGCAGTATATCTCAATTTTCAGATGGCTCAGGTGCATCATTGACCTCATCCAGAGAAGGACATTTCGCTTTGTAGCAACATTGTGCAGGACAATACAGGCAAGGGTTATTTTGTGCACACCTTGGGGTTCGACATAGACATACAAAGTTCCTCACCTGACTCAACATAAGTGGACATTTTCAACAAGGCAAAAAACACATTTTAAATATTGTATTGTCAATAGAAATATTGATTTGTGTAGATCTGCACATTATCTGTTAAAAGTAAAATATTACTAATTAATGAGCATGATTCCTGAATGGGAAAATTCTGTGGACAGCTTAATAGATCGGATCAGATACATATTAATAACCAGATCTAACTCGTTCAGACAAGTTACAGTGGTCAACACACTTTTAATAATAATAATAATAATAATAATAATAATAATAATAATAATAATAATAATAATAAAAATAATACGAATTATAATAACAATAATAACGCAATAGTAATAAAGTCAAAAGTCCCAATGATCATCGTCACACACACATCTGGGTGTAGTGAAATTTGTCCTCTGCATTTAACCCATCCCCATGTGATTTTAATCCATCCCCTGGGGGAGAGGGGAGCAGTGAGCAGCAGCGGTGCCGCGCTCGGGAATCATTTGGTGATCTAACCCCCCAATTCCAACCCTTAATGCTGAGTGTCAAGCAGGGAGGCAATGGGTCCCATTTTTATAGTCTTTGGTATGACCCGGCCGGGGTTTGAACCCACAACCTTCCAGTCTCAGGGCGGACACTCTACTACTAGGCCACTGAGCTGGTATGCAGGAAATAGCTATAAATTACAAACTATATATAAAAAACAAAACAAAACAAAAAACTTCTCCTCACCCCCCGTGGGTGGTCTCTTTTTCCCTTCAAGCTCGGGTCCTCTACCAGAGGCCTGGGAGCTTGAGGGTTCTACGCAGTATCTTTGCTGTTCCTAGTACTGCACTTTTCTGGACTGAGATATCAGATGTTTTTCCTGGGATCTGTTTCAGCCACTCCTCCAGTTTGGGGGTTACTGCCCCTAGTGCTCCAATGACCACAGGTACCACTGAAGTCTTCACTCTCCAGGCCTTCTCCAGCTCTTCTCTGAGCCCTTGATATTTCTCAAGTTTCTCATGTTCCTTTTTCCTAATGTTACCATCATTTGGGATGGCTATGTCAACCACAACGGCTTTCCTCTGCTCTTTGTCCACCACCACAATGTCCGGTTGATTCGCCATTACCATTCTGTCTGTCTGGATCTGGAAGTCCCAGAGGATCTTGACTTGGTCATTCTCTACCACCTTTGGAGGTGTTTCCCACTTGGATCTTGGGACTTCCAGTCCATACTCTGCACAGATGTTCCTGTACACTATTCCAGCTACTTGGTTATGGCGCTCCATGTATGCTTTACCTGCCAGCATCTTACACCCTGCAGTAATGTGCTGGATTGTCTCAGGACCTTCTTTGCACAATCTACACCTGAGGTCTTGTCTGGTGTAGTAGATTTGGGCCTCTATTGCTCTGGTGCTCAAGGCCTGTTCTTGTGCAGCCAGGATCAGTGCCTATATATATATATATATATATATATATATATATATATATATATATATATATATATATATATATATATATATATTGTGGATGTGGACCCGGACTCGGGGACTCCGACTCGGTCGGACTCGGTCATTTTTGCCGGACTCGGTGCTGATTTTGACCGAGTCCACAAAGTCTGACAATAAAAAAAATACATTCAATTTTATTTTCATCATGCTGCTGAGAATGCGCGTAGGAATACTGTCCACAGCCCTGCTTACGATCAATGCGGCCACGTTGAGTTGCACTTGGGCTAATGTTTACATTATGTACCAATGTCAAGGACGATTATGTCACCCAGCTTATATCATTATTGTGTTTCGATAGTTGTGTGGTCGTCACTAATTATTTGTGTTTAGATAAATGTCTGAGCTATAATGGTGTAATTAATGATTAAAAAATATGATCTTACATGTCCTGTGTTTCAGAATGGTTATTTAATTGGGCGAGAGTGTGTGTTTTCAAGCATTTTGCCTCATGCCAATGGCACTCAGGGCTAAGGGTGGGCTTCAATGACTATTTTTGTAAAGCCACGCATTTAATACCATGTCAAATAATATATTAGAATGTAGATTATGTTCCAATGTATCCACTTCTATCGGTTAAATTGTGTGAAAGCAGTTGCGTTCCTTCTGCAAATATAATCAAAGTCAAAGTCAAAGTCAGCTTTATTGTCAATTTCTCCACATGCCAAAGACACACAAAGAAACCGAAATTTCGTTCCCCCCTATCCCACGGTGACAAGACATGGCTCACAACAGACAAACAAGTAAACAAGTATAACAAAAGCGTGCAGAATAAATAATGAATAAATAACACAACAAATAAATAAATAAATAAGAGGAGCAAAAAAAAAAAAAAGGAGCAAGTGCGCGTACAGCAGACATTCCAGAAAATAGCGCAACAGTGCCGCACGCTACGCAGAAGGGGGTAGCGAGTTCAGGGCCCTAACAGCCTGGAGAAAGAAGCTGTTGGCGAGTCTGGTGGTGCGGGAGCGCAGGCTCCTGTACCTCTTCCCAGAGGGCAGAAGATCAAACAAAGAGTGAGCCGGGTGACTCGCATCTCTGGCAATCGAGGTTGCCTTGCGGGCGAGATGGGAGGTGTAAATGTCCTTCAGGGAGGGGAGCGAAGCACCAATAATCTTACCAGCCGTATTCACTATGCGCTGCAGGGCTTTCAAGTTCTGTTCAGTGCAGTTACCACCCCAGACAGCGATGCAACTGGTGAGGACGCTCTCAATGATGCCACGGTAGAATGTAGACAGGACTGCCTGAGGAGCACATGCACGCCTGAGCTTCCGCAGGAAGTACAGGCGGCGCTGAGCTTTCTTTGCCAGTGACGAGGTGTTTGCGGACCAGGAGAGGTCCTCACTGATGTGCACCCCCAGGAACTTGGTGCAGCTCACCCTCTCCACCACAGCACCGTCGATGATCAGCGGCAGGTGTGTTGTGTGACCCTTCCGGAAGTCAACAACGATTTCCTTGGTCTTATTGACGTTCAGCAGGAGGTTGTTGTCCCTGCACCACGTGGTCAGAAGGTCAACTTCCGACCTGTACCGAGTCTCGTCGCCCTTCGTGATGAGACCCACCAGAGTCGTGTCGTCAGCAAACTTCACTATGCGGTTGTTGCTGTAGGTTGCAGTGCAGTCATGCGTCAGCAGGGTGAAGAGCAATGGACTGAGCACGCAGCCCTGGGGGGCCCCCGTGCTCAGCGTGATGCTGGCGGAGATTTTGTCGCCAACACGCACCACCTGACGCCTCTGACAGAGGAAGTCCAGTAGCCAGTTGCAGAGGGAGGTACTGAGGCCCAGCTCGTCGAGTTTGCAGATGAGTCGCTGCGGCACAATGGTGTTGAAGGCAGAGCTGAAGTCCACAAACAGCAACCTCACATATGAGTCCTTTCTCTCCAGGTGGGTGAGGGCCGAGTGGAGGGCAGAGCAGATGGCATCCTCAGAGGACCGCTTGGCACGGTACGCAAACTGGAAAGGGTCAATGGTGGGGGGGAGAACGGACTTAATGTGCTCCATGACAAGCCGCTCAAAGCACTTCATGATAATGGGCGTCAGTGCCACGGGGCGGTAGTCATTGAAGCAGGACGGTGCAGGTTTCTTCGGCACAGGAACGATGGTGGCAGCCTTGAAACATGAGGGGACGATGGCCTGCTGCAGGGAAACGTTAAAGATGTCCGTGAAGACACCCGACAGCTCCCCAGCGCAGTCCTTCAGCGCTCGACCCGGGATGTTGTCAGGGCCCGCCGCCTTACGGGTGTCAATAGCGGCAAGCGCCCTCCTCACACCGTCGGCAGAGAGGCGCAGGGGCTGCTCGTGTGGGGGGGAGTGGTCTTCAGCGGGCAAGTGCTGTTCTGGGCGTCGAAGCGAGCAAAGAAGCGGTTCAGATCGTTCAGCAGACGGACGTCGCCCTCACAGCTCCTCGGCGTGGGCTTGTAGTCCGTGATGGTCTGAATGCCCCGCCAAAGGCTACGTGCGTCCTTGCTGTCCTTGAAGTGGGTGGAGACCTTGCACGAGAACGCCTTCTTCGCTTCTTTGATGCCTCGGGACAGGTCAAACCCTTGCTGTCCTCAAGCCAGCCTCATCCCCCGCTCTGAAAGCCTTGTCCCTGGCCCTCAACAGTCTGAGGACAGCCCCCGTCAGCCACGGCTTCCAGTTCGCACGAGTGACGATGGATTTCGAGCAAGTCACATCATCGATGCACTTCGTGATGTAAGAGGTAACAGAGTCAGTATACTCCTCTATGTCCGTCCAATCGTTGTAGGTGGCTGCCTGCTTAAACAAGTCCCAGTCAGTGGTGTCGAAGCAGTCACGAAGTGCATCGGAGGCACCCTCAGGCCACACCCGAACCCGCCTCCGAACCGGCCTGGATGCCTTTACCAATTGTCTGTATGCGGGCAAAAGCAAAACGGTGAGATGGTCAGAAAGCCCCAGATGGGGGAGGGGGGTGGCTTTGAAAGCTCCCTTTTGCGCCGAGTAGACTAGGTCCAGGAAGCTGTCTCCACGTGCCGGAAAAGTAACATGCTGGTGAAGCCTCGGGAAAACAGACTTCAGGTTGGCATGATTGAAGTCTCCAGCGAAGATGGTGAAACCGTCAGGGTGCGCTGTTTGCTGTTCACTGACAGCCTGGTACAGTTCACCAAGCGCCGCGATCCTGTCGCCTTCGATGTTGGAAGGCGGGATGTATACCGCGACTAGCAGAATCGCGGTAAATTCCCTCGGCAGATAAAAAGGACGGCACTTAATGATCACAAACTCCACAAGCGGCGAGCAGTGCTCCACCACTGCATACCACCACAGAGTCCCGGCACCATTCTTCTCGGATGTAGACGCATATTCCACCTCCTCGCGACTTTCCCCCTCGTACAATGGCACGGTCCGCCCGATAGCACGCTAGCCGCTCCAGATGCACGGCAGAGTCCGGAATGTTGTCACTCAACCAGGTCTCGGTGAACACGAGCACACAGCAGTTCCGCACCGTCCGGTTCGTAGACCTCAGCAGGCGAACGTAATCCATTTTGTTGTCCAGCGATCCAACATTCGCCAGAAGAATGGAGGGCACCGCCGGGCGCGCTGGGTTGGCCGCCAGCCTGGCCCGGACGCCTCCGCGCTTGCCCCTCTTCTGCCTCCTCGCACACCGTTTCCGACGGCTCCCAACCGGGGGAGGAATAGCGGGTGAGGTCGGCGACGTTTCAGGACGTAGCAGTCCGAGCGCCTTTAATGTTGACGCTTCAAAGTCCAGAACGCCGCAAAACCCACTTCTGCCGATGTCGAGCAGAACCTGCCTGCTGTACTTGTAGCACGATAAAGCACGACGAGACGAACACATAAGACTGTCGGACGAACACTCATTAGACGAACAAATCACCGTACTGACGGGACAGAGAGTGGCCGCTGCGTGTGCACGCGCCGCCATCTTGAAACCTTTATTATAATATATCATAATATATTTCATACTATTATATATATCATAATTAGCTATTTTGTCCCTCGGATAATCATGGCATCCAGAAAGAGTCATGTGTGGACGTATTTTGATGTGCAAAAAGCAAAGGCCGTGTGCATCGTAAACGATACATGTAATGCACGGTTTTCGCTGGGTTCTGCTGGCGCAAATCAGCAGGCCAAGCTGAAGCGCCATCTCAAGAGGAAGCACACAGAGGCATTCGTGAAGGTAAGATTTTGATAAGTGGATTACAATTGATTTCCGGTATAATACTGTGTTGAGATTAGTATAGTCGAACATAACAAAAATTCATGAATTCAAACTCAAATCTGTCCAAAGGTGTAAGAGGAGAACAAAAAGCCGAAAACGACGGCGACGCCTGGTCCATCGGAGATGGCTCAGACATCGATGATGTAGTAAGTATAGTCTGAAATGTTTTTTTACATTTTTACAAATGATGAAAAATGTATCGATCAAAACTCAAAACGAAAATTGCAGATACATTATTACTTTGGCCATTTTACTAATGATTTTATTTTTTTCTCAGGTTTGTGACAGCGAAAGTGACGCGCAAGACGATCCAATACAAGATGGACCGCGAGGAGTTTCAAAAGGCGGTCATTTCTCTGTTCATGACGGCCTCTCGTTCGTCACATTCCAGCAGTCAGCTATGGGGACACTGCTAGGGCCTGCTGCTAATCAGCTCTCTTTCAGCCTAGACAGAGATCAGATCCGCCACATGGTGGTGGCTGAGGCCGACAGGTTGAAGGAGGAAATCAAGTCGGAGCTGAGCCAGGAATGTGTATTCATCAAGGCAGACGCCGCCACCAGGCTCATGCGGAACTACATGGGCATCAACGTCCAGTATTTCCGCGACGGGGAGTTTAAAATCAAGACTCTTGCCATCAAGGACGGGGGGCATGACAGTGAGGCGGTCAAGAATGTCATCAACGCCGTCATCAAGAATTTTGACCTGCATGTCCTCTCCATCGTCGTCGATAACGCAGCGACCATGAGCAAAGCCGTGCGGCTCATCAATGAGGACGACGAGGATGCTGATGATACTGAAAACGAAATGGATGAGGACGAGGGGGGCGTCAATCTGGACGACGAGGTCCAGCTTGAGAAGTTCGCTGGGATTCAGGATGCCGACTTTCGAATGATTTATCACATGCGCTGTGCTATTCACACGTTGCAACTGGCAATTCGTGACAGATTGAAGGCGGAGCATGTCATGAAACTACTGAATAAAGTCTGACGGGTGGTGAAGAGACTGCGGACCCCCAATCTGCTTGCTGTCCTCCGTCGTCGAGGAGGTCTTCTCCCTGTTGTCAATGTGCCCACCCGTTGGGGAAGCACCTACCTCATGACAAAACGGCTCCTTCATCTACGAGAGCATGTCCAGGATTTGGCGGCTGCTTCCCCGGAACTTCTCTTTAACGAGTCAGAATGGAAGAAGCTTGAGACCTTGGACACGATCCTCAAAATGCAATACAATGTCACGGTCAAGCTCCAGTCGGCCTCAATCAACCCCGGCAGCTTTCTCAAGGAGTGGTCGGCCTTGAAGGCAGCGTTGCGCAAGCAGCCCCCTCTGGCTTCACCAATCGCCAATTCAATGGAGCAAAGAGAGGACAAGCTCTTCAACAATGTTTTTTTTCTGGCAGCCGTCTTCGTCAATGCGCGTTACCGCATTCTCCTCAGAGAAGAGCAGATGGAGCGCGCCAAGAATGGCCTCCGTGCCGTTGTGAGGCGAATCCGGTCTCGTACCCACCAGCCCCTGGAGGGGCCGTCGATGGAGGCCGAGGTTGATGGCTCCACATCGACGGAGGAGGATGAGTTTGAAAAAGAACTTGACAGCATTGAGCGCCGCTGGCGTTTGTCGGTCGCCACCTCCCCAACCGACATAGATGAAGAAATTGGGGCAATGTTGGCACTTGGTCGAATGAAAGAGAGCCCATTTGTTACAGCTGATCGTTATCCGTCCGGCCTCAAGGCAGCGACTCGGACACTAACAGCAATGCCAATCAGCCAAGTCAGCGTAGAGCGCCTGTTTTCCGGGCTCAAGTTTATCATGTCTGATCAGCGCGGCGCGATGAAGGTTGACGTGGTTGAGGTGATTTTGTTCCTAAGAACAAACTCAAGTCGTTGAATTGAAACTTGAAAGTATCTGTTTATTGTATTCGTTTATATGTTTAATAAAGACAAAGCCATCACAAAACGGTTGTAATTATTTAGATTTTGATCTAAATTAGCCTTGTATAAAGACTAAGCAGTCACGTGAATTAACAGAAAAAATGGACAGCCGGACTCGGACTCGGACGTCAAGAGGCCGGACTCGGACTCGGTGCAAAAATCCGACCGAGTCCACAGCCCTAATATATATATATATGTATATATATATATATATATATATGTATATATATATATATATATATATATATATATATATATATATATATATATATATATATATATATATATATATATATATATATATATATATATATATATATATATTATGGCTTGTCCCCACGGGGGTCGCAGAGCCTACCCCAGCTACGGAAATGTTGTGTAAGAATTGACATGCCTAATTTGAATGGCACAACAATTATGTCTTCACGCTACTGTTAATAACACCCTGAAGACAGCCAGTGGGCTAATGTGTGTTGGTGGTATATTTTTTTCCCAATGTTTTGAAGCCTACAAATATAAAAGCTTTTAACATTTACAGTACAGTAATCCCTCGTTAATCGCGGGGAATACGTCCCAGAACCACATGCAAGAAACAAAGATCCTCGAAGTAGAAACGGCATATGTATTGTTTAGAAATGTAAACCCCATTTTACTTAAATTTACAATGCATAGTGTTTCTTGTTGGCCACTAGAGGACATGGGTGTATTGCAAGTTAATTCTAAGTGTGGTTTACCTTGTCAATGCAAAGTGTCAACCTTCAGGATTCAGGACATTGCTCATAGGCACGCCCCGTGCTATCAGCGCTCATTGCCGCTGTCCCGACTCCCGCATCACGCCGGTGCTTTTCCTTCTTCCTGTACTTGTCCACAGTGACACATGTTGCTCAGAGGCACGCCCCACGTTAGCAGCGTGTATTTAAACGGCGTCACTTATGAATTGCGAATCCGCAATGGGTGAAGGGCAAAGTGGCGAGTGATAGAGTTTTGCCTACTCTAACTTTTATGCAAGAACCACATGTGAGATAGTTTGCCCATTTTTACGTTTGCAAGCGGAGAAAGCCATCGGCACCCTGTGTGGTACAGAGAAGCTTGAAAGCAGTCTAACTTTCGCCTCTTGCAAGGGAATATTTATTGAGAGAAAGCAGGGTGGGGGTGAAATTGAACAGGTTTCGAGGGTCACCTGTGCAAACTGGTTAATCAGCGCAGAGGGTCTTAACGCTTTATTTTGCAAGGTTGTGGAAACAGATACTAGTGGAGCATTTTAGATAACTAAGCATGGATGTTTCCACATCATTTGGAAGGTTTCAACAGCTGAATGTGGAAAATTTCAACGAGTCAAGGAAAGGTGGAATATTTTAACAAAGTTAATGATTCTAGTCAACATTCCAACATAATCATACGATCATGTTGTCAACCCTAACAGCGAGGGATCACTGCATCCAGTGCCTGGACCTGGAATTCTTTCCATCACATTTTTAATGTGATGTTAGTCTTGCATGTTGCAAAATAATTAAGTATGAATAGAACATAAGCGTTTTCCTTATTTTTCTGCATTATTCATGAAGGAGCCTCGTGCGTGTATTTTTTATGTGCACAACATGGAAAAGATGGTGTTTAGTGGGTGTTAAATGTTTCAAGCAATTATGTGATATAACCTCAGTCATTCAACACCAAAATTATTTCATTTTACTCATTGTTGTGTTAGAAGGTTCTGTAAAATGGCAACCCTATCCGATGAGGCTTAGTCATTCTCCAAATCAAGATCCAATACAAACACAATAAGCATACAATGACAATAATTGTCAAATATTGTCCCTGCTGGATTCGCGTTGTCATAGGGTCACATACTGTGTTTTGTGGACTAGCCAACAATATACTACTTTTTCATGGTCCCTCATACCTACTTCACATTATTAAATGCTGAGCCTCAAGGCCTGCTCTATATTCATGACATAAATGTTACTCATACCTGAATATTTGTGAATAGTTCCTACCATGCGCCAGTAAACAGAGGCTGCCTCCGCACCAGTGGAGCTACACTTGCACCTTTATTGAGCTCGACGCAATAAAAGGAGCACCAAAACTACCTCTGGAAATGAAATTTTTATACGACAGAAATATGCCGGCTGAAATTGCATTACCTTAGCACAATCATAACTTTTTTCTTAACCTGCGTTAGAAATTAAATCTGGTCCTGAGGGTCTTGATCCTCTGAGCAGGCATGTTATCAGCCAAACAATGTTTAGTAGGTAAAAGATTATTATGTCCTCAGAGAATGTCTATATTCATGACCATCACTACTCTTTTGTTTCTTCCTTTAAAAGACAAAATTATGCATTGTTGTAAAGGATGTCTCATTTTTACAACAGGAGTTATGACTAGCCAATCAATGCAGGACCTTATTTTGTTCCTTGCTTGCTGTTTTCTTCTTTTTCTATTGCTTCTTAATGTAGATGCTTACGCTCACTTCAGTATGAAATATTGTTTTTCTATGATTGAAAAATCCTTCTCAGAATTCCATTTATTTTGTTCACATTACCTAGGATGTAACATTTGTTTATGTGGCTTCTGCCTTCAATCAAATATACTTGTGCACTCATGACCACAAGTGAATACAAAAACATGTTCAAGGAAAATTGAAAATAATGTCCACAGAAAAAAAAAAAAAAAAACTTCATTTGAAGATAGCAAAATCCCCAAAGGTCACTGAAACACTAAAACAAAATAAAAAAAAACGAATAAGCAGTTATTAAAAAAATAACTAGACACTCCTTGAAAAAATGTGGTCATGCTCTTATTTTCAGAAGTTGTATTACTGTAGTGGCATTCTTACAGTGGCCGACTGCTTCGCTGCACTTTGTTGTAATGAGGTCACCTTCCTGTGTAGCATGCCTGCGTAGGTTTTCCTCCCACATTCCAAAGCGGTAGGTGTGAATCTGAATGGGTTGTTTGTTTATTAGTGTCCTGCTATGAGCTGGCAACCAGTTCAGGGTGTCCCCCGCCTCTCAACCATAGTCAACTGGGATAGGCTCCAGCATGCCTGCGACACTGGGAGATGAGTGGTACAGAGAATGTATAAATGTCAGCTGCAATGATAAGAATTATAAAGTGGACCATACTGGTTCTCAAATCACTCCACTGGCTTCAGATCGGCCCTATTTTGGTAGACTGGCGCCCATGCACTCGTAAAAACAGGCGTAACTTCATTTTGATGCTGGCGCAAATCTAATTTAACATGTTTGAGGGCCGTGTTGCGCCTTTCTTGGCATTCCGATGCAGGACATTGCCTCACTCCTGACTCATCTGACAATTTGGTAACAATTCGTCTGTGCTTGGCGTAAAAATGGGCACAGTGTCATCATCTCTTTCAGTGTGTTTGTGAATTTGATAGATGCGCTACGACTCACTGGGTGTTACTGTTTGGACTGTCTGTGCAAATTTGATTAAAAAAAGAAGACTACCGTAAATTCCAGACTATAAGCCGCTACTTTTTGCATGCTCTGAACTCTGAGGTTTATACTCCAGTTCAGGTTTTCATAATTTTTGTGATATTGTAAGAGGGTTTGTGTTGGTAAAACAGGTAAACACAAGCGGCTTATAGTCCGGTGCGACTTATATATGAAGAAAATAGGGTTTTCCCCTAAATTTAGCGAGTGGGGCTTATATTCAGGCGCAGTTTATAGTTCGGAAATTACGGAAGCAGGCCTAACTTGAGGGTTGGGTGGTATAATGTTATTTTAGTGTATTTGATTGAGGCACAGACAAATTATGTGTGGAGGACATGGTGGTGGACGTCATGGTATTTCATTCAAAATTATGACACCAGCAGGGGCATTCCTTCTGAATAATTTTAGAAATAACTTACTTGAACCGATTATAATCATTAACATTCATCTTTATGAAAAAACACAAATAAACTATAGAATTTCTGGTTCTATTGCTGGGGATGTGGTGGTCACACACACAACCCACAATTGGAGTGCAAGGCCTCCAATTTCTGACGTCACGTGCATCGGCAATAGGAGTTCTTGCAGTTTACCTACGAATGTTTTGCATGGAACCCAGCGAGTTTATTTCTATTTCTGCAATGTCAAGCACGGCATACTACACGCTGACCACCCTGGTATGGATAGAAATGAGGGATGCAGCGAGATTTGCCCAGGAACTGCCTACTCCCATCCGTTGTCAGGCAGATGAGTGTATATGACATAGCAGATACGAGTATGGTGTGCCAAACTAATGGTGTTGTACCAATTTGCCAGAATAACAAGCAATTTGTGTCAATGTGACCATGACCAAACTAAATTACAGACAGAGTGTCACCCTAGTAATTGACTAGTTCCCATGTCCCCACCATCATGAACCAGTGATTAAGTCAACATAGCCAACTTTTACAGTGAATGGCTCCTGTGTCTTATAACTCCAATTTCCAGAGGGAGTCTGGAATCATATTAGTGCAAACTAGGGAAAGCACACAACACATACAGGAATATTATTTTGTTACAGGCTTTTTGGTTAAAAGTGTGCTGGATGGGGTCATGATCTGACAGAACTCCTCGCAGGTTAATAAACGTTGGTCCCAAATTAGAACCCTGCTCAGCTATTATATGCCTATATGATGCACAATCATCTAGAGCAGACTTGCGCAAATTACGTATCCTCCTCGCTGAGCTCTTTAATCATGCCAAGAAGCTATCGTGGTTCTCAAAGAATAAAATCAAACAAAATAGAGATGACAACAATGTTTCTTAGGTTAGCAAAATTCCTTCCAATATTTCCTGCACAGTGGAGGGAAGAGGGCCAAGTAGTATTGGCCTGATAATACGTACACAAATCTTCAGTTTCATATACTGTACTCATTAGATTTACAAGTCATAGATCCATCATTTTACATCACAGTCAATAATATTATAATTCACACATACCATATTTTCCGGACTATAAAGATTATAAGGTGCACCTTCAATAAATGGCCCATTTTAAAACTTTGTCCATTTATAAGGCCCACTGGACTATAAGGCGCACCATTAATGCAACCACAATATAATAACTTGAAATACTGAAAACAATAACATATATCAATAACGTTAATATCACACAACACACAAAATAAACATGTAAAGCTTACTTTAATAAGTAGAAAACAGTCAGATCGATCAGTAAACTTTAAAAGTTAAAGTTAAAGATTAAAATAACAGATTAACAATTTTATGAAAGTTGAATACATTTTTTATTACATGTATTAAGTTTGTTTTATTGTTGTTATTGTTGTATGAATAACAAGGGTGATATTGGTGTTTGTGACTCCAGTAAACAGGCCAGATTGCATCATGTCAGATTTTTAATCCAAATCAAATCATTCTCCATTTTATCTTTTTTACTTCAACTTCAGATGCAACAAATTACTTTATAATCACAAAATAATGATCCATAGTCTTTTTGAGTCATGATTCATAGTCTTCAGCGGGCCACTCATGATTGATTTTATGACACAATGCTTCGGGCCAGTTTAAATTTAGACGCGGGCCGCATTTGGCCCGTGGGCCGGAATTTGGTCCATATATAAGGCGCACCTGACTATAAGGCGCACTGTCGGCTTTTGAGAAAATTTGAGGTTTCTATGTGTGCCTTATAGTCCGGAAAATACGGTAACTATATATTTGTGGGCCTTGATTATATTCGGCTAGTATGAATTGGTGGTTAGTATAATAGTTAGTTATCATTGTCATTTTTTTTCAAATATTTCCCAATTTATAACAATACATACCATATCTATAAACGCAGCACTTTAAAAATAAATAAATTAATACAAGCTCAAAGTTCAGGTCAGCATGTATGCTTGGCCCTTGGTAGACGTTCCAGCTTCTCATGTGACCCTTTTTCAAAATTAATAGCCCAACAAAAATTAATAGCCCAACCCTGCTATATAGCATCATCATACAATATATGGCAGAGTAGTAGCCTTGCATTTTTCTCCAGGGGGGTGGTACTATTGTTAATCAAACCTTAACTCAATTACAGCATTGTTTTTAGAGCACTGGACCTAAATGCAAGAAAATATGACTTTTCTTTCCCAATCTACCATGCTCTGAGAGCTTAGACAAGACAAAAGTTGAAGATATAGTACTTTCGCTGAATATCTGTGGAGGTAATGAAATAAAACTGATGGGGTGAAAGATGCTGATAATGGTCGCAAGCTTCTTGACCAAGATACTAACACACTTGATAATTGTTTACAGGTTTATTGTGGCCACACTCACCGCCTTCTATAACGTCGCTTCCTATCATTTCCATTATCTGCTTGATAGCCATCTATTGCCACCATTGTAAATATGTCATCACAGTGTCACAGTCAACCAGACACAAAGCACATACTATGTTATTATGAAACTTTGTGGCACTATGAGTGGAAATCGCAGCTAACAAAGCTGGGGTTAAGTGTACATTCCCATTGGGCAACATACTGAGAATATATGCATGCGTATATGTGTGCTCTTCTCACTGTCAGACTCTTTATAATGAAAGAACAACTAAGATTTCTGTTTCAGTGTAAATGAAGCTCTTTAACCTTTGCTGTATTCCTAGGGGTAGTCAGATGAGTGCATATGCTATGTCGAGATGGTTATATTACCATTGACAGAAACGATATTTGAACTCTAACAGCCAAATGCAAATATATGGAATTCAGTTTTCATTTCTTCAGCCAACATACATGAACAAACATGATGGCCAATATATGCATTATTCAGAATATTCTTTCTTCACAAACATCTATAGGTTTTCTGTTAGATTTGCATTTTTTTTTAAATCCCTTTAAATCCCTTTTATATTTCCTGTCAAACATGGGGACTGCTGTTCATCCCTGGAGACTCTTTGAAGATCTTTGTACTCCACTGCCTCAGAATGAATGGGTGGAATGTGTACATTTAATATAGTCAACTGGATGACAACGTAGTGATGATTATACCCAAGACTGACTTAAATCTAATGTGACAGGTTGCCACGGTGGGATTATATTTAAAACCTACAGATTTTCAGATATTACGTTATCTAAAGTGGGTTTATCACATAAAAACAAGTATTAACTAGTGGCTTGATTTTTATTTTTTTTAAACAGTCGCAATAGGGTTAGAAGAATTGCTTTATGACGTGTGTTGCAAAAGAATGCCACACAATTCTTACTCAGATCTTCTGCAACTTTGTTGTCGATGCCATCCTAGACTGTCTATGTCAATAAAACAGGTCATGGTGAAGCAGCTATGAGTTGCCCTGCCACAACTCTCGCTTATTTTTGCATACTGGAGGAACCAAAAACTGTGGGACTTCTCTGTAAATACACTGGTTATCATGTAGCTCACACTACCTATAGCTCTGCCCTTCGTCGCCATGGTAATCAAAGACCTATGAAGTTATTGTTCTTGGCCAGGAAATGGTGACATACCCTCTGTATATTGAGGGCAAGTTCCTGGCTCAGGTAGAGAAGTTCAAGTGTATTGGTTGTCCCACTCCACTTCAGCGTTGACACCGGTGAGATGAAATGGCTTGGACATCTCAATAGCATGCCTCCAGGATTTCTCCCTGGTGAGATGTCCTGGCAATGTCCGACTGGGAGCACTCTCTGGGGTAGACTAAAGACACACTTGGGGGACTATGGGCTCCATTTTCATTGATAACACATTCGGGAATGCGGGCATATCCTGATTTATGTGCAAGCGAAAGTCTCACTGATGCACTGTATTCCAATTTAGCAGATCACTCTGCAGCATGCTGAACTTCCAGCGTAGGAGGGATGTTTTTTTTTAAGGTGTGCATGGCGGAATAAACTTGGTGGAAAAAAGTGGATCTAAAGCTAAGCCTACTTAGACCATGTCTAAATAGTGAATCAGCTGCTCTAAAAAGATTTTGGTGAATTTGCACAAGCAGACATATTTTGAGCCTTGCGGATGTTTGCGTGGACTTTTCAATGTATTTTATTCAGAACTATGACAACAGTGTGGATTGAACCCTGTGAATAATAATAATTATTATTATTATATGATATAATAATTATTATTTTTTATGATTTTTTTTATTTATTTTTTTTATGATTTTTTATTTTTATTATAATTGTTATTGGGTTTGCAAATGAGTGCTGGCAGATAAATGAAGTCTCCTGACAAAAAGTATTTAAGTCACCAGTAGTCATCACTGGCTTATTTAATGAGTACTCACTTTGTCTGTTGCCACGCCAAGTGAAATGACAGTAATTCAGTCACACCAAAAGCGCTGCATCTTGCTCACTACAAAAATGACTCCATCCGAGATGTGCGTGAGTCACATTTAAAGGGAATGATAGAACCCATTTTGGTTGGTGACAAAAGGAGTTGTATGTATTCGCGACCACATTCGCCTATATGGCCCTTTTTTCTTTTAAATTTTCCGGTTTATGCATGTCTGAGAAAATTACCAACACCAGGCCAAATGCCATGGCTTAGATTAATGCTCTGCACTGGATTTCCGCCGGTCACAAAAGTATAGAGCCTTTTGTCTCTCAGATGGAAAGGGAACGCCTGGGGATTGCCCTGGAAGAGCTCGATAAGGAGGTTGGGGAGGGGGAAGTCTAGATTTCTCATTTTTAGCTACTGCCCTCTACCAAACCGGGATATGCAAAATAAATTTGACGGATAGATGGAATAAGAGCAGCAGAGTGGCAAAGGTCCAAAAGCATGTTCTATGTTTCTTTAATTCAGTCCTTTTCAAAAAGTGGCACGGTGTGATGCCCAGGGAGGAGCGTGAGACCCTGTTAATTACATTACAATGTGTTGCAGAGGTGTACTTACTACAATTTCGTCGACAAATGAATTATACTATTTGTACGTAGCTATTGAGGAGAGTTCGGGGGCGTGAAATATTTTTCTTTCCGGGGAGGCATAACAAAAAAAAATATATTGAGAAGCACTGGGTTAATTGAACAAATTATATGTGAAGCAAATGTGAGAGTAGGTGTCTGTCTCGATTAAAATTTAATACAATTAATAAGAGGCTTTTTTATTCAATTAATTTCACATCTTCACAGCTGGTGATATTAACTCAATAACAAGACTGACATGCGCAAAATAAAACGTGACAAAACTTATATCGAATCAAAACAATGTCATCAAAAGACAGAGCATAACAATTTCAATAAATCACATTTGATCAGCCTTGAAGTCTTGGTATCCTCGGTGGCCAGACGCGCTCTTCTGCACTCCCAGCTACAAAGACTTGACTGACCAAAAAATTAAACTTCCAGTATCCTCAGCAAATAAGTTTTGCAGTAGTAAATTGTAACAAGTTTATAATGCAACACTGATCAGACTTGTATATTTTCCTCTTTCAGCCGGTTACTGAAACAAACTACTAGTCTTGCTCATATCTGTTGACATACATTTATATTAGCTCTCTTGTCCATGCAATAAGGTGTATCTTAAATTCTTTGATGTGGTACGCTTCTCAATTTGCTCACAACCATAGACATTTTTGTTTTTAGAAATAAACGTTCAAGCCAGCAACATTAAAAGGAATTAGTTTTATTGGTCTCCCACAAATACGACCCAGAGCTAAATTCCATATTACTCATGGTGCAAAAATAGAAAAGTGTTATTAAATGTGTTTTTTTTTAATGCATTTTTTTTCTGTGCTTAATCATTTTGAAATAGCTGCATTAAAGTTACAGCTCAGCCAGGCAAAGTAAAAATGTGATACATAAACAAAAACAGCTCCTCTATCATAACCAGCTCTCTGCTGAGGGTACTTGGCCGTGTTTGTGCTAATGCTTTGTGGAGGGAATTAGGTCTGTGATGATAAAGCATCTTGAATTTAAAACAACCAGAAATGGGCTACGGCAATAGTCTACACAAGTATCAAAACAGCTTCTGACTTCTCGTTTATGAGATATTGCTCAAGTGTGGGGTCTCCTTTTTGCTCCAGCCTTCAACATCCAATCTGTCGGTCCACAGTACAACGGGATTAAAGATGCATGAGGTTATCCACATGTCCAGTGGTGTGGAATAAGGAGAGATCATTTTGAGCACTTTGGCCATGTACTACTTTTTTGCCAGCCTTTCACCTTTGCAGAGAGATTTTGTTTAACATGTTTGATATTGCGCCATTAGTATCCACCGTGTACTGCCAAATCTATAACCAGTTAAAGAGAATGTGTCTCATTGTTCACTGCTGTATTAAGACGACTGTTTGGAGTAACAGCTCGTGTTGTCCAACTGTTGTGAAAACCTCAGTTTATTCCTTTCAGAAATATTTTCCTGCTTATTCATATTCAAGAGAATGAGTGAGTGGCTATGGTGTTCAATAAATAGAAATAGGAAAAAACATTGTGATATTGTATCTTCTCTCCCAGAACAGTATCAATACTTATTATTCTCCTCCATGTTCAGTCAACACTGCATATAAAAATTATGCAGGTCCACTACTTGGTGTTTAGTATGTTTTGATGGAAAGTTAAGAGTCAAAACAAATTCAAGAATGAGGTCAATTGTTTTTAATTTGCCTTTACAAGCCAGAGTCAAACAACGTTGAATAATAACATTTTTGAGCAGATGAAAATAATAAAGATGACATTTTGCTGATCTAATCCATCTATTCTATTAATGAAGTTGAATTCATTAATAATAATAATTTCATGCAAAATAGGAATATGATGCTCTGATACAATCATGAGGTTTTGAAAACATGTTTTGCTTTTCTGCCATCATTCAAAGCTCAAAAATACAAATAAATATTTCTGTATATCTTCTTTAATATTTTAAAAATGTTAAAATAATTCCCCTCATTCAAAGCTGAAAAATACAAACAAATATTTTAGTACATCCTCTTTAACATTTAAAAAATGTTCAAATAATTGTTTAAGAACTGTGAAACTATCACATCTAAAATGTGTTTGATGTTTCCATCAGTTTTTATCGTTTTGATTTTTGAATGGTCTGGGATGAACATGAAGGAATAGCAGTGCCGTTCATGACAGAATCAATTTACTTTTTCTATGTGTTCTTGGGGGTGTTTTCACCAAGTCTAGCATATTTGAACAGGTTCCCCCCTCCCCAAGTAAAGTTACAAGGGGCGTGACTCGGTTATAGCGTGATAGACCTCACCCTTGAAGGTGGTGGTTTCAATCCTCAAGTCAATTTAGACTTGATTTATTTTCTTGCTGATTTTGTGAATAATTTACCCATCCAAATTATGTCAAATGGAGCTGAGATTCCCAAAATAGACATACTGATGCAATCCTCTTTTGGTGCACAAAGAATAATATTCCGCCAAAGCAGTCCCCGAGTTGCTTCTTGGTTATAATGGTGGTCCCTTGGACAAAACCAGTTGAAAACCCCTGGTCTAACAGATTACAGACTCCATCCATCCATCCATCCATCTTCTTCCGCTTATCCGGGGTCGGGTCGCGGGGGCAGCAGCTTTAGGAGGGACTCCCAGACTTCCCTCTCCCCAGCCACTTCATCCAGCTCATCCCGAGGGATCCCAAGGCGTTCCCAGGCCAGCTGAGAGACATAGTCTCTCCAGCGCGTCCTGGGTCGTCCCCGAGGTCTCCTACCAGTGGGACATGCCCGGAACACCTCCCCAGGGAGGCGTCCAGGAGGCATCCTGATAAGATGCCCGAGCCACCTCATCTGGCTCCTCTCAACGTGGAGGAGTAGCGACTCTACTCCAAGTCTCTCCCGGATGACCGCGCTTCTCACCCTATCTCTAAGGGAGAGCCCGGACATCCTGCGGAGAAAACTCATTTCGGCCGCTTGTATCCGAGATCTCGTTCTTTCGGTCACGACCCATAGCTCGTGACCATAGGTGAGGGTAGGAGCGTAAATCGACCGGTAAATTGAGAGCTTTGCCTTTTGGCTCAGCTCTCTCTTCACCACAACGGACCGGTACAGGGTCCGCATTACTGCCGACGCTGCACCGATCCGCCTGTCGATCTCACGCTCCATCCTCCCCTCACTCGTGAACAAGACGCCAAGATACTTGAACTCCTCCACTTGGGGCAGGATCTCATCCCCGATCCGGAGAGGGCATTCCACCCTTTTCCGATCGAGGACCATGGACTCGGATTTGGAGGTGCTGACCCTCATCCCGACCGCTTCACACTCGGCTGCGAACCGTTCCAGCGAGAGCTGGAGATCACGGCCTGAAGAAGCCAACAGCCCCACGTCATCTGCAAAAAGCAGAGACGCGATGCTGAGGTCCCCAAACCGGACCCCCTCAATGCCTCGGCTGCGCCTAGAACTTCTGTCCATAAAATTTATGAACAGAATCGGTGACAAAGGGCAGCCTTGGCGGAGTCCAACCCTCATTGGGAACGAATCCGACTTACTGCCGGAAATGCGGACCAGACTCTGGCATCGGTGATACAGGGACCGAACCGCCCTTATCAGTTGGCTCGGCACCCCGTACTCCCGAAGCACCCTCCACAGAACCTCCCGAGGGACACGGTCGAACGCCTTCTCCAAGTCCACAAAACACATGTGGACTGGTTGGGCGAACTCCCATGCACCCTCGAGGATCCTGCCAAAGGGTGTAGAGCTGGTCCAGTGTTCCACGGCCAGGACGAAAGCCACACTGCTCCTCCTGAATCCGAGGTTCGACCTCCCGACGGACCCTCCTCTCCAGCACCCCTGAATAGACCTTACCAGGGAGGCTGAGGAGTGTGATTCCCCTGTAATTGGAACACACCCTCCGGTCCCCCTTCTTAAAGAGGGGAACCACCACCCCAGTCTGCCAATCCAGAGGCACTGTCCCCGATGTCCATGCAACGTTGTAGAGGCGTGTCAGCCATGACAGCCCCACAACATCCAGAGCCTTTAAGAACTCCGGGCGGATCTCATCCACCCCCGGGGCCTTGCCACCGAGGAGTTTTTTAACTACCTCAGTGACTTCGACCCCAGAGATTGGAGAAACCGCCTCAGAGTCTCCAGGCCCTGCTTCCTCAATGGAAGGCGTGTAGGTGGAATTGAGGAGGTCTTCGAAGTATTCTCCCCACCGACTCACGACGTCCTGAGTCGAGGTCAGATGGCGTGCTGCCATCCCCACTGTAAACAGTGTTGACGTTGCACTGCTTCCCCCTCCTGAGACGCCGGATGGTGGACCAGAATTTCCTCGAAGCCGTCCGAAAGTCATTCTCCATGGCCTCACCAAACTCCTCCCACGTCCGGGTTTTTGCCTCAGCAACCCCCGAAGCCGCGTTCCGCTTGGCCATCCGGTACCTGTCAGCTGCCTCCGGAGTCCCGCAGGCCAAAACGGCCCGATAGGACTCCTGCTTCAGCTTGACGGCATCCCTTACCGCCGGTGTCCACCAGCGGGTTCGGGGATTGCCGCCACGACAGGCACCAACGACCTTACAGCCACAGCTCCGGTCGGCCGCCTCAACAATGACGGCGCGGAACATGGTCCACTCAGACTCAATGTCCCCCGCCTCCCCCGGGACGTGGGGAAAGCTCTGCCGGAGGTGGGAGTTGAAGCTCTTCCTGACAGGAGATTCTGCCAGACGTTCCCAGCAGACCCTCACAGAGCGTTTGGGTCTGCCAGGTCGGACCGGCATGTTCCCCCACCATCGGAGCCAACCCACCACCCTCTCTTCACCCGAGTGTCCAAAACATGCGGCCGCAAATCCGATGACACGACTACAAAGTCGATCATCGAACTGCGGCCTAGGGTGTCCTGGTGCCAAGTGCACACATGGACACCCTTATGTTTGAACATGGTGTTCATTATTGAAAATTCGTGTCGAGCACAGAAGTCCAACAATAGAACACCGCTCTGGTTCAGATCGGGGGGCCGTTCCTCCCAATCACGCCCTTCCAGGTCTCACTGTCATTGCCCACGTGAGCATTGAAGTCACCCAGTAGAACGATGGAGTCCCCAGAAGGAGCGCTCTCCAGCACTTCCTCCAGGGACCCCAAGAAGGGTGGGTAATCTGAGCTGCCGTTTGGTGCATAGACACAAACAACAGTCAGGACCCGTCCCCCCACCCGAAGGCGGAGGGAGGCTACCCTCTCGTTCACCGGGGTGAACCCCAATGTGCAGGCGCCCAGCCGGGGGGCAATAAGTATACCCACACCTGCTCGACGCCTCTCACCGTGGGCAACTCCAGAGTGGAAGACAGTCCAGCCCCTCTCGAGAGGGCTTGTACCGGAACCCAAACTGTGCGTGGAGGCTAGTCCGACTATATCTAGTCGGAATCTTTCTGCCTCGCACACCAGCTCGGGCTCCTTTCCAGCCAGAGAGGTGACATTCCATGTCCCAAGAGCCAGCTTCTGCAGCCGGGGATCAGACCGCCAAGGTCCCTGCCTTTGGCTGCCGCCCAGCTCACATTGCACCCGACCCCTTCGGCCCCTCCCACAGGTGGTGAGCCCATGGGAAGGGGGACCCACGTTTCCGTTTCGGGCTATGCCCGGCCGGGCCCCATGGGCGAAGGCCCGGCCACCAGACGCTCGCCTTCGAGCCCCGCCTCCAGGCCTGGCTCCAGAGGGAGGCCCCGGTGACCCGCGTCCGGGCGAGGGAAAACAAAGTCCATTTATGTTTTTCATCATAAGGGGCTTGGGTGAGCCGTGCTTTGTCTGACCCCTCACCTAGGACCTGTTTGCCATGGGTGACCTTACCAGGGGCATGAAGCCCCCGACAACATGGCTCGTAGGATCATAGGGGCACGCAAACCCCTCCACCACGATAAGGTGACGACTCGCGGAGGGGAGATTACAGACTCGATTTGATTAAAATTGTAGTTTGCATCTGGCTGTCAAAGACCTTTAAAGGCTCACATTTACTTATTTTTACTCACAACTTTAAAACACCAAAAACTTAAGAAAGGCTAACTTTAACGGGGATCCAGCTCAAATCAAATACAAGGTTTCCTAATAAAAAATAATAAAAGTTTAAACCTCATTAGCTTTACTATTCACATCCACTTAACTTATGAGCACCGACTTCTATTTTATTTTTATTTTTTTACGTAATGAAAACCTTATTTGATGATGACATTTGATGACAGTAAAACACTGCAGTGAGGCCACCAAATGAAAACATAGTAAATAATTACAAGATTCGGTTGACAGTGTAACTGAAAAGAGTCAAGCGTATTTCTGTCAACGCTATCTCTCATGAATACGATTTTAGAAAACGCAGATAGGGACAATTTCAGGGACGGACAAAAACCCAATTCCATCAGTCTTCAGTCTTTCTTGTGTTTCTGTCGAGAATATACTGGCACCCCTACCTTTCTGATGTTGCAATTGGACATGCCAGCAAATGATTCTTACAGATAATAATTCAGTCCTTACATTTGTACTGTCCTTTCTCGGGGCATGGTTGTATCCTTCACGTCTTTGGCCATTTGCTCTGAGTGGTTTTTCACTTGTCACATTTTTCCCACTACAAAAACCGTATAGCGAAGACAAATAGAGAACTGTGACTGAGAGAATACAAATATTTTTTGCCTGAATGTTTTGTCATAACTTTGAAGAATGTCTAAGAATGCGTGATCGTCCAAAAGATGAATTGTGAAAATATTCGCTTGATTACTAATCAACGTTTCTTTTTGTCATTGTCATTTTCTTTGTGTGTGAAACCAAAGAATAGGTAGTAAAACACACACAATAGACAAGACTGATCCTCCCCCCAAATAATTATATTGTAAGTAACACTGGAAGTGTTTTTGTACATAATGTAGTTTCTAAGCATATGGATAAAATATAACAGCAGTATTTTGCACACATTACCATCATTTTTGTGAACCTTTTATGTTACTTCCAATTCATGATTAAAATGTAAACCGCTATCCGCTAGTTTGCTTCATAATAGTAGAATAGTAAAAGCAATTTCCTGCTTCTTGGCAGCAGAATCGGCACCATGTGAACAGCAGCAGAGCTTTCAGTGGCAGTGAAATTCTGTAGAGATCTCATCTATCATTTATGGCTGGTTCTCCATTACAGCTTCATTTGAATGGAGATAGTATAACCCTCCAGTTTTGAGCTCCAAAGGTCAGTGATTGAATATATTCCTCATGCAGAAAGTAACCCAATTTCGCTTTCATAGCTGTGCAGTAATGCTCAGGCTCACATAGCACAGTAAACAAAAGTGCAGCCTTGGTGCGCCGCCCAGACTTTGCATTTATTTTTTTCCAGACTTGGTGGGATGACGCTCAAATTAAATCAAATTATCCTTTGGAAATGTGTTTAATATTCAAAGCTAACTAAAATATTCAAATATTTTCTGTGCATCTCTTTGTGCTTATTTGATTCACCCCCACATGCACTGAACCTCGATTTTGATGATGTTGGCTCGAGTATCGGATGACCAGCTGTTGAGGAGGTATTGAGACTTCAGTGCAGTGATCATCATGTGCTTTTATGCACCAAGCTATGGGTTTGTACGCTAAATTAAGTTTGGACTAATTTAACTCCCGGATAAGGTTGCGAGGGAGATGTTGTGTCTCAAAGGACTGCAATCGTCTCCAGTTGGAGGAAATACTGGTGTCTTACCATCTAGTGCCATTTGCCATTAGGACAGTAATGCCGTATCAACTTTCCAGCAAAATTATGGAGTGTGAAAGTGGAGATCGAGGCCTCAAACTCAGCACTTGATTGATGAGTCTTTGAGTGGTTTAGCCTGTCTTGTTTTTGCCTGTTGCTACTTGAGAGCAGATTACTTCACATTTCAACTGCAGATTTCATTCAACAAGGTGATGATAGCAGCAGCCTGGTGAAGAGTGAGAGCTATAACATTTAATGATTTTGTATTTTTACACCAAGATGTAAAGATGGATTTCTGAGGGATCTGTGATGGAAGTGTGGACTTACGGCTTTAATTTAAAAGCTCTTCTCCCACATACCCCTACTGATTATTAACGTGATCACTACCGTCTCATGTATGATTAACATATCATAGCCATATTGAAAATAAGTTGAGCACATTTGGTGTTTCAGAAGTGTGTTTGAAATTGTAGCCACTCAGTTTAATCAGTACCCAAGATGTAGCTCTCGGTTTCAAAAAGGTTAGAATATGAGATGAAGCCAATAAACAAGCAAAACGTCTCAAAAGTAAAGCTATTCACTGGCAACATTTGACATAAGTAGTAAAATAATACAAGCAGACATCTTAAAACTTACTTCCAGTCCACGAGTCTTTGCATTCATATCATAGCGTATTGGTGAAAGCCATATCAGACTGTCGTACTACACAACCCTGCATATAATGGCGCGTCACATTGAGATTGAATGCCATGAAACAGCTACCCTACATCCTCTTTTCCAGGAGAACCAGGACACAATGGGGCAAAAATGGGCCAAACACGAACCGTCTCCAAGTTTTGTTGCGACCTATTACTCACTCTCACGTTTGCTTCCAATTTTACGATGGATCACTGAGTTTCTCATTCGCACTGTGACTGGACACATTTCGGACTCTATGAAATCTGGCCCTTCATCCACGGCAGTTACAGCCTGTCATGTTTGTCAAACCCAGTTGTTTCACTTCCATCCTATTCTGTCCATAGTGTCCTGCAACATAATCAATCGCAATACAGTAACAAAGCGAAATGTAGCACAAGTTTGATGCCATTGAATGAATGCCGCTGACCGTGGTGCTGAAGAGCTGGATCACAAGTAGGCACTACATTCTGCACTACGGCCCCTCTGTTTCTCAATATTGTTGGTGTAAATGATAACATATTCCACAAATATATACATATAACAGAAGAAGTGAAATACTTATTTCCGAACAGAAACTTCTCTCTAAAAGAGAAATACTAATTTCCCATTGAGAATGATGCCACTGACTTTGTGTCGCTGCAACATCTCAGTGCCTGTGATTTTTTTTTGTTTTTTCCATTACTGTACCTCTGTGTCATATGCACTGTAGACAGCCATGATGACAAGTCAGGTATATTAATTTTAAATACAAACAACAACAGTACTGTGTCAAGGTGGGAGGCATAGTGTATATTGATGTTTAATAATGTGCAAAAACATTTCTTCAGGTCAAGTGAACAGATGCTGAACCTGATGCTTTTGTTTTTATATTCAATGAAGAAAAACTGCCACACAATATGAACCACCTCTTCAAGTTAAATGACAACAGTCTATTATTTTATAAACAAATTGATACTATAAAAAGATGAAGTACAACAAACTTTGGTGACAGCATATCTTGACAGATTAATGACGGAGAGTTTCAAACTCATTTTGAACAAACATGCTGGTACAATCCAAGTTTTTTTCACACAACTGTTGCTAGTTGAAGCTAGAATAAGTACCAGATATGTGGTTTTCATGCTGTGACATTTCAAGAGCAATTTTAATTCTATTTTTTTGACTTCTAAAGTAGAAGTGCATCACGTTGAACCTCAAATGTCATTACTCTTCTCTTCCCCACTTTCCATTCACTTTTGTTCTTGCCACTGCTGCCGCATGCTGCTACTTTTACACCCAATTTACAGAGGCTCTCTATCAACAGAGTTCAATTGTTAGTATATACAGGAATATGTTGAATAATTTATGCATCATTGCCTTCCAAGACTGCCTTCAAACATCAACTTACAAGCATGGATCTACTTATATGATTAATTAGATGAAATGTAAGAGCATAAAGAAGCACTACAACATTTATTCATGGCCCAAATTTATGATTAGCTTGAGACATTCAGAAAACATGATGCAAATGAGAAAAATATGTCTTAAAAAAGATGTCAAAGAAATGATCCAGACAATTCCCATGAATGATGACGGTTGTAACTGATGTGATGAGTAAAATAATATCAGCATTGCCTTCAACACAATACTCGTGGGAGAAGAGTGTTTCAACCTGCGTCACTAGCTTTCTCCTTTTATCTGGCTCTGCACCTAAGTGGAATATTATGGGAGGTACTTGCTCCTAATTCTGTGCTTGTTTGCTTTACATATACTGTATAGAAAAGGTGCAATAAATCAGTTTTGTACAGGCCATGTGAAAAGGGCTTAAGATGCATGTGTAGCAAACTTTCATGTGAATATTGACTGTCCAGGTGTCATCAAAATACTAGTACTAAAAATGCTAAAAGGCACAAAGCATGTTTACCCACACATCGATCATTGGCTGTCTTGAACCTGAAGCCTTCAGCCATTATTCAATTAACTTCCCCACAGTATGCAATATTTTGATAAATTTCTGGTGAAAATCACTCCCAATGTTCCAAAATCCACCTGACAACCTCTCATAATTCAGAATAGAGTACCAATTTGAATCAAGGTGCAGGAATAATGATAAGCAGTGCAAATATACCACCTACCAGGTTTGGTGAATTTGTTGAAGTCGCTGATGCGCTGGGAAATGTTAGCTCCAGTCACCTTGACTTTCTGGTGCACAGAATAATAATGAAAAAATACGAAAAGGAATAGTAGTATGGCAGACCTACACTAAGACCGAGATTGAGCAATGAAAAATTGGATACGTCTTAAATGTTTATTTACAATTGTAACTCGGCTGTCCACCACTGAGTGGCCATGTAGCAGGTTTCTACAGCAGGAAAGGCAAGTAAGTTTTATTTATACATCACATCTGTTGGCAGCTTATTCCATTTGTGTACAGCATGACAGCAAAATGCTGCCCCGCCACACCTTGTTTGCTTTGAATTCTGGGCTCCATTAATTGACCCGAGTCTGCAGACCTCTGAGCCCTACAGGGTTTTTATACCATGAGCATTTCTTCAATTAGTAATGGTTTGGATGGTGTTTTTACCCCATAAAACATGAGCTTCTTTCTTTCCTCTCTCTCTCTCTCTCTCTCTCTCTCTCTCTCTCTCTCTCTCTCTCTCTCTCTCTCTCTCTCTCTCTCTCGCTCTCTCTCTCAAGCTTTTTTGTTACATGTATTTTATGTTATTTAAAGAGGAAAATCAACATTTTGAGACCCAAATCAATCTCACTGAGGAGGTATGACTAAATATGTTGGTGATTCTTCATTTAAGTATTTTATAGGTGGCTTTTGTTTGTACTTGGCATTTCATTGCATAAAAAGAAAAAACAACCTGTGGGATGATTGCGGTGATAACGGGGATCGGATGTATTTACACTACCAGATGTTTGTCTGGAAGCAAATAATGAATGCTTTCCATGATGCCAGACCTAAGGCAGGCTAAGCCTGAAATGGGGGTGGTAATTGGTGGAGTATCACATTTGGAAGAGAAAAACAAAAGGCAATGGGAGCCTTTGATGGGATTAGAGTGATGAGACAAACTCAAAGAAAATCCAGGAAGGCTTTATCTTTGTCCCTTCTCTCCAACCACAGGGGCAGATTTGTCCACCAGACAATTTGCTGAAATAAAACACAATGCTTTCGAATTATTACAGCCTTTCCATCACCACATTCCTCAAAACAGTACCCTTTCAGGATGAGATTCTCATCAGAATGTATTTAAATTTTATTAACCTAAATCAGGCAACATAATTGTTCAAACTAATTGTTCAAAGTAAAGGGCCGACATTGGCAAGTTAATACCAGCCAAGACTGATCCAGACAGTTCTCTGTTCTGCCCAAATAGAAACGAGGACAGTGGAGAACAAAAATCGACTCTGATATCATGGTCACCCTGCTGTGCTGTCGATGGTCTATTCTGCTGGACCCCCAGCTGTTTCCCTTGGTTGATCTGAGCCTCCCAGCTGGGCTGACCACCAGGCTGCTGCTATCAAAGCGACTTGATGTCAGGCACAATCGGTACCGTATATAAGCTTCTTTTATGAATATTTCTCTTCAGGCATCATTCAGATGAGATATGTAGTGGCTTTGCTAATTATTTTGATTCATCTAGTCAGATAATGCTGAATGCATGGCGCAATTCTGGAGCTGGCCTGTCTTATCTATAGCATTCTTTACTGACTTTTAGGCCTGTAACATGCTCTTGTAGATGCAGTTTGACTGATTATTAAAATGGGAATGTAAAGTTATCAGATTCATCCTAGTGAAAAGAAGCAAAGGATGAGCTGTGACTCATTACAGACCATCACATGATCTGTAAAGGTTTCAACTATGAAGTTTGCTCAACCTAATTAAAATAAAATATCCACATTTACCGTTAGTGTTTGACATTACTGATGCACAGTACATGAAACAAAATATATTATGAGAGCATTCGGCCACATTTGGAAAACCGCAATTTGTTTTTAAATTGCCTGTCAGCTGTAATGCATTACACTGAATAAGATTGCATGTTGTGTAAGTATTACTTTGCAGTTTAATAATTAATGCAAATGTTCTATTATGAAATAAATTACATAAAGCCTCAATAAACAAATCAAATAGTCACATACTCATGCAATATAGATAGTATATGTACATGACCTGACACACACACGCACACACACATACACACACACACACACACACATACTTTAGTATCATATTTTTACATCTTTAATGGGCTAAAATACTTCACAGAGTCACTTCAAGCTGCACTCAATCATTTCAGTGTTTCATTATTAAAAGAAGCATTTGAAAACCTGACAGACTGGAATACCCCACTAGAGATTACATCTTGTATAAATCACTATTGCTGGTGCTGGAACTCACTCATTAGGGTCCACTCATTGCTCTACCTTGTTCAGATTGTTGTTCTTGTGCTGGTATCCTTCTTGCATCCTCCTCCTGTAAGGTGTAACCATGTTATAGGAAGATGCTGTAGTATGTTTGATATTGTAGGATTGATGTATTATTATTGTTTTCTATTATTACTATTATTGTCCAAAGCATAGATGGCAGTAATTCAAACTAGGCTGTTGAAACAAATTAAAACTATAGAATTCCACAAAATGTATTGCATACCATAACCATGGAACTGAGGAAAATAAATGGAAGAAAAGAAAAAGTAATAAGGTAACAGTCTTCTTTCACATACCTGTCTTGATGGGTAAATGGAGCACTGCTGCTTTAGTATTGATTTTGACTTCAGCTGGGAGGACAGCTGAACTGAAGGATTCATCCATCGGTTGTTGCATTGGAGGTATACCTTGTGAGAGTGTAAGAAGATGAATGAAGTCAGGTCTAGGTTCTCTTGCTGCAGCAACATCCCTCCTTTAAGTGGGTCAGAATGCCACCCACAATCACAATGAATGCTGTCCAAGCTTTCTAGTAGAGGGCCCTCAGGCAACCCTCCTTGTGCCATCACCTTATCATGGTGGTTTGTGTGTCCCGATGATCATAAGGATTAATTTGTCTTTATGGCTTTATGCCCCTGATAGTGTCCTCAAGACAAACAGGTCCTTGGTGAGGGACCAGAAATAGTATCTTTCAATGATCTCATATGATGAATAAAATACACAACAAATATGTGGATCTTGATTTCTTATGCCCGAACACATGCCACTCCAGAGCTAGGCCTATGGTGGGGTATATTTGGACATGTTCAAACTGATTCATCATCCCTGGCATACGATATATGGGCTCAACCCCGAAGTAGGAGAATCTTGCTCATATCATGATGCTTCACTGTCAACTAGGGTTGCCACCTGTGTCTGACAAAAATCCTGTAAATATTTACCATTGAATCGACCTTCCTGTTTGTAAGCAATGCCTAACCTTTCACACATTTAACGCAAGATATATATCACCCTTCTGTGCTGCAATTGTATAGCGCTAATTAGTATTTATGACACTTACTAGTTATTTGTTTTGTAAATTGCTTGATTTAATTCCTTTCCAATTATGTTTACTTTCAACATTTTTTGTTGTGGACACTGGGGGCAGTATTGAGGGGAAAAGGGGGGGGATAAATAGGTTCCGTTTGCCTTTGTGGAATAAAAACAAGTAGTGTATTTTTCATAGTCTGTAAGAATAACCAGATGTAGCAATGTAAAGTATAATGGTCTTAGCCACATAGCGTATTTCTCCTGTTACAACCAGTCATTGTTAAAATATATCGAGCATTTATATCAGGGGTGTCAAACTCATTTTTTTCGCAGGCCGCATTGTAGTCATAGCTTCTTTCGGAGGGCCATTATGACTGTCAACCCAAATAAATGTATGAGCACCTCATATTATATACTATAAAAGCTACAAAACAAACTGACAAATAACTCGTTTTCAAATCAGACGAGTAAAAACTGGTCAAATATTTAAAAGAAAAGGTATTATTAAAAGTGAAGACAATTTGCAATTCTAGTAATGACACACGAATTTGATGCACAATTTGTCTTCGCGGCCACATAAAGTGATGTGGCAGGCCGTATCTGGCCCCCGGGCCTTGAGTTTGACACCTGTGCTTTATATTTTTTCATTACTGGCCTGTCACCACCTCATGTAGCAACCTTGTCATCCGTCTTTCCGTCTTTTTAGTCAATGGATCTTTTCTGTCTCTCCTTATTCTACACACTCTCCGTTTCCACCTCACCATTCCGAATGAGGCATCACCACCACAAATGAGTATACTACGTCATTATTCTACAGCCAATAAGGCTGTGCACAAGTTTATGAATTAAACTGAAATACACATTTTGCACAACATGCACAACATGTAAAAATATTTTTTTCTTTCTTCCGGGACAGACCATGAAAATCCGGGACAATCAGGAAAATCTGGGACAGGTTGCAACACTACTGTCAACTGTGGCTTAAATTCAGAGTTTGGGGCGGCGTCCATTTCTCTTTAGTTGATGTGTTATCTCCAGAATTGTAACCTCTTCTGCACTTGTCTCATTTAACAGAGTAACTGTGTGCGTGTGTATGTGTGTGTGTGTGTGTGGGGGGGGGGGGGGGGGCTGTTCTTGCTGTAAATTAGTTTCATGCAGGTGTCTTCTGTCACAGCGCTTGCAGGTAACTCCAGACTGTCTTTGATCATCCTGAAGCTGATCAATGGGTGTGCGTTCTGCCATTCTGATGGTTGTTTTCTTCTATGCGTCTCTGTTCTTTTGTTCGTTCTGACACATTGGAGATCATTGGAGATGAACAGCCTATCATTTTTGCTCCTTTGTATAAGCTTTTCCCGCTCCAATTGAAGATTTAATCAAACTACGCCTGAATCTCGATCTCACATGGACATGGTCCAGAATTTGGGAATCATGTTGTATAGAAAGACTTGGTATTTTTATAAAGGCATGTTTTTAGGCAGCCCAAGGGGTCCTTTGTTACATTAATGTAGGTCTGGCATGTTCTTGGGCAACCGAAGGGGTCGTTTGCCGTGCGTCATTGTTTTCCACACACATCAATTTTTTTTGACACTTCATTAAAATGGAAGCAATACGCAAATGACATTGATTGAGTTAAGTTATTTTTATGCTATGTGAATTGGATAGAAAAGAGAATAAAGCAGCCACTTATTCTACAACTATATCCGGCCATGCTTTTTGACATGTGAGTGACTGTGTGGATGAGGTGCTTCCACAAGCTTCCCCCTTTCTGAATCAAAATCACTAGCTATTCATATAACACTATAATAAAGCAGTCATAAAGATGGAACAACCTGACTTTGTATTATCAAACACCTTTGAGTTGGTCATGGAAAATTATAATTTTATAACTAGCGGTAAGGTTTAGGCATTAGTCATTTAGCTTTGTACGGTCCTTATATCATCCATTTAAAATACTAATAGTACTTGAAAATGTATTTACGACAAAAAAAATTGGAGTCCATGACCAAACAACGTTAGACAAAAAGTCGTGTAGCATTAAAGCGTGCAAAATCGAGATTCAGGTATACACTGTTTGTCTGAACAATGTCTGTAATGTCCTCTGGCTTGTAAAGAGTAAAAAAGCATGTTGCATGGTGTTGGCTTCATCCTTAAATAGGGGACAAAATTGACAAACTCCCTGACTGAATGCCATGCTACTACTATTGTGAACACCTACTTTACTACACTTTCTACCAAACAGATTTCAAAGTTTTAAGACCGTGCATATCATGAATGCTTGGTCTTGTTGGATTTGTGAGAATCTACTAAATCTATAGGTACTTTGTTTCCCATGTAATCATAAAAAATATACCTCAAAATATACTCAAAACCTGGATTAATCTTTTTTGTCACACAGCAGTACTATTATTCTGAGCACTACTGTATGTACAAATAATCCACCACTGTCTGCGTGTCTGCATTTGTCACTGAACAAGCAAATTACACACCTGGAAAAGCCACCGAACTGTTCATATTGCCTGGTTAATCCAAGGCTTTAAAGTTTTCCAATCAAGTGCGCAAACATTTTGTTTCACATAAAACATTTCCTGATTTTTAAAGTTAAAAACTTGAAAG
The DNA here is from genome assembly GCF_059516105.1 of Syngnathus floridae. Classification (NCBI taxonomy): domain Eukaryota; kingdom Metazoa; phylum Chordata; class Actinopteri; order Syngnathiformes; family Syngnathidae; genus Syngnathus; species Syngnathus floridae. The sequence continues at coordinate 15,052,415 of NC_142417.1, read as the reverse complement.
ATCTAAAGATCTGTCATGACTCCAACAGTGATTTAGCATTTGTGCGCAAAAGGCAAAGAATATTACGCATTAATTCATGAACGAGGACCACTGAGAGTAAAATTGAGGGACGATAGGAAGGAACTAGGCACAGCTGGGCTGTGACTGGCTCAGAGTGGAGAGAGTTCTAAGGGGGTGACAGCAGCGCTGACAGGATTGATGTTAGGGATGAGAATCTTAAAATTGAAGAAAAAAGAGAGGGGGGTCCTCTCTCTGAACAAACAAACAAAAGATAAACAGGAATACCGAGGCAGGGTAAGGAAAAGAGGCTTTGGAGATCAAGCCTAAAAATTATCCTTTGGGTTTTAGATGATGGACTGTTCTCAATGTACCTAGTTAAACCTACCGCCGTTCTAAGAAATCAAGATTTAAATATTGTACGGCAGCGGGGTATTTCAGAAAACGGGTTATGTGAAAACTCTGAGTAAGTTACCCCGGAAACGAGGGAAATTCTGAGTTATCCGTTCCAGAAAGAGAGGTAAGTTAAAGTCTCGGTCAGTTACTGCGGTAATGTTTTTTGCAAACGACAGTTTTCTTAACAATATCGGGGATGCCGAGCATTACGGGAAGGCAGCAGTGTGTCGAGCAGTGAGGAAGGTTACCCTCGCACTGAAACTCCTGTTGCCAATAATGGTGGTGTTCCCTGGACACAAACCTGTTAAGAGGATCAAAGGGGAGTTCTATAAGTTTGCAGGTGAGTGATTATATATTCAGTTATTGTTAATTATGATATAGACCTGCATTCTGCTGCAGCCTCAGAGTGGAATCAGCAGCATAATTACCGTATTTCCGGACTATAAGTCGCTCCGGAGTGCAAGTCGCACCAGCCATAAAATGCATAATAAAGAAGGAAAACATTATATATAAGTTGCATCGGAGTACAAGTTGCATTTTTGGAAGAACTTTATTTGACAAAATCCAACACCAAGAACAGACATGAACGGGCAACAACAGGCTAAACGATACGGTATGCTAATGTTACATAAACAAAAACGAGGAGCTGAGAACGTGCCTGACGTAACATTCAACATTCAACAGTTATTCAAATACCTTAAAAAATATGTACAAGAAAACATAAACTTTACAACTAACTCATGTCATTCTCTGCACTGTAAAGATAATATGCGTTGCAGGATCACTTATTACAAATGCCTGGCTCAGTACATGATTCCAGGATCTACCGGGAGTGTAGTCTGAGCAACAGATTTGCATGTGGTAAGAAAGTGTACACATATGTTTTTGTTAGTGTACATATGTTTTTCAAAGTCAAAGTCAAAGTCTGCTTTATTGTCAATTTCTTCACGTCAATACATGCAAAGAGATCGAAATTGCGTTTCCTACTATCCCACGGTGACAAGACATATTACACATTCAAGTAAACAATACAAAAAGTAAAACTAAGAAGGCACATACAATGAATAAATAAGAGCAATGAATAAATAAGAGCAACTTGGTGGAAATGGTGCAATTGTGCATACAGCAGACAGTCAGTATAATAACGCAAAAGTACAGGAGGAGTAGTGCAAGTGGAGTGGTCCAAGGCAGCCATCGTGGCCCAAAAGGCCAGGACGTCATGTAGCCGAGGGTGGAGGGAGAGGGGGGAGAGAGTTCAGGATCCTAACAGCTTGGAGTATGAAGCTGTTGGTGAGTCTGGTGGTGCGGGGAGCGCAGGCTTCTGTACCTCTTCCCAGAGATGTGTTTGTCATTGTATATATGTATATATGTTTTTTGTGTTATTCGGGCCAATAAATGCAATTGCTATACAGACTAACCTTAAAAAAAAAGACCCCCCCCTCCAAAAAATAAAAATATCCTCTTTTTCAGAAACCCAAATCTGGTCACCTTATTCAGGGCTCCATTGATAATGGCTTTTGATTGTGGTCGTGCACGTGCGTAACTCCAGGTTTATAAACTCAGACTTAATTGAACTACCGTATTTTCCGCACTATAAGGCGCACCTAAAAACCTCCAATTTTCTCAAAAGCCGACAGTGCGTCTTATAATCAGGTGCGCCTTATATATGAACCAATATTGAGCCACTACAGCAGGCGTGTCCAAAGTCCGGCCCGTGTGCCAAATGTATATATCTTATATATGGACAAAGTTTTAAAATGGGCCATTCATTGAAGGTGCGCCTTATAATCTGGTGCGCCTTATATATGGACAAAGTTTTAAAATGGGCCATTCATTGAAGGTGCACCTTATAATCCGGTGCGCCTTACAGTGCGGAAGACACGGTAACTCAGATCAGCTACTCAGAGTTGCCCATCTCAGAGTAAGTCAACTCAGAGTTCAAGGATGGACTCAGAGTATGTTCAACCTGCTTTCTGGAATTCCCCCCAGGTGTATCAAGAGGTGGGTTCATAATGATAATATTTGGGAATTAGGAGAAAAGGGAGAAAGCATCTCGACTGAAGGGAACGGGATCGTCGAAGGTGGTGAGTTTGAGCTGGGTGGATATAGGGGGTAAGAGGCGGAGGAGATGTCTATGGAGGCGATACAGTCAAGGGAACGTCAAGTAGTAAGAGATGGGAAGATAACAAATAGGAGGGGGTTTTGAAGCGTCACTTTCAGAAAAAAGTGCATGGAGGATTTATGTCATACTCTGACAGAAATTCAGGCGCACAGCTTTGATGTGCAAAGGGCAGAGAAGGTGCGCAAGGTGCTGAGTGGATCACAACTACTACACACAATATTGGAATCAGTTAACCTACATTAAAACAAATTTCTGCAAACTTACAGTAAATTTACATCGGTAGCTTGCTTTGATGTGCAAAGGGCAGAGAACGTGCGCAAGGTGTTGAGTGGATCACAACTACTACACACAATATTGGAATCAGTTAACCTACATTAAAACAAATTTCTGTAAATTTACAGTAAATTTACATCGGTAGCTTGCTGTTTATATAGCACTTGTAAAATACTGTTAAATATTCATCCAGTTGATCCATACTATCTAAATCAGGGGTCTCAAACTCCAGTCCTTGGGGGCCGTATTCCTACATGTTTTCCAAGTTTCCCTCGTTGACTCCCTCCCTGGAGTTTGAGACCCCTGATCTAAATTAACAGTTAAATCTGTATGTTAACAGAAATAATAGAAACATGTATAAATTCACAGCAAAAACTGGATTGTTGATGTTAGAAGAGTATCTGTATTTTTTAAATGTAAAATACTGTTAGATAATATTATCTATATTATATTATTTAGGCGCCACATTTCTATCTCCACCGCTTGACAGAAGCTACATTCCAGTTTTTTATTATTATGATACTATAAATACCTTGCAGTAAAATTATCGCTGTCTAACAATAAAAAAAACATAAAAACACTAGATAAGCACCAAACATTCCAATATTGCTCGGTTTCCCCATCAATATCACAATATCATATCATTGACTGATGTACTGTTTAACCTACTACTTATTGACAGACAGGTGACTAGTGATGCATGCATGTTTCTGGATGTATTTGTTATAGGGTAGAAGAAGCACAAGAAGGTACAATACAAGAGACATGAAACTACGAGCGGCCATGGCTCACAAGGTAGGTAGGTAGGTAGGTAGGTTGGTAGGTAGGTAGGTAGGTAGGTAGGTAGGTAGGTAGGTAGGTAGGTAGGTAGGTAGGTAGGTAGGTAGGTAGGTAGGTAGGTAGATAGATAGATAGATAGATAGATAGATAGATAGATAGATAGATAGATAGATAGATAGATAGATAGATAGATAGATAGATAGATAGATAGATAGATAGATAGATAGATAGATAGATAGATAGATAGATAGGGAGGTAGGGAGGTAGGTAGGTAGGTAACCAAATTTCACTGTGTCAAAGTCATGTGTTGTTGGGGTTAACACGTAGTTTATCACCACCAGAGTGTGAATGGGCAAGTACATTAATATCTATTGAGGGCGCTTTGAGTATGTGACAGAAAAGCACCAAATAAATCGGATGCATTATTATTACGATTATTATTAAATAGCTGATTTACTATCAAAATTGACAAGTACTATAGAAATATCATAACACCATCGTTATACTGTCACACATCGTAATCCAAAATACAAAAGTAAAATAATTAAAATAAACAGTAGATGCATTATGACATAATAGCATGTTACAAGCGTCTTTGCTGCCAGTAACTTTGTGTTATGTTACAGAGAAATGTTTATTGTGCAGGTGTTGGAATTGTGACGGGAGTCAGCGTGACATATAGAGTCATGAAAATTGAGGTGCCGGTACAGCAGGTCAGAGTTGAAACTGTAATCAGCAGGGAGAGGGAAACCATTGGAGAACAATAAAAAAAAGCAACTTGGCAAATAAGGGAGTGTTGATTGATACAAAAAGACTCAACACATTATAGATAGATAGATAGATAGATAGATAGATAGATAGATAGATAGATAGATAGATAGATAGATAGATAGATAGATAGATAGATAGATAGATAGATAGATAGATAGATAGATAGATAGATAGATAGATAGATAGATAGATAGATAGATAGAGATGAACAGCGGGCGGGTGGGCTGGTGTCACTTGAAAATGAAACCATGCACTTGATTCAAGTTGATTGGTTCGAGTTGAGACAATTTCCCTCAGCACCATTTTTCTCTTCACTTGCAAGATGGCATCCAACATTCCTAAGGTAGACAAAACCTTCACATGATGGTATTTGAAGAAATCAAATGGCTCAGAACTTACTTGTCACTAGAGTTTTGGCTCATATTGTTTAAAACAGATTGTCAGATGTTGCAGTTTCTAAGAAAAAGAGGATGATAAAAAACTTTTAAGTTTTGCTTTTGTTTGAATTTGCTCCTTTTAAGCATATACATATACCCACACTCAAGCAGACTAGATGGCAGCGGTGTTGGATGGTACCGCGTTACAGTGAAACCTCTACTTACAAACTTAAATCGTTCCTTTATTTGGTTCATAAGCATTTTTGTCCCAGCCATTTCTCCAAAAAACTCCCGACTACGGAGAAACCTGTCAATACAGTAGGCTTATGTACCGAGACGAACACAGGAAGAGGCTGAGTGAAGGATAGAGACAAAAATAAATAACTCAGTCACCTCACAGGTGATTTTTTTTAAAAATAATTTTTTGGGTTTAGACGTCGAATTTTGTTCGTAAGAGGAGGCAAAAAAGTATTGAACCTCTGGTTCGTATCTCAAAATGTTTGTAAGTTTAGACATTATTGTGTGTTCAATGTTGCTCGTTCTGCATCCATTGCAGCCTGGTCGTCCGTGGAGGGGTTCCTCCCATCTGCGGTCCCATCTCAAGGTTTCTCGTTTTTCCCCAGTTGAGGTTTTGAGAGTTTTTCCTTGCCCTCCTGGGAGTTAAGATCAATGTGGAGACTAATTGTCAACTGTGGCCATGTGAAGCCATTTGTGACATGTTTGTAATTAAGAGCTATATAGATAAAATTGACTTGATTTGACTTCACCTAAGTAGAGGTTTCACTGTATATTGCACGAGCTACTCTATATATTTTTGTAAAATTATTACTTTGTCCTGCAATGCTTTTTCTATTTTGGGACCACAACATAGATTTAATCACTTATTTTAATCAATAATGTCATCCAATAAATCATTTACCAGGTGAACTGTTTCTGAGGTCAATCAAAAAAAACATAATTTCTCACCTCCCTGTGGAAATGATCATGCAAATATGAATTCATTGCCTATTTTTCTTGTCCTTCGGCGATTTACTAGTATTTGCACAAAAAACAGAGACATGTCTTTTTATGTGCTTTGAGTTGACTATCCCTAACAAAAGTATACACATACTGGACACTTGACAACTACAGAATTTAATCTTAGTCCTGTAATTTAAATATACAAAATGTACAATAAATGCAAGGGTGAGACTCCAGGTATGAAATGGCAGAGTGACCTTTACTTAAAAGGAAACTCAGAAGCCAGAACTCGGCTTGTCACATCTACATGTCTTGAAGAGTCATCTGGAGTCCCATCAGTAATCTTCCAAAGTTCAAAGCCTGCAGGCTGTTTGACTTTCAAATACACTTACTGCTGGTTTGTTTATAGATTTTCAGCATGTTTACTTCAATAATTAGGATTTTTATCCCCAATGGATGCTTCACATTGCAAGTGCTCAATACTTTCTGACAGAAAATTGTGGGCAAATATAGTTAAATACATGTAGCAAATACATGGACTGTGTTGGATTCATGCATTCTAAGCTATAAGTACCAAACCTTTATGTTCTAAGGACCAGTGTTACATGAAGCATTTATTTCCAGGGGGAAGGGTATGCAAGATGCAGTGTATGGTGTCACTGAATATTCACAAATGTACATGAGCACTGGAAATTGAATGTTGTGCCCCTATCATGTCTCCGCTCCTCGGTGGCGTCGATCACCACGCGGAGTGGAGCTAATCCATGCCTTTTCCACGTAGCCCCGTGTGTCACATTGTTCGTTGTCATGGTGTCCTTTGGCGCGTCTGTGCACTCGCCTCTCCCTGCCTGTGTCCTACCAGTAATCATAATCACCGTTACCTGCCACTTGTTACCCCTGTTGTATTTAAGCCTCTGTCACTCCGTCGGATCGTCCTGTTAGTTGTCCATACCTGTTAGTCCCTGGTTTCCTGTTTGTCCCAGGCTGTTTGTCTGCATCTTCCCACGTCTGGTTCCTGTCCGTTTCTGCTGCCCATACGTTGCTGTTCTCCTGCCTGTTTGTTCCCCTCATCACGTCGTCCACCACCCTTTTCCCTTCAATAAACCCTGGTCCAAGCTGCATTTGGTCACCCCGCTCCATTCTACACGTGACAGCTCCAGTTCATGACTGTCATCGCTTTTTTTGCACACTAAAATTGGAATTGAAGCTGGCTTGACCTAAGTCAAGTTTTTACTGGTGGCCAATTTCTAGTGCTTGTGCGCACCGCTTCTGAGTGTGTAGTCAGCTAACAAAGAGCTTCCACATCACTTGTTGCTATTAATCTGTAACTCAGGTAGTGCTCTTTTGTTTTGGTACTTTCTTTGAAATGCTGCTTTATTTTGGTGGCATTTCATTTTGTGACCCCTCTGATGTCTTCTTATTGTCTCTTTTCCCCATTTTGAAGAAACGTTTTAGTGAAAATTGTTTTCTGATCATTGCAAGGTTAAACGTGTGTGACTGATAAATAAAAATATAATTGTCCATTTGTGTTTAGTAAAATCCAGAATGGCTATTTTTAAAATGTATAAAGTTATTTATGTTAAGTCAAAAATATTGTCTTCAGTTCAATTTCGGTTCAGTTACATAAGTTTATTTGCCATTTGCAGTACAAAACCACATTGGAAAAAAAGATGCAAGTTGCACTGTCAAACATCCATTCATTAAAAAGACATATAAAAAGACAATCTTAATAACAAAAAACACAGAGTATTTTTTTTTCATGAAAGCAAGATAATGTATAAAGTTAAAATTAAGATACACAAATTAAAAAGTAAGGAAAAAGTAATGAAGCCTGATAAAGGCACCAAATACGTACCTCACAGCTTGTGGGGGAAATAAAAACTTTTCCTGCAGAAACATTGACTTCATTTCATTTTTAAATAAAAACATTATTATTAAACAGGTGGCACTGGTTAGCATGTCCGCCTCACAGCTCAGAGGTTGTGAGTTCGATTCCAGCCTTCCTGTGTGGAGTTTGCATGCTCTCCCCGTGCCTGAATGGGTTTCCTCCCAGATTCCAAAAACATTCATGCCACTCCAAATTGTCTGTAGGTGTGGTTATGAGTGCAAATTGTTGTTTGTCTCTGTGCCCTGTTATTAGCTGGCAACTGCATATTACCCAAAGTCAGGTGGGATAGGCTTCAGTACACCTGTGACCCTCCTGAGGATAAAGCAATTCAGAAAATGGATGGATGGATAGATTATTCTTAAACCAGTATATACACTTCCAATCAAAAAACTGATGAAATAAGTTTTATGTTAGGTGGAATTGTCACAACTGCTGAAAGTACAAACTAATTAAATTGCAATTAGTTGAATCAAGTCATCAGTAAAGTAACTAAATTACTTTTTCAAGGTAACTATAGCAACACTGTTTTGAACTAATGGGTGAGCTTTGAATCACTGATGTTGAAGCGATTCACTTGCCTGCGTCACTTCAGGCCCCTCTCTGTGATTCAGGGTCTGGTCCAGTCCAGTCCAGCGTGCAATGTACCACAGCTGACTATCAGCTCTTTAACACCTTCAACCGATTGCACAATTCGGAAATTTAATAGAATTGCAAACTTTTTCAAATGTTTTGATACACTGGAGAACATGTGTCACCTTTTAGAGAGGTTTGGCATTATGTGTACAAACATTGTTTAAAAAAAGACAAAGAAAACAACAGATTATTTTTGTGTGAGAATGCTTTTAGAGGACCTACTGCGTCAAACAATAAATCAGTGCATTAAGCAGTCTCAATCTCTCTTCTGTCAAGAATAATTGAGCCAGTTGTAAACTGCTTTTTTTGGTAGCTTTTACCATCCATAAATACAAAGGGCTGCCCACTTTGTTTGATTTGCATGGCCCGAGATACTCTTGTTGATTGCACTCTCAATCATTTTAAATAAAAAGCTGCAAGAGGTGAATCATTTCAAGTGTTGTCCTAAAGTACACCTTTCACAGCAAGTGATAAATGGAAAAGCAGTAAGTGGGAACTGTAGAGGTGGATAAAGGGAATATTCTTTTCTTTTGTTATTGTTTTTTTAATATTATTTTAAATATTTGAACATACATTTAATAGTATCTGTAAAAAAATCATATTTTATACTATTATGTGCCGTATTATGTGTCAGGAACGGATGGAGCAGGGCGACCAAGTGCAGCTTGGACTAGGGTTTATTGGCGGAACTCAAAATACAGACTCGGTAAACTGACATGACTTAACAAAACAACATGACTTCCCAACCAAAACATACTTGAAACCGACAGGAACCAAAAGGACATGAAGACAACAAAACAACAATGATCCGACGAGGGGTAAGGGGCAGACAGGACTTATATACACAACAAGTAAGGCAGGTGGGAACAATCAAACTGATCATGGGCACACAGGAGGGAAGGGGCGAGCACACAGACAGAAACCAAGACAACCGACACATAGTGGAACGGCTGGGGACAAGACGTGACATTATGCAGCATTTTCAAATCAAATGTCTCTTATGGGAAGTGGCAATCTTGATTATAATTTCATTTCATGTATGCTGGTACTTCAGAATTGAAAGCTCAAAAGTAATACAATTCAGAAAACTGAAAGGTTAGAATGAAAATTCAAGACTATCAAACCATTTTGAAGTAAAATGTGAGACCCTGCGTCAGAAAGCTTGGGCTCAGCTGTGTATCTCAAACCTGCTCAAATTAAATAGCTGGATTACACATTAAAAACACGCAAGAATGGGCATGTCAGTAAGAAATGTTTTCCCCTATTAGTTTTGTTTGCTAAAAAATATGACAAAACATACAAATAAGCCACGCCTTGTTTTCCTTCATTAATTTTCTTTTGTTTTGTGTAATGATACTTTTGTTACTTTTAAATGATTTTGGTGACTAAGAGTAACAAAAAAACAAAACACAAGCTGAAGTCTATTTTTTGTGCGTTTGACAAAAAGACAATATAGTTACCATAATTTCTGGACTATAAGGCGCAACTGAATATAAACCACACCAGCTAAATTTAGGGGAAAATCCTGTTTTGTTCATCTTTTAGTTGCACTGGACAATAAGATGCAGGTGTTTTAAATAAACTGTCCTCGTTTCTATTACCTGTATTAACTAAACAAATCCTCTTTCAATATCATAAAAATCATGAAAAATCCCTAGATAAGCAGCACATATAAGATGCAGGATTCCAATTTTGAGCAAATAGTAGCGCCTTGTAGTCCAGAAAGTAGGGTACTTAACGGTGTTTTTTTTTTTTTTTTTACTTCTCAATGTTTAGTCTACTAAGTACCACATGACCCCACGGTGGTCATGGGCGGGCTGGAGCCTATACCAGCTGCCATCGGGCAGTGGGCGGGAGACACCCTGAAGCCAGCCAATCGCAAGGCACGCAGAGACAAACAACCATCTGCACTCACACCTATGGGCAATTTGCCCAATCGGCTGACCCGCACCCTCCAAACTGTAAGGCGGACGTGCTAACCAGTGCGTCACCGTGCCGCCCTGTCTACCAAGTATTTTCTCAAAAATCATTCAAAACATGGCATTAACTCGCCTAAGGGAGGCGTCATTTTTGCTCTCAAGTCGCAACATGTGTCTGCCTTGCTTGTGTGTAACCCTAATTCCATAAATGTCATGTTAAACAGAATACCAGGCTTTACTGTTGCTTACACACACAGTGTTTAAAAAATCAATAGGGTTGACTTCCGCTTTAAGGGTCTTGGTCTCGTTTTAATTTTTATTCAGTCTTGTCTCAGTCTTGGAAAGGGCGGACTTTGGATTTTTTTTTATCAAGACTGGTCGAGACCAAGCAAGTACTACGGTGATAAGTGAGAAACGCAGAATGCAGGTGCTGCGGTTGCTTACCTGTGTCGTTTGGATTGCCATGAGCCCTACACACAGAGTGGCTGTTGCTGACTGGAGATGCAGCGCCCTTGAAAATTTTGAAAACATGTCAGCAATTAAGTTTAGCTTACGAAATCATAGAGTCAATCAAAATGTAAAAGATAAACACTCTGCAGTGTGCACATTTCTGTGGTGCACTGTATAAAAAAAACGCTGGCGCAACATCCAACTTTTATCTTAATAGGTGAAGGTACCATTCAATTAAGATAAAATTTAGATAACTAAAATCAGAACATCTCATTCAAAAAATTTTTGTTAGTGTTCAGTGCTAATGGTGGCTTACAGTAAGGTTGCCAACCTGGATTTCAGAATCAGAATCAGCTTTATTGGCCAAGTTTGTGCATGCCAAACAAGGAATGTGACTCCGGTTGATCTCAGCCTCTGTACAACATGTAAGTGACGAAAATTTGTGAAAAACACTTGACCAAACGTTTGCGGCCTAGGGCTCGGGTATTATTACCAGTTCAAACTAGGGCCTGACCGATTATCGTTCTGCCGATTAAATTGGCCAAATATAGCTCTTTTCGTAATAATCAACATCGGCTCAAATTAGGCCGATTATTCTTGTAGTATCACATAAAATGGTACATACATACTGAAATGTGTACTTGGACTGTTTGTCTAAGTAGAGCTGTGACTTCATTTAACCTTCGTTTTTTTCTCAGTAACCTACCAGTTTGTTCAGTTTTTGTTTACGTTACATTGCTAAGGTTTTATTTGTACAATGACCTATGTTCAGTTTGCAGAAACAAGTACAAGACCAGACGTAATAATATATTCATCAAGTATTCTTGGTCTTCTTGGGTCAGTCGCACCCATTCAAACTGTGAAAGTGTCACCAAGTGAGAATTCTAACGGGTTTTTTTTTCGCACTGCTGAATTAAAGTTTCTTTTCCTTCCTCATCTGTCGTCTCTCCTCCCTTGTCTATTCAAGTCACCAACCGAGACAATTTTAAATAACCAGAGTTAGACTACACAACAAAGGAAATAGAATTTGGTTTTTATATGTTCGCCTAAAAACAGGACTTGAGATTTGTTTCCCTTTAGGGACAGCTGAGAAATGATTAAGAGGAATTTTCGAACTTTCAAAGAAGATGGCAGATGTCAAAACTAGTAGAGGTTAAAAAGAAGAAGCCATTGTCTGGCTAAAAGAAAAAAAAACATCTATTGAACTTAAAAGAAGACAAAATAACTCCTTTGACTACATAAACAGAAGTATCACCACATGAAGTGAAAAGACCTTATGCCATTCAGATACTTTTTTTTTTTTTAAACTCAGAAAAATACCTTTACGTTTATTAGAAGATTTATCATAGTGGCAGTTTGACCTGGAACCAAATAATAATTAAATGAGAAAAAGGTCGTCCCTTTTGTTTAGCTGAGCTCAGGAAAAGGGACAGAAGACAATTTATTAGCTCCCATGAAGCAATTATAATCAACCATCTGTGGGGGTTGCTGTACAAGATCCTTTTCCAGACATATTAAGCCATGCATCCCCCTCCAACATTCCGACAGAGTTGGCACAGCTCCTTTCTTCTACACATACTCTCTAAACGAAGACTGCTGACAGACAATAAAGGCATCAGGCAAATATGCAAATGAAAAAAAAAATTAAACACCTCATCAAAAACTGAAAGTATAGGAAATCCATCTGTATAAGATAAAAATTAACACCATTCAGTCATAAACACTGCAGGTTTTCATGAAAAACTACACAATAACTAAAGTTTTACTTGAAAATATTGCTTAGTCTGTACTTCATCATCAAGCAACCATCTGGGTTGCCTAATTATGCTTACTGTAATGACTGTGTACCTGTTATATAACACTTTTTTTCTTTGAAAGTGCATTTCATACCATTATGCCGTTTTGAAATGATGAAAAAAATAGTAGTGGCTTCCTTTGTGTGTTTATACATTGCTATAAAGTTCCCACACCACGACAGGTTTTATCACACTCACATGATGTTTATTCAATATGCATGAGATGGACAGATTTGTATTTTTAAATTATACTAGCCCATACAGACGTGCAACGTTTGTCAGTGATTTATAAAATGGGTTTGACTGCTCTCAATCCACGACTCAAATTTGTGAATTGTTCATTAAGCTGTAACCATCTTTTAAACCTAGCAAAATCTTCTCCTGGCATTCATCCACGATCAAAACCTTGTATTGCAGAATACTAATGCATAGTTCAGTGATTCAAGAATCTGTGGGCAAATCCTGAAACCTGAAAACCTCCATGCATAATTTACAGTACATATTCACTAGATTGCGCACACTAATTGATGAGCTTTTGGCTTTTGTTATGCTGCAAGATAAAAAAAAAAATCTAGTGAGAGGCCAGTTCATCCTGTTCACAGTTGAAATTGCACTGAGCAAGGCACTAAACCCAACATGCACTTGGGCACAATGCAATGGCACAGTCCCAACTGTGACAGCTCTCTTCAGAGTGTAAATTGAATTTGCCCATGCGGTACAATTAAGAGATTAAATTTTCAGCAGAACAAAACAATGTTGGGCAATGTAATATTCAGCTTTGGATGAAGCTTCTGGCTGCAGATGCTGGATAGCAGGATCAAAGCATGATCACTACACTACGCACTTTGCTGCACAGATCTTGGAATGAGATTCTGGAGCCGGCAGCAATTTTACATCCCCAGAATCTGGGATTTCATCCTATCCTCCAGGATCACAACACTGTCTCCCACAGAGCCAGGATAATACGAGTACTTCAAGAATTTGGAAGTGGAGAGGACTGAACAGCCCGCTGTAAGTACAATACAAACTTGAATCCAGTTGAACACTTGTGGGATCAGTTTGTATGTTGCTGAGTGACTAACATAAAAATGCTGGTTGACTTTCAACACTCCTAGTTGAGGATTGGCTGGTCATTCCACAGCAAAATGTGACCAGGCTGTTAAACAGCTTGAGGAGGAGATGACAGGGTGGCTATGTTAAAAAATATCTCTACTCAGCAGTAATTGATGTTGATGTTAATTGATGTCATTGAGTAATGATGCTTTGTCATTTGGCACACTTAAAAAAGTTACAATTTTTAAAACAATAGTTAAAATTTACAACGCCGATTCGACTGCAGTTCACGGTCTCTCCCCCTCCCCCCCTCCCCGGCTGGGGATGGGGGCTAGACGGAAGGGGGATTCTCCCATCTGCGGTTCCTTCTCAAGGTTTCTAATTTTTTCCCAGTTGGAGTTTTGTGACTTTTTCCTTACCCTCCTGGGGCTTAAGACCAGGGGATGTTGAGAATAATTGTCAACTGTGGCCTTTGAGATGTTTTTGTGCTTTAGGGTGATATAAATACATTTCACTTGATTTGAGTATTTCAGATAGACCAGATGAATTGTTTCAATCGTGATTTTCTCAGCCACTTCATGCATAAATAGGTAGTATTTACTTTGCTCCATATATTTTCTATTCATACTGAAAGTCAGTATAGTATTGAATGATGCCCTTTGTGACACCCACTTACATAACATACACTTTACTCTGTACCATTGATCTATAGCACTTACTGGTCTTTAGTTTAAAAATAAAATATAATCATTTCATTTGACACTATAGTGATAATTTTAGCAAACAAATCAATTCGCTGTCTGTGATCTTGAATGTAACATCTCCCCCCCTCTTATTAGTTCAGTACACTGTAAAAAAAGCTTACTTGAAAGAAATCTAGAAAGGTTTTTTTCCTCACTCAGAAATTTGAAGTAAATTTCAGAGAGATTTTGGGTAAATGTTACTAATTTATTTATATATATTTAAAAAAAGCCAATGTCTACAGTTTCCTGGTTGCAAAACAGCCAGATTTCTATCTGCACCATCCATTCAATGCTGTTCGTCTGTTTGGTTCTCAATACTTGATTTATTTATTTTTTCTAAAGAATTTTATTCCAAAACTTGTAAAAAAAATATATATATTTTTTGAGTGGAAAAACATTCCAAGTTTCTTTTATCAAATACACTTCAATCGTTTATATGTAGTGTAATTAGCCATTGCTGAGTCACAATCAAACTGTGTATCGTGAACAGACTCCCATCGTAATCGGTCTTTGATTAGGTCCAGTTGTCCGTATGGTCTCCTCCTCTCTTGTCTCCCTCAGTTGCCATTGGTTAAGCGTGAGGCGGGCTCCTGCATGGTGAAGCCTGCTTCGAGGAGGCGCTGCGCACAAACCCGCAACCAAAGAAAAGAGAAGATGCTTTTTCTCTTTCCTTCAGCTGTTCAGCACTTAAGCTCATCTCTTTCAATCAGAGCTATACGTGCCGTCTCTACAGACGGAACTTGCGAGGTCTGGACTCGTCCAGCAAGGAGGTGGCGGCAAGGGTGGGTAGCGGAGGTCCTGCGAACGGCCAGTCTCGTATAACTGTGGACCACTACGCGTCGGCATGGGTGCGCTGAAGAAAGGACGCCACCTTTACACGGCGGGTCTTCTACTTTTTCTGTGTTGCATGTCATCTGTCATCTCCAAAGGTAAGAAGGATTTCTGTAGCCACTTTGCATGGACACTTCGGTGACTGTTTTGAAAAATAATCCCCCTGGATGTACCATTCCTGTGGTTACGCACCATGACATTTGTGCAAAATGTGCGAAGACGTGGGATTCTGTAAATATAAACTACAGTCATTTTTCCTTATCAATTTTGATGCTCACTCTCTTTTCTCAGGCTCTTTTATCATTTTGAGTTGTGTCCCGATGTGCAGCCGAGGTTAATCTATTGATTGGCCACCCCGTCACTGTTCGCAAAGTTCACACTATCTTCTCGATCTTCTCCACATTCTAGTGTTGAATTACAATCAACCCTTTTAAAAATGTATTATTATTATTATTATTATTAACCCCCCCAGTATATATGTATATCTTAAATCCGTCACCCCATCACGGTGCAACAGGCATACCGGTTCATTGCCAAGTGGGATGATATACTAGAATTAAAATGTGAGAGTGGAATATTATTTCATTCATAAATTTATTTTACAAATGTACCCTTAAGGAAACAATGTGTTCCTTGTTATTCAGTGGGGTAAGAGAAAGCTGGCCGCGACTTAAAACCATCCCGATATGTCAAGGTTTTCCTCCGTTTGTAGACAGAAACTGATCCACTTGAACAATATTGGAGAAGTAGTCACTTTACACAATTTCAGAATTCATTTTTTCAATTGCTGTCGACTGAAAACGTTTGAGGTAAAAAGACGAATACAGAGGTTAACAATGATGTTGACCCTAAGACATGGAAATGCTCTCAAATATTAACCAAAGAATTAATGTAAATCGTGTTTTGGCAAGATAAAAACACAGAGGTCAGGAATTTGTTAAAAAAAGAATAGAAACAAACATATATTAAGTGACCCTTACACGTATGATCGAAAGGCTTAATTAAGGAAATTGAGAAAAAATGGTTTGTGCTTATGAATCCTAAGACAGTTCATCTGTGAAAGTCAGTGGGGGTAATGTCACAGCTCGAGTTTGCATGGCTTCTTCTGGGAGGGGCTGACTGATTTTAATAGCAAAATGAACTCGGAAGTCCACCATAATTTTATAGTTTGTCTGCAATTTTTCAAGAAAGCTGCAATGAAACTGAAATTAAATTAAACTATGTAGCGCGATGTCCCAAACAAAACACACTACCAAAACAGAACAAAAGCCAATCAGGAAGTTTTAGAAGGGGCCAAGTCCGTATCCAGACTTAAAAGCAGTGACAACGGAGACTGAACAAAAAAAATTTTTCAGTTACTGAAAGAAGTTTAATTGAACAAAACTGGTGTAAATACCTATTCCTCAATACACGGCAACTTTATCTTAGTAATGTGGTAATGTGAATAAAAAAATAAGATCACAAGCTAGAAAAAGACCAAATGAGCTGAGAGAAGAATAGCTTGCTTCCATTAATGTGAAAATTAGAAGCCTTCCTTTCAATACAGTTTTTTGCTACTGCTGACAGGTAGTTGAGTTGGAGGTGACAGACAATTGCCACGTTCAAACACTGAATACCTTGCTTCCTTTGCCAACGTCCTTCCATCATTGTGATGCGAGAGTTTTTGTAACCTTTTGACGTCAGATGTTTTCAGCCAAGAGCAAAAGCAGTAAACATGACCTCACAGTATACATGACCACATTTTCATCAAACCTTGTAGAATAACACCCTCTATAAACTACCAAATTTTCCGCACTATAAGGCGCACCTAAAAACCTCAAATTTTCTCAAAAGCCGACAGTGCGCCTTATAATCCGGCGCACCTTATATATGGACCAATATGGATTTGTGGATGAGGACTAATTTATTAAAGTAAGCTTTACGTGTTTATTCTGTGTGTTGTGTGATATTAACGTTTGAGCAACGTTGAGTTATTGATATATTGTTATTGTTTTCACTATTTTGAGTGTTACTATATTGCAGGGGTGTCCAAGTCCAGTCCTCAAGGGCCGCATTCCTACATGTTTTTCAAGTTTCCCTCGTTAAACACACCTGTGCAGGAGCCTGATCATTGAATCAGGTGTGTTTAACAAGGGAAACTTGGAAAACATGGAGGAATGCGGGCCTCGAGGACTGGACTTGGACACCCCTGCTATATTGTGAGTGCATTAACGTGTGAGCAACGTTGAGTTATTTATTCTATGCGCTTTATAATCTGGTGCGCCTTATATATGGACAAAGTTTTAAAATGGGCCATTCATTGAAGGTGCCCCTTATAATCCGGTGCACTTTATAGTGCGGAAAATACGGTAATTGCTTTTCTAATATATTGCAAATACTGAATTACTTTTGTCAACCCACACATGTAACATTTTCTCTGAAATTCTAATGACGCATGAATCTTGGGAGCACAAGACAGACTCTACGCTTTTAGGCATATAATTGCTGTGTCCAAATTTACAAGCTGCGTCCTCCGAAGGCTGGAACTCAGTACATATAAACACAACTGTCGGCGGGTTTCAAACATAGAGGTGAAGAAATGAAGCATTCAAATGCATGGTTTTGTGTGCTTTGGAATTTGTGGCTTGACCAATGGTTACGTATATAAATAAGGTTTCTAGTTAATGTATCCACATTTTTAAACATGCCATTTAACCAGCAGTATAAGAATCATATTAGAAATGTATTTGTTCAGCTTTGACTCATTGGTAACACTTACCGTATTTGCCGGTGTACAGGTCGACTCGGTGTATAAGTCGACCCCCTAAAATTCGACGGAAATTTACGATTTTATGATATATCCTTTGTATAAGTCGAGCTCAATTGTTGCATTATATTAAACTTCAAAATTCAATATGCGAAATTTATTGACGAAATGTGTTCAAATTCCGGGAGGCCGTGCGCATGCGGCTGTTTATAAGCACCGCGGAGGAGATCGCGGCCGGCGAGCTCGCGCACGCCGCCCGGCACCAACGGGAGGCCGGAAATAGCTCCAAGCCGAGCGGATCGGCACTTTATAAGCACCGCGGAGGAGATCGCGGCGCCTCATTGGACTTCCAGCGGCCGGCGAGCTCGCGCACCCGCCCGGCACATCCGGGAGGCCGTGCGCACGAGCCAAGTGGCCGAAAATAGCCCCCGCCGAGCGGATCGGCTGTTTATAAGCACCGCGGAGGAGATCGCGGCCGGCGAGCTCGCGCACGCCGCCCGGCACCAACGGGAGGCCGGAAATAGCTCCAAGCCGAGCGGATCGGCACTTTATAAGCACCGCGGAGGAGATCGCGGCGCCTCATTGGACTTCCAGCGGCCGGCGAGCTCGCGCACCCGCCCGGCACATCCGGGAGGCCGTGCGCACGAGCCAAGTGGCCGAAAATAGCCCCCGCCGAGCGGATCGGCTGTTTATAAGCACCGCGGAGGAGATCGCGGCCGGCGAGCTCGCGCACGCCGCCCGGCACCAACGGCAGGCCGGAAATAGCTCCAAGCCGAGCGGATCGGCACTTTATAAGCACCGCGGAGGAGATCGCGGCGCCTCATTGGACTTCCAGCGGCCGGCGAGCTCGCGCACCCGCCCGGCACATCCGGGAGGCCGTGCGCACGAGCCAAGTGGCCGAAAATAGCCCCCGCCGAGCGGATCGGCTGTTTATAAGCACCGCGGAGGTGGTTGCGGCGCCTCATTCGACTTCCAGCGGGCCGCGCACTCGCGCACGCCGCCCGGTTCAAATTTTCTAAGTGCAACGCACAATGAGATGCATGAGAAACGGCCTTGGTTACCATCACATTTGAAGCGATGAATACGAAGTTAAATTTTATGACTCGGTGTATAAGTCGAGGTCGATTTTTTTCGGCCGGTTTTGGATCGAAAAAGGTCGACCAATACACCGGCAAATACGGTATTAGTATTCTTGTTTCACTTGTCTTTTTCACTCTGTTGTTGAAAAAAATATTTTGCAAACTTACCCATATTGCTCCACTCTCTACTACAGTTATGCACTTGACACTGCTTGACACGCCCACTTGCCCAAGCTGTCGTAAACGAAGATGAAAAAGCTCTGTCACGCGTGTTTGGTGTTTCCGGTGGAGCATTTACTTTGAAGTTCCAGACACAAGTGGCGTGGCGTTGCTTGACACATCAGGAACAAATCGGGGGGGTCGTTGGGTGGCTCCATGTATTAAAAGTTAAAGTAGAGTGTAGGATGGCGTAGAAGAAGAGCGAAGCAATGAATGCTGCAAAGACCTCTTTTTCATAGCCTTTTAACCAATGGTCCGTCTCCATGGAAATAAAGCAAGATTATTATTGATGGTTATTGAAGGCTGCGTGAATTTGGACACGGGCGGTGTCGTCTGGTCATGTCGAAAATGACATCACGTTGCCGCCTTATTGCGCGTTGAAGGACGCTGCCCATTAATTTGTATGCAGCTATTCTGCTTGTCTATGCATATGCGATCCAGGGTGGTGGAACTTCTAGGACTGCGAAGAACCCAGCCTTCGAACTGGCCTTTGGGGGATGCAGCATGTGAATTTGAACACAGCAAATATCTCGTCATGTATATTCAAAAGATTGTTGCATACCATATAAAGGTGCAGTCAGCTACTTAGTGATCCAGTAATCGGCCCTATGAGCCTTATGTTGGATATCCCTGCACTAATCCCAAACCTTGGGATGCATTAGTGCCCTTTATGATGTGTCCCAGTGTGATGTTTTAATTTGTTGAAACAGTAGGGCACAACTGCAGGCAGGCAGTCATCGAGCTGCAGCAGAGTTGATCATTTATCATCACGCTATCACGACTACGCATCACTATAGTCATTAAACCATTTTATGTCACTGGAGAATTGTGAAGAAAATACGAGCCTAACACAATTCTGCTGCCGTGAATGTTTCACTTGTATGAAAATCAATACGAGCCCTAAACATGCTGGCTCAAATAGAACAGACACTGAAATCATCATCGATAAATACGTAGTCAACTTTGAGCTATTTGTATTCCCACAGAAATATAATGGCCCACTGCAGTAATATTTTCAACCCTGTAGTCTTAAATTGCATATGATCTGAAAGAGCTTTAACAATGTCAATACATGCTGAGTATAATTTTTTAAGCAGCATTTATTGGGAATGGACAAAATGTTTTTTCACTGTGAATACTAAGGCTTCACTTGTTTTGACATTCATGGTTGCTGATGGCCCCCAGAGAACTCTATATTGGTGATAAAAAAACATACATTACCGTTCAAAAGTTTGGGGTCACCCAGTCAACTTAGTGTTTCCAATGAAAACTAACATAATTGCACAAGGGTTTTCTAATCACCCATTAGCCTTCTAACACAATTAGCAAACAAAATGGACCATTATATCAATGTTTCCCAACCTTTTTTCATTCACGGAACACCTTTTCATTGGAAAAAATCTCAATGCACACCACCAACAAAAATCTGTTAAGTGTTACACCAGCTTCTTTATCAAAATCAGTTATATTACAAAAAAAGACGTAAAGTCCTATTCCTATATATGTAAGGAGAGTTGAATAATTGAATAAAAATAAATACTATTTATTCTTTAAATTGTATTTCTTTTTTTAAATAAAAATGTCAGTTTTTTACAAAGGTTTTAAACAGTGTAAGGAATAAACTATTGAATGTGATTGTGATTAAAATCCAAAAGAATCAACATGATTTTGTTTACTGTTTTAGACTAGCTCTATAAATATTGCAACGTTAAGAACAAAGTCACTTTTAAAGACGCTCTGCTGCTCTGACAGCAGCTGAGTGGCTATCACAATCTCGACTTGACTGTGTATTTTATGTTGGTGAAAAAATGAAAAATCCAGGTTCTCTGGTTGAACTGCATGCTCTGATTTCCATCGGACCACAAACGCACCACAGCCGTCATAGTGTCACACAACAGCACACACAAAAACTGAATATGTGCCGATGCAATATAATCAAACCGACATAACATGAAATCTCAAGATTCTCCGATTTACCACGCATGCACGATTAGCAAGTGGCTGACC
The DNA here is from genome assembly GCF_059516105.1 of Syngnathus floridae. Taxonomy (NCBI): domain Eukaryota; kingdom Metazoa; phylum Chordata; class Actinopteri; order Syngnathiformes; family Syngnathidae; genus Syngnathus; species Syngnathus floridae. The sequence continues at coordinate 15,031,375 of NC_142417.1, read as the reverse complement.
AGGCCTTGAGCTAACTGACCAGTGGTTTGGCGATCCTGTTTACAATGTGCTCCGTACTTAATATTGGACAATTTCCCACTTCACAGCTGAACATCTCTCACGGCACACCAGTGGTTGGGAAACACTGCATTAGATCACTGGAGAGATGGTTGCTAGCAATGGGCCTTTCTACACCTGTGTATATTGGATTAAAAGAACAGATATTTGCAGCTAGAATAGTCATTTACCACATTAACAATGTAAAGCAGGGGTGTCAAACTCATTTTTGTCACGGGCTGCATTGTAGTCATAGCTTCTTTCGGAGAACCATTATGACTGTCAACCCAAATAAATGTATGAGCACCTCATATTATATACAGTATAAGCGACAAAACAAACTGACAAATAACTCGTTTTCAAATCAGACAAGTAAAAGCTGGTCAAATATTTAAAAAAAAAAAAAGATATTATTAAAAGTGAAGACAATTTGCAATTCTAGTCATGACACACGAATTTGATGCACAATTTGTCTTCGCGGGCCACATAAAATGATGTGGTAGGCCGTATCTGGCCCCCGGGCCTTGAATTTGACACCTGAGGTAAAGTGTATTCCTGTTTAGTTTAATGTTATCCTCATTGAAAAATAGCGATTATTTTAAAAATAAGTGACCCCCCCCCACACACACACACACACACACTTTTGAACGGTAAAACGTTGTCCCTATGTCCTCTTTCGTTTACGACCCAATCTCTTATTTAGGACTCCTTAAGAGCGCGTTCATTCTGAATGGCTCCTACCAGGTTGTGTTTAATTAAACACGGCCAGGTTTGTGGCAGAGCAAGTCAAGCTGGGTAAACCGTTTTTTTTATGTATTTGACCACAGACTATATACAAAATATTAGTCTGTTGCCAGGAGGATCACACACTCATCACACACTCCAAGTGACATACCATCAAAGAATATTTTGGACTTCCGTTACATTATGCAGTGATTTTATGCTGCATTTGTGGAAAGTGGGAAGTCAGACTTTCAACTAGAAAATTTGCACTGGAACACCTCTTTGAACTGGGAGGTTTGAGTTGCAAAGTTGAAAAAAAAAAGGACCCCGAGTTCACCGAGTTCAACAATGGCAACTGTGTGGGTTAGTCAAGCACTACAATTTTGTAATGTCCAAGAATTCAAATTCTTTATTTGGGGACCTTAATGAGATTAAAATGCAATTCATTAGATTAATTATAAATCCTGTATTTTTTTTAACCGCTTCACAGCACTATCGTGGGCAGCCAGGTTCCAGTGGGAGTCAGCTGTATGGCTTTTTGTTTTGTATAGTCAAAATATGCTATTTTCATATTTTCTTACTAACAACTGGTGTGTCACGCAAAAATTTTCCTCACAAAGAACAAAGAACACGGCGGCTTTGCAGTCATGGGACTTGCAAAGCTCACTTGCACTTGGGTGGAGATATAAGCTTTTAAAGATCAATGGTGATTTTTGTATGCAATGAGTCATGAATGGGGCTCCTCCTGTGTAACACAAGGAAACATGGAAAGGCTTTTTATTGGCTTTGTACAATTTTGGTTTGAAAAATGCAGCAGATACAGGTCAAACGATTTGATTTGTTTGCAGGTGGATTTATTTGGTGATTTAATGTTGATTTGTGCGTGTTTGATTTAGCAAAAGCTTAGTATTGTGTACAGAGTAGGAAAAACAATTAGCTGTGGGGGGACAGGGATGAGTTCCTATTTGATTAAGGATTATTCAAATCACTCGGAAGTAGCGGTAACTCATTGCAGAGTATTGCAAATATGTTATACTAGAATGAACATGATATTGTGATTATGGTAAAACCTTACCTTGGGAAATTAGTGCACCTTTTCACTTTCATAACAGGATATGAAAATTTAAAAAAAAAAAAATCATTATTGTGTCAGGTCCTATTAAAGTCAGCAATTGACATACTACATGGCTCTATCTGGCATATAACGCTCCTCAGCTTCAAATGACAGTAGACAAATGTTTTTGCTGAGTTCTGCTTCAATAAACACTAACAAAAATAATTTAGTTGATCAATTATTTCTCATCATAGTAAAATAGAAAACCGAAAGGGTTCCTATGATGTCCGTACCGTACTGTTGGCAGATTGAATAAAAATCATCAGGCTACCATTTGTGACAATGGGTGCAGTTCACTGCCCAGATTTACATTTAAATTAAACCAAATGGTCATCCATTCAGAATGATATACAGTAGTAATGATGGTAATAAAACTAAAGCCCTCTCTCACATTGAGCTAGTTGTAATGTGGAATTGCTGTCATTTGGGACCTCTCGGCTGATACAGTCTTTGAGTTATGTCTTTGCTAGGGTAAAGCTGTACCCTCTATATCGCAAGACCTATGAGTCCTAATGTAGTCAACACTCAGACCTGGGGATCATTTTGGTTTTCTGGCCGTGTGGCCACCTGTAGTGGATATAAAACATCGACACATTAGGTTTGCCGCAAATGGTTATTTTGCTTGTCGACGAGATACTATTAGTAGGAGCAGAGGAAAAACAGACCAAGCTAAATCATTAGAATTTTTTTTTTCCACTATTAAAGTGAAAAGTAACCTACAGAACTCAACTGAAAATATTGCCTCTTGAAAAGGTCATGCATGGTAAAAAATAAACAAATGAAATAATAAATAAATGTCAATTGGACACCATCTTAGAACTTAACCAATCACATTCAAACTTGTGTTAAATATGAGTCCGAACACACTTGATTTAGTGCATCTGAGTAACCCCGAACAAACACATTATTGAGCAGGCTTTTTTAAATTTGCATTCTAGCATGAACCTTGTATGCAAAAACTGACTGCTGTTTAGAACTGTTCACAATTTCCCAGTTCTAGCTAAAGAAAAACAGCCCAAAAGCATGGTGCAGACTTTTTAGAAATTAATGAGTCTTTTGCACCAAACATTCTTTAGGGAATTAGGCTATAAACAAAAATTTCAACCTTGAATTCAATTGACCAGACTACATTTTCCCACTAGTGTTTTGGCGTTTTGTTTATGGTTTGATCAAACCAAGGTTCAACATAAATTATTTGCTCACTTATCAACTAAATTTTAAATGCCTAATATCAAACATGTAACTACTGGCGACTTAATGAACATTCAGGCTTTTGTATTAGGATTTGCTGCACTCTTATTAAACGTATAAAGGATTTCTACATGAAATTCAAGATCAAGCAGAAAATGCCAAATGAATATCTAGTTTGTATATTTGACAAATTGAGGTCCTGTGATAAACCCCCATATGGATGTTTGTTGTTCATCAGGTTGAGTTAAAAAAAAAAACACTAAAGTGAGCTTAAAATAGTTTTAGCCGTTAAAATATAGATGAAAGTTTATGTCACACTTAGATTTCTGTCAAGGTCTATGTTAAGATTGAGTCATTAAACGTGACCATATACGTTCATAATGTTTTTGCTGTTTGTTGCCTTTTTACTTTTCCGTCATTGCGATGAGTCTGATGTAAACGATGTAGAAGAGGAAGCTTCTACTTCCGGAGTTAGCGGAGTTATTTCAAAGTGACACAGAGGATAAAGATTTCATTGGATTTGGTGATTTGGAGTGACACCGATGGTTTGATAAACATGTTAACATGTTTATGCTACATATGCTTGTGCTCTTTTTCTTCTTTATCATGCATTTTATGGCTGGTGCGACTTTTACTCTGGAGCGACTGCTCATCATCAAACTTTTTAAGAAAATAAGCAAAATAGTAGAATTAATATGGTAAATCTCATATTAGCAGTATTATTGTAAATGCAAGCAGTTTATTCTATTTTCAAATAGTTTTAGATCAATTAGAGAAAAGGATTAACATGAATATTATTAGGAATCCTTACATGTGTGTGAGATTATGCTTTTATGATCATTCATATTTTTCAATTCTCAGTGGAGCTGTTACAACACAAACAAAACAGTCTTTGCTGAAAAGCATCGCTAATATGTTTCCCCACAGTAATTGAGCCTTCTTTACAGATCAAATGGGGGCACTGCATGATTACACAAGCGTGTTTTGCTTAATATTTGTGGTTACAGTCAAATGCACCAGATGCTGGATTTTATTAGGCTAGTTTATCATAGGCAGCCCCATGACCTCCCTTTCTCACTGCCATAAGGCATGTGAGAAAGTGTGCCATCAGTACAAAGTAACCCCACACGTATGCATTGTCACTATGTGCAGTTTATTTGATGGCATCCAGGTCTGTGCTCTCTTTTAATAGAAATGTACAAGTCCATCTCTGATCAAGCTGACGACAATTTGATATTGTTATCAAAGAACAATCTTCTTCTTCTTGATGTATTATCTATCAGTCATGGGTGCAATCTGTGTAAGCCCATCTCAAATAAATGGGCTTTTGAATGACTGGAACTTTTCTTTAGAATCTCCTTTAGTGTAATCTGGTTCTAATCAATCATTTAATGCAATTTTCTTTTTTGGGATGCTTTTGGATATTTAGGTTTTGGCAGCAACCACGTTTAGTGACTTTGCCTATCGTAGTATCGCTATGAGCTGGCTTTAGGCCTATTGCATAGATTAGTGGTCTAACTTTTTCATCCCCGATGTACAGTATAGCAACTCAAATGGTTCGGCTGCTGTTACTTTACCCAGTCTCATGGCCTTGGGGTAGCTGTTCAAACATGTCTCCCCTTCATCCATGGTGCACTATAGCACACCCGCTGGGACAGAACAGTGCTTCAGGACAAGTTGTGATGAATGGACTGTCCAGCTTCAGTTCCAGCTTGCTGTTTTCTCCCCTATGTGGAGGGACTCATGGCCTTGCTAGCGGGTAGATGTTAGTCATTGGCCTGTGCTATTTGTGACCATAGGTTGACATACCATGGTGCAGTAGAGTGCTAAAGGGGCTTATTTTACAAATAGACATTAACCTGCCCTTGTGGTTGATGCAAATGCAGGCTCACTTTTGAATGGCATTGTCTATATTAACAATACATCTATTATTGTGGTTGTACTTTTAACTGTTCTCTAACTTGATGGGTTTGATGTCAGGGCGAGTTGTTTCTATATAACCTGTGCGATTACCATCTATGCTGTACTATCACTTTCCTTGTTAATAGGTACTCTGACTCTTAAGGGATCCTTCGCGAGTTTGTTTTTCGGCTCAACATGGCATATCCTATGCATTTTCTTTATACTTCTTTTTTCTCCTGTTGTTGCCCAGTCAAGGCACCTATACAATAGATACAGACAGCAATTCATGCTGGCACTGTCATCGAGTTGGAGAAAATCCCACGCTGACTGCATGACAGTCAGTGAGGGAACAACACTCTGGCTGACTGAGTGTATCATTTTCATTGTATTTGCATACGAAAAAGCAAAGCTATTCATGCAGCCTAAAATTAATGTTGTCCCATTAATCATCAAGTATTTTGGTTCGTGTCTGTTAAAACTGTGTAGTATACTGGGTGGGAATTGGATTTTTTTGGAGGGCTCAGCTCAATAATAAAGAAATCTTTTAGTGTTTGTGTGCACAGGACTAGCTGTAGTCAGCTCTACTAATCATTAGATAGCTGGCCAGCTCTATGTCACCTTGTCTTTATGTTTGGCCTTGCTGTACTTGCACTTTTCCCACACGATAGACTCACACAATTTTAAAGCAGGCTGATGTTTTGAAAAATGAAAGCATCTCAGGCACAAAGTGAGGCAGTGGCAAAAAAATGAAAACGTCTGCAACAGCGTTTGAAAAATATTTTCTAAAGTTTTGTTCAGGCTATTTTAGATTAACAGTCAGTGTCAATTGTGATGCAGTGGTTTACATAGCAGTTGTTTTTTTTTTTTTTAATTGTGCTGGACTCCCTCCAGTAACAAATGCCTATTTTTCAGTGTGAATTTTTTTCTTTATGTGAAGTTATGATTGATTTTGTAGGTCACTGGCGTGCTGGAGCCTATATTTTAATTTAATATATTTCCAAACCCTATTGTCTGATCAATAAAGTCATTCTATCAAAATAAACTTTTTCATTCTGATAATTAACCGATAATCCTGCTGTTAATTGTGTGTGTTCTTAATTATATAGAAAATGATTATATTTAGTTGTGCAGTTTCAGTAAAACAGTCAACTATGACCTTATGTTAAGGTAAAAATTGATAGGTAAAGGTAAAATTCTAATAGAACACTTGTCAAACTTCTTGCACCTGTTTAATTTGAAGTTACTGGTGAGTGTGAAGTCTCCATTTGGAATTATCACATTGGTACACTTAAAAAGTAATCTAAAAGGATGTTCAAATGTCTGCTTGACCCCAAATAGAAATCTGAAAAAAAATCACCCATATCGTCACAGTGCTGATTAATGAATTAAAACATAATTATTTTTTACCCTGTCCAGAAGGGAATTTTCAAGTGGAGACATGACAAACTGCAAAGAAAAGAAGACCAGCAACACTATTTATGAGACCTGTAATCTTAAATTTGGCACCAGTGGGCTGTGACAGAAGCCACTAATCATTTCCACCAGGGTTGTTTAATGGTCGCTAACATTTGACTACAGTGTATGAATGTGTTAAAATGCTGCACTTCAGTCTTTAATTGTAATATTTTAGGAAGCACCCAGCTTTGAATTCCTGCTCAAAGGCACTTTCTTGACTGCCTTTCTTTTTTATGGCTTATTTGAATTTGACAGTCTGTTCTGGCACTCAAATGGCTGTGTCTCTCATATAACATTACTCACTGAAAGTATCACCCCGGACTGACAAATAATCAGAACCAGCCTTTCAAAAGTCGTGGCTACTGTGAAACTGAGGGTGATATGAAAAACTATTCGAAGCCTGTCACCACAGCAGAGGCATCAAGCGCCAGTTTACAGTGTCGGTGAGGAGCTTCAGCATATTTCAAGATAGAGTTGTGAATGGGAAAATGAGGTAACGACTGCGGCTATCAGCTGTCACATTTTTAGGTGGAAAATGATGGAAAAACCCATCATGCGCTTCGTTTCCAAATACGTTCTGGACGTTCACAACATGTCACTACTTCACTGACATGTAATGTACTTGTAGTTCTCGACTGCTTACCTTGTAATCTTGCACAGTATTTAGTATATATTATATTCCACAGCTTTTGTCTTATTGGACAGTGTCTGTAACTCATCAGTTCCTGATGTGCTTGAGGCGTACTCCTACTGCTTTCTTTTTATGCTTGAAAATTTCTCTGTTGAAAGTCCTTTTGGCTTTTGATACAATCTCAAGAGTTATCCAGGGTCAGCACTACAGTGGATTACTTTTCCTTCTATGGAAACTGATGTTTACTCATCTCAACCTTGTGGGCAAAGCTGCCTCTTTACTGATTTGCTTTGGGTTGTGCCCACACACCATCCAAGGAAAACGGTTCTTTGTTGCTTTGTGTTTGACTTTTTAAATGGCCTAGGCCTTCGTTATGAAACAGTCTGGCGCGCACTGGATCATCGGCCTCGAGCAGCTGCCTGTTTAGTTATAGCTCACATTGATCGCAGTGTCTGATTGAATCAATGTTCGCCACAGGTTATAATTTAAATACATATATATTAATACTCTTACATTTCTCAGACAAAGTTGGGTTTTGGGCAAAATGACACAAAGTTCCTAAATATCAAGTGTTCAAGGATGATCCGTCCGTCCATTTTCAAATCTGTTTAGGGTCATGGTGGGGTGCGAGAGCCTATCCCAGCTGACTTTTGGGCAAAAGGCAAACTACACCCTAAAGTGATTAGCAGCTTGTCATAGGGCACACAAACTGAAGAGCCAAGCAACCATTCACACCCACATCCACACCGTCACTGAATTAGAAACAATCTCACAATGTCCACACGTCAGGCGAGTGTTACCGCTACACCATCTGCGACTTAAAAGATGATGGTTGACCTCAATTTTAGGGTATTTTAACAGAAATGATCCCCAAGAAAGACTCTGTTTCATTGTTAAATTGTCTTCATCCTAAAAACTGTATTTAAGTACAGAGTAAAGTTCCATTTTGCCAATCCTAGCAATCATATGGTTGTTTTGAATATGAATGTACTGCCTTTAATAGCAGTTAATAATGGTTAACATGGTGGTGCTGTTGATGGACACTGCTTGCCTTGTCATTGATTGATATGTTTATTTCGGCATGTACTTAGTCACACGTCATCACAGTTTTCATTTTATGCACCGAACAAACATAGAACTTGCCAAAATGCGAAATGGGATAAAGTAACCTTGCTTAACTGTCCCTCCCCAATTCCAACCAAGGAATGTGTTTGCATGACACAATAAATCTTATTTTGTCCACAAAAACCAAGACTGGCAGTTCTTATTTCACATACAATAAACAGCGATATTACATTTTTTGAATGTTCATCAAATTTTTTTTAGATCATTCGTTTTACCTCACCCAATTGCTATCATTTGTAATCCTTTATATTCATTTATAAATTCCCTCTTCTCTTTCAAGTGTCTGAATGTCCAGAATTGTTTAGAGTCATTTCAAGTCCCAATTTGATTGTCCCATGTGAGGTGCAGAGCATTACATGAGAAACGTGGTCTCCCAAGATACAGCTTGTTACTCGAGTCATCACCCTCCACCAGCTTCCATGAGTCTTTCACATAACGGTCATGGTACAATATTTTTTCTCTTCTCATATTCTTCTTGCAACACCTCTCTTTGAAGCTGTTTTTTATTTGGAAAAGGTGTCCGACGGTTCTACAAAATAAAATGTGTGCAGTTAGTTTTTTGATGTTCACCGAACTGAAGTCTTAGCTATGCTGATGTAACGCGTGATATATCTCTCTTGCCATCTTGAATGATTGTTGTCATGATGGCTTTTGAATGCGTCAGTAACAAAACTTTCTTTGGTGTTTAAGATATGCAGTTTAATATTGTGTTCTCGCAAGAGGGACACATACTGCGTGAAAGCTTTTCTTACGAAACCCCTTTTCTACTCGGGGCATGTGAAATCCATATTGGGGCTGCAAGCCCAAAGAGCCCCTGCAAAGTAGCAAAAATCACCTCTCTACACCAAAATGCTTTTAACATCACTCACATACAGGTCAGGGGTACTCTCAACCAGCGGTTTGTATGAGAGAAGCTTCACCTTGGGGTAGGAAAATCACTTTCAGGCAAATAGTGTTTCATCATGGTTAATAGGTAAGTGCACATATTGCACTGTGTAAAGTATTGTGCATTTTGAATGGAGCATGTACAAAGCCAAATAATTGATCAGAGCTGTCAACTAATGCAAATTAAGACATCTCTTGAGCAAACAATATTTGCTCCTCTGGTAATTATGCACTAGAATGTAAGAAATACAATCCTGCAGTGTAACAGTTCCATCCATAGTAAGGTTTTGTAGCTCAATGTGCAGATTGTGTTGAATAAACTCAAGTCGTTCATCAGCGCTACAAGTGCTTCAGTAATGAGTAGGCCTCTGGGCTTTATGCGAAGTAGAAGGGTAATTGAAGACAAACAGCATTTCTAGACATTTATGTTGCACTTCATTGCCATCTAGAAACATTCTGTAAGGGGTCTGCTGGAAAAAAGGCTGAAAGGCATAAGTAAAACATCTTATGCCAATATACAGAAGAAGAAGAATTCAAACGGATTACATACAATTAAAGTATAAAAGGTTTAATCCATGTCATTTCTTATAATCCCCATGAACTGCATCTGCTTAAGACACATCAAGTGCCACAAAAAAGCAGCGCTTCACTGACTCTAAGCAGCCTTTATTTGAGGCAGTGTGTGAGAAGCTAAAACATTGTACTCTAAAACATTGTACTCTATGTTAAAGCAATAACAACTTTCTCAGAATAATTGTTATGAGTGGAAAAAACAATCCCTCTGTGAACTTTCCTGAGCATGACTGTCCACATTAAGACGTGATACTTGTTTACTGCCATCTGGTTATAATGAGTGTTTCTATGTCAAGGTTTGTCTATCTCCAAACTGAAAATTGGCCAACTGAAAAAATAACAACAACTAATTGCTTTAGTTGCTGTTTGTACGCAGCACCAACTATGGGTAATTTAAATAACCGTTCAAAACAAGTGACAATCTCGCTAATCCACTGCTGCATTGTCCCTTGAGCAGTTTTCTGTGGAACGTCATATGGCTGAGTTATTACACTCACTTGGAAATGTGACAAAACTGCTTAATTTGCTTTAAAAAATGTATATGCAATGTTATTTTTTTGTAATTTAATTCAAATAAACTTTAAGCAAAGGCGCTACAAATACAATTTGATATAATTTATATTTAACTTGGTGTTTTAGCAGGTGTAAAGCAGTTTTAAATGGAAAAATAACTACATTAAATTAATTACCGGTGGAAAATGCAATGCAGTGTCCAGTTTATTAAGTGATGTAAGTTGACCCAATGGTTAACTTAAATCTCCAGTTATTATTTATTATTATTATTTGATGTTATTAGCCCTGAATATACACTCGTCACCACACCTGCATGACGTGCAATATAATATGATGTAATAAAGGTTTATATTCAAAAGAAATCAGAGAGGTATTTATTTAACTATAAGGTTCATAAGGTAGCTGTAGTTTGCAAGTGGTGTAAAACTGCCTTGATCAATTCTGTGAAGTGACCTGAATATTTTGTTACAGCTGCATATAGATGATGTTTTTTGAAAGACTGTTACTCCATCAAGCCCCTATGGATTTCTGTATTTCCTGTTTATCGGTGCTTTGTGCATAGAACAGATTTAATATTCCACATTTTGTGTGCATGTGTGTGCGTGTGCATGCACGCGCAAGTGTGCGTGTGTGTGTGTGTGTGCATATGTGTGTGACTTCAGATTATGCTATAATTTACTAGTTGGCATTTAACTATGATGTGTAGATTTTAGCGAGCCTGATAGGAAAGTCAGTTAAATGTTATTTGTTGGGATTGTCACTGGTCAAATGCCTCTTTTAAAGGCCATGTTTGTCATCATCAGGTATTCGCTTCTAAATGTACCGAACCATGCTCACAAGGGGAGACAAGAGCTTAAATGTCACCCGCATCCTGAGTCGGAAGCCACTGCAGTTTTGCAAGGACGTCGAGTGCAGCTCACTTTGGCAGACGGTGACTTGAAGTTGTAATTGCTTTTTAGTGTCTCTGCGGTTTGAAGCCAGAGTGAATGTAAATACAATCAAATGAGATTCTGATGGTGGCCTTAGAGGATGTTGGAGTGAAAAGTAATATGGCGGAATGATATCGCAGAGGACGACAAAATGCAGTGATTACATTTATTTCCACTGGCCTATTACTGGATCATTGGGCTGAAATGAGTGCTCAGCTTTCTGTTTTTGCACTAGGCCACACCATTGAGAGCCCACAGCACTTTTTTTCCCTCATTCACGACTTGTCAGGAAAGCAGCACGCTTCAAAGCTGTCCTTTGAGAGGTCTTGGCGCATTTTGACTGAATTAATTTGCAAGTAAAAGCATTTTTGGGTGTATAAATGTCATTACTGATTCAAAGAGTTTACTGCATTCTTTTCAAGGATGGATTTTCAGCTCCCGGCATGGCTGAAAATTACTTTCTGGTGTCAAATCAGGATGTGTATGTGTATATAGGATGTGTATATATATATATATATATATATATAACTTATATATATATATATAAGGTTATATATATATATATATATATATATATATATATATATATATATATATATATATATATATATATATATATATATATATATAAGGTTATATATATATATATATATATATATATATATATATATATATATATATATATATATATATATATATATATATATATGTGTCATGGCTTCATGCTATTGGAAAAACAAGTTATATTTGCATGGGTGGAATACTACAAGGATTTTAATTAGAATACTGTACAATACTGAATACTACTAATTTAAATAATGCGAACAGTCATGTCCATTTGAGAGTATACTGCAATGATATCAGTTTTGGTAATGTCGTCGTACAAATATGTATGCTAAATCATCAAAAACTGATTTTGGCTCTGCATTAATGGCGGCATGGAATGAATTCAAAACTATTTTGCTTCAGCCATTTGTCATTACATTTTGTCTCCAGTGCTTCATTGATATTGAAGTATTGTTCCAGTGAAATCAAAACAGGTTTTATGGAATTTGATCACAACAGCATATTTAATTGAGGTTTAACAAAATCATCATATGAGGTCAGATGTAAATTAACATTCCCATTCTAAAAATCATTTGATGATGCTGAAAAACACCACACACGTCATCAAGAAGTATTGAGTACATGGCCGCTTAGTACTTGATAGACCTAAGTGTAAACTACAGAAAGATCCATTTGATGTTTGTGTAAAACAATAAGAAGGCAATCAAGCATCTCCTGCATTTAAAGTGTCATCTCATTTAGTGACTGTTGACTGTGTTGGCAGTGACTGTTTCCTCAATGGTCATCATTTATTGTAAGCACCCGGTAGAACTGAGTCAGACATCTATTAATTGACTGTACCCCATGTGAACATTTGCCACTGAGCTCTAGAAATGCATAAAAAACATTGAATTTCCGGTCTGATGTGTTACTTACTACTCGTTTAAGAAGTACCGTATTTTCCGCACTATAAGGCACACCGTATTATAAGGCGCACCTTCAATTAATGGCCCATTTTAAAATTTTGTCCATATATAAGGAGCACCGGATTATAAGGCGCATCTTCAATGAATGGCCCATTTTAAAACTTTGTCCATATATAAGATATATACATTTGGCCCACGGGCCGGACTTTGGACACGCCTGCTGTAGTGGCTCAATATTGGTCCATATATTAGGCGTACCTGATTATGAGGCGCACTATCGGCTTTTGAGAAAATTGGAGGTTTTTAGGTGCGCCTTATAGTGCGGAAAATATGGTAGATTATACCTCAGATGTTACACATGTTGGATAGCATGTAGTAATGATACTACTCGAAGTTGTTCCAGAAGTAGCGTTGAGAAGTGAAGCTGTCGCGTTTTGAAGCAATTTGTCTAATTTTGTCCAAAACTACATAAAACCAAAAAAAAAAAAAAAAAAATTTGCTTCAATTAAATCAAAAACGACCAAACCCACTATTTAAACATGAAACATGCTTATCGATGATAGAAGAGCCAAAGTCCCGGAAATATTGTCCCAAAAGTTAATCAATGCAAATGTGTCAGGTTTGAATGGAGCAAGGGAACCATGTGCAGCTTGGACCCGGGTTTATTGAAGTTGCCGGCTGGGTGGCATGTGACACGAATACGTGACAGAACGGAACGATGGCTATTGTTTACAAATACAGTGTGACGTATGGAAGTGCACGCAGGCACCTGCACCTACCGTGTCATTGCACATGTCCCAAAGATGAACTAGTGTGATGTTCATTACTGAAAAAGCTCGCTCTTAAAATGATCCGTCGTCGTTTTCATGCTTAACATATTTTGTCTAGAAAGTATTTTTTTGGTATCACCAATGTAGTGACCATTTCTGAGACCATTAGACACAGGACTTAAATTCTGTAGTATTTTGTGGAGAGGTTGTCTAATTTCCCAGAATTAGGCTTAAAACACGGGTGATGGCTGCACTGTTTTGGGCTTTCCGCTATGCTTTTGAACACACACCAAGACAGCCTGGTGTCCGAGTGAGTGGAATCCATCCTGTATTGTCTCGCAGTGGTTTCTTGGGCTTAGCCGACTGCTGCTCTCAATGATTGAGTTTCAGTGGTTTGAAGCTGTGCTTCCAATTTCTTGTGCCTTGCCTCCATCAAGGTAAATAAGGTGCATTACATGATGTTCTACTGTCATTAGGGGAGGCAGCAGAAGCTACTTAATGGAAGACAGACAGAGCTGAGAGGCAGTGACAGATGAAGCCAATGCCGATACCTCACTTTCAAATAAATGTATATGATATAATTAAATATATAAATAAATAAATAAATAAATAAATCTATATATACAGTGTATATATATATATATATATATATATATATATATATAACATCCACTTTCCCTTGTATAAAAATGTTGGACTTTAATTAGTTTTGTTTACCTGTTGATATTTCAGTGCGGACCAAAGAAAAAGAAAGTGGACAGTGAGTGCTGACTGTTTATAAAGAGTGGACAATGAAATATTAAGTCAGATAGATGTATGTCTGATATGCCAAGAAGCAAGTTTCAAATTTTTCAATTTTCACCGATTCACGACCTCGTCCATTGGGCGCTGTTGAACTGGACCGCCCTTACACCTGTCTATGGACCCCGTGGAGGCTATTTTGTGTGTTTTGGGGTGTTCTCTGATATTGAGGGGTGCTGGTTGGCCGTTGATACTTTTTTTCCTTTGTCTTTTTGCTTTGCTTTGCTTTGATGGCTTTTATCTTTCGCACTTTCTGGCTTTCTTTGTGGTGCCATTGTGTGGCAGCCTTATGAGAGCCTATTGAGTTGCGCTCATGCCATCTGTGTGTCTTTTGTATACCCACTCTGTGGTATGGATACTGCTGGGGCCTGAATTTCCCCACCCCCGCGGATCAATCAATGTTCAATCAATCAATCAATACAATATCAGCCGTCACTTAACCATCAAACTATGCAAACTATGAAACCAAGCAGTCATCTCAAGAACGGGTGGCGACTGCACAGAAGTTGGCGGCAAATTAACAGATTTAGCAGAATTTTTTATTTCATCCACAAACTGCAATGTCGAGCAGTGCAGAAATGTTTGCAATTGTGTACTTTATACTGTACTAACATATTTTTAATAGTGGAAGTGATAGCAATCTTGTTTCCAATTTTCCAAGTTGGACCCTGAATTGAAACTTATTCAAAACAGATGCATTCTGCTAGCTTGATAGGTAACTATGTGCTATTTTCATCAAATTATATTTTTTCCTCCTCTTATTTGTCACGTACTTGCGCCACCTGCTACTCGACCACGCCCCCTTTGATCAACGGAATTGCCGCCGCCTGTCGTGTGCTCATTGAGTGCGCTATATTAGCGCAGCCAGCACAAACCCACTTATCAGCCTGTCTCGTGATGTCACTTATGTAGCTCACCAGTCCTTGTAAGCCTGACTCCCTGTGCCATTTTGGTACGCCCTTTGATCCGTCTGCCTCGTCCGTCTGTTTGTGCTGCCGGTTACTCTTCTCCTAGGAGTTTTCCAGTCCACAGCCAACCCGTTCCAGTGAGAAGCCCAGCAGAGCGCTATTCCACCAGGTTCGCCATTCAGCCACTCTCACTGGACAACAACACCCCAGTCCGATCGCCGCTCCAGCGTCCCACCGTTCCCTTTCCTCCCCACAAAAAAGTCTGTGTCGCTCAGCATTTGGCTGTACTGTCTGTTCCATTACATTATTGTCTCAAATAGTGTGTGAACACCTTATTACAAACGCATTACCTGGATGCAAGCTATTTTGCACATTAGAAAGGAGCTGTCCATGGTGCACACGTTAGTAAATCGGTTTATACATTTGTTTGTGTGTGCTTACTGTGCTATGAGGTTTGTGTAATACTTTAGTATATCTGGCCCAAATGTACCTGGCCCGGCCCCTCTTTCTAATTTTACAACCCAATGTGGCCCACAAGGCAAGAGGCTTGATTGGTTGATTGATTGGTTGTTTGATTGATTGATTGATTGATTGAATTTTATTCATCCCACAGCAGGGAAACTCACTTGTCACAGCAGCGCATATGAGTGCAAGAATAATACGAGTGCAAGAATAAAACAAGTGCCAGAATTACAAAACAGGGTAAATAACAGAGAAGGACAAACACAAGTGCTGCTAGTACGAGACGAAACACAAAAGAAAATGGATGGCTGGGTGGATGGATGAATGGCTGGGTGGATGGATGGATGGATGGATGGATGGATGGATGGATGGATGGATGGATGGACGGACGGACGGACGGACGGACGGACGGACGGACGGATGGATGGATGGATCCACGCTGAGATGGATGTTCAGTAAAATACTTTGCATCTCAATTTTGATCATGGTTGACGTAGCTCCTTCAAACTTAAAGTTCACACTCACAGGGGTCTGCTTTATTGTTTTGGAAGCTGTATATCATCTTGCAGCACCGTGCTGTGAAATAGAGGATGCAAGGCACCACAGAAAATGGGACTGCAGCCAGGGCTGGAATGAGCTATTCATTAGTCTAATATTACTCCTGTGTATTGGCTGCTTTATTATGCCTGTGAATTTCTTACCAGAGAGACAGAGATGTAGCGACTGTAATATTAAATTATTTTAAACACCCCCTTGGTGCAGCAATGGTAAATGAGTGTTCTAATGTTGGTTGTTGAACATTTTCAAACACATTTAATTTTATCCACTGCTGTTGAGTGCCATTTGAATAGGATTTAGTTAAAGGATGGCAGGAGCTGTGCATTTGACAGGTGCTGTGACTTTGGCCCAGTCCCCATTTGAGACACGGATAGTAACCTGAATAATAAAAGCAATGAGTTCTGAGTTTGTTACCGCTCAATTGCGCTTTAGTTGAAGAAATTATACTCAATTTATCTTTCATATGGTCGGTATATTTTTAGATCGCGTAACCATAAAACCTTTTTTAATGCACTGACAATTGGCGAAACAAACTGTGAATTCCTACAAACTATATACACGATATTAAGCTTGGGCCTGATTTCTTTCCAAGACAACAAAAGCATTCAACCTTAATATTTTCACTGACCACAGTTGGAATGTTTGTACCCAAAAAAATATCCCTTTTAGAGATAAAAAAAACAAAACAAAAAACAGCACGTTTGTTCAATTATTAACACTGCATCATCAAAGAGAGGAAGCAATTTGTGGTCAATCTTTTGTAAAATTATTATGTTATTAATAAGTGATAGTGAAACCAATAATTAAGAAGACAACACAAATAGTGATGGCATCTTAGCCTACCTACTGTTGCGTTTTGTTCAAGATGTCCGTCGTTGAGCAAGGGAAACAAAGATGTGGAGTGACAGTTGGTTCTTTATTTGCAAGATCTTGGGTTGCTTAGTGGAGGTCAGTACACAAGGCACTTCAGCAGATGAAACAACCACGTCATACTCCAGGTCAGAAGGTTTTATACTGTCCACTAGCAAAAACTAGGGAGGGAAGGAAAAACATGTCCTTGTAAGGTAAACATCTGTTCTGTTATCACCTGAATGTTCTGTGTCTATGTGTCATGGAGAAATACCGAGCACTGTGTGTTGTGTCAGCATATGATAAGAGAAGCTATGTAACTATATTTGTGTAAAATAATAACAATGGTCACACATTTGTGTTGGTCTCCCTTCACTACCTTCAGAATTTTGTGTGCATGCGCGTGTGTGTTTGTACTTGATGTGGCGCAATTGTGATGGGAGAGGCTTAACAGACACAGATGTCATCCAATATTACAGGATGTCACATTTGATTACATTTGCGAGCGCCTTTTCTTAAGACTTTCTAAGCAAGACATCTGCAGTATCCCTTATCTCTGAGCAAATGTGTTTTAGTTTCAAGACTGCTGCACTTCAGTGACGTTGCCATCAGATTCTATCTGATGTGGCCCTTCTGCTGTCCCATTGTAAAATATCAGTTATGTATCCAATCTAGAACTACTTAGAAAAAAGGCTGCTAAAGTCGGATTTTAAATAATCTGGTTTGAACACTTTGGGCCACCATAAGACTTTTTCATTTAAGCACTTGCTGAACCAGATTTGATACGTAAATCCTTCTAGTAACAACAATATGTGACCATGTTGTGGTTATTAATGGCAGTATCCATTCTAACTTCTTCAGGGGCACCATTGTTTACATATTGAAGTCATTTACCTTTTGGTGTGACAGTTAAATGTTGGTTTATGAATGACCCTGTATACAAAGAAGTTTTGCTTCGGTTTATGAATTAGGCTTCAATGACAGTCACAGCTTCATAGTGGACCCCTCAGGTGTGTTTAGTTGAACAGTGTAAACATTGTTCACTTGTTTTTTATACATACAGGTGTATATAAAAGTACCGTATTTTTCAGACTACAAATCATGTTTTTTTTCATAGTTTGGGTGGGGGGGCGATTTATACTCAGGAGTGACTTATATGTGCTTTTTTTCTCAAATTTACAAAATTAAAAAATCCGCGATGTAGTGAAACTGCGATAAACGAACCACAATGTAGCAAGGGATTACTGTAAACTGAACTGCAACTGTGGCGCGGTGCATACGCACCGGTGTTGTACATAAAGGACAAAGGATTCGATCACGGGATTTAATGACTTGGAGTGACAGATTGTTTGATAAAATTGTTGTTTATAATTATATGAGCCTGTGGAATATTTTGAAGTGCAACCGCCGTCAGCGGCGCGCACCCAGCCGGCATACAGGACGATTGATGGATTTAATGATTTGGAGTGACACAGATGGTTTGATAATATTATTGCTTATATAATAGTTATTTGATATATACTTTATATATCGTTATATGGGCCTGTGGAATATTTTGAAGTGCAACCGCCGTCAGCGGCGCGCACCTGGCATTGTTGACATAAAGGACGATTGATGGATTTAATGATTTGGAGTGACACAGATGGTTTGATAATAATATTGCTTATATGATAGTTATTTGATATATAATTTAAATATCCTTATATGGGCCTGTGGAATAATTTGAAGTGCAACCGGCATTAATGATTTGGAGTGACACAGATGGTTTGATAAAGGTGTTATTTATGTTATAGTATTTGGATAACTGTCAATGTTACGTCAGGCCCGTTCTCAGCTCTTCGTTTGTGTTTATGTCACGTTAGAATACCATATCGTTTAGCCTGTTGTTGCTCGTTCATGTCTGTTCTTGGTGTTGGATTTTGTCGAATAAATTTCTTCCAAAATGCGTCTTCTACTCCGGAGTGACTTATATATGTTTTTTTTTCACTTTATTGTGCATTTTATGGCTAATACGATGTATATTCTGGAGCCACTTTTAGTCCGAAAAATACGTTTTTTTTTGCTTTTAATTCACCCTCAGTAAGGCTCCCAAAAAAGCTGTTCTCATATTACTAGTGAGAGAAAGACAAAACACACAAACAAACAAAAATGGAATGTAATAATAGCTAAATGTGAATGGCGTTCGCATTTCTGATTTTGCTAGACAGTTTCAGTTTCTCTGAATCTGCCATATGTTTGGGCAGCAGTTGCTCTGCCTCCTGTCCCTCCCCACCAACAGTGCTGTGATCGGGACAGATTTTTAAGTGTGTGTCTGGTGGTTGTATTTCCATTAATTTACCATTAATTAAGTTTTCCTTTCACAGACCAAGTTTTAGAACAAATTAAGTTTGTGAACTGAGCTTGGACTGGAGCACTTAATTTGTTTGGCAATACACCAGATGTTTACAATAAACATTTTAGTAGTATGTATTCATATGGATTTCATGCAAATCCAATTGAATTTAATTTATTTGTCAAAGGACAGTGCATATTACATAACAGTGCAACTGTAAAATATGCCTGAGTTAGCCAAAGATTAACTTTCATCTGCATTCCTATAACCTTGCAACTCAGATGATAACGTAATCCCAAGAATGTCCCGACTTTGGTGGTAGTTTCAGTCTTTAAAATGACTTTGGGAAATTAATCATGGTAAGCATCTCCTTGAAGTTGTTAAGTCTTGTGACCTTTAATTTTAGAGCAACCTTGTGATTAATTTTTACTCCTCTGGTTGACCTTTGCGCATAAGCACATACTGTGAAATTCATCTCTTTCTGCTGTGGTGCATATCATTTCAAAGCGTCACATGTAGGGCACTGGATGCTGTTCATCAGCAAACATCAATGGTGAGATAAATACATTCCTTTCTGCATTCCAAACAGTGTTTTCTGTTTGGGCACTGGCCATCTCTCCCAAAGGCATGCAGAAACACCGCTAACTGACTGTATTGTGTGAAATTAAACACTAACAAATGCACAAGCTTGAATGGTTTCCGTCAAGGCAGTTGTAGGGCAAGTCAAAAAAAAAAAAATCTCTCTCTCTCTCTCTCTCTCTCTCTCTCTCTCTCTCTCTCTCTCTCTCTCTCTCTCTGTATATATATATATATATATATATATATATATATACACATTTGTTATTTTGTACATTTTGAGAATTTGACAAAAAACAATCCCCTGCAAAAGACCCAGGAAAGTCATGCTGGATTATCATTTAATTTTAAAATTTAATTTTTAATTTTAAAATATGTTATTTTATACCGTGATGAGTGAGCTCCTTGTTTGCAGGATTTTACCAATTGCATTTCAAAGAAACATGATTAGGCAAATGAGATTCATGGAAGGTAAATAATGTTTCAAATTTTGAAACACTGATTATTTCTGACGATTGGCTGTAAGAATTTTCAGTGAGAGCAGAAGAGGTGATAGAGCAGAAGAAATTAACCCTTTGGGCCTAATTAACATTTCCTAGATTAGCATAATATTTTCCACTGAGATGTCACCTCCTATTTGGCACTGTTTTTTCAGTAACACTTCAAAGCAGTAGTTGGATTGAAGATATCCCAAGTATCCCAATTTATTTGTACAGATGCGAAGTGTCACGACTCGTCCCTGGTTGTTTCATATGTAGGTTGTCATGGTTTCTGTCCGCGTCTGTGTACTCGCCCCTCCCCTCCTGTGTTACCTCACAATCATTGTAATCTCAGTCACCTGCCTCTTGTTACCCGTCTTGTATTTAAGTCCTGTCTGTGTGTCACTCCCTGTCGGATCATTATTAATGTCATGATATCTTTTTGGTTCCCGTTGCTGTCATTGGTAATGTCACCCTGTCATTTTGTTTCACGTCTTTTTCGGTCAGTCTTGTTGTTAGGTTTTGTTAGTGAGTTATGTCAGTTTACCGAGTCTGTATTTTGAGTTCCGCCAATAAACCCTGGTCCAAGCTGCACTTGGTCGCCCTGCTCCATTTCCACTCCGATTCCTGACATGAAGCCAAACCACTGTTGGGGGGAGGCGGTAAGGGCAGCAATGGAGGTTGTCGGAAGAAAGTGCAGTAAGAGATTACTACTAGAATGACACTGACTCAACAGCATGTGCTGTGCTTATCCCACAATCACTGTTCAGACCAGAGTTAATATTACAGATTTCATCATTTATGCTCTGAGGTCAGCAGGCGGTCTGTGCTTCTCATGGGATCTATTGAATTTTGGCAGGTCAATGGGCTCTGGTGTCGCCTCTTCATCAAATTATACTGTTAACAGGAGGATCAATGACGCACAATGTATAAAGTGCTTTTTGTCTTTTATAAATCTTGTATTGTCTTTCAGGAACAAATGCTGGAACGAAGCGTTGAACAATGATAAAAAAGCTCCCTAAATTTGTCCTTTTTGGAATTGTGAGATGAGTCTAATAAGTCACTAAATATCGTAGCAAAGCTAAATTAACAACTGAAGAAACTCTACAGGTAACGGAGCAGCTGGAGACAATACCAAGAAAGCTAAATGTGAAGGCTTAATTTTATAGAATCACTTAAACTATATGACCATTATTGATTAATTTGCAATAACGATGATCGTTTTTCTACTGGCAAATTGAAAATACTATTGGACTTACTCTGGAGAACTGTCAAACCAAACCGAAAAGGGCCCTAATTGCAGTCTGGATGGAATTACCATCCATCCATCCATCCATCCATCCATCCATCCATCCATCCATCCATCCATCCATCCATCCATCCATCCATCCATCCATCCATCCATCCATCCATCCATCCATCCATCCATCTTCTGCTTATCCGGAGTTGGATCGCAGAGGCAGCAGCTCTAGGAGGGACTCCCAGACTTCCCTCTCCCCAGCCACTTCATCCAGCTCATCCCAGGGGATCCCAAAGCGTTCCCAGCCCAGCTGAGAGACATAGTCTCTCCATCGCGTCCTGGGTCATCCACGGGGTCTCCTACCGGTGGGACATGCCCGGAACACCTCCCCAGGGAGGCGTCCAGGAGGCATCCTGATGAGATGCCCGAGCCACCTGATGGCCACAGCCCCGGTCGACTGCCTCAACAATGGAGGCACGGAACATGGTCCACTCGGACTCAATGTCCCCCGCCTCCTCCGGGACGTGGGAAAAGCCCTGTCGGAGGTGGGAGTTGAAGCTCTTCCTGACAGGAGATTCTGCCAGACGTTCCCAGCAGACTCTCTCAGTGCGTTTTGGTCTGCCAGGTAGGACCGGCATCTTCCCCTACCATCGGAGCCAACCCACCACCAGATGGCGATCAGTTGACAGCTCCGCCCCTCTCTTCACCCGAGTGTCCAAAACATGCGGCCGCAAATCCGATGACACGACTACAAAGTCGATCATCGAATTGCGGCCTAGGGTGTCCTGGTACTAAGTGCACACATGTACACCCTTATGTTTGAACATGGTGTTCATTATAGAAAATCCGTGTCGAGGACAGAAGTCCAATAATAGAACATCGCTCGGGTTCAGATCGGGGGGGGGCGTTCCTCCCAATCACGCCCTTCCAGGTCTCACTGTCATTGCCCACGAGAGCACTGAAGTCACCCAGTAGAACGATAGTCACCAGAAAGAGTGCTCTCCAGCACTTCTTCTAAGGACCCCTAAAAGGGTGGGTACTCTGAGCTGCTGTTCGGTGCATAGGCACAAACAACAGTCAGGATCCGTCCCACCACCTGAAGGCAGAGGGATGCTACCCTCTCATTCACCGGGGTGAACCTCAATGTGCAGGCGCCCAGCCGGGGGGCAATAAGTATGCCCACACCTGCTCGACGCCTCTCACCGTGGGCAACTCCAGAGTCGAAGAGTCCAACCCCTCTTGAAAGGGTTTATACCAGAGCCCAAATTATGTGTGGAGGCAAGTCCGATTGTCTAGTCGCAACTTTTCTGCCTCACAGAATTACATTTTTATCACATTTTCAGCATTTATCTATGGGAGTCTGGCATTTTGGAAAAGAGGTCTTTGTGTTTTTTAATTAAATCTTGTTACCAACACAAACATTCTTTGTTTGGTAGAACAACTTATTGCTTACACTTGTTCTTCATGGGAAAAATATATCATTTAAAAATAGCATGTTTTTCTGTGTCTAAGCTTTATCCAAATTACTATTTAACTTGAAGATGGTAGACAAGAATGCATATTGATTTTTTTAATGCTAAACTGCTAAAAGCATCATGGAAAACTCAGGTTCTTGATCACTTATACTGTCTGTAAGATTATGAATTCTCAATACTTGACCTCAACGACACTTAATCCAGGCATTTCACACCTGGTCCACTTCTTAAGGCTCAGCATCTTCATGTGTATTTTGATTACCGTAATTTCCGGACCATAAAATGCTACTTTTTGTACAAGCTTTGAAACCCGTGGCTTGTAGTCCGGTGCGTCTTATCTATTTTTCATGATTTTTTTTTCTGATATTGTAAAATAATTTGTTTTGGTACTACAGGTGCCAGAATTGAGGACAAAACAGTATTTTCCCCTAATTTTAGCTGCTCCAGTTTATGTTCAGGGGTGGCTTATAGTCCGGAAATTACAGTAATTCTTTCGATTCGAGTGGCTTTTGTGAAATGGGAATTCGAAAAGAGAGCGTAAAGGCTCGGCCTCCCTCCCTGGTTAAGTTGCTGTCCCAGCAACCCGACCTCATATAAGTGGAAGAGAGTGAATGAATGAATGAATCAGAAAAACATAATTACCAGTGGATGAATCAGTATTAAGGGCTAAATAACACATAGACTGGATTCAACATCATTATACAATATGTCTTGGCTGATTAAACAAGTTCATTTCAAGCTTTTGGTCCATTCTTGGCTAGATATAATGCTGCAAATCGTGTTGTCAATGAACAGCGCAAATGCACCATCCGTTAACTGGAATAATCAATCATCAGATTTGCAAAGGAAATCATTCCATCTCAAGAATATTGCTCGCATAATTGTCCCTTGTGCTCCATTTCCTAAACTTGATTTCACATGTGACTCATTCGTAATAACAAAGAGGAGAGTGCAGTTTCCTGCTGTTGAGTTCAGCAAATGTTAAACAGATTTAGAGCAAATGTGTTAGATGTGACCATTTTCTGCACAGTTTCAGAGACTATCAACCAAAAATCAAATCTGACATTATTTTACATAAGCACCTTGCTAATGTTTGTATCCTTTGAACCCTTTGATCCCCGACTACTTCTGAAGGAAATGTGGTGCATATCCCCGAGTGCATGTAAAAAAGACATTTGAGCAAATGTTTAGTGTTGGGTGCACCTGACAACGAGTAGAGAAACCCATTATAGCTGCTATTGTGGTTCGGGAAAAATCCATTATATGATCATTGAGATCAATGCACATGTTTGCATTTTTTATGTCTGCATTTGAAGCAGCTATGGGTGATTGATGATTTTTAGCCTCTGGGTTTCAAATTCTGCTGTTTCTCCAATTTGACAAGTCAATATTTTCTCAGCAGTCACTGTTTATTATCAGTGGGCTTGCATAGTGTGGAGGAACACTATGATAGAAACAGAATGGCAATCAAAAGTGTATGTGGTTGAGGCGATGCAGAACTCATGATCACAAATAGCTTCCGTTTGGCATCAGTCATTCATGGTGAAATGTAAACCTTTTGAAAAATTTTTGTGTAAAATGTAAAACTTTTTTATACTTAAAATTATTCAGGCATTTGTTGACAGCTCCAATGTGGTCTAGTGATGTGCATTCCAGTTCTTTTACATGAACAGAATCTTTAGAATCAGTTCACTCAAAAGATTCGTTCAAAAGAATCAACGGATTATGCATCACAGCACGCACTCGCTTCTTTCTTTTAAACTAAATAAAGTTTATGATCAGCAAAAAGGAGTGGGGTTGCTGGACCAAGTAAGAAGCCAAACCGAATCACTTTAATCTCATCGCTTGACATGACCTATTATCGCAAGACAAGCACAGTGAACCAACCCCCCCCCCACCGCAGCACATAACGCAAGCCTGTCATCAAAGCTAATCAACGCATTACGCATCAACGCACGCACTCACTTTTTTTCTTTTAAATTAAAGAAAGTTTATGACCAAAAAAAAAAAAAAAACGAGTGGGGTTGCTGGATCAAGTAAGAAGCCAAACCGTATCACTTTCATACAGAAAGGAAGTAGGAATTTACCTCATTGACGAGGTTGACATTCCCTTTAGCACAGCACCATCTAGTGGATGCATACCGCAACCCTAATCAACCTCAGTTTGATCTAGTAGTACTATTTTATGCGCCTTTTAATCTAGTGGGCCCTATATATGAAATAATTTCCAAAATAAATAATTCAATGGAGGTGCGCTTTGTAATCCAGTGTGCATTATAGTGCAGGAAATACTGCACCCAAATAGAAGCATAATCTCCCCGCTGTTGCATACCGGCGCATCCCTTCATGCAATAAAATTAGCCGTTAGCTTGGCGAAAACGAGCACGAAAGAAGTGGTTTTTCACTGAGTGGTTCTTTCTTTTCTTGGCAAATCGTAAATCTACATTCTGGTTTACATAGTTCACGTTCATTCACTGACTTGTTCACGCCAGGAGATGCAACACGTTCACTGACTGATCCGTTGATGCACGGGAAGGCAGTTCACTCACTGACTCGTACGCGAACGGGAAGTTACGTCATTTTCCTTCTTCGTTTTGTTTTACAGCGAGGTGGCACCAGCTTCAATGCGCATTACCGACATCTGCTGTGTGGGATGAGTTACTTTATTGCATGTTGGTTGAAGTCATATAAACTGAAAAAAGAATGAATCACTTCAGGAAGATATCCATTCACTCACGTTCACTGAAAAATGTTTTTCTTTTCAACGAATCGTTCACTCACGAGCCAACACTAACACATTGGAAATTTAGCTGAGCTCATAGACATAAAAAAAAAGGGCTCAAGTAAAGATCAACCTTGCTGGAGCACTATGAACGAGAGAAGCACACATGCGTGAACTCATTGGTGGCAACAAGCAAAAAAAAACCTAAATCTGGTTTCAGTGATGTTATGTGTAATGTGTTGCCAAAATATTGTCAGACTCAACCTGCTAAGGTGATACATAGTGCTGGTGGTCATGTGTATTAATAACTGCCTGATTGGAATACATTTTTTAATAATATTCCAAATGTACACATGTATTGATGGCCTTTGCAGCCGGTGGTGTAAATCATTATCTAACATTTGCATTATTTAGAGCAGGGGTGCCCAAACATTTTCAGCTCACGAGCTACTTATGAAATGACCAAGTCACAAAGATCTACCCACTAAAAAAATAATTAATTTTAATATATATATATATATATATATATGTGTGTGTGTCATCGTGAAAAAATAATCCTCCTATTCCCTATGAAAGTGATAAAAAATTTTTTTTAATCTTTTTACTATGTCCAGCTGCCCTTTTTATACCCTTTCTAAAGTTTAAGAGAAAAAACAGGGATCTGACAATTGGAGGGAACTCACGAGCGTTAGTGTTGTGTTGTTAGCGCCGTTGTTTGCGCACGTGTCAAGTGCGAAAACCCCCCAAAAACATTTTAATGTCACGCGATCGACCAGTAGTGGCTAGGCGATCGATTGGCCGATCGCGATCGACGTATGGGGCACCCCTGATTTAGAGGCTATGTACAGGCAAATGCTGGCTAACACAATAGCTGGTCTCGGCAAATACAATGGACATAAGTCCTGCATCATTATAACAACATTGGCATTGATTGTTAAATCAGATTGTTTAGCCCAAGATTAGTTTTTTTTCCCAATGTTTAGCTCACTAGTAATTGGCGATAATTCAAACTGCAAAACTTGACAGTTGAAGAGGATGCAAAATACCGTATTTGCCGGTGTATAAGTCGACTCGGTGTATAAGTCGACCCCCTAAAATTCGACGGAAATTTACGATTTTATGATATATCCTTTGTATAAGTCGAGCTCAATTGTTGCATTATATTAAACTTCAAAATTCAATCAGAAATATGCGAAATTTATTGACGAAATGTGTTCAAATTCGGGGAGGCCGTGCGCATGCGCAGTGGCCGGAAATAGCTCCAGCCGAGCGGATCGGCTGTTTATAAGCACCGCGGAGGAGATCGCGGAGCCTCGTTCGACTTCCAGCGGCCGGCGAGCTCGTGCACGCCGCCCGGCACCACCGGGAGGCCGGAAATAGCTTGAAGCCGAGCGGATCGGCACTTTATAAGCACCGCGGAGGAGATTGCGGAGCCTCATTCGACTTCCAGCGGCCAGCGCACTCGCGCACGCCGCCTGGCACCACCGGGAGGCCGTGCGCACGCGCCAAGTGGCCGGAAATAGCTCTCGCCGAGCGGATCGGCTCTTTATAAGCACCGGGAGGAGATCGCGGAGCCTCATTCGACTTCCAGCGGCCGGCGAGCTCGCGCACGCCGCCCGGCACATCCGGGAGGCCGTGCGCACGCGCCAAGTGGCCGAAAATAGCTCCCGCCGAGCGGATCGGCTCTTTATAAGCACCGCGGATGAAAGCGCGGAGCCTCATTCGACTTCCAGCGGGCCGCGCACTCGCGCACGCCGCCCGGTTCAAATTTTCTAAGTGCCAACGGCTCTTGCGCCATAAAGAGTCCGCCTCGGCTGGTTCCCCATGTCGGCCAGAACAAGTGAAAATTCGGCTTCTTCCTCTGGAAGTCTGGCCAAGTTTGGCGAATATTTTCTAAGTGCCAACGACTCAACCGCCGTAAAGTGTCCGCCTCGGCTGGTTCCCCATGTCGGCCACCACAAGTGAAAATTCGGCCTCTTCCCCTGGAAGTCTGGCCAAGTTTGGCAAATATTTTCAAAGTGCGAACGACTCAACCGCCGTAAAGTGTCCGCCTCGGCTGGTTCCCCATGTTGGCCATAACAAGTGAAAATTCGGCCTCTTCCCCTGGAAGTCCGGCCAAGTTTGGCGAATATTTTCTACGTGCCAACGACTCAACCGCCGTAAAGTGTCCGCCTCGGCTGGTTCCTCCGGTCGGCCTGAACAAGTGAAAATTTGGCCTCTTCCCCTGGAAGTCTGGCCAAGTTTGGCGAATATTTTCTAAGTGCCAACGACATTCATTTAGACATGGCGATTGAATGTTTACGTACCGGTAGTTATTGTCGTTGCTTGACGCGCGATGACTCGCACATTCGCTCAATACCCAGTACTTCCCCCTAACAGTCATCGTCGCTGTCTGGCTTTCGATGTCCGTTATTGAGGTGAGAATATTTGAAATTGTTGCTGAGGATGCGTGTTAATGCGACGAACGCTTTATAATGATTCAGTTTCTCGCTGTTTGATGAGCCTGACGGATGCACACCCACGCACAATGAGATGCATGAGAAACGGCCTCGGTTACCATCACATTTGAAGCGATGAATATGAAGTTAAATTTTATGACTCGGTGTATAAGTCGAGGTCGATTTTTTTCGGTCGATTTTGGATCGAAAAAAGGTCGACCAATACACCGGCAAATACGGTAATTGCTTCATAGTACTGTATCTATTATTTTTAGTTTTGCAATATAGAAAATAAATAGTGGTGTTGACTCCTGGTAAGGCAGTTTAGCTGAGACTTGCTAATATCTCAACTCCAATGAACAAGCCTAATGACTGCTTAGCTGGCCAAAACAAAACAAAGCTAAATCTGGAAGCTTGCATATGTTGATAAGACAAATAGGAAAGGGAGAGACTTCGACTAAACCATGAACACTAAGGTGCCATACGATCCTGGCATGTATTTCTGCTTTGACATCACCTTCCTCCCCCACGTTTTCAGCAGAGCTGTGCACTCAACCAAAACTTGTTGCTACATTCAGTTTACCGCGCCACCCAGCCCCAATCTCTAAAGCAATAACAGTTATTTGTATTTGTTTGTTTGTCCCTGTCCCATTTTCTGGCACACTGAACCAGAACTGAACCAATATGTCCCACAGCCAAATGCCACTGAATGCTTCATTTTTTACAAGCACACAATTGAATATGTTATTCATCAGATCTTTGATCAGTGGGATTTATTAAAAGTTTCTTATTTACTTTATTTAAAATTTCAATTCTCAGGTTGGAAGATGTGTACCTATATACTGTACTGTATTTAAAAGAAACATTTGAATTACACTGTCACACTCAACGAGAACTGTTGACGGAAGAATAGCCGTGTTTGAACCTTGCTACTATTTTAAATTGCAGATACAAAGACATTTACATCAAGATAGAGCAATCCTAGACCGGACACAGTTTGGCTATTCTGATTAAATTTTGTGTGTAAACTAAATGACGTTTGTTGGGTTTGGCAAAAAGATTACACCACCCCTGTGAATCCGGATAAAATACTATTGGGATATGGCCCTTTTATAACTGATTGAGGTGTTTATATGTAGCATTTCTCATCCATTTAATCATTTGGATTCATTCTTGTCAAAATATATGGCTCCATGTCCATGTAAACCCGGCTAATGAAACGAGAGGTTTGACAAGCAGACCAACAAAATGGGTCCCTTTTCTGTATTTTGAATTGGTCATTAGCGTGTAATAATTAGTTATGGACTATTGGCCTCCTGGATGTTTTCACTAAAAAGTATCACAATGGAACCTCATTAGTAGGCTGGAAGTAGAAGTGGCTCACCTCGGTGGCTGGAACTGAAAATGAAACATTGTGATCAGGGCCTTTCATGTTTGAAGTCTGATATGAGGTGTCAATAGCCACTTGTCATGTATCCATGACTAAACAGTTTTTTTTTTCTTTTTAGGTTTTATGAATGCTTAGGGGTAATAAAAAGCGTTCACAAAATCTTCATGATGTATCCCCAACTGGGTGATTATTCTTAGTGAGTTGACTGATTGCAGCTGCCCTGATAAGCAGAGCCAGAGATGACAACATAAGAAATGTTCTAATTTGCAAGAAGACAAACATAATGCATCTGGATCCCACTCTTGCTTTTAGGACCCATCATTTAGGGCATAAGGTGTGCTGGAATTTATCTGCCTTGATCTTATCAGATATAGCCTTTGCTTTGAGATTGATGAGAACCAAAGGCTTCAGTTTAAGTATTTCTACAGATCTGCGGATCTTTTTCTTGATCTCTGACTCACAAAAAAAAAAAAAAAAAAAAGTAGATTGATTTTATTTTAGAAAACACATCTAATGGTCCCACAATGTCCGAATAGATGGACTAATGGAACGAAGACAGCAGTGTTGGGCAAGTTACTTACAAAACGTATTTAATTGTACGACTTACTTGCATTTGAAAGTAATGAATTGATTCACAATATTACTGTCTGTGTAAAGTACCTTTGAGTTAATCAAGTTTATGTTACTTTTGAGTTATTTTATAAAAAAAATGATTAATTCAATAATAATTTTGACATTTCAAAAGGAAAATGAAGAAATTTGTAACCAGACTGTCACCGGTAAAGTTTTAATGAGGATTTTAAATTATATAGTGTGGGCTGTAATGTTAAATGTTTGGACTCTAGTGGAAGATCACTGCCTTTGAATTATATTTGTAATTGTATCAATAACAAAATATATACATTTGTAAGTATTGGAACTGATACATATTTAGTCAAGTAAATAAATATTCCAGAATCTTAAAATGTGCAATATCAATAAAATGAGAAACATATCCAAATTAATTTACACACAAGCGAAAGATAAGTTCACGTTGCCAATATTTATATTGTCAATATTCCTCTTAATCTATGCTTGATCATTGGTCTCACCAGACAGACAGAGAGAGACAGAGAGCAAACTGGAAAGCGGGAGAGATTTGTTATTTGAAATTCTCTTTACTACAAGGAGACAAAGATTAAAGATGAATTGAACCAACAAATGGAAATAATAAACAAGCACAACTGACTCTTAATTTAATAGGGCATAATGTACTTCGTCCGAATAGATTTGCCATGGTGTGACATCATCGGTCACCAGATGCATTTCGCTCAGATGCAGATGCATTGGCAATCAGTGTTCACAATTTTTCATGCTGCATTTGATGGGACAAAATTAATTCAGATCACTCACTCTCAAAAGCAAAATGACTCTTACTTCATCACTATCATAAACAATGCGTTACACTTAAGCTTTGTTCATGTTTGTATTTTGAATGCATCATTCATTTTATTTTATGAAACCATGACATAGAGAGTGGTCTCACAAACTGATTTCTCAGCCATGTAAGCTGCTGTCTTGTTAAAACAAACAAGCATTGGGGAGAAACCTTCTTGAGTCTATGCACTTGTCTTTCTTGCCAGATTTCGATGGGTAAGTAAGAAATTCCATTAGTGGTGATGAATTCATTAAAAGTGATATAACTGATGACTTTCTTGTTTCTTTTTGCCGATTGATTTTGTGTTGTAGTCCCACAATTGTAACGTGTTACCGGACTCAGGAGCTGAAATGATATCACAAAATTATAATAAGTAACTCATTATATTACTTCATTACTGCCCTAAATGTAACATTTTACTGTAACACGCTAAGCCCAACACTGGTAGTTGTAACAATAGCTTATATATGTTGTTAGGTAGAAGGGACTTGGGGTCGAAAAGAATTATTGATATAAACTCGGTGGTGACCTGCCACTGAGAAGGGTGCAAATGTTCAGTGCTGTAAATCCATGACAGCACTCATTACAAGACTGAGGCAGCCGCTGCAATATGTCCCTCAGTGCCTTTGTTGCTCTCCTCAAGGAGTAGCTCTTTAAATGTTATTTAATGCCAGATGGTTGAACAGCAACGAGACAACAGGTGTCAAAAGTAAAAAAAATCTTCAAAACAGTGATTGAAAGTGCAAATTGCTTCACACAATTTCTGAGCTTAAATGTCTAAGTGCATTTGTAGTTTTGATAACTCTGGTTCACACTGCATGATGCTAGTACAACAAACTATAAAAAGAAGAAAATTGGAAAATTCTGTGGAGTGATATCTCAGCTTTATCTGATACATTTTTGGTTGATTTGGAGTATATACAGGGTGTCTCAAAAAGATGTATACACCTTTTAGCAGCAGATAACTCAAAAGTTCGCGTTACCGGCGGTGTCTGGACCAGTATGGACATCATTCTGGACATCATTCAATGGACAGTTTGAGAACCAGCAGTGACAAAACGATAGAATGATGTTTGTAAATTCTTTTACATGTTGAAAATTAAACCGACAATAATAAACACCTGGTTTATAATTATTTGAAGTGTGTATACATCTTTTTGGGACACCCTGTATATACACACACACAAAACTTGTATTTATATTTACAGCAAAGTTTGCTATAGTTGACCAGCTCAGTGACCTAGTGGTAGAGTGTCCGCCCAGAGACTGCAAGGTTGTGGGTTCAAACCCCGGCCGGGTCATACCAAAGACTTTAAAAATGGGACCCATTGCCTCCCTGGTTGGCACTCAGCATTAAGGGTTGGAATTGGGGGGTTAGATTACCAAATGATTCCCGAGCGTGGCACCGCTTCTGCTCACTGCTTCCCTCTCCCCCAGGAGAGGGCTCAAAATCACATGGGGGGATGGGTTAAATGCAGAGGACAAATTTCACCACACCCAGATGTGTGTGTGACGATGATCATTGGGACTTTAACTTTAAAATGGCCCTGCGCAAGTTTGTCTGTTGCAGCAAATGCTTTTTGTTTTAATGTGTTTTTGGAGAATCCAAATCCATCCATCCATCCATCCATTCAAACAATCAATCCATCCATTCATCCAAACAATCAATCCATCCAACAATCGATCAATCAATCAATCAAGCAAGCAAGCAAGCAAGCAAGCAAGCAAGCAAGCAATCAAAACGTTTTCTAAATAATTAAATTTTTATGAACAAAAAAAACATATTGTTTGATTACCTGTTTTCGTTTCCAATTGTTGTGAACAATAATTTGGAACATTGGATTTTAATTTTTAGGGCAGTTAATCAACGACAACTGGACGTTTCTGGTTGTCTTTGAAGACATTTCACCTATCAACCAAGCAGGCTTTACCAGCTTGTGCACATAGGCTAAGGCTATCCTGTCAAGGGATCAGTTACATTCAGTTCAATGCCTTGAGAATGAAATTATCTAGATAAATAAGAATATTCACAGGCACTGGATTTGAGTGAATTTAATGTTGCTAAAAAATAGATGATATACTATAATATACGTAATTGCATAAAAACCTTTCAGTCTCAATTGCAGCGGCAATTTGGATGTACAAAACGTCCAAAAAATGTACAAAAAAAGCACAAAACCAATCATTTGAAGCATTGTTATTTTATTTTTTATTTACTTTTTTAATTTTACTTTGATGAGCATCCAGCCCTGTGATAGCTTTGCTCACTAAACTCTCGTGAGGCTCAGTCAGCTCAAGCAATTAAATGGCCATCTTTGCTTTATTCATTTTGCGCTGTGAACAGTAGTTCAAACGACATACTGCACTGTATCGAATGTAGCAAACATATCCCTTATAAGATCATCTTTCAAATAATTGTCATCACCATGCAGGTGAATGAATTTGTTATTTTGGACAGTTTGGAGAACCCTTAAGTGCTCCATTTTTTGGCATTTTGACATCATTATTGAATGGGCCTTGTGCAGAATGGTTTGGCATTATTTTTAAGCATTAAGGAATGCTCACACAATTTTGTGAATGAACATTTTCATAAAACACTCCATAACAATAAAGTGACATACCTTTGACCACAGGATTAATAACTGTCGGTTTAATCGGGTTAATAATATACAGTGCGGTATTTTCTGTATGTGATCCAAATACACTGCTCTTCTCAGAAGGGATATTTCTCTTCTCTATTTAGGAGCTTAAAAGGACTTGTAATGTCATACAACCAACCATTTCCAATACCACTTGTCTGAGACAAAATTGTCAGCTATAGTTTTCCATAGCTGCCATATTTGTAATGAGACATTCATTCGTTAGCCATCTGCTAATGGGCGATCTGGAAATTCTGGGCTAGTGTTAACTCTTTCATTCCTCAAGACGTACTTGTATGTCTTTTAAAATGTATGTCCCGCCTCCCCAAGACCTACAAATTTGGTAATTTGCCCTCTGGATAAGCACATGAAAGTGATGAAGGGTAGCAACCCATGCTTTTGCTTATTAGCCATGCCTTACCTGTGAGGCCGAGACATGAATTTCATCAATCATTTCTGATCGATTTGCACAAAAGTTCTTTTCAAACACGAGTGACTTGAATGCATACCGTCATACCATCACTTCAGATTTGATACAGATTTAATAAAGAGATTAACATACCGTATTTTTCGCACTATAAGGCGCACCTTCAATGAATGGCCCATTTTAAAACTTTGTCCATTTATAAGCCGCAGAGAATAAATAACTAAACATTGCTCAAACGTTAATGCAATCACAATATAGTAACACTCGAAATAGTGAAAACAATAACAATATATCAATAACTCAACGTTGCTCAAACGTTAATATCACACACCACACAGAATAAACACGTAAAGCTTACTTTAATAAGTTAGTTCTCATCCACGAATCCATATTGGTCCAGATATAAGGCGCACCGGATTATAAGGCGCACTGTCGGCTTTTGAGAAAGTTGGAGGTTTTTAGGTGCGCCTTATAGTGCGGAAAATACGGTAAATAGAAGCAAAGCATAGATAATTATTCTGTGCGTCCATGTGGTGGAGAACA
This sequence comes from Syngnathus floridae, assembly GCF_059516105.1. Taxonomy (NCBI): domain Eukaryota; kingdom Metazoa; phylum Chordata; class Actinopteri; order Syngnathiformes; family Syngnathidae; genus Syngnathus; species Syngnathus floridae. Next base: position 14,996,800 of record NC_142417.1, on the reverse strand, counting down.
GCCTGCCTGCTATTCACTCTCCCAACCATGAAAGCAGCCAATGAAATAGTTTTGTGGCTATATTTTGGTATGTGCCCTTGACTTCTTTTGTCAGACAAATCCAAAACTTGCATGTGTGTGCATGTTTTCTAACAATATAGCAGAAGGCTGCAGGATATAAATCTGATGGTAAATGCTTTGAATGGGAAAAAAACCCTGGCACGGAAAGTAATTAAGCTGCATGAGTCTGATGTAGTTTTCAAGACAGTTCCTTTTGTTTCATAACTGTACATTTATAGTTTTAGCAAAAAAAAAAAACCTGACATGGCTAAAATATTATAGGTAACTGTATTAAAGACAAATGAAGTGATCGCCTTTTTTTTTTTTTTTTAACTCCGCGCTTTATCAGTCAATATTGAGCTTTCCCCAAGATTGTTCTTTTTACAAAAATACATTTAGCATTGTAACCCAGGTTTACTTCCAAGATTCTTATAAATGGATTCCTACACTCATTTATACATAATGATGACTATGTGTGAAGACGTTTTAGCTGGACTTTGTAGTCATTTACCATATAACATTCCAGGAACCTTTCAAAGTCAATTGAGTTTATATGGAAAAGTTGGGCCATTCTTGCTCCCAGCTCAATCTCCAAGCTATTTTTACCCATTCGACTGACAGATCAAGTGGCACTGATCAGCACACCTGCTTCTCTGCGCTGAGAAGGAGGTGGAGCAAAAACTGGAGCTCATACATCAATGTGTCACTGGCCAGAACAGTCCAGCAGACCCTTGGCAACAACTCCTGCCAACAAGGTCCTGACCAGACTCCACCCTGACATCTCATGTTCGGTTTCACTTTTATGGACTTAGTCCAGCGTTTAATTTTTCTTAAAATTGAATAGTCCGGAAATTACGGACTATAAGTCGCGTTTTTTTTCATAGTTTGGGTGGGGGGGCGACTTATACTCAGGAGCGACTTATATATGTTTTTTTTTTTCACAAATTTTTACTTGATCATTAAGACATCACTTACAAGTATAGTTGACCACTTCCCATGTTATTTTTAGTATAGTTGATCACTTCACATGCTTTTATATCTTTATCTTGAACATATTCAAAACATAAAAAATAGAGAAAACATCAAATAAATCAATTAACACTTTAAAGCACCATATCCAAGTCCACTGTCTGCTGTATGTACACTTGCTCCATTATTTTCTCCTATTATATTTATTATTATTATTTATTATTATTTGTGTATTTATCATTTATTCAACACTCTTATTTATTCATTGTTTGTGCCTTCTTGTTTTTTTTTTGTGTTGCTTGTATGCATATGTGTACTATCTCACCAAGGGATAGTGGAAACGTAATCTCAATCTCTTTGCGTGTCTTAGTATATAAAAAAAAATCAACGATAAAGCAGACTTTGACTTTGATAAAACAACCAAAAAAATATATATTTTCAGACGAAACTGGATGAGGGCGCTCTAAATTTCACCGTTGGCCGTGACTCATCAACTGGGTGGGCTTAAGAAAAATGGCACCAAAAACATATTTTGCAGGTTACAAACTTCAAGTTGTAAAATATGCAGCTGAAAACAGTAATCGAGCAACAGAAAGAAAGTTTTGAGAACCGTGATGTACCAATGGATTACTATTTCAAGTGACGTCAGTAGCGCGGCGCGGCGGTTGTTTACATACAAACGTGCCCACACAAGGACGATCGGCATCATTAGCGGTGATCATTTCTAAGTGACACGGAGGACAAAGAGTTTGAAGGAATTAAGGATTTGGAGTGACATAGAAGGTTTGAAAAACTATTATGGCTTTTACGCACGCCCGGTCCTACTCTACTGAGTCGGGGGCCGGCGCTCGGCCGAGTGGTTGTCCGCGAACGGTGCGCGGGGCTCGGACATGGCCATTACGCACGCCTGGTCTGTCTGGAAGTCCACGCCGCCACACGCTTGGAAGTTTGTTTTGTTTAATAAAGAGCCGTTTACCAAACCCACGTCTATCCTTGTACTTTGTTAACGCTACAATATAGTTATATAGTAGATCTGTGGAATAAAGACGAGGCTGACGTCAGGGCGCACGCGCGGCGATGTTGACAAAGGACGAGGAATTTGATCGTTGGATTTAATGGATTTAAAGTGCACGGATGGTTTGATAATATTATTGGCTTGTATTATAGTTATTTGAAATATAGTTTATCTATCGTTATATGAGCCTGTGGAATATTTCGAAGTGCAAGCGCCCTCAGCCGTGCGCACCCATTGTTGACAAAGAACGATCGATGGATTTAATGAATTGAAGTGACACCGATGGTTTTATAAACATGTTATTCATGTAATAGTTGTCCTTAATCACTCTATATGTTACGTCAGGCCCGTTCTCAGCTCTTTGTTTGTGTTTGTCACGTTAGCATACCTATCGTTTAGCCTGTTGCTATCGTATTGAACGATTGATGGATTTAATGAATTGGAGTGACACCGATGGTTTTATAAACATGTTATTCATGTAATAGTTGTCCTTAATCACTCTATATGTTACGTCAGGCCCGTTCTCAGCTCTTTATTTGTGTTTGTCACGTTAGCATACCTATCGTTTAGCCTGTTGCTATCATATTGAACGATTGATGGATTTAATGAATTGGAGTGACACCGATGGTTTTATAAACATGTTATTCATGTAATAGTTGTCCTTAATCACTCTATGTTACATCAGGCCCGTTCTCAGCTCTTTGTTTGTGTTTGTCACGTTAGCATACCTATCGTTTAGCCTGTTGTTGCTATCTTTAGCCTGTTGTTGCTCGTTCATGACTGTTTTTGGTGTGGGATTTTGTCGAATAAATTGCCCCCAAAATGCGACTTATACTCCGGAGCGACTTATATATGTTTTTTTTTCACTTTTTGGGGCATTTTATGGCTGGTGCGACTTATACTCCGGAGTGACTTATAGTCCGGAAAATACGGTACTTGGAATATGTATACATAATTATAGCTCAATATGGTTGCTTTTAGCATTAGCCCTTCAAACATGCATTTTCTCCTGCTGGTGGTGGTCTCTTTCTACTTGTTAAGACTTTATACTGTGTTAATGCCGTGTGCCCTTTAGAATCACGTGCAGCTCACCGCTGTTTTGAAAATTTGTTGCAGTCGGTGGATGTCACTACAACTTGGATTGGCTAGGACAACACAGGGTGGAAATTTTGCACTCAATGGCAAATTCCGGAAGCCGATTTTGCTTTTTTACTTTACTTATGTAACAAATTGACAATAATAGAGCCTGCTAGAATAAGGAAACCCAGATGAATAGATGATGCATTTAATTGTATTGCGACATCGATTAAGAAGACTGCGTCATTGGAGGTACGTACGTTTGTGGGCTTCTTTACAAACACATGTACCCCGCTGGCGCCTTTAAGCAACCTTGCTCTGCAGCAGCAGCAAAATCTGTGTGGCGCCATCCACTCCTCCGTGGTGACGAATAAATTACACTTTAAGAAGCCTGGTGGATCAAATATAGGGAAGCCCCACTACGGTGTCAGAACGTGATTAAATTGACCGATCAGGAAAGATGATCTGCGCGACCTAATGCGTCAGCCACTTGGTGCAACGGGACAGTCATCACCAGCCATCCCGCGTGTGTATAAATAGGCCTTGAGACACACCCTGAAATTGTATCCAAGTACCTTTGTTAAAAAAAAAAATATTGAAAATCACAACTAGTAGATATGTACGTATTTATGGACTGTTTGCTTTCTTCTCTGATTAACTCCAACCCAGAAGCACAGAGGTTGATGTATGGAAAGGGATACGTTGACCTCCTTAACACATTAACTTATCCATCTATCCCTTTCAAACCACGTATCATGTTCAGGGGAAGATGGAGTCAATCCCAGCTGACCCGGAGAAAGAACTGTGTGTGCGCGTGTGTGCGCGTGTGTGTGCGTGTGTGTGTGTGTGTGTGTGTGTGTGTGTGCGTGTGCGTGTGCGCGTGCGCGTGCGCGTGTGTGTGTGTGTGTGTGTGTGTGTGTGTGTGTATGTGTGTGTGTGTGTGTGTGTGTGTGTGTGTGTGTGTGTGTGTGTGTGTGTGTGTGTGTGTGTGTGTGTGTGTGTGTGTGTGTGTGTGTGTGTGTGTGTGTGTGTGTGTGTGTGTGTGTGTGTGTGTGTGTGTGTGTGTGTGTGTGTGCCTGCGATGAATGACCACTCCTGTACCAACCCAGGCCTGTTTGTCCAACTGTGTGTTTATGGTACGTGTGGGTGTGATCTTTACAAATTATTGACCAATCTAAAGTGTTGAAAATAGCTTGTTTTTTTCACAATGCAATGCTCATGGTTGAACTTGCAATTTTGGTGGTCTATTGGAAAGTGATGATTTTGCAGATACGTAGATTGCCACATCTCGTGCGCTTCATGACAGCGGTGGACCAACGTGTATTTGACCACCACCAGAGTGGGAATGTGTGAGCGCATAAATATTGTATCCACTGTAAAGCGTCTTTGAGTGTCCAGAAAAGTGCTATATAAATCTGATGCATTATTATGATTATTGATTGATGCTTCACTATACCGAATTTACTCACCAGAGGATTGTAGCATGCTGAGTTATAGTAAAAAAAGAAATAGCCTAATAGCATGAAATAGCTAAACTACATCAAAACTACTTCAGTGGGGAGGAGCCTTTTTGAAATATTTTTTAATAGTATATTGTGAATACTACTGACTTTACTACCACTTTCAAAGGAAAGTCTTGGACTATTGCAGTGACTTCATTGTAAACATAACTCAACAGCGTGCACTAAATCCATAATTTATCATAAATACAGATTTAGTCATCATTACCACAAATATTTATGACCAAAGTTCAGAACCGTGCAAAGAGGGTGAGGATGATGGGGGGGAATGTGACAGTGAGGTCGCACATCCAAAAGTAATTGACATTGGCTAGCTTTAGCTGTCAATCCACAGGAAGCATACAATGAGGTTTGTGACTGACTGGCCTTGGCATTGCATTCAAGGGCATGTGTAGAAATGCAGTTGCAACATAATGGACAAGCAGTTTCGAGCAGGGATAATTTTGATTTAAAGGTATTTATATCAAATCCTCGTGTCTAGATATGCTAACAATACATCTTTCAGCTCATCCATCCATTCGCTTGTGCAGTTAAAAGGTACAATATTTGACATACAGACTATTCATTCATCCATTTTCTATACAGCTTGTCATCATTAGTGTGTAGTTTTCAGAAGCCAATCCCAGATGACTTTTGGTGAGAGGTGGTGTACACCCTAGACTGGTTTCAAGCCAATTGCAGTGGCACGTATATTATTTAGGGTAAATGGCCTTGCCATGAAGTAGTGAGTGGGCCAGCCAGTCTGCCCATCAAGCCAATTATGAAAACCACTGAAGGATGAGGTTATCAAGAAGTGGTAATGCCATCCATGAACGGTTCTCAAGACTTTTATGACAGTGGCAGTGTAGAGATCTGACAGATGATTCGCTTGGCTGCTAAACAGAAAAAAATCATCTACTGTATTGGCCCGAATATAAGATGATGTTTTTTGCATTGAAATAAGACTGAAAAAGTGGGGATCGTCTTACATTTGGGGTCTAGACAATATAACCATTCACGACACTAGATGGCGCCAGATACCTTTAAAGCGAAGTTACATCACCGCGCCTTACGTCTCGCATGAGTTACCTCAGCTTATCGCGATTGTTGGAGCTTGTGCGCAGCGGTAAGTTAAAGTTTGCAGGTATCAACTGAGTATGTTGTTGCAGGGTCGTCTTATATTCGGGCCAATACAGTAATTAGAGTCATAGCAGAAAGGTGACAGTTTGCGAAACAGCAAAAGCCCTATCATACCAAAACTAAGCACCGAGAGGACAAGTGAAGTCATCCTCCTTTAAAAAGCCACACCGGTTTCATTCATTCTCTACTGCTCATCTGGTCTTGGGTGGCGGAGGCCCCTCTCCCTGTTTTGTGCTCACCCATCTGATGTATTGCAGTGTGAAATCGTGGTGTGTACTATTTCAAAACTTCCAGAACTGTCCGACAGAAAGTGCAATATACCTACTAATTATTTTCCTTTTTTCTTTCCTCTCTGTGCTGTGTGCTGTGTGCTGGGCCTTACACTTCGGCTGTTAGGTGAGTCTTAATCTTCCTTCACAATGAAAAGAAAAATAATATCTCCAACAGATTCTTTCTTTCTTTCTTTCTTTCTTTCTTTCTTTCTTTCTTTCTTTCTTTCTTTCTTTCTTTCTTTCTTTCTTTCTTTCTTTCTTTCTTTCTTTCTTTCAACATTGCTTCACTTTTCATCACGACTTTGTTTGCCATAGGGAAGTTCGGGGCAATGGCAATATCCTCAGTAGTGATCTTTTGTCAAAATATGGCTAAGTACAGAGCAGTAAAAGAGATTTCATTTTGCAACTTGTCAGTGTACAAAGCTGCATGCAATCTCGATTGCTATGTTTTTACAGGTTCAGTCTGTTTGGGATGCATGCACTGGCTATTATTGCGGTCAGATAAAGTCAAACTCTTTTCAGCTGACCTGATCCTATCTCAAACAAAAAAAAAGTATATAGCGTTCCAAAGCCTCTCTTGGGTCAATCCTTTCCTTTTGCTGCACTTGTTCACTGTGATGTACTGGCCTAATAATCAGCGCAACCAACCAAAGAACATAATGTGAAACACCTAACACTAACCCAGGAGAATCTGCTTTATAGAGAAGTAAGTCGATTGCAAGATACCAAGAAATAGCAAACATGTTCCTCTGGGCCTTTTGCCTGATTGTGTACTTCCCAATAGTGCAAATCAGCTGCTGAAACAATCTCTTTTTAGACAATTGTCCATGTCTCCTCTGCCAAAGAAAACATGCTTCATTGGTGTGGTTTGATTTTTTAATGTTAGTAAGGCTACACTTTATCTAAAAATGTCATCCTGATAACGTTTTTGAGGTTAAGATTTGCAACTGGGAGAAACTGCAAATTCCACACAACAAGGCCTGATTTGAATATATGACCTTAGAAGACTGAGGTGGAGGATTTGTGATGAAGAGAAAGCATGCATAAGCACTGGGAGAAAATGCAAATTCCACACAGCAAGGCCTGGTTTGAATATATGACCTTAGAAGACTTAGGCGGATGTGCCAACCAGTTGTCCAACGTACTACTAACTTTAAAGAATGATTTTGAAATGCATTCACCGAGTATCGATTATCTGTTCAGTGATCTCCTCTCCGGAATACTTGAGGTCTTGGGGCTTTCTGTGTAAATGTACAGTATAGCCCTTTAACTCGCTGAATTTTTGAGTTTGAGATCTCAAATTTGAATCCGAAGTACCCACATTTGTTTACTATAAATGGCAGTATGGCACTAGTTCATACCACTCTAAAAACATCACACACCTCACGGGGTGATGTAGAAGACATGATGGTCTTTTCTTCCAAGCTACCCCACAAAGGTTGTAGCACGTACTAGGGTAAAATGTAACAGATAGCCCAAATGCTAAAAACAGAGGGCAAATCCTGGGATATACTTCAAAAAGAGCTCGGTATGAGTAAAATAAATTAATTAAATATTAATCCTAATTTGTTGTCATTATTGATGAATTGAAATAAATGTAAATTCCACAAATCACCCCATCGAAGCTGTAACTCTCAATGAAGTCTCCAAAGCCGTTGAAGAAACCTTCCACATTTGTTCGGTTAAAACTTATGTCCCATGTAAGGCTAGATGCCTCTGGACTCCTGTACATTGAATGGCACCTACACTAGCATTCAATTCTGCTCTATTTTTCGGTGACTAACCCTGTCGTGTGTCACAACCCAACCCACCCCTATTAGCCATTGTTAAGATACCTGTATTTTTATAGTGATTTCAAATTAGCCAGGAAAGAATGCATCACATTTTACCTGAAAAACTAAAACTGATTGTAATATAGGTTGCACAATTTTATCTGCAATAGTATAAAACTTATAGTGTTGGCCAAAAAATTACTTTTATACCTCCGAATCCTTTTCATCTGTGTAAAATCTGTATTTTGATAATCACCACATGCAATTAGGGTGGAAGTAGGTAAATACTAAAATGATCATACGTCACATATCATCCCAAATGGTGGAATTGGTGGTTACAACTCTCCCCATGTTACAACCACACCCGGTCTCCACTATATGAATGTTTGAGAGTTATTTGCATCAAGTTGCCAAACTTGCACCATAAACACAAGCAAAGATTTCTGATTAGTCTGTTGGAACCGAGCTGCATATTGGCGTTTTACTGCATTGATGGTTTTGGCTCACAGAGACGGTTTGATGAATGCCTTGACACATCTGTGACCATTATTTCAGAACACTTCAGCAAAATCAATAGAGTTTTTCTCTGGCTGCCTCAGGCAATGATACTCATGAATGCTTTATTTACCTCTTTGTGTGTGAACATTCGAAGCACTATTCAGTGTTGACTAATGAATTAACTGGCTTGCCAAATACTCCAACTATGGTGCAAAACAGTATCTAATCACCTCCAAATGTCACGCTGACTTTTGCACATTAATATTCTATTCACCTTCTACCTCATCAATAATATGTAAGTTTGAGCTGCCAGGTGACAAAACAGGGAAAATGTGTGTCCCCATGCTTTCAAATGGGGCCATTGAGGCCTGGAGGCAAGGATGGTCACTTTTTTTTTTCTCCCCTCGCTTGTATCTTCAACGTAATGAGGCAGATGTCAGTCAGGCCAAATGAGGTGCTTCTCTGTGCCTTGTATTCCAAATCAAATCAGGTCTCACCTTTATAATTGGCACTTGATGTGTCTGATAGGCACAGCACGCTGACATTCATTACACTTAATAATGCACTCCAGGCACCTTGTGCTGCTCCCTAAGCAGCTGTCTGCTCACATCTCTAATGCCATTAGGCGTCAAAGCTTTTGTTTCATGCTTTTGACACACTTCACTGTGGTTGTGGAGAGGGCAATCGCATGCTATTTTTTTTCTCTCTGCTTTCCTCTCACACTTTGCAGCCATACCCACACCAAAGGCAGCATTTGAAAAACCATGTCTGAGCAAGCTGGCTGTTATGTGGCCAGCATAACAGTCTTATCTGGTGAAACCGTCCTGTCATCAGGTGTGGTGCTCGTGAGCCAGGCCGGGTTCTGTTGCCAATCAAAGCCCACCGGACTGATACCCCCCCGCCAGGACTACGTTGCATATGCCGAATCCCAAACACTCTGCTAGCGTCGTGGACCAGCCTGTCCTCTCCAATCAGGCTTGCCAGTATTGCTGTGTGTGCAGGAAGCATGTCTGGGGAGAGTAAAGCTCCTTCAGCTCAAGGATCACAGGCTTCACTCTACTGGAAAATAAATAAATAAATAAAATCCACCCCCAGCTGCCTCAGATTCTGCCTTTTATCCTCTTTCTGGGCATGATATGCAAAACTGATTATGTGCTAATAATACCACATTATATTTTTGCACCTACAGTACATATAGTTAGTACACGATAAAAATGACGCTTATTACATTGTTTTGTTTCAGGTAAATGCAACTGATGAAATTATTCTATTCATAGTTTGTTATTACAAATCAACATAATTTTGCACAACTCACACCTTGCATACGGAAAAAAATAAACATGTGCTTTGAATTATAAAGAGATAAGAAGCAGAAAAGGAATTTAGTAAGTGATGTGCATTTAATGGCTAATGTGGGAGCTCCTTCAGTTGTGCCAGTTCTCTTTGAGCCTGCATTAGCCCACACACACAAAAAAAAAAAAAAATCTGGAGCTGTGTATTAATATGCAACCTTGTACTGCTGCAGAAATTCCAAACGCATTCAGGTGGATTTTGGTATTTAGATATTTGGAAAACCTTATTTTCGTTGTTGATGAGGTTGGAATAAGTGTAAAAACTGGTTGGTGACCCCTGGGATACAAGGCAGCAATGAGATATTTTGTATTAATGTGACCCATAAGAGGATAAGAGCAGTCACATAGTAATAGCAGTCACACCACTGCCACTCTTCATTTTGTTCCTCATTCGGGGCTGCATGCTTTGGTCGTCACAGCTGAGGAAACAAGAAACTCTACACCAACATTTGGCACATGAGTCCGGTCTCAGGCCGATGGACCCTGTTTGAAGTAGCTACTGATGTGCTGTTATTTATGCGGAGCAAGACCACAGAGACCACAAGCAGAGCGCTGTGTGACCCACATTCAGCTTGGACTTGAAAGTGATGCACTTGCCAAGTTTGACCCTGAACAAAAGTACAATGCATTCCCAATTCATTCAGACTCCTCTGCCTGTCCAATCCAGTGCAGAGCATGATGAGTTTTGCCAAACGTGCAAAAGAAAGGTCTTAGTAAAGTTCTTAAAAATAGATATGTCTTAAGAAATAGATATTTCGTTTTATATGTGTGTCAAATGTGTATTATTTGGAAATAAGTGTTGTTCCACAACAGACAGCGGAATCAATTTTACGTGTTGCAGGGAATGAATCTAAATCTACACATACTGTATATTCTGACTGTACCTAATAAATGACCATGTGGTATTTTTCACATGTATTTGTTATCTTTATTAGTCCATTAGAAACATCTCTTTTTTAAATCTGTGTAAGTGAATAACATTTTTGTATGAGCATTTGCATTCAAATGTACCACCATGTGCTATAATATACCGTATTGGGCCGAATATAAGACGACCCAGATTATAAGACGACCCCCCTCTTTTTCAAGACTCAAGTTTGAAAACAATTGTTTGAACACCAAATTTAATTTTTATACAGAAAATAATTACAGTACATCTGAAACAAATGATTATAACAATATATTCAAGAGAAAAAGCATGTTATTTGGCCTCATTCAAATCATGCAAAACCTGTCCATCACATCTTAATATCTGAACATTTAAATATGTAAACTAAAGTGCAATCACATTTGTAAATGAATGGCTTCTGGTTTTTCAAATGTAAATAAAGCAATCTACTGTGATAAAACAACAAAATTGCAATAACTGCATTAACCATTAAAGTGAAGTCTAACTGTAATTGCAGTCTAGAAACAAATCTGAATAAGGAAAAACATCCATCCATCCATCCATTTTCTGAACCGCTTAGTCCCCACGGGGGTCGCGGGCGTGCTGGATCCTATCTCAGCCGTCATCGGGCAGTAGGCGGGGGACACCCTGAACCGGTTGCCAGCCAATGGCAGGGCACACAGAGACAGACAACCATTCGCACCCACACTCACACCTAGGGACAATTTGGAGTCTTCAATCGGCCTACCAAGCATGTTTTTGGAATGTGGGAGGAAACCGGAGTGCCCGGAGAAAACCCACGCGGGCCCGGGGAGAACATGCAAACTCCACACAGGGAGGGCCGGAGGTGGAATCGAACCTGCACCCTCCTAACTGTGAGGCGGACGTGCTACCCAGTGCGCCACCGAGCCGCCTTAGGAAAAACATTGCAATAAAACAATGCAAACTGCCACCGCTATTGTTGGGGAGCCTGAGGACTGTTGGCTCGGATGGTTATGCTCTTTTCGCCCCCGGGTGTCGGTCAGAACACAGGAGGGAAGAGGTGGTTCAGTTTTGATTGCTTTACTGAATTATTGGCAAAAAAGTAAAAGGCACTGTGGCTCATAGGGGCATACAGGCAAACTGGCAAAAGGGTATAAGCACGTTTGGTCGTAAGGATCTGAGAGCAGGTGTGTGTAGTGTACATGGGTGAGTATTTGGGTGTATGAATGTGATTCTTGTGTGTGTGATTATTGTATGAAGCGTGCGAAGGGTGTGTGGGTTGTGTGTGTGTGTGTGGTGTGTTTGTGTGTGTGTAGTGTGTGGTTCTGCAATAGATAGAAATACAGCACGAAAGTCAACGTTCAACTTCTGACGTCACACAACACTAGTAGACGGCACACATTACATAACTAACTGCGCGTAACGGTTCCGCTATACTAAATAACCATACATGAAATACTCTCGGCAACACATCAAACATAAGTCATCGAGACAACAAAATACATTTGCTGGCGACCGTTAGTCACCGTGCCGCTGCGTAACGGCTACTTGTACGATGTGAGGCAAATTTAAAGGAGCGCGCCGAAACTATCATTCAAATGGCGCACACACGAAACAAACCGCGATTAGACAAACAGCACAACAGTAGACAGTAGTAACAATGAAATGTATATACACACTTTGTGTCAAAGACGCACATGATCACAATAACATACTCAGTTGATACCAGCAACCTTTAATTTACCGCTGCGCACAAGCTCCAACAATCGCGATTAGCTGAGGTAATTCACGCGAGACTTAAGGCACGGTGAAGTAACTTTCCAACATTTTAATATCAACATAGGAACCTTTCTAACAGCTATTTTAATTTTTCTTCTTTGTGACAGGGGTTCGCTTTGGCCTGGGGAGTTAAGTTCACCATTCGCTTTAAAGATATCTGGCGCCATCTAGTGTTGTGAATGGGTATAATGTCTAGACCACGAATGTAAGACGACCCCCACTTTTTCAGTCTTATTTCAATGCAAAAAACACCATCTTATATTCGGGCCAATACAGTACTATGCTTCTGGACAGAAAAAAAAATCCCTGTCTATTCTCATAGTTCGATAAAACATTTTATTACTTGTAAAGCTCATTGTTTCTGACATGCTTTACCTTTGATGTTTTCTTCATCCTCATGCAATAACAGCATTGTTAGCACATACAAAGTTGAACTTGCCCACTTGTTGTCATGGAAACGATGACTCATTTATCAGCATTGCACAGTCAGACCCCAAACCCACATTCCTGTGACTTGGAAATGGCAGCACGTGATTCTTTCCAACTAGACTCATCTAGTGTCTGCCATAGTAAGCCGCGCGAGCTAAAATTCGGGGGAAATGCTGGTTTGTTCATCTTGTTTTAAATGAAATGTCCTCACTTCAATTGCCTGTAATAACAAAACAAATCCCATTACAATCTCATAAAAATCATGAAAAATCCATAGAGAAACCACACCAGACTATAAGCTGCAGGGTTCAAAGCTTGTTTAAAAAGTAGCGGTTTATAGTCCAGAAATTACAGTACTTTTGCGTGCTCGCATGATTTGGGATGCTTGGACAAAAAATAAAATGCTTACTGCCATGTAGTTGTGTATTATTATACATTTTAACTAACAATTGCATATTCATAATTACAACTAATCCTTCAAAAGCAACAAAAATAAAATTAAAATGTCATGCAGATCTGCATAACTGAGTCGGTATTTTGTTTATTTATATACGTGTTTAATACGACACTATGAGCATATTTAGTCATAATTACCCTTAAAACTGTTTGGTTGAAAATCGGACTGACCCAGGATGTGCAGTCAATTTGACCTTGTTTTGTACAAAAAATACAATTTGACCCAACTTCCTGGATCGGTCTAATTTTTCACCCAAATTGGGTTGTTTATAACCCGGCAGTGGCAGCACGGTGGAAGACTGGTTAGCACGTCCACCTCACTGTTCAGAGTGTGCGGGTTTAATTCCACCTCCGGTCCTCCCCGTGTGGAGTTTGCATTTTCTCCCCGTGCCTACGTGGGTTTTCTCCGGGCACTCTGGTTTCCTCCCACTTCCTAACCACCTTGTCACTAACGTTTCTCAAGATCAGAACCGCACTACAAGCTGTCTGTCAATCCCAGTTGAGGTTTACTTCAAACCCGGACAAAAACAAAATGGAACACAAATTTGTTGCATCAAATCATATTATTCCATCTCACAAAAATACTTTTCAAACAGCTGCTACTTAAACATATAGCAATACATATTATCAGCCAAATAAGACCACAGTGGCCCTAGTTGAGAATGCAGCACAAGCTTTGTAGAAGAGGAAAATACAGATAATGAATGTGGAAGGCAAAAGGCGATTTCAAACTCTTTTGCATTGCACTATTGATTTATTGCTATAGCCTTGTCTGCAGTGTCACTCATTCCCTCTTTTGAGTTTTAATTAAATCCCTGACTGAGTTTTCTTCGAAATTTCTGATTTCTTGCTGCTACGTCAATGGGAGCAAAGTGTCCAAAGACGATAGCCCATTCAATAAGTCAATTCCAACAATGCTTCAAGGCCCGTGTCCTTGCAGAGGAAATCGGCTCCACTATGGATGTCAGATGAGATATGTGCCCAATTGTAATCAACCATCCTCTGCATTTTTTTCTTTTTCTTCTCCTTTCTCCACTGCCTTCCCAAGATATGGTCTCATTTTACCAAATTACAATGTGATGTCTCTCATAATGGATTGTAATGAAGCTGAAATTATTCTCATTTTAATGAACATGGAAGTGGTAGGGCCTATATCACATAATTCCGCCTGAATATTTCATGATTGCATATCATTTACATTTATTTCATGTATGAGATATATTCATCTGTTGTGTGGTACAATATACAATCTACTGATTTATAGGAAAGATGATTTATAATGGGAAATTGAATTGAATTTTTTGCTTGTGTGCAGAACCTTCACTCATACACTCTAACAGCTGGGCTAGCCTCCATTTCACCTGCAATTCTAACACCTAATTCACTTTGCAGAATGCATGCGTTGCGGAGTCCGTACAGAGAGGTACAAATCCCCAACTTTTGGGAGGAATATGAACGCATCAGCAGTTGCAGCACAACACGTTATGTAGGCTCTATGCTTGTCCCAATGGGACGGATCCTGCAAGGAAAAGAAAGCAATAGAGTTTGTGTGTCAATTCACACCAGCTGTGATGCGTATGTTTTATTTGAGGAGACAAAAAAGAAAAAGGAAGGCTACTCGAATAAAAAGACATTGAAGGATTAACACTGGCCAGTGTCTCACTCACTGGATTGAGCTCAGACGAGGAGGCATTTGCCATCGACGCTGCCTTGGCTCTGTTCCTGCCAGACTGTTAAGTAGCTTTCGATGTTTAAATCCAAACGATAATGCTAATGTAAGATGAAGAGGAATGTCTACTTCCATCTCACAACGGTGCAAACGGCCCCATTACTCCCAATTCTACCAGTCTAACGTCTCGCAAAATACCAAAAGAAAGAACACTCCACCCATGAGCACAGTTGGACTTGACTTGCGCCCAGAATGAAAACAGGGCCCCAAAGGTCTCTGCACGACCCTGTGGAGTTGTATAGACAATAGGTGGATTGATAGATCACATTGAGCGAATGAGGGTCCGCAGGATGAAGTCGTTTACTTACTGATATAAAATTAGTTCTATTGCAGACTCAAGTTCTACCTTCATCTCTGATGAAATGGAAAGAAGAGCAACAGCCATCAGCTTCATTTCAGTCATCTGTCAAAAACGATAAACTCCAATTTGGTGATAGGTCATATGAAATAAAACAAGGGCCTCTCCGCAAAACCACCAATCAATTACCAAATGATATTGTCAGGAATCAATGTAAGCTCACACCTGAAAGATGAAATGCTTAATTGGCGTGAGATTGGCATATTGGCTCTCTGGAACAAAATCACCATTTAGTTCATGTAGCCTGTCATAGTTTCATTTTCTCATGATTGACTCTTGCTATGGGTTCAGCGCTTAGCTATGGCCGTTGTTTCTCTCTGTATTTAAAGAATAGACCATAAAGAAAGAACACATATAGCCAGCACCTGCCTCATCTGCCTCAATCTTTTAGTTTTGTAAAACACATGTTGGCATGCAAAGGTCTACCAATTTGAAATTTCTGAAATAACCATTTTGCTCAAATTACTAAAGTAATTGATATTTTTAAAAGGGTGGCATGGTGATTGATTGGTTAGCATGTCTGCCTCACAGTGTAGAGGTTGTGCGTTGGATTATGGCTCTGGGTTTTCTGTGTGGAATTGGGATGTTCTTCCTGTGCCTATTCTCCGGGTACTTTGGTTGTCTTCCCACATTCCAAAAACATGTTGACCTTTGATTGGCGTGCAAGCAAACCGATTGTGATTTCCACAAAATTGCAGTGGATGTCAATTGTTATTCATTCATAAATATGTCAACAGCTCGTATCAAGCCCTATAAATCATTGCAGGAATCAATTTGTTAATATAATTGTCATATATATTTTATTATACATTATCTCATTATATGTCTACGACCGCACGGCTCAAAAAGCCCCTTATGAAGAAAAACATATATGGACTTAGATTTCCCTCACCCGGACGCGGGTCACCGGGGCCCCCCTCTGGAGCTAGGCCTGGAGGTGGGGCTCGAAGGCAAGCGTCTGGTGGCCGGGCCTTTCCCCATGGGGCCCGGCTGGGCACAGCCCAAAAAGGAAACGTGGGTCCCCCTTTCCATGGGCTCACCACCTGTGGGAGGGGCCAAAGGGGTCGGGTGGATTGTGAGCTGGGCGGCGGCCAAAGGCAGGGACCTTGGCGGTCCGATCCCCGGCTGCAGAAGTGGCTCTTGGGACATGGAATGTCACCTCTCTGGCTGGAAAGGAGCCCGAACTGGTGTGTGAGGCAGAAAAGTCCCGACTAGATATAGTCGGACTTGCCTCCACACACAGTTTTGGTTGCGGTACAAGCCCTCTCAAGAGGGGCTGGACTCTCTTCCACTCTGGAGTTGCCCACGGTGAGAGGCGTCGAGCAGGTGTGGGTATACTTATTGCCCCCCAGGTGGGCGCCTGTACATTGGGGTTCACCCCCGGTGAACGAGAGGGTAGCCTCCCTCCGCCTTCAGGTGGGGGGACGGGTCCTGACTGTTGTTTGTGTCTATGCACCAAACAGCAGCTCAGAGTACCCACCCTTCTTGGGGTCCCTGGAGAGCGCTCCTTCTCGGGACTCCATTGTTCTACTGGGTGACTTCAATGCTCACGTGGGCAATGACAGTGAGACCTGGAAGGGCGTGATTGGGAGGAACGGCCCCCCGATCTGAACCCAAGCGCTGTTCTATTATTGGACTTCTGTGCTCGACACGGATTTTCTATAGTGAACACCATGTTCAAACGTAAGGGTGTCCATCTGTGCACTTAGCACCAGGACCCCTTGGCCGCAGTTCGATGATCGACTTTGTAGTCGTGTCATCGGATTTGCGGCCGCATGTTTTGGACACTCGGGCGAAGAGAGGGGCGGAGCTGTCAACTGATCACCACCTGGTGGTGGGTTGGCTCCGATGGTGGGGGAAGACGCCGGTTCAACCTGGCAGACCCAAACGCTCTGTGAGGGTCTGGTGGGAACGTCTGGCAGAATGCCCTGGAAGAGCTTCAACTCCCAGAGCTTTTCCCACGTCCCGGGGGAGGCGGGGGACATTGAGTCTGAGTGGACCATGTTCCGCGCCTCCATTGTTGAGGCGGCCGACCGGAGCTGTGGCCATAAGGTCGTTGGTGCCTGTCGTGCCGGCAATCCCTGAACCCGCTGGTGGACACCGGCGGTAAGGGATGCCGTCAAGCTGAAGAAGGAGTCCTATCGGGCCGTTTTGGCCTGCGGGACTCCGGAGGCAGCTGACAGGTACCGGATGGCCAAGCGGAACATGGCTTTGACGGTTGCTGAGGCAAAAACCCGGGTGTGGGAGGAGTTTGGTGAGGCCATGAAGAATCACTTCCGGACGGCTTCGAGGAAATTCTGGTCCACCATCCGGCGTCTCAGGAGGGGGAAGCAGTGCAACGTCAACACTGTTTACAGTGGGGATGGCGTGCTGCTGACCTCGACTCTCGACATCGTGAGTCGGTGGGGAGAATACTTCGAAGACCTCCTCAATTCCACCTACATGCCTTCCATTGAGGAAACAGAGCCTGGAGACTCTGAGGCAGATTCTCCAATCTCTGGGGACGAAGTCACTGAGGTAGTTAAAAAACTCCTCGGTGGCAAGGCCCCGGGGGTAGATGAGATCCGCCCGGAGTTCTTAAAGGCTCTGGATGTTGTGGAGCTGTCATGGCTGACACGCCTCTACAACATTGCGTGGACATCGGGGACAGTGCCTCTGGATTGGCAGACTAGGGTGGTGGTTCCCCTCTTTAAGAATGCGGACCGGAGGGTGTGTTCCATATACAGGGGAACCACACTCCTCAGCCTCCCTGGTAAGGTCTATTCAGGGGTGCTGGAGAGGAGGGTCCGTCGGGAGGTCGAACCTCGGATTCAGGAGGAGCAGTGTGGCTTTCGTCCTGGCCGTGGAACACTGGACCAGCTCTACACCCTCGGCAGGATCCTCGAGGGTGCATGGGAGTTCGCCCAACCAGTCCACATGTGTTTTGTGGACTTGGAGAAGGCGTTCGACCGTGTCCCTCGGGAGGTTCTGTGGAGGGTGCTTCGGGAGTACGGGGTGCCGAGCCACCTGCTAAGGGCGGTTCGGTCCCTGTATCACCGATGCCAGAGTCTGGTCCGCATTTCCGGCAGTAAGTCGGATTCGATCCCAGTGAGGGTTGGACTCCGCCAAGGCTGCCCTTTGTCACGGATTCTGTTCATAATTTTTATGGATAGAATTTCTAGGCGCAGCCGAGGCGTTGAGATGGTCCGGTTTGGGGACCTTAGCATCGCGTCTCTGCTTTTTGCAGATGACGTGGTGCTGTTGGCTTTTTCAGGCCGTGATCTCCAGCTCTCACTGGAACGGTTCGCAGCCGAGTGTGAAGCGGTCGGGATGAGGGTCAGCACCTCCAAATCCGAGTCCATGGTCCACGGTCGGAAAAGGGTGGAATGCCCTCTCCGGATTGGGGATGAGATCCTGCCCCAAGTGGAGGAGTTCAAGTATCTTGGAGTCTTGTTCACGAGTGAGGGGAGGATGAAGCGCGAGATCGACAGGCGGATCGGTGCAGCGTCGGCAGTAATGCGGACCCTGTACCGGTCCGTCGTGGTGAAGAGAGAGCTGAGCCAAAAGGCGAAGCTCTCAATTTACCGGTCGATTTACACTCCTACCCTCACCTATGGTCACGAGCAATGGGTCGTGATCGAAAGAACAAGATCCCGGATACAAGCGGCCGAAATGAGTTTTCTCCGCAGGATGTCCGGGCTCTCCCTTAGAGATAGGGTGAGAAGCTCGGTCATCCGGGAGAGACTCGGAGTAGAGTCGCTACTCCTCCACGTTGAGAGGAGCCAGATGAGGTGGCTCGGGCATCTTTTCAGGATGCCTCCTGGACGCCTCCCTGGGGAGGTGTTCCTGGCATGTCCCACCGGTAGGAGACCCTGGGGACGACCCAGGATGCGCTGGAGAGACTGTGTCTCTCAGCTGGCCTGGGAACGCCTTGGGATCCCCCGGAATGAGCTGGATGAAGTGACTGGGGAGAGGGAAGTCTTGGAGTCCCTCCTAAAGCTGCTGCCCCCGCGACCCGACCCCGGATAAGCGGAAGAAGATGGATGGATGGATGGATGGATGGATGGATGGATGGATGGATGGATGGATGGATGGATGGATGGATGGATGGATGGATGGATGAGGTCTACGACCGTAAAGCTATAGGAATGGGGGGGTGGTAGGGTCAAATACAGGATTGGCAGTCTCCAAGTGCCCACTTTACAATTGTGATCTATGATCATTCTGGCCAAATTTACATCATCAGCCAATGCAGGTTTGATTGCATGTAGTTTGATTCACCTTCCTGCATGGACTCCAGCAAAAAAATTCCCCCAATTTGAAAAAGAATGTCAAGTGCTGCTTCAATTGGCTGCAAATAACCTTGGCTTTGTTCACACCCACAATTGTGCAAAAACACTGTTTTTAACAGTACCAAGCTGCATGTCTCTGTGAAAATTACACTTGGTATAGCTCAACACTGTGCACAGTTGGATTACAGTTCACGGCCAGACTTGTGCTGTACACAAATAAAGAGCTCATATGCCACTCCTGTACGACATTTTTGTTTTGACTTTTTGTCCCACTCGCTGCAGGATAACAACATTCTGACTCTACCAATTAAACTAACGGTGACACGGATATGTGGTAATGCTATAAGACAAAATGCGTTTCATCTGTGTCTGTTAAAATGTGAATGCCAGTTGAACTGCATGCTACGAAAAACATATCTGTTCTTCTCCATCATTAAATGTTAGAAATTTAATTAAATAATGTAAATATTTAATCAGATCTACCTCATCTTTAGTTTAGAGTCAAGTTCCCCCGAATCCTGTAGTACACCTTGTATGGGCCCATCAGCCATCACATAAATAAATCAGTCCCTGCTGCGTGGCCCTCATCTGTTGAGCTGTAATTTACCT
The DNA here is from genome assembly GCF_059516105.1 of Syngnathus floridae. Taxonomy (NCBI): domain Eukaryota; kingdom Metazoa; phylum Chordata; class Actinopteri; order Syngnathiformes; family Syngnathidae; genus Syngnathus; species Syngnathus floridae. The sequence goes on along the minus strand of NC_142417.1, from coordinate 14,976,665 downwards.
CACAAGCACTTTGCTCACATCGGGAGTTGGCAGCGAGTTGGACAGTTAGCATTTGGAAAATGGATACGTAAGGTAGAGTAGTAGATATCTAGAGGCCTCTTATTGAAAATGAGGTGAAACTGAAGCTGGCTCAGACTGATTTTTTAATTAGTTTCTGGTCTTTAATACAATGTGTAAGGTATGATTTGATATGTTAGCTTGCTCTGTAGGTCTAGGTCAGTCATTTCTTTCAATCCAATTCAATTTCTGGAGGTAACAGACATGTATGCGATATACTCTCTGTGCGCTTATTAAACTGTCAAACAATTCAAGTTAGTCAACAATCTATACCTAGCCGAGGAATTCACAATAGTTTTACAGTTCAAAATGTTCTTGTCAGTCAGTTTGCTTTTTTTTGCGTTGCAGTAATATTAGAGTTTCAAATCACATATGAGACAACAAAACGTCACCCTTGAGAAAACACTTTCATCGACTTGTTTCAACGTAAATGCTCAATGCGCTACATCACACAATCAGTGTGTTGAAGGATTTGTGTAATTGTGTCGTAAAATTTTATTTAAGTGGCATTGTGTCTCCATCTTTGTTCCATGTTTGACTGAGCTCATTCATTATCGCTTTTTGATTGCATGTCTGACGTTTATTACAACATAAAATAACCCAGGCGCTGTTCGACTTTGCCTTTCAAATGACTTGTGGTTTGCACACTATACATTTCGAATTCCGCTTCAAGGGTATTCACACTAGTCACACACACATTCAGATTAGTCATGTAGCAAAATTTGCTGACTTAGGTTTTTAGTGCTTTTTGATGAGTGAAAAGGTCTTTGTCAGCACGTAATACTATTCCTTGTTTCATAAGAAATCTAGAGTTGTCCAGATCCAAAAACTGTGCACACGACTAACTGCATTTTTTCTGCCCTAAATAAAGTAGATGCTCAAGTAGATGCTCATCATTCTCTCTGTTGTATAAACAAAATTAAAATCAAATTGATTTTGCTACAATATTTTGCTTCAAATGTCTCAGAGAACATCCAACTGTAAAATAATTTGATTTGTTCCAGAAGCTCATACAACAAAGTTTATTTTGAAGAAAATGTGTCTACAACTGACCACATATTACTTATCTAAGCTTGTATATATTAGCTAACTCTAGTCGATATGAACCAATCCATGACAAAGATAGATTTTATTGTAAAACAGTGTCATCAGTATTTTCAGCAAGTGCATCGGCTCACCGACTTGAAGTCTCATAAAGGGCAGATTGATTTAGCAGTGCTGTGAGGATTAAGACAGCAGACACATCATGTTTATACATGAGATCAAAATGTAATGCTGATGAGTCTGCAGCTCACCGTCCAAACCATCAGAATCCATTATAACTGCAAACATCAACAGACAGTTCCCCAAACAACTGCTGTGCTGGCGTTTAAGCTCGTTTTGCTATTAAGGAACAAAGGTTTTGCAATAATTGCAGACTCCATTCCCTTTACTGCTTATCCTCTCTCGTGTCACGAGGGAGGTGGCGCCTATTCCAGCTGACTTTGGGCAAGAAACAGGATACACCATGACTGAGCTTATCTCCAGCTCATATCGATGAAAACCAAATACATTCTAATTCAAATATCCAATGCCCCTTTTCTAAATATAATGACCATTTTGGTGCATTCCCAAGTTCTTGCATAGTCCACTAATTTTAACTCAACATTATAGGTGCCCAAGTTGGTTTACTGCAGCTGCCTTCGGTCGCAAATGCCACTGTCAAGTTGAAGTAAATGGATAACTGTCGTCTAATTACTTGACTGGAAAAAATAACACATTAGATTCGTGTCGTTGCTGGAAAATCTAGACTAAATGCGGACCAGCAATGATTGACTTTTATGTCTTTCACATCTTCACCTTCTAAACTGTAATCAGGCATTTTTAAACCTTTTCCCAAGTCTCACTGTCTTTTGTGGACTGGCGGAATGACAGATGAGGAGCTGAAGTTGCTCCTTGAATGCTGCAGTATCAGAAATGGTACAGACAGAAAACCACCAGCTGTGACAGGAGTGTGAAGTATAAGACTTGGATTGTCCTTTTGGGATGAAAGCACTTTTCACTGTCATGTTTTTGCCAAATACTTAATTATGTCCACAAAGCAACCTGCACCAGCTCAGTTAAAACAATTCAAAGCTTGGATGAATTTTGTCTGAAAGGTGAAGACAAACACATTCCGGTTCAGCTATCACGCCAAAAATGTATCAAATTATTTGGAATGCAGCACGAGAGTAGCTATTGATTAAGTCAAGGGCCAGATATAAATTTATATATCTGTATATAATATGGCTCCCAAAAGGCCAATTTGAACTCGGACCCTCTTATGCCTCCTAAAGCTAGAGAAGAGTTATAGCTGTGTTTTTTTTCTGAATGAAAAGCAATAATATTATAGTTTTTATGATGATATCATTATATAAGAATGCATTAATATCCATATTTACTTTGAATTGGACCTATTTCACATGGCCTCTGCCTCCGCATATGCAATTGGCAGATGCTACCCTGTCGGTGTGAGTGTGGCTGACTGGCTGCCAGTTGCACATACCTGATATAGACGCTAGTTCAAAAGAAAGACCTTCAAATCATATGAGTGTAGGCATAGTGTCAAGAGACAGTAGAAATACAGTAGCCTTGAGCTAAGAATTTGCTCCCTCTTCTTTCTCAATTTCCCTTTCGCAGTTGCCCTTTCTGGGAAGTGCGGCAGCTTGTCAATATCTGTCAGAGGCTGTCTCTGTCAATCCGGTCCGTGAGGCTGCTCAGGCCTCTGCTGTAACAAGAGGATCTCACAGAAACAACCTATAACTGACACAGTCCTAGATCTCTGCTCTGTAATCACTGGGGAGGCAAGCTCTCAAAGTGCAGCCCCGCCGCATACACACATACGCACTATGTAATTGCTTCCCATACCGCTCTACCTTTGAATTGAAATTGATCACAGTCCATGTAAGAGCCTTAACTGGAGTGTAGATTTGGTGAGTTAGAATATTGCTTGCCAATTTCATGTTACGAACTTGTAAACAGTGTGTCAACCAACTGAGACTTGACCCTTCACCAACAGGCTAATATTGCCACAAAAAAAATTGACAAGTAAATGTTCCCGCTGTGGGATAAATAAAGTTCTATCATCATCATCATCATCATCATCATCATCATCATCATCATCATCATCATCATCATCATCATCATCATCATCATCATCGTCATCGTCATCGTCATCGTCATCGTCATCAACAACCTCAAACCACAGGGTTTCCTGTTAGTTATTGCTTGGTTCAATTGAAAATGAAACATTTCAATTGAACAATTGAAACCTTTTGTGAGACTTGAAAATGTGACTGCCTTTTCAGGTCCTTAGAGATACAAAAAAAATCTAATGAATGAATGAATGATGGAAGGATGAATGAATGAATGATTCAATTTTGACGGAATTATCTCATTTTCACCAACAAAAACTATGACAACTCCACATTTTTCGAATACACGTTTTAATCCTGTCCATTATTCATTTGCATTTATACATTGCCTGGACGTTAATGAATAGTTTGACAAAGGTTTTAATCTTGCGGTGATAACAATGTTTGATGAGGGCTCCTTCCTGGTCCATGGGTCAGATTTACTGTATTTTCCGGACAATAAGGCACACCGGACTATAAGGCGCACCATTAATGTCAGATTTTTAATCCAAATCAAATCATTCTCCATTTCATCTTTTTTATTTCAACTTCAGACGCAACAAATTACTTTATTATCACAAAATAATGAGCCATAGTCTTTTTGATTCATGATTCATAGTCTTCAGCATGCCACTTATGATTGATTTCATGACACAATGCTTTGGGCCAGTTTAAATTTAGGACTTTGGTCCATATATAAGGCGCACCGGACCATAAGGCGCACTGTCGGCTTTTGAGAAAACTTTAGGTTTTAAAGTGCGCCTTATAGTCCGAAAAATACAGTAGTGTTGAGAGTATAAAAGACTATCCGACACCACCCGTTCTTGGACGATGCTTGACCGTCATGCATTCAAACCTAAATTTGACATAGATATCAGCTATAAAAAAATAAATTAAAAAAAATCACCTCAAGATCCTTGTTAGACGTACTTCCATGTACAAGAGTTTGAAATCCTTATTGGCAAATTTATCTGCCTGTGCCTATATTAAAATTGCTCAAAAATACAATCACACCAAGGCTTCCTTCCTTCCTTTTCCTGGTGCCCTACCTTGTTATTGAATATGTACCGTAATTTTCGGACTAAAAGTCGCTCCGGAATATGGGTCGCATTAGCCATAAAATGCACAATAACGTGAAAAAAAACATATATCAGTCGCTCCGGCGCATACGTCGCATTTTGGGGGGAAATTTATTCAACAAAATCCAACACCAAGAACAGACATGAACGAGCAACAACAGGCTAAACGATAGGTATGCTAACGTGATATAAACACAAACGAAGAGCTGAGAATGGGCCTGACGTAACAAAGACAGTTATTAAAGAGAACTATTACATAAATAACACATTTATAAAACCATCGGTGTCACTCCAATTCATTAAATCTATCGATCATTCTTTGTCAACAATGGGTGCGCGCGGCTGACGGCGCTTGCACTTCAAAATATTCCACAGGCCCTTATAACGATATATGAATTATATTTCAAATAACTATTATAAAAGCAATATTATCAAACCACTTTAAATCATTAAATGCATCGATCAAATTCCTCGTCCTTTGTCAACAACGCCGCGCGTGCGTCCTGACGTCAGCCTCGTCGTTATTCCACAGATCTACTATATAACTATATTGTAGCGTTAACAAAGTACAAGGAAAGATGTGGGTTTGGTAAACTGCTCTTTATTTAACAAAACAAACTTCCAAGCGTGTGGCGGCGTGGACTTCCAGCCACGGAGGTGGAAGAGAGATCCATAGAATAGGACCAGGTTTGCGTAAAAGCCATGACCAAGCCCCATCCACCGTTCCCGGACAGCCACCCGGCCGAGTGCCGGCCCCCGACTTCTATCCACGGAGGTGAAAGAGAGCTCCGTAGAGTAGGACCGGGCGTGCGTAAAAGCCATGTCCGAGCCCCATCCACCGTCCCTGGACAGCCACCCGGCCGAGCGCCGGCCCCTGACTTCAATCCACGGAGGTTGAAGAAAGCTCCGTAGAGTAGGACCAGGCGTGCGTAAAAGCCATAATGGTTTTTCAAACCTTCTGTGTCACTCCAAATCCTTAAATCCTTCAAACTCTTCGTCCTCCGTGTCACTTAGAAACAAAGCCGCTAATGATGCCGGTAGTACATGGGGCCCTTCGTCATCTTTGTCATCCCGTGATTGTCGTGATTTGTCCTTTTTGTAAACAACCACCGCGCCACGCCGCGTCGCGCTGCTGACGTCACTTGAAATTCAAATTACAGTAATGCCTTGCTACATCGCGGTTCGTTTATCGCGGTTTCACTTTTTTTTTTTAACATTTTTGAAAAAAAACACATAAGTCGCTCCTTATTATAAGTCGCCCACCCAAACTGAAAAAAAACCGTGACTTATAGTCCGAAAATTACGGTAGTTTTATTGTCTATAAGCTCTTATTTATATTATATGCTGTATGTCACCCACTACATTTGTTCAAGCTCATATCCATAATAATTTGCATAATTGCTTATCTATCTGTTTGTATCATTGGTCATTTAAGCTTGGTTTAAAAATGGAGACAGACGTTTCTCCATTATGACATTGCACAGGTTTCAAAGAAAGTTTTAGAATAGCTAATTGACAAACATTGGATCGATTTTAGTGAATCCACCAATCAGTATTGTATGTGTGATTTTCTGGGATTATTATTGAGACCGTCTTCAGGTAGATTAGTATATTCTTCGGTTCACGCAGCGGTCGGTATTGTACAGGGACTTCTGCTGAACTTTTGCTCAGCTGCTCTCTCTACTTCGGTGTCAAGGATTAGTCTGACATCTCCTGACTCCTTGCCTTTCAAATAAGATGGGCTCCTGCTGAAATGCTGAGAGGGTGCTCATCGTGTAAAGCCAATACTCATACTGCTGATGCTCCTCATCCTTGCCCTCTGCCTATTGCAGCTCCACTAAAAATCCCCAGATCCCCAGCGGTTTTATGGATGTGAGAGGATGAATTTGTGGTTTTAAAGGACTACGGCTGTTGAACAGCTCAATAAAATAGTAATAGCCAGTAGCATGACTGGTTAGGTGAGAAGTATTGTGCTGTCAACTCAAATTTTCAAAAGCTTGACCACTGTCCATTTTTTCTTTAAGGTGAAATATGTTGAGGCCAGTTCTAAATCTCATAGCAGGACTCTGTTGAATTCTTTAGGCATTCCAGTGCCAGATGGTTACCTGTTAGTTACCGTTATTAGTTTTAAAAAAAAGAATGGTTGCAAATTTATATTGGGACGCTTAATGATGCTATACATAAAAGGGCAATACCTGGGCAATTGCATATGGCAGAGGTGTCAAACTCGTTTTTTTCGCGGGCGGCATTGTAGTCATAGCTTCTTTCGGAGGGCCATTATAGCTGTCAACCGAAATAAATGTATGAGCACCTCATATTATATACAGTAAAAGCTACAAAACAAACTGAGAAATAACTCATTTTCAAATCAGATGAGTAAAAACTCGTCAAATATTTAGAAAAAAATTTATTAAAAGTGAAGACAATTTGCAATTCTAGTAATAACACACGAATTTGATGCACAATTTGTCTTTGCGGGCCACATAAAATGATGTGGTGGGCCGTATCTGCCCCCTGGGCCTTGAGTTTGACACCTGTGGCATATGGTGAAAGTAGATAAGGTTGGCTTTTTACTAGGCACGAAAACATACGTATACAGGGATAAATTGAATTTTGTTGCATGAACAGATTAGCATGAACTACCAGTATTGAGAGAGTTCAAGAGAGTTCAAGAGAGCTTTTTTTATTCGCCATGTTTGAGCGTGCCAAACAAGGAATTTGAATTTGACAGCCTCTGTTCAACATTTAGGTGACTAACAACACTCAGGACATGTGAAAAATGGGAAACATTCTCAAACATCCACTGATTTTAAACTCCCAAGAGGACAAGGAAAAACTCAAAACTCCAGCTAGGGGAAATGAGAAACCTTGAGAAGAGACCACAGATGGGAGGGTCCCGCTTCCAGGATGACCAAGCTGCAACGGATGCAGAGAGGACACATAGTACAAACAGTGCAGACAATTCAAAAAAGGTGTGGAGAGCAGAATGTTATTGCACAGTAATGACTCTGAGACTCTAAGACAGTGGTTCTTAACCTGGGTTCGATCGAACCCTAGGGGTTCGATGAGTCGGTCTCAGGGGTTCGACAGAGCCTCCACTGAGGAGGTCCGAACAAACCTGATTTATTGTGTCAATTCTGATTTACCAGTATGTAATTTGTTGTGAGTTCATGCATTGTGTTGGTTTTGTTCTTTGAACAAGGTGATGGTCATGCATGGCTCATTTTGTGCACCAGTAAAAAACATCTATGTCTAGAATTAAAAAAAAAAAATTCACTAACGATGGGTTCGGTGAATGCGCATATGAAACTGGTGGGGTTCGGTACCTCCAACAAAGTCAAGAACCACTCCTCTAAGAGTGGTGTGAGTTCATCAGAGCAACAGCCTGGACAGGTACAAGTCTTGGATGGATGGGAGGTTGATTCCAATTATCTTTTCTGCAGTCCTGATTGTCCGTTGCAGTCTGTGCTTGTCTTGTTTGGGGGCCAATCGAAACCAGACAGTGATGGAGGTGCAGAGGACAGACTGGATGATGGCAGTGTAGAAGGTCTTCAGCAGCTCTCGCGGCAGGTTGAACTTCTTGAGCTGTCTCATGAAGTACAGCCTCTGCTTGGCCTTCTTCCAGACAGAGTCTATGTGGCCGGTCCATTTCAGGTCCCGAGAGGTTGTGGTTCCCAGGAACTTGAATGTGTCTGTGGAGAGAATAGTATTACTGCGGATAGTGAGGGGTAAAAGTGGTGAAGGGTCTCGCCTGAAGTCCACTGTCATCTCCACGGTCTTGAGCGGGTTCAGCTCCAGGTGATTTTGGCTGCACCAGTGGACCAGCCGCTCCACCTCCTGTCTGTACGCAGTCTCATCACCGTCCTGGATCAGTCCGATGAGAGTGGTGTCGTCTGCATACTTCAGAAGCTTCACAGGAGAGTCACCTGAGGAGAGTGTAGAGAGAGAAGAGCAGTGGGGAGAGGACGCACCCCTGAGGGGCTCCAGTATTGGTGGTCTGGATGTCAGATGTGATGCCCCCCAGCCTCACACACTGTCTCCTGTTGGTCAGGAAGCTGGTGATCCACTGACAGGTGGAGGCAGGCACCGCAAGCTGGATGAGCTTCTGTTGGAGGATGTCAGGAGTGATGGTGTTGAACGCCAAGCTGAAGTCCACAAACAGGATCCTGGCGTACGTTCCTGGGGTGTGCAGGTGGTGCAGGATGTAGTGCAGTCCCATGTTGACCGCATCATCCACCCACCTGTTTGCCCAGGAGGCAAACTGGATGGGGTCAAGCAGGGGGCCCGTGACATCCTTCAGGTGGTTCAGCACTAACCTCTCGAAAGATTTCATGACCACAGATGTCAGTGCGACGGGTCTATAGTCATTTAAACCTGTGATGGCGGGCTTCTTGACCACTGGAACGATGGTGGAGCTCTTGAAGCACGAGGGCACCTCACACAGCTCCAGGGAACAGTTGAAGATCCGTGCAAAGGTGGGTGCCAGCTGCTCAGCACAGACTTTCAAGCAGGAAGGTGACACACCGTCTGGGCCCGGTGCCTTCCTGATCTTTTGTCTCCGGAACATCTGGCGCACTTCCTCCTCGTGGATCTGGAGTGCGGGCGTGGCCTCTGCCAGAGAGAGAGTGGGTGACAACGTTGATAGAGGTGTGGACAGAGCAGTTGTAGGGAGAGGTGAGTATGTAGATTGTGCTGTAGGAGGTCCCGTTGTGTGGGAGGACCGATCAAACCTGCAGTAGAACCTGTTTAGCTGGTTAGCAAGCCTTGGGCTCTCCACAGGACGGGGGGTTCGTTTCTTGAAGCCCGTAATGCTCTGCAGACCTTTCCACACTGTTGAGGGATCAGGATTAGCAGAGAGGTGTCTCTCCAGGCTCTTCCCGTAACACCTCCTGGCTTTCCTGACCTCTCGGTTCAGTGTGTTTCTGGTCTGCTAGAACAGGTCGCGGTCGCCGCTCCTGTAGGCCTCCTCCTTGACTTTGCGCAGCCTCCTGAGGTTCGGTGTAAACCAAGGTTTGTCGTTGTTGTACGTGCAGAAGGTCTTACTCTGCACACACAGATCCTCACAAAAACTGATGTATGATGTGACAGTGTCAGTGAGTTCATGCAGGTCTGAGGTTGCAGCTTGAAAAACTCGGTGCAGTCAAAGCAGGCTTTGAGGTCCTGCCTTGACTCCACTGTCCACTTCCTCACAGTCCTCACCACAGGCTTAGAAGTTTTTAGTTTCTGCCTGTAGGCCGGGATCAGATGAACTAGACAGTGGTCCGAGAGTCCTAAAGCTGCACGAGCCACAGAGTGGTATGCATCCTTAATCACGGTGTCGCAGTGGTCCAGTGTCTGTGCCCCTCTGGTGGGACACGTTATGTGCTGTTTGTATCTGTATTAGGATTCTTTTATTCTTTGGGTTTGCCTTTCATAAGTAGAAGCAAACAGACAGCTGCAGAGAACTCCTGTCGGTGAGATGAAATGCTTATAATCAGAAAAGTCAAGCCCTGACCCCTATTGTCATGTTAATAAGAGCAGGACTTGACGTTGGCGCAGCGGTACATGGGGTGGGGATATAAGGGCTGGCTCACTTGGATGAGACTGGGTAAAATTTCAGTACGACAAGAAATTAGGCGTGTAAAGTATATTATAAATGTTCACTCAGGTTATTTTGATGAAAACACATTACAGTCATTAAGACACTGAGGATCTGTTGTAAATAATGGTCTACCAATTGCATATTATCTTCTGTAATCAAAATGACATGCTCAAAATCGTGGGGGGGCTAGAAAGGTTTAAAATGTTTGCTGGTTGTCCTTCTACTTGCATGGGTACTGTCTTTCTCGTGTGGATGGGTTGCTGGATAGGTGGAAGATTTTGGGTTTGCATAATCACCTAAATAAAGGTAGATGCACTTTTTTCCGATTAGTGATCCTTTATTATATTATGATTTTTTTTCAAAAACTTTTGTCACTTTTAACACATGTTTGAGATGGTCAACCACTAAAATGTCAACCAGGAATATTCACAAACATTTTCACCTGGGCACAAAAAAGCATAAAACCTTTTCCATATTGACTGTTTCTCTATGCAACATCCAATCACTGTCATTGTTTTAAGTCTTTGGTGTGTTTGGCTGGCACATGAATGTCCAGAGATAGTTTTTGAATGCTCTGAGTGCACACTCCATCACTCAAGCAAGTACCAGCTCAGTCCGTGTTGTCCAGGCATGATAAATGAGTGTTGATTTGAATCAGTTTTGTTCCTACATGGTCCCCTGACTCCCTGGCTTTGTCAGCCACTTGCCATGTCGCCTGTGTCCCTGTATGCAGATTTAAACACGGTGCATTCATCAGCTGCAGGTCCACTGCACACCCCACCCGTGTTAAGTCAGGTGGAAACCTGGGACTGGCGGTTGATAGGGTGAGGGAGCATTTTAGAGCCAGTGTTAAAATTAATCAGTGTAATGAGGAAATAAGTGAGTTATTGGCGTCACAATCACTTCCTTCATTAAGAATGATATTTATGAGTATCCAGCAGCCGACAGGACATTGCAGGTTTATGGAGCGTACATTGCCACCTTGTTCCAATTATCCTCTACCTTTGAATGTGACAGGACATGGTGCATCATTAGTTGTTGTTCAGTGTGGAGAAAAGGGCAGCATGTGCACCGCGGGCTTGGCAGTGTCACACCTGCTTTTTTATTCATCATGAAGGCAATTATAGTTGATTGCACGATAGAAACACTGGGGGAGGGAGTTTCCATGTCGTTATCAACAATAGCACTAACGCTTAAAATTCATCACCGCATTCATCTCCTGTGGAACAAATTCACTTTTATTTATAAGCATTTTGTCGATACTAAATGCTATACTGTGTATTCAATGTAATCATTTTCTCCTCATCTGATGCAATCCTCATAGAATGATTTAAAATATTTCTACTTTTGAGTGATAGTGCTGTAGAATGCTGTATAATTTCACTCAGGCAATTTACAGTCACCATATTGCACCTACGACCATTAAGTAATTACAAATAATAATTTCATCACACAAATTTTAATCATCATCTACTTTTTTTCAACAGAACGAACGTCATCAGTACTTAAGTCCAATCTTCTGCTGTTTTCATCGTTTCATTTATGATACGTCAGATTTTTTGTTGTGAGTTGACCTCAAATCAGTTCTAGTTTTATCTCATGGATCTTTTTTTATCTGGAGCTCTGTGACCATGACAGATACTACTAAATAATAGACATCTTGCAGGCTTCACTTCCAGCAGTAGTATCCTCACTTTAGAATCATTAATTCAAAGGCAGTGGCACAGAGAACATATGAAAAATTGGACATGAAAGTAAAGGTGCAAATAAAAATGCAATGGAAGAATTCTTCATTAATTGACAAATTTTAAAGATCGTATTAACCATTTGATGCACATGTGGACTCTCCTCTCAAATGCACATTTGTCTAAAATGTGCCCAACTTGCTGAAGTCTATAGAAGGGATCGAAACATTTTATACATTTATGATTTGTATGTTATCATTTGTATGTTATCATATGTGTTTTTATTCTACATGCCACTTTATGTAAAGGCTGACTCATTTGGAAGGATTTTTTTTTTTACCAGAATCAGAATTGGCTTGATTGTCAGTGAAGAAGTTCATTAACTAGAATTTCATTGCGATACAATCATGCAACATGAAATACAAAATACTTTACAAATATGCAGCAATATGGGCATAATGACATAGTGCACTATAGAGCAGTGCAATTGGCAACCCTAGATGCTATAGAGCAGGGGTGCCCAATACGTCGATCGCGATCGACCAGTCGATCGCCTGGCCACTACTGGTCGATCGCGTGACATTAAAATGTTTTTTTTTTTTTTTCGCACTTGACGCGTGTGCAAACAACGGCGCTTACAACACAACACTAACACGCTAGCTCGCGAGTTCCCTCCAATTGTCAGAACCCTGTTTTTTCTCTTAAACTTAAGAAAGGGTATAAAAATGTGTGGGGCAGCTGGACATAGTAAAAAGATAAAAACAAAAGTATCACTTTCATAGGGAATGGGAGGAGAACTTTTTTTCCCACGATAACATATATATATATATATATATAATTATTCTTTTAGTGGGTAGATCTTTGTGACTTGGTCATTTCAAAAGTAGCTCGTGAGCTGAAAATGTTTGGGCACCCCTGCTATAGAGAGTTTGCTTTTGAAATTCCCCTATGTATTGTGTTGACAGAGAGCAGCGTGTTATTTATTTATTTACCGTATTTGCCGGTGTATTGGTCGACCTTTTTCGATCCAAAATCGACCGAAAAAAATCGACCTCGACTTATACACCGAGTCATAAAATTTAACTTCGTATTCATCGCTTCAAATGTGATGGTAACCAAGGCCGTTTCTCATGCATCTCATTGTGCGTTGCACTTAGAAAATTTGAACCGGGCGGCGTGCGCGAGTGCGCGGCCCGCTGGAAGTCGAATGAGGCGCCGCGACCACCTCCGCGGTGCTTATAAACAGCCGATCCGCTCGGCGGGGGCTATTTTCGGCCACTTTGCTTGTGCGCACGGCCTCCCAGATGTGCCGGGCGGGTGCGCGAGCTCGCCGGCCGCTGGAAGTCGAATGAGGCGCCGCAACTACCTCCGCGGTGCTTATAAACAGCCGATCCGCTCGGCGGGGGCTATTTTTGGCCACTTGGCTCGTGCGCACGGCCTCCCGGATGTGCCGGGCGGGTGCGCGAGCTCGCCGGCCGCTGGAAGTCGAATGAGGCGCCGCAACCACCTCCGCGGTGCTTATAAACAGCCGATCCGCTCGGCGGGGGCTATTTTCGGCCACTTGGCTCGTGCGCACGGCCTCCCGGATGTGCCGGGCGGGTGCGCGAGCTCGCCGGCCGCTGGAAGTCGAATGAGGCGCCGCGACCACCTCCGCGGTGCTTATAAACAGCCGATCCGCTCGGCGGGGGCTATTTTCGGCCACTTGGCTCGTGCGCACGGCCTCCCGGATGTGCCGGGCGGGTGCGCGAGCTCGCCGGCCGCTGGAAGTCCAATGAGGCGCCGCGATCTCCTCCGCGGTGCTTATAAAGTGCCGATCCGCTCGGCTTGGAGCTATTTCCGGCCTCCCGTTGGTGCCGGGCGGCGTGTGCGAGCTCGCCGGCCGCGATCTCCTCCGCGGTGCTTATAAACAGCCGCATGCGCACGGCCTCCCGGAATTTGAACACATTTCGTCAATAAATTTCGCATATTGAATTTTGAAGTTTAATATAATGCAACAATTGAGCTCGACTTATACAAAGGATATATCATAAAATTGTAAATTTCCGTCGAATTTTAGGGGGTCGACTTATACACCGAGTCGACCTGTACACCGGCAAATACGGTACTTTTTTATATCTCTCAACAAATGTAGTGTCAAATCCAACACAATTCCAAGTGTTTCTCTATATGAGAGAAGAGAACCAACGGCATGGTGTCACCATTAATCAGAAACAGAATCAGCTTTATTGACCGAGTTCGTGCATGCCAAACAGGGAATCTGACTCCGGTTGATCTCAGCCTCTGTAGGACATTTAAGTGACTGAAAACTTGAGTTTACGTTGTCACAATGCAATTGTCATTGAATGCAATAACACCATACAACTGACAATTTTGATATAAATGTTTTATATTTCATATAACAAAGAGATTGAAGTTAGTCAGGACAAGCCCATTGTGTAGCGAAGAGCTTTTGATATTTTCTATCACAGGTAGACGCCACATGTGGTGATGGATGGATACAGAAAGACTGCCTCCCCGCAGGGAAAAACTATTTTTCTCTTTGCCCGGGTACATACCATTTTATGGCACTGTCAACGTTTTGCAAAATTGACATCATAGTGCTTTCATCACTGACATGCATTCAATTCCATTGTGCATAATTCAGACAGTTCTGAAATCAGCTATAAATTCATTTAAAAAAAATAACATGTATAAAAGGTCTATTAGAAAAACCGATCAAAATTCAGGCGTTAGTCAGATGATTGCATTGACTCAATATCGTGGCAAGCTTGATGAGGTGCATCTCAATGGATTTGAATACTGTGGAAAAGATTATTGAGTTCAGTGGGTCAATTAAAACGTGGAACAAATGCTGTATCTTCCATGTTGATACAACATATTTGTAAATATTTCAAGTGTTCAATTCTGTCGTCAGGGGAAAGAGCGAGCAGGACGACATAGTGACAACACTGTGTTTATTCATACTTTCCAGGGAAGGGGAACGTGGAGAACTTGGCACTACGTGGTACAAGGGGCTAGATGAGGACGTGGTCGGGTACTTGGCGGCGACCGGGCGTAGTCGATAACGGGCAGTTGGTTGGGACAGGTGGCAAGCAGGTGTAGTCGGTCACAAGGTGGAAGACGGGTTGGCAACTAGGACAAAGCTAGGCACAAGGCAAGGAACGAGGCATCAGGCGAGGAACGAGGCACAAAGCACGGGCAGCATGAGGTGCTGACAATGACTGATTTAGTGCAGTGTTAAAATAGTGGCTGGCTAACTGGTCGTGGCAGGTGTTTGTCTTGATGAGGGGGCGTGGCTGTGAGTGCGTGGAAGGTTACCGGCTGGAAGGAGTGTGGCATCAGCGCCTGACAGAACACCCCCCCCTTCCAGGGGACAGCTCCCGACGTTCCCAAGTAAGGCCCCGATGCCGGGCGGACGGGGGGAACCGGAAGCTGATCAATACTCCACAGCGGACCAGTACTTCGCAGAGGCGTCTGACTACACGACATCAGGAGCTGGATCCGGGGGCAATGGCGCCGGCGCACCTGTAAAAGAGGACACAGCGCGAGATGATGGGCGATGCACACAGCCGGATCCCGCGGCCCTCCTAGATCCCTTTGGGCGACCCCGCCGGTGAGCAGGCTGGTCGGATGCAGACGGTAGAATTCCGAGATGAGGTCTTGGTCGAGGATCCAGCGAGTTGGGACCCAGAAGTGGTAGTAGTCCTCGTAAGCCTACCAGTCGACCAAGTACCGGATCCCCCTGCCACGCAGACGGGACTGAAGCCGGGAGCGGACTGTGGACACGGGCTCCCCGCCGACAAGCTGGGGAGGCGGAGGAGCGCACACGGGAGCCAGCGGGCTATTGTGGACGGGCCTTAACATGAAACGTGGGGTGGACCCTCGTGGAGCCTGGGAGACTGACGGCAGAAGAGCTTTACCTTGCATATGGTAAACGGTCCCACAAAGCGAGACGCCAGTTTGTGGGACTCCATCCGGAGAGGGAGATCCCGCGCCAAAAGCCACACACACTGGCCCACCTGATACATCAGGGCCAGCGTTCAGTACTTATTGGCTTAGCAGGCATATCCGTCGACAGTCCAGAGGAGACGGGCCTGGACTCTGGCCCTCGCCCGGTGGCACCGGCGAACGCACAGCAGCGCTGAAGAGCAGGCGGTACTTCGCTCCTGATGGTCAAACAGTGGTGGTTGGTATCCAAACACACTGGAACGGGGACAAGCCCATGGCAGAGCTCGGGAGCAAGTTGTGCGCGTATTCCACCAAGGGCAGCTGCTAATTATTGGCAGACATGCAGCAGCGGGACTTACCCAGTTCTTGGTTAAGTCGTTCGAAAACTCCACCCAAAAGGTCAATGAAAATGGACTGTGCGTGGGAGGTTAGCGTCTGGAAGGAGTGTGGCATGGGCTTGTTAAATCTGTGCATTATAATTATTATGGATTACAGGAAATAAAAAACCCAAAGTCTGTATCTCATGAAATTATATTATTGTGAAAACATTTTAAATATCGTAAGCTAAGGGCGGTTTTTTTTTTGCTCCACTGCAAGCATGAATTAATAAAGTCAAATCAAATCAAATACTCACATTCCTATCAGCTAATTTAGTCTGAGAATCCTGCACCAGCGATTGAGTCTGGTTGGTAGTCTCATCAAGCGCATTTCCAAGGCAGGGCAAACCTGAGCAAACAGCGAAACGAACAACGCCTTTTGAAAAAAAAAATGCTTCCAGTTCCACCAACAGCTAGGGTTTTAATGAATCTAGGTTTCTGCTGATTTCAAACAGATTTAATGCTGAATGATGTTAACAAACTAAACTATCGTCTCTTACTGTATTTTATGACTCAGAATAGACTTCTGCCACTGAGGAGCGTTGCTGCACACAAAGGATACGTCACAGCAAATAATTTTATTCGACAATTCCTTTTGGAGTGAGGCTCAGCCCCAGTGAAGGGCGTGTGTTCCAGTCCCACCTCTTAGTAGATGTGGCTTGCTAGGCTACAGCTGATTAACTTGAAAATCACCTGCAAGGTCTTTCTGACGTCTTTAAATGATCTTTAAATGATGAATTACGGGGATGAGTGATGATTTGTCCCAAATTGTCAGTGACACCCTTTACAAGGGAGGCAACCACAAAATTTGATGGCCCAGAAGATGGGTCTTCACAGAATACAGTATCCAGTCACATTGATAACAAGTTAAATGGAATGAAGAAGATGCACAAGCCACAGAGGATTGTCGAACAAAAACCCATTCAATAATTTTGGGGTACAGTCATCCCTGGCTACTTCATTTAGTTCATCAGTACATCGCGGATTTTTCAAAAAAAAATTCAAAAATTCAAAAAATAAATAAAAGTTGAGGAATTATGGCACGAAAGTTGCCCACTCGCCAGCAGAAGTGATAATAAGAGTTCTAAAAACATATTTACAGTATGTACACTTGTACCTTGAAATAAGAAAGATGTTATAATAATAAAACACTTCTAAAAACATATTTACAGTATGTACAGTATGCACCTTGTTATAAAAGGAAAGTTGTTACAATAATAAGAGCTCTAAAAACATATTTACAGTATGTACACTTTAGTTACGTAAATAACTATGTTACACACACACACACGTATCATATTTAAGTATATTTATGTTATTTATACATTATTTTATGTATGTTTTATATACTATTAATATTTTATTTACATGTTTGAAACTATTCTTTAATGTTCTAATGATAACATATGCACTTATATGGTTTCATATACACTTATTGAGACACAAAAAAGGGACAGATCTTAAAAATGAAAGGGTGACTACTTCGTGGATTTTCACCTATTGCGGGTGGTCTTGGAACCAATTATCCGCGATAAATGAGGGATTACTGTATTTTGGAAGGATTTGGCTGGACATTGACACTTAAGTAATAGGTCTGGAAACTCACACATTTCTAAATTATGTTTTTTTTTCAAGCGATCTCGGGACACCCAAAAATTGGGTAAAAACTGCTTGATTAACACATCAGGCAGATGACGTCAGTGAAGGGAGAAGAGTAGCTTTTTCCATTTGTTTCATGGCTTGTTTGTTGTTGTACTGTTGTTTTTGGATGAATTTTGAACATTCATTCAAATATCCCTAACAGATGCTGTGTGGCTTTATGTTGCAACATGCCGCAAGAAGGTTTTAGCCTGCATAAATTACCCAAGGATGAGAACGTGAGAAAACCTATGAACTGACAGATGAAACCGACTTGCATAAACTAGGATGGGACAAGCAAGTTGAGTGTAATTTGCAGCGCACATTTGACGTTTGCAAGGAACTGGCACACTTGAACAAGAATCCGTGGCTGCCTCGCTCTGTAGATGAAGTCATAGTGCTGCTGTGCAGAGTTGCAGTACCTCGACTCAGCTACCAAAGTGATGGACATGTTTTTTTCTTGGCTTTTTTTCTACTTTTTTCGACACAAGAGGCTCCCTGAGGATCTTGAAGGGTCTTACATAAGTCTCACTTATTGTTATCAAAGAACAAGCCTGCATGAGAGATAAAAAGCAGAAACACTCCATTTTCTAATTTCTTCATTCCCTAATTGTGAGCGCCTATGAAGGCTTATCATTGTGATATTCATATTAAGTTGAAGTAGACATGCATAAGAAGAGATGTCCACATAAATTTGAATGCATTTTTATACATTATATACAACGTACGTTCAGTGACTTTGATTGTAAAAGTTGTGTCAATTTCCTTTGCTGATATCACACCCAGATATGGAGCGGGGGGTCGGCGATGTCCATATCACAGAGCAGAAAAAGGCGTTGAGTAGTTAGTCATTTAAAAACAACTTGATGAAATTAAAAATCCAACAAAGTTTCATTTTCTTGATGAAATAATATATTATGAGAGTTTTGAGTGGAAAATTGGACATCCTGGCTGGATATTTATTCATTTATATGGTGTATTTCATACACAACTCAATGTGCAATGTGGAAGCATTCCAAATCAAAGAACTACGGAAATGTCTCTGTTTTCAAAGACAGTGATGGTTTTGCGTGCCATGTCGTCCGCAGGTCTCAGTCCATTCATTGAGTTCTCTGAAATCCACTTAAGCTGTCCACAAAATTTTAGACTGTTCTAATGGAGATGCTGATTTTGTGTACCAGCATGGCTTTTCACCTCCCTTACACTGCCCTAACTGTCACATGCTTTTTAGATGTGTACAGGTTTTGTGACCAGTAAGCTCACCAGACCTAAACCCCATGGAAAATCTATGGCCAAGACAGATGTGACAGACACCATTGATAACTACCATCAAAGGAAAATATGCTAACACGGCAGAAATGCCACAGGCTGATTGCCCCCACAATACACATAACTACTTTTTATAACAAGGTACAACACTGTAAATACCGTATTTATTCTAATTATCACCCATCGCGATAATTAGAGAAAGTTTATGTCCAACGGGGGGGTGGGCGGTTAATAGAGAACACTTTTTGTCCATCGCCAAGGGGCACTGAAATGGGCGATAATATGTATATTTTCCTTATGTAGTATGCAATACCTGCATCTCACTGGTGTTCTTAACACTAGCACAGCAGCTGTTTTGATCTACCTCTAACAGCGGGGTGTGTCAATTGACACTCCATCGATGCGACACGTTACCGTCGCACATCACATGTTGCGCACGTCATGTTATTGCAATTGTCTTGTTCGAGCGCACGCCCTGATAACGTAATTGTGTGAGGACATTGTAGCGGAGTGACGAGTGTAATTGCATCATAGTTTATGGAGAAAAACAATTTGAAAGGGACATTCGACGTGCTGTCAAATCAGTCATGTTTAAACTTGTGCAATGACGTCAGTATGCGATCGCGGAGGAAAACGTAAGTATTGGGGGGAATTTTTAGCAGCATGGGCGATAATTAGAGGTATCAATGTTTTTTATTTATGTCATCGCTAACACGCACTGGGCGATTATTAGAATACGGGCGATAATTATAATGAATATGGTATGTTTTCAGAAATATTTTATTATAACGACTTCTTTTATAACAAAGTACAACACTGCAAATATGTTTTTAGAACTCTTATTATAACAACTTTTTTTTGGCTGGAAAAAATCCACGATGCAGTGAAGCCGCAATAAATAATAGCGAGGGATCACTGTACTAGTAAGTCAGTAATGTGTTAATGATCAAGTATTAATGTGTTAATAATTTCACATATAAGTCGCTCTGAGTATAAGTCGCACACCCGGCCAAACTATGAAAATTCTGTGACTTATAGTCCGGAAAATGCGGTAATAATAATAATATTAATAAAACTAATAATAATTTGTTGATTTTGTCAGGAAAGGAATTCAGTGTAATGACAATCATGGGACAATCGTCTCAGACTTGAGCTATTTTATTACAACTCCATTACAAGCATTTAATGAAGCTGAAGTCCTGAGAAATCTCTACATAAAGGTTTGATGTGAATATGTACAACTCAGCTCATCTAATTTCAACAATGCTGAAGAAATTTTTACAAAGAGCTTATCAGCACAGATGCGTATTATAATCAATGGGTGGATGCAAAATAATCGTCCAAACCTCTCTGGAACTGTCTTTGAGAAGAGCCCAAAAATGCATGGGAAAGCTCAGAACATGGGGTTCTTCAATTCTGGTCTTCAGGGGCCAGTTTCCTGCAAGTCTAACATGTCTCCCTGCTGCAACACACTTGGTTCAAATAATCAGGATCGGAGATTAGATTAATCACCAGTTTACAGTATACTGTACCAACATCATACTACCGTAATTTCCAGACTATAAGCCGCGACTTTTTTCCAAAATTTTGGACCCTGCAGCTTATAGTCAGGTGCGGCTTATATAAGATTTTTTTCGTAATTTTTGTGATGACTTGATCACTTTTAGTCTTAACACTATTATATACAGTAAAAGCTTCAAATCAGACGAGTAAAAACTGGTCAAATATTTTTAAAAAAAGCTATTATTAAAAGTGAAGACAATTTGCAATTCTAGTCATGACACACGAATTTGATGCACAGTTTGTCTTCGCGGGCCACATAGAATTATGTGGCGGGCCGTATCTGGCCCCCGGGCCTTGAGTTTGACACCTGTGCTCTAAACCCTTTCTCTTACTCTGCCATATCACTCAGAGATTACACAAAGCAGTGGCGCTGTTTGGACCATCTGCATTGTATTAAAACCCAATCAATCAGCATTTAAATTCAATTCTTCTGACATTTTGCTCACCAAAAACAGGTTGTAATGAATGTGAAATTTTAATGCATTTTGTTCAGAAGGTTACTTTGAACCTTAAACGGCGGCGCGGCGTACTTATGGATTTTTACGGCCTCCGGCCTCCAGGAGGCGCTCTAGCAGGAAGCAAGAGCGAGACAGGCGAAGAAGAGATAATGCGCCGAAGAAGACGTGCTAGTTTTTGTTTACATTTCGCGCATCACGCGATCAAGACGGACATTACTGAAAGGAAGCCTTTATACACAAACCGTCATCATGGGGGACAAAAGAAATGCATATGATGCCGCTTTTAAGCCAAAGGCAGTCAATGTTGATGACATTATCTTGTGTCTACTCTGGAGCGTACTTATGGATTTTTACGGCCTCCGGTCTCCAGGGGGCGCTCTAGCAAGAAGCAAGAGCGAGACAGGTGAAGAAGAGATAATGCGCCGAAGAAGACGTGATCGTCTCGCGCATCACGCACACACCCGCATTCACACAAAGGCAGGAAGCTTTTATACATTATGGGGGATAAAATAAATGCATATGATGCCGCTTTTAAGCTATACGTGTCGCTCGCTAGTTTAATATAATTTAGCGCTTCATGCATGAATAAGATTAGCATGAACAGAACCTCTTCACACTCGAAGAAATGCATAAAACCGACGACGAAAGAGAGACTGAGAAAGTGTGAGGCGAAGGATATCTAACGCTATTCCAATCGGACACTAAGGAGGAAGACTTGTTTCAGTGCACAGGAGGAAGATGAAGACGGCTCTTTTTTTACTTTTACTGGTATGTTTTTTTTAACCAGCCCTGTTCGTGCTGTGCTACCGTGTTGCTGCTGTGTTGCTGCTGTGTTACCGCCGCGTTACCGGCGCGTCTCAGTGACTTTGCTGTGTTAATTCCGTATTGCTGCGGTATTACTGCCGCGTCACAGGCAGTGTTTGGAAAGAAATGTTAAGGTTTGTTATTAAAGCTTTAAAAAAACTTTCTGTGTCCAGTCTTTCTTTGCTAATAACTCGCGTGCACACTTTCGCGTTGCTGTGGTACTACTGCTGCGTCACAGGCAATGTTTAGAAAGACATGTTCAAGTATGTTATTAAAACGTTAAAAAGGCTTTCTATGTACTGTCTTTCTTTGTAAAAAACTCGTGTGCACGTGCGGCTTATAGTCCGGTGCGGCTTATGTAAGAAAAAAAAAGAAATATCCCTGAATATTAGCTGGTGCGGCTTATAATCCGGTGCGGTTTATAGTCCGGCAATTACGGTAGCTAAAAAGTGTTCGATCAGTCTATCTGTTATACTTGTAAGTTGGCAACCAGAGTTACTCCTCCTAAACTGGTCTCGTTGTGCACCGTTAATCATCCTGTCACCTTGTTTTAGCTGTGCTAGCTCTCAAGGACAACATTGACTGAGAGATGGTGAAGAGGTCAATTTGATTTCAAGGGTCACAATTGGATTCCGCGGTGAGACATAATCACTTCCAAGGTTGTTTATACCAGCTCAGCTGGAGCTGTCTTGATGTGGTCAGGGTACATTGCTGAGAAAGAGCTCAGCTGTTGCAAGATCACAAACGTTCTGTTGTTCGGTTACCTAATGCCTCTTGTGACAGACATTCACCAACCTAATGTTACCTATATACTGTAGCTTCTTCTGTAACCGCTTTCTGATCGGCCAGAAAAGTGATTGAAAGTGCACATTGATGCCCAGTAAGTACTGCACTGCTGCCAGCAGGTGGCAGTGCTGAGCTCCAATGATGCTGCTACCATTGACTCCAGCTACGCACTTTCCATTCACTTTATATGTAACGAGTAACACCGCCACTTGTAGCACCGCAACTGTTCAACACTGCATGAGACTTGGTTATATAAAAGCTATTGTTTTCAGTGTGGCGTTTGTGTCTATAACCTGAAGCAGATCAGTTTAATAATTGAGATCTTTACTTTCAGGTGCTACAGGGGATGCTCAGTCAGGCGCCCAACCCTCAGTGCAGGGTACTCTGCCGCACTTCATTCAGGAGCCAGAGGACGCCTACATAGTCAAGAGCAATCCTATTAAACTGCGCTGTCGAGCCACACCTGCCTTGCAGATCTTCTTTAAATGCAATGGAGAATGGGTTCACCAGAATGAGCACTTCTCGCACGAGTACAAAGACCTCAGCACGGGTAAGATAAAGCTGCGTGACCTTATTGCGAACGATCATTCCACTGACTGGGATAACGTCAAAGTTAGCTGCACAATGGAAATGGAAAACAATTTCCGCAACAAAAGTCTCTCACAACTCAAATAGCATACTAACCTGTAACTAACTATTAAAAACATAACTGCACTTCATGAAAATGGTTTTAGTTGAATACAAGCTTTACCAAACTTGTGACACATATGACAATGGTTTGTGCCATGATGCGCAAATGGCACAAAGCATTTTATGTGTGTGTCGCGGCGAACGGCAGCTGACTGTACGCGCGCACGCCACTCACCTGCGTCAAACGAGACTATCAGGGCGTGTGCGCGCTACTCACCTGAATGTAATCAAGGACGCCAGAAGGAAAGACCTGATGGGCAAAAACATCACCTCCAGCAGCACGGGAATACAGAGCAAATACAGAAAAGTACCTAAAAGAAACAAAAGATCTGAACAGACAGCCGGTAAGCTCACAAATCCTCCTTGTTGCCAAGACAAATGACTTGCTTCGCTGACTGGGCATTGAGACGGGGGGGGGGGAAGAGAATGCGTGTTTGATACATGGACACTTTGTGCAGAATCATAAAGTGGAGATGGACAATTAACAGAGAATTAAAAACACGCATCTTTTTCTTGTATCCGTCACATGATTGTAATGTATTGAAAGTATTTACTGCTAAAACGTAATGTTATAGAAAAGGTGTTTGTAAAAATATATGGTTAAAAAAGATCCTAAGATTCACTGGTTGGTTGGGTGTTTGATATCTACATCCATTGGATTTACGATCTTAAATTCATCATATGGTTAAATTGTATTTTGATATTTGATGAATTTACATGAAGGCATTTAAAACAGTCTGTTTTTGTATTAGTGTTTAAAGTCAAAATTTTCCATAGGTATTTTCTGTGTATCTGATTTTACAAATAATGTGCAAAATGGTAACTGTTGGAATTTGTTTTTGTCTTTGAGGTTTTTCACTTAACTTGCAAGCTGTTAAGTACAACTGAGACCACCCTTACAACAAATGATTGACAAGTTGGAAGAAAATCACGGGTGAAAAAAATAAATGGAAACAATGGAACAACAGTCTGGTTATTGAGTGGAATCCAGTTCAAATTCAGTTTGGTACAACCCCTCAAAAATGGGAAGAAGTAAAACACCTGACAATATATATATATATATATATATATATATATATATATATATATATATATATATATATATATATATATATATATATATATATATATATATCAAGTCAAAGTCAGCTTTATTGTCAATTTCTCCACATGCCAAAGACACACAAAGAAACCGAAATTTCGTTCCCCCCTATCCCACGGTGACAAGACATGGCTCACAACAGACAAACAAGTAAACAAGTACAACAAAAGCGTGCTGAATAAATAATGAATAAATAACACAACAATAAATAAATAAATAAGAGGAGCAGAAAAAAAAGGAGCAAGTGCGCGTACAGCAGACATTCCCGAAAATAGCGCAACAGTGCCGCACGCTACGCAGAAGGGGGTAGCGAGTTCAGGGCCCTATATATATATATATATATATATATATATATATATATATATATATATATATATATATATATATATATATATATATATATATATATATATATATATATATATATATATATATATATATATATATACATATATATATATATATATATATATATATATACACACACACATATATACACACACACACATATATGTTAATATATATATCAATTCACATTATATATAACGTACAATGATCTCCTCTACCATACGGGTTTAACTTTTTTGTTTAACCGGATATTAGCCTCTATGTGCCGCCCGAACAATCTGCCCCAGGCTCTCTCAATATATATATATATATATATATATATATATATATATATATATTGTGAATTGAAATCAGTTTTTCTGAAAGAACTGACTGAGACCACTGATGGGATTTGCAATTAATAAACACCCTCAGCTAAGAATACCCTGTCATTAAAAACAGTGAGGAAGCAGTCTGTCTTATATTCACGATGTTCCCTCCACAGGAAAGCAGCTTTAATTGTGTCTGGAGGTTTCTTCTATTGTGATCACCGTGGTGTGAAATTGTTGTAAGCTCGATTGTGGTAGAATGTGCATCTTACACGCTGGCTTTTTTGTATTTCGGAGAAACAAGTTAAGGAATGTATTTAATTTAGGAATATGAGCTAGCTATATACGACACAAAGTAAGAAGGGTGAGAGTCGTAATACACTGTCTTCAATGTGTAAGAGATTAGCTTTTGGATTGGTTGCTTTTTGGTTTAAAAATAAATAAAAGAAAATTGTGTTGTTCAAAAATAAAGTAATTGTTTTATGTTAGTACATCTACCTCATCATAAAAAAGTACTGGGTTTGAAACAAGGACAACGTGGAGTTTGCAAATTTTTCTGCTTTTGTGTAGGTGTTGGGGGAATTGGCTTTTTCCCGCTTTGCAAAACATGCATGTTGAATTAAGCAAAGATCTTCAACTGTAACGAACAGGGTAGGACAGCCAAGCCCAGAATGACACAGACTTTATTAATGGCAAGGAAAGGGGAAGTGGAGGGCTGGATCTCGAGCAGGAGCGGGTGGGATGCTTGTCCCGTGGTGTGGACGGTGATAGGGTGGAGCAGTGGCGTAGAGGAACGCTCAGTGCGCTGGGAAGTCGGGGAGCTGACCTGGCAAAGAGAGCAGCGGCGCAAGCGCGTGGCAGGCCGGGGTGCTTGCAGCGATCATAGTTGGGGACAATAACGTGGTCAATAACGGGGAGATGGTCAGGGCAGGCGGCCAGCAGAGCGTGGTCTATAATGGGTAGATAGTCAGGAGAGGCGGCAGGCAAGACGAGACGGGTCAGCGAACGGAACAGGTCGGCAACGGGACTCAGACGGGTAGAGCGCAGTGAGCATACAGGTAGCATCACGAGACAGACTGACAAAGGAGTGTGTGGGTGATTTGACTGATTGGCGGGGTGTGGCAGTGAGCGGGTGACAGGCGAGGTTACGGGATGATTGGCGGGCAGGCGTGAGCGTGAAATCAACCATTTTGAAACTATGGGCTATTTCTTTGGTACTAAATAATACGAATGGCTTCCAGTTTGAAACATATTGCTGAAATAACCCATTGCTCAAATTACATTTAAGTACTGTATGTTATTATTGATAATTACTATTCAGTAAAGTAAAGACTGGTCATTTCTCACAATGAGCAAATATCTTACTACTCCCATAAAATGCTGGGTTAAAAACAATTTTAGTTAAAACATTTACACACTCACAGATCCCTTATGAGAGTGGTCCCCAAACACCGGGCTGCGGACCGGTACTGGTCCGTGGGTCACTTGGTCCCGGGCCGCCAAGCTGCACAGACAAAAAAATAAAAATTATCGACGATCAATTAATTCAGGTCAAGACGCACAAGACAAAACTTAGTTTGTTTGTTAATCACTCAATTGGCCCTTTTTTTTTTATGTAAAGGTCACAGCTACTGAAATGCCATCAAATTGAAAAATAGCCTGTTGCTAAATATGTGATAACTTGGGGTTGCGTACAAGGTTCTAAATTAACTTTGTTGATCACCAGCCAATACGACTGGTGATAATGTGCTTTATGATCATCAGAAAGGTACCAATATTCATTTAACAATAGGTTTATTATTGCGGTAGTGTGTATTCTACTGTGGGGTACAATTGTATCAACTGTATGTTCATTTTTTTTTCTTATGCTCATGCATTTGGCTATGGCATTTCATCTACCCTGCTGATTGCAAATGATTCTGAAAAGAAAATTTTATGCCTCTTGTGCATTCATTATCCCCCTTTCCCTAATTTATTTCATTATCGTTGCCATTCTCAATCATGATATACACTCAAGATGAAAAATGATAAAGCACTTTACCTGTCTCTCTCAAGAAAAAAGGTGTATGTGGCACAATGATGTTGTTAGAGATCTCCTTGTTATCATCAGACCAAAGTGGACTAACAATTTAAGCAGCCAGAGGATGTTCTTATATGTGCGTGGCATCGGCCCAGCCTATATCAGTAATAAACACAAGACCGAAGACAAAAGATAAGCTTGTTCTAAACTGAAACGCTCTGTCCTAACTTAGTAACAGTCAGCAACATTGTGTATTGGATTTGTCCGTCTAATCAGAGTTGGGGATCAGCAAAGAATTGGAATGTTATTGATTTGAACATAGGCCCTCAATGCCACCATGAACATCTGATAAGATCTCTTATTTACCAACTACCCTGATAACTCATCAACTGCTGATAAAGCTGAATGCCCTTGAGTTCCTACTACTGTGCAATCCAGCAAGTACACTGATATAGTCTTCTATCCACATCGATAATCAAAACAACACTGAAAGAATGACTGCTGTTCAAAAGATTGGCCAGTGATGTGATCATACAATGAGTCATTCAGCACCAATTTCACTACACATTGGGCTACAATCAAGCTGACGAGACAATCCGCATGAGGTCGAATGTGAGAATAATAAAAAAATGTATGGTATCCTATGTATGTAGCATTAAGCAATGGATTTTCCATCTGAAATGGAACTGACGTATACTTCGCAAACCTTAAATAGCTGTGTGACAACGATGAGAAAAGATAAAAAAAGATATGCCGAAAACAGAAATGATAATCAGAATACTTTATGGTCTTAAATCAAGACCTCATTGTTCATATTACAATATCATGATGGAGTCCAAAGAATTATCTGGATGTATTGTAATATAGTGTGTGTATATTGTGTGTATATATATATGTGTATTGAAGTTGCCATTGTTCCCGCATTCTCCGCATGTAACCCCTCTCGCTCGGGTTGCACTGATCCTGGCTGCACAAGAACAGGCCTTGAGCACCAGAGCAATAGAGGCCCAAATCTACCACACCAGACAAGACCCCAGGTGTAGATTGTGCAAAGAAGGTCCTGAGACAATCCAGCACATAACTGCAGGGTGTAAGATGCTGGCAGGTAAAGCATACATGGAGCGCCATAACCAAGTAGCTGGAATAGTGTACAGGAACATCTGTGCAGAGTATGGACTGGAAGTCCCAAGATCCAAGTGGGAAACACCTCCAAAGGTGGTAGAGAATGACCAAGCCAAGATCCTCTGGGACTTCCAGATCCAGACAGACAGAATGGTAATGGCGAACCAACCGGACATTGTGGTGGTGGACAAAGAGCAGAGGAAAGCCGTTGTGGTTGACATAGCCATCCCAAATGATGGTAACATTAGGAAAAAGGAACATGAGAAACTTGAGAAATATCAAGGGCTCAGAGAAGAGCTGGAGAAGACCTGGAGAGTTAAGACTTCAGTGGTACCTGTGGTCATTGGAGCACTAGGGGCAGTAACCCCCAAACTGGAGGAGTGGCTCAAACAGATCCCAGGAAAAACATCTGACATCTCAGTCCAGAAAAGTGCAGTACTAGGAACAGCAAAGATACTGCGTAGAACCCTCAAGCTCCCAGGCCTCTGGTAGAGGACCCGAGCTTGAAGGGAAAAAGATACCACCCACGGGGGGTGAGGAAAAAGTTTTTGTGTGTGTGTGTGTGTGTGTGTGTGTGTGTGTGCGTGTATATATATATATATATATATATATATATATATATACCGTATTTGCCGGTGTATAGGTCGACTCGGTGTATAAGTCGACCCCCTAAATTTCGACGGAAATTTACGATTTCATGATATATCCTTTGTATAAGTCGAGCTCAATTGTTGCATTATATTAAACTTCAAAATTCAATCAGAAATATGTAAAATTTATTGACGAAATGTGTTCAAATTCCGGGAGGCCGTGCGCATGCGCAGTGGCCGGAAATAACTCCAGCCGAGCGGATCGGCTGTTTATAAGCACCGCGGAGGAGATCGCGGAGCCTCATTCAACTTCCAGCGGCCGACGAGCTCACGCACGCCGCCCGGCACCAACGGGAGGCCGGAAATAGCTCCAAGCCGAGCGGATCGGCACTTTATAAGCACCGCGGAGGAGATCGCGGACCCTCATTCGACTTCCAGCGGCCAGCGCACTCGCGCACGCCGCCCGGCACATCCGGGAGGCCGTGCGCACGCGCCAAGTGTCCGAAAATAGCCCCCGCCGAGCGGATCGGCTGTTTATAAGCACCGCGGAGTAGATCGCGGAGCCTTATTCGACTTCCAGCGGCCGGCGAGCTCGCGCACCCGCCCGGCACATCCGGGAGGCCGTGCGCACGCGGCAAGTGGCCGAAAATAGCCCCCGCCGAGCGGATCGGCTGTTTATAAGCACCGCGGAGGAGATCGCGGAGCCTCATTCGACTTCCAGCGGCCGGCGAGCTCGCGCACCCGCCCGGCACATCCGGGAGGCCGTGCGCACGCGCCAAGTGGCCGAAAATAGCCCCCGCCGAGCGGATCGGCTGTTTATAAGCACCGGAGGAGAGCGCGGAGCCTCATTCGACTTCCAGCGGCCGGCGAGCTCGCGCACCCGCCCGGCACATCCGGGAGGCCGTGCGCACGCGGCAAGTGGCCGAAAATAGCCCCCGCCGAGCGGATCGGCTGTTTATAAGCACCGCAGAGGAGATCGCGGAGCCTCATTCGACTTCCAGCGGGCCGCGCACTCGCGCACGCCGCCCGGTTCAAATTTTCTAAGTGCAACGCACAATGAGATGCATGAGAAACGGCCTTGGTTACCATCACATTTGAAGCGATGAATACGAAGTTAAATTTTATGACTCGGTGTATAAGTCGAGGTCGATTTTTTTCGGTCGATTTTGGATCGAAAAATGTCGACCAATACACCGGCAAATACGGTATATATATATATATATATATATATATATATATATATATATATATATATATATATATATATATATATATATATATATATATATATACGGCTGACTAGCTCAATCAGTAAGTGACATGACTTACAAACGGAAGACCCGGATTCGATTCCCGGCAGGGGCACAATATGAGCAATGAGCGATTACCTTACCAACAGTCAGTGTGGGTCCTTAGGCAAGACCCTTAACGGTACCGCCTACCTCAGAGATAATGAGAGTACAAGAAACGAAAGACATGCCGGCTCAGACGTCGCCCGGACAAACAAGGTCTGCGTCAGGTGCTGGGGAACCAGAGCACCCTGATGAAAAATGGGCTACTGGAACAAGACACAAATGGGCGAGATGCGAGAATAAGGATCTGTTGGAATGCTACTACTCCAGCAACCCGAGCGAGAGGGGTTACATGCGGAGAATGCGGGAACAATGGCAACTTCAATACCCACAGTCAACACTATCGGCCAAGCAACTAGTAGCTCAATGTTCCAATATCCATAAACGGCACCTGCTATCACACCTCGAGATTGATGAGATACAACACAAATGCCATAGCGAAGGCCAACCAGAGCACCAGGTCAGAGACGAGTTAAATCCATGTAAAAGTCCAGAGATTGGGGACGAAACCCCAATAAGCACAATCAAGCTGAACGAGGCAGCAACTGACCTGAAGAACAAGATCACGGTGAGAATGAATGCTCGGGAACCTAGATACACACTGCAGAGGCTAAGTGAAGTACCCTCAGAGAGTCTCCTAGAAGATGTGAATGCAGCATTGACAACAATTCCTACGGCTACCATCACTGAAACCAATGAGCTGATATACACCTCAGCAGCAGTGATACTAGAAATGCTTGGCTACAAGAAGAATGACCATATGCGACCACAACAGTGCCCACCATGGAAGAGAAGGCTGGAGGCCAAAATCAAGATAGCACGGAGAGAAGTGAGCCAAATGACAGAGGCCAAGCAACTAGTAGCTCAATGTTCCAATATCCATAAACGGCACCTGCTATCACACCTCGAGATTGATGAGATACAACACAAATGCCATAGCGAAGGCCAACCAGAGCACCAGGTCAGAGACGAGTTAAATCCATGTAAAAGTCCAGAGGTTGGGGACGAAACCCCAATAAGCACAATCAAGCTGAACGAGGCAGCAACTGACCTGAAGAACAAGATCACGGTGAGAATGAATGCTCGGGAACCTAGATACACACTGCAGAGGCTAAGTGAAGTACCCTCAGAGAGTCTCCTAGAAGATGTGAATGCAGCATTGACAACAATTCCTACGGCTACCATCACTGAAACCAACGAGCTGATATACACCTCAGCAGCAGTGATCCTAGAAATGCTTGGCTACAAGAAGAATGACCATATGCGACCACAACAGTGCCCACCATGGAAGAGAAGGCTGGAGGCCAAAATCAAGATAGCACGGAGAGAAGTGAGCCAAATGACAGAGGCCCAGAAAGGTGCAATGAAAAAGCAAGTTCCCAAGAAATACAGCCAGATGCCCATACCTGAAGCACTCGAAACTGCCAAACAAAGACTCCAAGCCTTGGCCAGCCGCCTAAAGAGGTACACAAGAGAGAATGAAGCCAGACGAATAAACAGGTTGTTCACAACACAACCAGCGAAAGTGTACGCTCAGTGGCAGGGGAATAATAGCAGAGCAGACCCACCAAGGCTGGAAACTGAACAGTACTGGAAGGATATATGGGAGCGGGAGGCATCACATAAGAAGGATGCACAATGGCTGGTGGCTCTGAGAAAGGACCACAGCAAGCTCCCTGAACAGAACCCAGAACAGTAACCATCACAGTGGCAGACATCCAGAGAAGAGTCTCAGGAATGAAAAACTGGACAGCACCAGGCTCTGACATGATCCACAGCTACTGGCTCAAGAAACTTACAACTCTCCATGAGCGCCTGGCAGCACAAATGAACCAGCTGCTAAGGGATGGGACTCACCCTGAATGGCTAACCCAAGGGCGTACGATCCTGATCCAGAAGGATCCATCAAAGGGTACAGTCCCATTCAACTACCGGCCAATCACCTGCCTCTCCACAACATGGAAGCTGATGTCGGGCATAATATCAGATAAGATCAGCAGGCACATGGATCAACACATGAGCACTGCTCAGAAAGGGATTGGTAAAAATACCAGAGGAGCAAAACATCAACTCCTGGTGGATAGAACAGTCACCCAAGACTGCAGAACTAGACGTACCAACCTGAGCACTGCCTGGATTGATTACAAGAAAGCATATGACTCAATGCCACATACTTGGATCACTGAATGCTTGAGGCTGTACAACATCAATGGGACTCTGAGAACCTTCATCGCCAACTCGATGAAACAGTGGAAAACCACACTTGAAGCCAATGGCAAGCCACTTGCACACGTGACCATCAAATGTGGTATATACCAAGGAGACGCTCTGTCCCCAATGCTGTTCTGTATAGGACTGAACCCCCTCAGCCAAATAATCAACAAGACGGGCTATGGATACCTACTCAGGAATGGGGCCACCATCAGCCACCTCCTCTACATGGATGACATAAAGCTGTACGCTAAGAACGAGCGGGACATTGACTCCCTGATCCACACTACCAGGATCTACAGCTCTGACATCGGAATGTCATTCGGACTTGAGAAATGTGGCCGCATGGTGACTAAAAGAGGAAAGGTAATCCACACAGAGGGGGTCTCACTCCCAGAAGGAACAATAGCAGACATTGAGGACAGCTACAAATACCTTGGAATTCCACAGGCAAATGGCAACCTTGACGAGGAAACAAGGAAAGCAGCCACAGCCAAATACCTCCATCGAGTAAGGCAAGTCCTAAGAAGTCAGCTCAATGGCAAGAACAAGTCCCTAGCCATTAACAGCTACGCCCTACCAGTAATCAGATACCCTGCAGGAATCATACGGTGGCCAAAGGAAGATATACAGACCACAGATATCAAGACACGGAAGCTCCTAACCATGCATGGAGGGTTCCATCCCAAGTCCAGCACCCTGAGACTGTACACTAGCCGTAAAGAAGGAGGCCGAGGACTAGCGAGCGTGAGAGCCACTATCCAAGATGAAACATCCAAGATCCATAAGTACATCAGGGATAAGGCCCCAACGGATCACGTGCTCAGTGAATGTCTCAGAAAATGGGCATCAAAGGAAGATGAGGTGCTGGAGGGACCATCATGGGAGGACAAGCCCCTACATGGGATGTACCACCGAAACATAGCTGAAGTAGCTGATGTCCAGAAATCCTACCAATGGCTAGAAAGAGCTGGTCTGAAGGACAGCACAGAGGCACTGATCCTGGCTGCACAAGAACAGGCCTTGAGCACCAGAGCAATAGAGGCCCAAATCTACCACACCAGACAAGACCCCAGGTGTAGATTGTGCAAAGAAGGTCCTGAGACAATCCAGCACATAACTGCAGGGTGTAAGATGCTGGCAGGTAAAGCATACATGGAGCGCCATAACCAAGTAGCTGGAATCGTGTACAGGAACATCTGTGCAGAGTATGGACTGGAAGTCCCAAGATCCAAGTGGGAAACACCTCCAAAGGTGGTAGAGAATGACCAAGCCAAGATCCTCTGGGACTTCCAGATCCAGACAGACAGAATGGTAATGGCGAACCAACCGGACATTGTGGTGGTGGACAAAGAGCAGAGGAAAGCCGTTGTGGTTGACATAGCCATCCCAAATGATGGTAACATTAGGAAAAAGGAACATGAGAAACTTGAGAAATATCAAGGGCTCAGCGAAGAGCTGGAGAAGACCTGGAGAGTTAAGACTTCAGTGGTACCTGTGGTCATTGGAGCACTAGGGGCAGTAACCCCCAAACTGGAGGAGTGGCTGAAACAGATCCCAGGAAAAACATCTGACATCTCAGTCCAGAAAAATGCAGTACTAGGAACAGCAAAGATACTGCGTAGAACCCTCAAGCTCCCAGGCCTCTGGTAGAGGACCCGAGCTTGAAGGGAAAAAGAGACCACCCACGGGGGGTGAGGAAAAGTTTTTTTTATATATATATATATATATATATATATATATATATATATATATATATATATATATGTGTGTGTGTGTGTGTGTGTGTGTGTGTATATATATACATATATGTGTGTATATGTATATATGTGTATATATATGTGTGTGTGTGTATATTTATATATATATATATATACATTATACATATATGTATATTACATAGATATATTATATATATTCCATGTCACCTACAGAAGTTAGTAAACATACGTTTACCTTTACATACGTACGTGTAGGGAGGTGTTTCTTCCCTCTAGTAAATCCCATCCTATTTCTTTTAATTTCATGTGCTTCCTTGCATGCTTGTCTTCAAATCACTCGTCTCACTGACGAGAGACTCTCAGCGGGACACCAAATGGGAAAGCTGACTGATCCCCAATGTGCTGGATCTTCGCTGGGCCCCTTCCACTCAGCTGTCATTCATCAGTGACACCTTTCTTGGCACTTTCACTAATTGTTATGACTGCTTCCAACTTGGGAGTGTGAAGAAATCAGCATCCGCCTGGCTCTATCAGGGGGAAACTCTTTATCCTTGTTTGTTCTAAAAGAGAAGACTCTGCCATGCCATTAGGACTCTAACGTTCTCCTTTATGTGACTTTAATTGAGGCAGTTAAGCCTTCCTTTGAGTAATGTAGCTATTTAACACTTGGAGCACACAAACATCTTTCTGTGTGGAATATTATTGTTCACTGGTAACCCATGGAGCAGAAGGAAATAGAAAGGCCGGCAAAAAACCCTGACCTTTCTTTACAGCATCTGCCGAGTGTGAATGTTATCATCTGTGAACAGCGGACAGACTCAGTGTTCGCTTTCGTACACTGCAGCATAGCCCAGATCAGCGAGCGAGCTGCTGGTATGGGGGAGTGTATTCAAAGTGTGTATATATTGTCACATGGGGCACATGTTGATGTGAAGAATTAATTCGCATTATGTCCTACCATCTGGCATGAATGGAATGTGTTGGTATAGGTTGTAGTGACATTGCATGAATGTATTTATACATATTGAGCCTTTGTGAGTATTGATGGAGCACCATATCAGATTGTAAGCATGTTTATATGTGGATATGTTGTGTATGCAAAATTTCTGTAGTACTCGTGCAGAAATATTGAGCGTGTGTGCCTGCGTGTGTACATATTATGGAGACTCGATCAAGGCAGATAAACATTCCCTGTCCATTTATTTGTATTATCAAGCTTAAGGATAGATGGTTCGATTTGACAAACGGGTGGTGACACTTTAGCACCCTTTTAGTGACTTTGCTGCCACCACTTTTCAACTCACTTTTCCGTCAGGGCACATACTGTATATCTCTGGCTGATACGTAATGGCCTTTAAAGCCAGAATTGATGTTATCATTGCTCTAGGGTTGCTTTGCGAGCCAGTTAATGGGGTTGTTAACCGAATGTGCCCCTGACAATACACCTCACACACTCGCCCTTACCTCTACAGTACATTTCTTGAGGAATGAAGTGTTGATAATGTCTCTTGGTTCCTAATATTATTTTATTTAGCCTGACCACAGATTTGCTGCCAGGGCTGAGAAAGCAGACTGTAAAACTGTTGGTTTGTTTCATTTCATTTTATTTTCATAATGGAGAATAAAACTCCAGATTGAGAAGTCAGTTTTAATGCCAGAGCATTCCCAGCTCTATAGCGGCATTAATTTTTTCGTACAGAATTTGGGAATTTTGGGAGGGAATCTTTGTCTTTAGGAAATAAATGTTTCAGGTATAGGGGATCAAGAGGATTTACTTGCTATCCAACAGAGGTGATTGTGATTGAAAATACCGCAAAGAATGACCCAAACTTGAGGACTCCTAACAAAACAGCCATCATTCAAAATACTGTGTCCATAAAAATAACAATTAACTTTAACACTTCCCATTGAAATATTCAACATCTCACTGCTTTCTAAATGCAGTTGTTTCTCATCATGAAGGTGTAAAGGTCTATTCTTTGCATTTAAAAAGCACAATTTAATATTTTCTTCAAGGAGACATGATGTGGAGTTGGACTGTCTCTGGTTACAGAACTGAGGATTAGCAGTAGTAGTCTATGAAACTAGCTTCAGATATGAACATTCCGTTAGATAATTAAGGGCCAATGTTACCCCATGGGAAATAAGTAGGCCTAATAACTGAACTTGTAACAGTCTTGTTGCAAAGCACAATCTTATGATCTTAAAATTATACCTCATGTTTGTCGAGTTAAGACCGAATTATAAATTGTAGCCTATAAGCAAAGCAAGCATAAGGGAAAGCAGAAAACTAACCTTGACAGAATGCCATCAAATGTAAAGACAATTATTATTAGCCCTTCATTTACGGTGTCGGGAACGTTACTTTGAAAATGTAATTAAAGTCAAAGTCAAAGTCTGCTTTATTGTCAATTTCTTCACATGCCAAGACACACAAAGAGATCGAAATTACGTTCCCACTATCCCACGGTGACAAGACATAGTTCACAATGTACATACAAGTAAACAACACAAGAAAAATAAAACAAGAAGGAACAATCAATGAATAAATAAGTGTGATTAATAAATAAACAAATAACACAATAAATAAGTACAGGACGCTACGCAGAAGGGGGAAGAGAGTTCAGGACCCTAACAGCCTGGAGAATGAAGCTGTTGGTGAGTTTGGTGGTGCGGGAGCGCAGGCTCCAGTACCTCTTCCCAGAGGGCAGAAGATCAAACAAAGAGTAAGCGGGGTGACTCACATCACTCACAATCACGGCCGCCTTGCGGGCGAGATAGGAGGCGTAAATGTCTTTCAGGGAGGAGAGTGAAGAACCAATAATCTTACCAGCCGTGTTCACTATGCGCTGCAGGGCCTTCATATTGTATTCAGTGCAGCTACCACCCCAGACAGCAATACAACTGGGGAGGACGCTCTCAATGGTGCCACGGTAGAATGGAGTCATGACGACCGGAGGAGCACTTGCTCGCCTGAGTTTCCGCAGGAAGTACAGGCGGCGCTGAGCTTTCTTCCCCAGTGACGCGGTGTTGGCGGACCAGGAGAGGTCCTCACTGATGTGCACCCCCAGGAATTTGGTGCTGCTCACCCTCTCCACCACAACACCGTTGATGGTCAGCGGCAGGTGTTGGGTGTGACCCTTCTGGAAGTCAACAACAATTTCCTATCAAATTAGTTATATTATATATGTTATATCGGACGTTTTCAACGGGTTATGTCCAAGGGACCACCATTTGCAAAATATGGTTGGTGGTTATATGACCACCATTATAACCAAGAAGCAACTTGGGGACAACCGCTTTGGCGGAATGTTATTTTATTTTGCACCGAAGGAGGATAGACCTATGCAAGCTATTTATTTGCATCTGTATGTTTAATTTGGGAATCTCAGCTACATTTGACATAATTTGGATGGGTAAATGATTCACAAAATTAGCTGGAAAATAAATCTAGTCTAAATTGACTTGAGGATTGAACTCACCACCATCCAGGTTGAAATCTATCACTCTATAATCGAGCCAAGCTGTGAAAGAGTATTTGGTTGACTAGGAATCACCGCTGGCTGGAAAATGTTGATGGCTAGGGATCTGAAAATGGGAGGGGGTACTTATTCTCACGGGTTGACTAAGGCGTTAGTGTAATAGGGCTGCTGATAGAATTAGTATCCCCTGTATCCTTGCTTGGGGAGGGGGGGATCCTGTTCAAATTTACGACACTTGATGAAAACATCTCCAGGAAGACACAGAAGAAGTCAGTTGATTGTTCTCAAAATTAGCTGGAAAGTAAAGTCTAAATAGTAAATACATTTTACTAAATGTTACTATTATTTTCCATTTCCAATTTTGCGGACCACCTGCAATACCTCCACGGACCACTAGAGAGAAGCGGAGCACCGATTGACAATCCATGTGTTGTATAGTATTTAGTTACTCACTACTTTTTCAAAAACGTAACTAAGTTGGTAACTGAATTACTCTATGATAAAAGTAATTAGTTAATCTGGTAAAGTAACTATTTGAGTTACAGTTAAAAAATACACAACACATTACATGCACGTTTTTGCCTATCACTTCAATGAATTTGAAATGTTTACCTCGCCACTTTGAAAATGCTGACTTTTCATTGGCTAGCTCCTAACTCACCATTTCTGCCTCTTCTCTTTTTTTGTTGTGTGTAACTCCAAACTAATGCGCTTCGACACACGTGTCAAAACACTGGCTCTGATTGGCTACCATAATGCTGCCTTAGCCAATTGCTCACTGACTTGCTAAATTAACCGGGAAACCCCGGCCCTGCAGCTGAAGGGAGCACTAAATTGCCAATTCCCCACACAGTGATATGACAAATAATAGAAAAACGCTTTGCGACACAAATTATTATTATTATTTTACAATTGAAGTGCATATTTTGCAAAAAATTTCAATGATTTTCGCCATTATTCCTTGGAGTGATCCAGCTTGTTTTCATTTTACAGCTGTGCATTATGTACGTTGCCAATCATGGTTACATAGCACGAAGAAACACATCGGCTAGTCCATGCCAACACAATTGATACACATATACAATCCAAAATAGTGAAGAAAAAAAATGAATAGAGATGATTTTTCTACCAAGATTTTGTTTGCAACTCGAACTGGGAGCTCAGTACCTCCAGATTGTACTGTACATCCTGTGTTGCAGTGTGTGCAGTGCCCTTTGTTTGTCGTCATTGGTAAATAAGCAATGAGCTCTTTGTTTACATCAAGTAGGGTGTGTGCAGATCATCTTTTGGCAGGCCTCTAAGTAATGGACTTCCATCACGTGCTGGTATCTTATAAGCAGGGCTGTGGACTCGGTCGGATTTTTGCACGGAGTCCGAGTCCGGCCTCTTGACCACC
The DNA here is from genome assembly GCF_059516105.1 of Syngnathus floridae. NCBI lineage: Eukaryota > Metazoa > Chordata > Actinopteri > Syngnathiformes > Syngnathidae > Syngnathus > Syngnathus floridae. The sequence continues at coordinate 14,937,926 of NC_142417.1, read as the reverse complement.
GAGTCCGAGTCCGTGTCCGAGTCCGAGTCCGGCTGTCCATTTTTTCTGTTAATTCATGTGACTGCTTAGTCTTTATTCAAGGCTAATTTAGATCAAAATCAAAATAATGATATAAGCTGGGTGACATAATCATCCTTGACATTGGTACATAATGTAAACATTAGCCTAAGTGCAACTCAACGTGGCCGCATTGATCGTAAACAGGGCTGTGGACAGTATTCCTACGCGCATTCTCAGCAGCATGATGAAAATAAAATTGAACGTATTTTTTTTTATTGTCGGACTCGGTGGACTCGGTCAAAATCAGCACCGAGTCCGAGCCTGGCAAAAATGACCGAGTCCGACCGAGTCCGAGTCCCCGAGTCCGAGTCCGAGTCCACAGCCCTGCTTATAAGATACCAGCACGTGATGGAAGTCCATTACTTAGAGGCCTGCCAAAAGATGAGACCAAGAGTCTCCTTGGTTCTCATTGTTGCAATCCTGAACTGCTATTTTCTGACTCTCTTTGGTGTGTTGAGCATTTTGTTCCTCAGAGTGAGAGAGGATGCTCACTGGGCCTGTACCTATTTCCTATTTAGTATCTCTTTCTTTATCCCTCTCTTTCTTTTTTAAATATTCAAATCTTTGCAATCTCAGTTTTACAACCTCTCCTGATGTTATAGTTCTGATTCCCTGGAAATGTGAAGGCAAGCTTCATCACACAAAGATGCACAATTGGGGGTGAAAGGTGGTGCCAGTTTCACAACCGCCAATTTACATTATCTGCAAGTGGAGACCTTGCAATTTCTCTTAAATGTACTTTGCACTTCCCTTTCTCTTACATGGACTCCAGCAAGCACTTCCAAAATGTAGACTATGTGCCTCTCCTGTGCTTTAATGGGACTGAGGGGAGCCACTTGCATTGGTTGGGAAAGAAGCTGGCTGTGTTCACTCCTTCAACGGCGCAAATACCCTTGTTCTTGCTTAAAGAAAGAAAACGACACAGTGAAAAGGCACTTTGCACTCGACAGGCACAGGGCATGAAAATAGGGCCCCATATTTCTCTTTGTATAGGCCTACCTGTCCAAATGTCAACTCATTGAAAAACCAATGCAGTGTTGCCATGTGCGACTGGTATTTTGCTACTTACAACACATGCCCAGTGTTGTAAATTTACAAAGGAAGTATGCTCAAAATCACAGGTAATTACGTACTGTCAACAATAACTAACAATCTATGTCAATCATCTCCATAATATATTCAACAACACAACTACCTAAGTTCACTGTAAGGCGCCACAATTCACTGTAACAGAAATGGCGTTGTTAGGTTTAAACTGATAATTAACTAATAATTAACTGCTTTAGTAACGCTGTTATTCCCAACGCTGCTATTGACTTCTGATTAATTTGAACACCATTGCAAACTTTTAGGATCCACTAATGTTATCTATTAATATTCATTTGATGAAGTGCTGTTGGGATCAAGGCAACATCGCAGAATTCAGTTACCATGAAGGCAGCAAACTCCTCCAAAAATAGAGCTCTCAACTACCCTCTACGTAAAACCTTGTGGGGAAAGAAAAAGTACATTCAGCTGCTGCCAGCACGGATTGAAGAAATATTGCAAACATGAGTCTACCTTTACTGTTGCTAGTCTGCTCAGTAATTGCCAACTTGATACTTTTGTAAGTATGATTCCACTCATAACATGAATACGTTTAAAGACGAATACAATAAAAATGGAATGACTCGACTACGGAACTGAAAAAGAACATGTTCTTATGTTCATCAAAAAACACCACTCGAAGCACATTCAGCGACATTATTTGAATGAAATTATCTTAGTATTGCTTGCTTTATAAAGTCATCATGCTTGTCTTTGCATCCATAATGTGCAGTACCATTGTAGGTACCACATCTTCCCGGGTGGTCACACAATACGGGTGAATCAAACACTTAAATTATATATTTTTAAAAGTACTATTAATTCTTAAAATTGATATGCTAACATAGATTCACATGTAGTGATGCCCATGTTGGAAATTCCATTATGTTTTTGTGTTTGTAGCCATTATGTTTGATTCATTGGTTACGATTTTACCATTTGTTTTAATTTTTTGTATCTCCAGAGTCAAAATCGAAAATAGTCAATGTTTTGTTTTGCTTCTTTCCCGATAGAGCTACTAACAGCTCATGCAGTCAGCTTTTGCTGTTACAATTACCCTCTAGTGCCTTACGTATTTTGTTGTGTGGAATGCCAAAAGGTGAGATTAATTGCTTGTGCCGTTTGTGTCACATCATTTTGTGCTTTCACGCTATTCAGGCAAATATGTTTGCTCATGTTACTTATTAAATCCCACAGCACACCACCAAACAATAAAGTCACAAAATGAATGACTAATGAAATAATTATGATTTTGTCTCAATTTACTTACAAATTAACTTCCTCTGTGTACAATATGGGCCCGTTTATCGAAACAGAAAATTGATATACCCAACAGGAAGCATGACTTACTCTGGTGAATGAATGGCAACAGGTGGATAAACAGATTGAATGTGCCTTCTTACATCTCTCTATTATTTTATATTTCTCTCTATTATGTTTATTAAATGTTTATGTTGGATCTTCTCTAAAATAAGATGACTCATCTCAAGGGATAACCCCTTATAATAATGGTTTCCAATTCAAGACCAGGGCAGCACAGTGGTGCACTGGCAAGCACGTCGGCCTCACAGTTAGGAAGTTTGATTCCACCTTGGGTCCTCCCTGTGTAGAGTTTGCATGTTCTCCCCGTGCCCACATGGGTTTTCTCCGTGCACGCTGGTTTCCTCCCATATCCCAAAAACATGCTTGGTAGGCCAATTGAGCACTCCAAATTACCCCTAGATGTGAGTGCGGATGGTTGTTTGTTTCTGTGTGCCCTGCGATTGGCTGGGAACCAGTTCAGGGTGTCCTCCGCCTACTGCCCGATGACTGCTGGGATAGGCTCCAGCGCGCCCGCGACCCCCGTGGGGACAATGGGAAAGGAAATGGTTGGATGGATGGATGGATGGATGGATGGATGGATGGATGGATGGACGGACGGACGGACGGAATGCAAGACCAAAACCACAAACATGGCTAGGTATACCAAAGCATAAGATGGGATGTCAAATGTTCTAAAGTTCCTATTCTTCTGAATAATTTGCAGAAAATTATGCCAGAGAACTTTTAATAAACCATCTTGGAAGTGATTTAAATTGTGATTTAAATGCATAATATGCATCCCTTAACATTATCAGGAAATTATTTTTTGTTCATTGGCAATTGCGTGCAAATCCATCACTGCCTGCACTTTGAAAGGGAACTCGCCCTGGGCTGAAATGCGGTGGCCAATTGTGAATCGATCACAGACCAAACTGACATTTCATCGGAGGAAAAATCAGGCAGTGTGAATCTTGACACTTGAAAACCTGTGTTAAGTGCGACAGATTTTCCTCTGCTGAAGAACTGGCCACTAGAATGTTGTAGCGATATACACAAAGTCGAGATCACGCAACACAGAGTCAGTCCATCAACCTGTGAGAAGTCTGTGCCGCAACTTCAGTCCAAAAGGCATGCGCAGTAATTCAAAAAACTCGATAAAGGGTCCTCAGCCCGCACAGGCACCTGATGATAGCCATGGACAAAGTCCGCGTTAGAAAAATTCTGACATAAATATGCAGAAAATCTTGAATGATCTAGTTTGCATGTGGCATCAAGCCTTTAATCAAACTGTAACCTGCTGATCTAGCACAAATCCTGGACAGTAATGAAAAAATGATGACAAGGACAAAGATCCTTAAATTAATTTGTGCCTTTAGGGTCCGACTGATATTTCAAGCCTGCTGCACGAAGACAATAGATAAGTGGCACATTAACAACGGGTGCTATAACAAGCTCCTTTGTTAACAATCATTATCTACACACATTTAGTAGCAGAACATCCAGAAGTGAAATTTTATTTTAAACACTGCTGGGATTTATTTTCTTTCCAGTTGTGTCCCTAAACTTTAAACGATCACCCATTAAAGATTTGCTTATTTTTTGCTACCAAAGCACTGTTCAGTCACAGAATATTATTACTAAAATTGATATACTTGATGATGTTCTTGACATAATTTCAAATAGATAATAAAATTAAGATAAATTGTCATGAAAGTGAATTTCTATAGTTTTGCAGTGCCATAAAACCAATAAAATCTCTTTGGAAAAGTTTATATATGATGTGTTTTGATATTTCTGAGCATCCTCAGAAGGATTGTAATGTTTATGATACATAACCTGACCCCACGTTAGCACAAATCTTTAATCTAGTAAGATAGGGCACTAATAATAAAACTTCAGTTTTTGCAAAGATACACGTAGAATTAATGGCGTGAATTATTGAATCATACACTTCATGGTCAGGCCTGGATTTTGAGTGCCTGGTGACACGGTGGGAGTTACCATCACATGGGGGCCAAACAACTTTGCAACCACGAACAAGACACAATTAGCGCAAGTCCCTTTTGCCAGTCCAATGAGAGAAAAAAAGCAAGCTCATCAACTAAGGTTGCCAGCATTTGGTTTGTGAAACACTGGAACGACATTGGGCGCCATTCTTAATGATAATGTGACTCTTTGCTTTTACAAAATGAATTTTCAAATCGAAAACTGTTTTCACAAATTAAATCAAAATCGTTGCATCCTTAAATCATATCATTAAATGGTCTTTTTATAAATTGATTTATAAATCAGTGTGACATGATGATTTTTTTTTCATTCAATTAGTTTGGGCTTGGGAGAGTATTTATATGTTGCTCATTATTAAACAGCTGTAACATATCAAATCATAATCCCATTGAATCAAATTAAATGGAATCATTACATGTTAAAATCATTGCATCCTTTAATCGCATCGTAGCACATGTATAAAGAAACATATCAAATCCAATTTTGGGGAGAGACTTTCCTTGTTTTACGGAATTGAATGTGTCTTGACTTTCATCCCCGCCGATATCGTCATGCATCTAGAACACTTGTCAAGTTATGGTCTTCCTTGAAAAAAAAATCAATTCGTAGATCAATAGATGGACAGAAAGTAAATACATCTTTTAGTGTTACTGGGGGGGGTGGCACGATGACGCACTGGTTAGCACGTCCGCCTCACAGTTAGGAAGGTGTGGGTTCAATTCCTCCGCCAAACCTCCCTGTGTGGAGTTTGCATGTTCTCCCCATGCCCGTGTGGCTTTTCTCCGGGCACTCCAGTTTCCTCCCACACCCCAAAAGCATGCATAGTAGGCTGATTGAGCACTCCTAACAGCCCATGGGTGTGAGTGCGGGTGCAAATCGTTGTTCCGCCTCTGTGTTCCCTGCAATTGGCCGGCAACCGGTTCAGGTTGTCCCCCAACTACTACCTGATGACTGCTGGGATAGGCTCCAGCACGCCAGCGACCCCCGTGGGGACAAGCGGTACAGAAGATGGATGAATGGATGGATTCTTTTCTTTCTTTCTTTCTTTCTTTCTTTCTTTCTTTCTTTCTTTCTTTCTTTCTTTCTTTCTTTCTTGATTAATTGCTACTATTGCTATTTGGATGCTTGTTTTCCTTTATTTTATTCTTTGGGAGAGGGGTACATTTTGGGGTTTTGGTTTTGGGGTTTCTTTCTTTCTTTCTTTCTTTCTTTCTTTCTTTCTTTCTTTCTTTCTTTCTTTCTTGATTAATTGCTACTATTGCTATTTGGATGCTTGTTTTCCTTTATTTTATTCTTTGGGAGAGGGGTACATTTTGGGGTTTTATTTACATCCTAGATTCATGCCTTGCGTCCCTGCGTCACGGGTCCCTCTTTTTCCACCTTGCATCCTGTGACATCGAAAACACACAGGCCAACGGCCCTCGAAGATCGGCGCTGGGCATGAGCTGATTATACAATCATTCTGCCTTGTTCACATGACATACAAGGGTTTGTTTACTATTTTTGCGATCAAAGAGCATGTTGGCTTTTGCCCCTTCAAACAATTTGTAAGTTTAGAGTAAAAATAGTAAATAGTACACATATTGATTGTCGGATATCTATATAAAGTTTTATGTTTTCACAGGTTTAGGCAATCAAAACGAACACATTACCGGGGCAACAGCATTCAACAAAATAAAAAAATACTTACTTGAGTTCTGCATAGATGCTCATACTTAAAAAAATTTAAGATGAAACACCAAAGTCGGAGACAATCGAATAAAATTCGTAGAAGTAGTTAATTAATCTATAAAAAGACAGAAATGAGGCCAAGAAAATAGATTAGCAGACTTCCTATTTGGTTTAGTACTATGAGCCTTGGGCTGTTTGCTGTCATTCCAAATTTTCATAGATCAAGGTGTTAGGTACCACGGCCCGACTAAGCCTTTTACTGGAAATCAAACAATAACACAATAGAATATTGACTTGCCAAGCCTGATGTGTGTGTAAAGTTCCCTGAGTTTTTTGTGCATGTTGAGCCCCTCAAAAACACCATTGCTCTCTTGGCAAATTGTGCGTCACCATGGCAACAGCCTTTAGCAAACCTAACCAAGTTCTAGGATGATCTGAGTCTTTACACTGTTCCACAAATTTTAACATTAACATTAACTTAAAATTAACTTAACGTTAACATAAACTCAGTGTTTTCGGGCTTTTCTGACAGATTTCAGTTTGATCTGGTCAACGTTCTTAGTAATAAAAATAATCATGCATCAGATTTTTATGGTGATTTTCAAGATACTCAAAGGGCTTACAGTGGATACATTATTCATATGCTCGCATATTCTCAGTCTGGTGGTGGTAAACTACATTATGTAGCGCAGCTGCCTCGGGCATGCTGACAGAAGCATGGCAGTCAGTGCGTGCTTATGACCCTGCCACCCACCACCAAGCATTTACACCCACTCATACATCAGTGTGTGAGTGGCACTGGAGGCAAGGTGGGAAAGTGTTTTGTGTCATTTAGATGTCTTCACAACATGACGATACAGTATGGAATTTTTGGAGCATCTACAGGGGAGTTATTGGACACTTCCTTTTTTGTGACAAAGGTAATCTGAAAAGCTAAATTTTCTTATCTTTTTCTGTGCTGTTTGGGATGCTATACGTGTCTCCCTGTTTTTAGCTCTAGGTCACACATACCTGGACAATTAAAGCTCTGTAAGGGGCGCTACGGAGGCTTTTTTTTTTTTTTTTTTTTTTAATCATTCCCGATGTGCAGGCAAGGTTTGTGGCGTTTTTGTTTAGGCTCTCAAATATGCAAATAAATTGGCAAAAGAAAAATAATAATTAGGCCTTAATTCCTTCAATTACAATAGAGTCCTCGTAGCACTTCCCCTGATACATTGAAGACTTGTGAAATGAACTATTCATCCATTATCTGAACCGCTTTATCCTTACAAGGGTCACGGGCCTATCCCAGTCTATTGCAGTTGACATCAGGCAGAAGGCGGGCGACACCCCGCACTGGTCGCCAGACAATTGCAGGGCACACAGACAAACAACCAGTTGCACTCAAAACCACAGAGTGAAATTTAGAGTGCTCAATTTACCTATCGTGCATGCTTTTGAAATGTGGGAGGAAACTAGAGGACCCACAGAAAACCTACGCAGGCATGGTGAGAATATACAAACTCCACACAGGAATCCCGCAACCCAGATTCGAATCCAAGACCTTTGAACTGTGAGGCGGACGTGCAAACCAGTTGGCCATTTTGTACCCTAAAATGAACAAAAAATATTTCATTTGAGGTTCTATAAACTCTTCAAACAAGCCGTGGAGGGATCGTTTTACAGTCGAACCTCTACATACAAATTTAATACGTTCAAGGACCTAGTTCATGTGTTGAAATGGTCATAGGTATTGGGTACATGAATGAATGAATGAATGAATGAATGAATGAATGAATGAATGAATGAATGAATGAATGAATGAATGAACGGGCGAATGAACGAACGAATGAACGAACGAACGAACAAATGAATGAATGATATAAAAAAATGGAACCACTTTGAAAATTCCCTATTTGAATTTTACGGCAGACAGCAACGTGGATCTCTTCTGCCATCCAGATGGGTTTAATTAGTATTCATTTTGACATCTGCTCAATATTTTATTATTTGTCAAACTGCACCCACCATATGTAGCTGACTGGAGTAAGAGCTTGTCAGATTAAAGCATTATTTATCAGAGTGGCACCACAAAAGTCCCAGTGCATTCAACATGTCTTCCCTTTAATTCAACAGCGTTAGAGATCCTGTAGGGTACAGTCTGAGGAGTAATGAAAACACATATCTGCTTTAAGCCGATGAATCAGATTAAAATGTGTGCGTAAAGCGATTTTAAGAATTGTGACATGGTAACAACATTTTTTAAGTTGTCTGAGGGGGGGTTTAAATCCAGTGTTTTTTCCCTTCTTCCTCTATTACAATGCATTTAAGAATATAAAAGTATTGTGCTATATGATGTGGTAGCATCCCATAAAATGATACTCTTTTTGTTGCATTACATTCTTGCATTCGCTTACACAGTTGCTCTACATATGCTGTTGGAAGCGTTGCTGTCATTTTTACCTTTTTCATTAACACATTCCAGAACTGCCCGATTTACCGAGTAACTAAAAAAAAAAAAAATCACCATTTCACGTCTCACACGTTTCATGATTTTAAATTGACACTATTTGAATGTGCAACTAGAAATGGGTGTCTGAGGTGTAATCATCCTCACACAAGGTGTAAAACTAAAAGAATATTCTCCTCTGTTAATAGGGCTAAAGGTGAGGGAGGTGATGATCAACGTGTCCCGTCAGCAGGTTGAGGATTTCCATGGCCCAGAAGACTACTGGTGTCTCTGTGTGGCATGGAGTCACTTGGGGACCTCCAAAAGCCGCAAGGCTACAGTCCGCATCGCCTGTGAGTATTTCAGCAGTCCAACTGCGGCTGAAGTATATTACTTCTTAGCAGAGGTGGCGAGTCACATGACTTGACCTTGAGCCTCCTCAAGTCACTGAATATATGACTTGTATGGCTTTTTCTAGTAGTCTAACTACAGAACTAGTTATTCTGTGTAAATTTAAGGTTTTTATAAATATTGGCCTTTCATTTTTGAAGGAAAATTTATTGGTTAAAGAAAAACAGTACTTTTTTGGTGAAATCAGGAAAATTAAATTAACTAAATGTCATGCTAGTTATGCATTTAATTGAGACGACAATACAGAATACAGTGACAGATTAAATATTATAGAAACTATAGCCTTGGAATATTGAGTTTTTAATATTTTGTTTTCAATGCATGTATAATAGATGCACTATCCTAACCCAACAATACAGGGTTTGAAGCAAACAAGATAACATACTTCGGTTGTAGGTATTTGTTTTCTATTTTTTCAATTTAAAAGGCTCTCTTGCATAAAAATGAGAATTCAAGGATTGCACCAAACTGTTGAACAAGAAACCAATATTGAGTACAAGACCTCATTTTGTACTTTTTTATCAGAAAATTATAGTTTTATTCAAGTACACTCTGTCCAGCAAATCCACAAAACATATTAGCATAGCATAGCATAGCATAGCATAGCATAGCATAGCATAGCATAGCATAGCATAGCATAGAATAGAATAGAATAGAATAGAATAGAATAGAATAGAATTAGGTTGACCAGACGTCCTCTTGAGACCTAAAAAAATGTCCGGGGGGAATTTCAAAATTGTCCGGGACTTTTGTTTGACTGCCTCAAGCATGATACATGTACAGTGCATTGTCAATATAATTGCTACTCCGCTCCATTTCACTCAATTCCAGGTTTCTCTGTATCGTTCGCAAATAAATAACGCCCTTCTCCCCAAATCTAGTCACTTTGCATTAAGTAGGGTGGGCGAGCCACTCTACACCAAGTGTTTACAAGCAATGCCGAAACGAAAATGCACATTGACAGAGGAGTTGTATGCAAAATTCCTGTGCTTTCACGGGATCAAATTCAAGACATAGATGTTTTTTACCGGTGCACACAATGAGCCGTGCATGAACATCACCTTGTTCAAAGAATAAAACCAACACAATGCATGAACACACAACAAATGACATGACAGCAAATCAATGTGACTTCTGCTGTTGCCTTTGTGAGACCACTTCAGATATGCGTCATCACAGATTTACACAATAAATCAGGTATGTTCGGACCTCCACAGTTGAGGTTCTGCCAACCTCACCGACTCACCGAATCCCTAGGGTTCGATCGAACCCAGGTTAAGAACCACTGGCCTACAGCAATATTTGTGAGCTATCCAGTGTGTCCTCTAAACCACCTTGTAAACAGATCGCCTAGCACAGGGCCATGTTATTCTCGACCACAGAGTGGATTTTGAAGGTCATGGCACACGGGGGCAGGGTTAGAGCAGCCATTTTGAGGTGTCCTGGATTGATGCAAAGATGACCATCACACTTGACACCTGACAGTTGCCTCTTATCTCCTCACACAGACCTGAGAAAAAACTTTGAGCAGGATCCCCAGGGGAAGGAAGTGCCAATCAACGGGATGATCGTTCTGCATTGTCGGCCTCCAGAGGGAGTTCCTGTGGCAGAGGTATGACGGACACTCCTCTTTCCCTCTCTCCTGAAAGACGAAAACCAAATACTCCCTCTGAGCAGAGCAGATGTGAATCAAGTGTCTCACGTTATTCATCCAGATTAAACTCAGAAACCCATCAGTCGATGGCCACGTCTTTTCCGCTTCCTATGACCTTTAGGAGATTGATATACTTGTTTGATACCAGCAGTGCCAACATTTTAAAGGAAATAATGTTTTCTCCTCAGTGACTGAGTCAGCAAAGGTAACAGGATAACATTAAACCAAATTGTTTTAAATTCCAGGACACTCGCCAGATTTCAATGTGAGAAATAAATGAGTAGGTTTTGGAACTGACTAAGGTGTGATTTGGGAAATTGTTCAAGATCAGGTTTGGTCCTCTTACAGTATGTGGGTATGATTTCTCTATTTCTCTTGGCTGAATTTTCACTTCCCAAGAGAGAGGTATGTATGTATGTATGTATGTATGTATGTATGTATGTATGTATGTATGTGTGTATGTATGTATGTGTGCGTGTTTTACCTGCTAATTCATTTACTGCAACTTGTGTGATTGTTGATGAGGGACTTTAGCATTTTGATCAACACCTACGGTAAATTCAAATGGTCCCCCCACTGAGAAAGGTAGCAGACGAAGCTCACAGAGAGATAATCCTTCGAGTCTGACTCGGGGCAAATACCACATTTAAATGTCTTAGAGAAAAAAAGGCCACCAGGTCTTCGTCAATGAAAATGTCAAATGTCTCAAATTCTCTATTCCTGGTCCAGTAACCATAAGACTCGATGATATGTGCTTGGCATAGTTTTCAGGAAGAGATTAGTCCTGGGCCATGCACTTAATAAATGATTTAACACAGAAATGGAGGATAGTGCCACAAAATCCACTGGAGTAGATTGGAGTAGTATAGACTAAAATCACAGCCTCATATGACGTCCTTTTCCAGCACAAATGAGTCCAGCCACAAGAGAGAGGAGTGAATAATATAGAGTCCAATATCCTTAGCCTGGTTGATTTCAGTGTAACTGGTTCCATAAAATATTTAGATGGTGATGTGTGTGGTAGTATCAATTTAAATTGCTGCTACGAGTGACTTCTATACTACAAAATACAAATAAAATGTTTGGATTAGGAAACTAGGAGCTATTTTCGTGAATTATGTCAATATTGTTAAGGAAGTTAGGATAAGCACATTACTTTTGAGTTAATTTCAAATAAAAAGAAAAACAAAAAATATTAGGGTCACGCTTCGTGGCTCAACAACTAAAATTATAAACTTTTGGATTCATCTAAATATGACTGCTTTCATAGGACACGTGTCAATCTCTGGTCCTCCAGGGCCGCCATCCTGCATGCTTTAGATGTTTTTTTCCTCCATCACAACTGATTTAAATGATCAAGCAGGATAGTGGCCCTCAAGGACCGGACCAAACCTGTGTGTGACCAAACCTGCCTGTAGTTTTACTGGTGGGTCAGTGGAGATTATTGAAATAAGATGACTTTGAATTTTGCCATTATATCTCATACAAATGACTGTTCTATCTAGGCATTTTGTTTACGGGTATCACCCCCCCCCCCACACACACACACACACAGAGGAAGGAAAGGGACTTGAAAATAGGGCAGATCTTTTAACGTTTCGAGAAAGGCGTACACTAGAACCCTGTATGTACGTATAATGAGTTTCCTTTGAGGTGTATTGGTGAAAATAGGTGTGAAATGGACAACCAAAAAGAGGAACCCTGTTTTTTCAGCAACAATCTGTAATTCAAGATGAATCGGGTAGACTGTCTAAGCCCTGGCACCAAGGAAAATCAAACAAATGAGCCTGCTGTCTGAATAATGTTGTTGTTTTTCAGCTTTACCAATACATTGTTATGATCCTCCCAAACAATTTACCATTCTGTTGGATTTGGTCCACAATTTGGGAAGTGCGCTATCCGCGCCTCACGGCAAAACCCATAGTCAATCACCTGTTATCTAATTTACTCACTGCGTGCTCGTTTTATTTCTTCAGTTTTAGGAAAAGGCTAAGACACTGAAACAATACTTAGACTTAAACAGGTTGTTTGAGGTCAATCACAATATTCACTAAGAAAGCTCTGTGTTCAGGAAAAATACAATACAGCTCTGGGCCTTTCGTGCGACCCTGCTCAAGAGCAGAAAGTTTCCATTCAGAAAAGGCAACGTTCAAGGTTCTTTGGGCAGCTTATATTCAGTAGCACATGCCAGTGTGGGCCGAGTTTGATGGGTGATGAGTCAGGGGGTGTGGCAAATTCGCAGGAGAGTTTGATTCCATGGGAGTGGGTTCTAGTTCGGTGAGAGCTGGTTCCGTAGGTGTGGGTGCTGATTATCGGCGATTCGGTGTGTGTGGGGGCTGTTGTTTTCCATCCCATCTTTCAACCTTGACGATCACCTTTGGCCAAGTTTTTGGTTGTTTTCTTCCTGCCGCTCTCCCTCTGGCAACTCTATTTGATTTCCAAGTGTCCTTCCTGTAAACCATTCTTGCACATCCACTTCACCCACTGTCGCACACCGTCCATTCATCATCCTTTCAATTTTGTCATTTTGTACGGAATTATGTGAACTTTTGAGTGTCATCCATTTGTTAATGTTCCCTGGCTATGCAAAGCTCTTACTCACCACTTACCATGCATTTGTTTGTTTGTTCTTTTGACACTACATGTACTCGCTTACTTCATCACATTCTTAGTTTAATCATGCTTCCAACCACATCTTGTCATTGTTAGGCAAAACATTTCCCTCTGTCCAGAATGTTCAGTAGTAATCCAAAGCTGGCGTCTAGCATTAGGCAAAATATGACGTCACATCTAGCATTAATCAAAACATAAGATATAATCAAGTACGACTTTTTAGACGACTTTAGCAGTGTCTGTGATTTAGAAAAACATCAGGCATGCATTAAAGAGTTCCTTAAGGGTCATTAAACTATTCAGGCAATATATAAAAAAACATTTGTTATTTCAAAGTGCACAAAAATACATATCAGATCATAAAGTTATAAAAACCTTTGTCATTACCACATATAAAAAATGTCTAGTTATGTCTTCTTTATTGATTTGATGTGTAGGTATAATTATATATGCTTAAAATGTTTCTTTTAGTGATTTAATATGTGCTTGTCTACTTATGTACTTTATTCAATGAGGTTTGAGCAGATCTGTTTTGGTTGCTAGGCAGGACTTTTTGTATTTCGACCCTATTTCGTCAATTCAAATATCCCTTATTTACCATTACAATACCTCACTTAGATTTCCACTTGCGTAATCCTGCTCTTATTTGCCTGCTAGTATTTCTCATTGGTCAGTTCAATTCTTCTAGCACAGAGATGACGTATGTCAAGACTTTACACCCTCCTTGCTCAGATGTGAACTTCATTTTTTTATTTAGCTTTGGTAAAACACATTGGAATAGCATTATAGTACATAATGCCCCCAAACTGAAGGAGAACTGGAATTTACAAACCAACAAACAGACTTTGTGTTTCCCTCCATATCTTTTTTGATTAACCTCTAGACTCGGATAGCGCAACTAAAGTAGAGATAGTTCCTGGGGCTCTATCTGCTGCTATTTGGTTTAGTGTTTTTATGGGCACACTTAGTAGCTACGTATTCAGAGTTTAAAGTATCTGCAGGTATTTGTGTTGTGAACTGACAACACACGTCTTGCTGATTGGTATCAGGGAGAGTCCTTCTAGCGGATTAACTCTGCCTCCTCATGTTTGCTTCCCCACATGGTATTATGGACATTTCCTTGTCCAATCCATGAAATTGAGTCAGCAATTAACATAAACTACAGGGGGCTGAGAGCTTCTGCCAAAGTGGAAGCAATCATGCTAAATTGTTACCGTTGACTCAGCACGACTCAGGAAAGATTTATTCTAATGATAGTAGAAGCGGAAGTTAATTGTTTGAGCTGTGTCCCCTTAATATGAAATAGCTAGGTACTTGATTTGCAGAAACAAAACACAAGGTGGCAAGGTCTTGATTACCACCTTCATAAATTTCAATGGTGGCTACAGTGTCACTCACATTTCTCTCTAATTTCTGTTCACAGCAAATAATCATCAGCAAATGTCATCTGAATGAACTGTGTGTGTACATGCACACACTTTTCGGGAGATGGGGGACCTAGCCACTGGGAATGGCCTGGGGGCAGTCACCTTCAGGCGCAGTCTGGATAATGAAATCACTGGTTGGCTGCCTTGATGTTGTACTCGCTTCCTCAAAATGCCGTTGTCAAGGTTGACACTGAAGACCATATTCAAACTGAAACAAATGAGCCAATTAGACATTAGTCTTTGTCTCTATTTCTCTCACTATCTGTCTCTCCCTTTCCTCTTTGTCTCTCAGTGACTCTTTTTCCTCACTTTTTCCTTGGCTGTCTTATATCTCAAACCACCTGCTGTTTAAAGCAAACAAATAATGTGGCCTAAAACACAGCAAGGACTTACTGGTAATTGCTTATTTCATGTTTATAACTGAAATACACAGATACAATAGAAATGAACATGACTGTGAAATGCCATGTCTGACGATATCTATTCCGTGACTGATGACTTTAATCATAAAGTAATTAGGCACTGCCACAGCATGCATTTTATCTTCATTGTCTCATCAACTAGCAAGGCAATGAGGTTTGCTGCCAATATACACTGTGGGCAAAGGCTTTCATAGCTGTCCAAAACAAGATTTTTGATAGAAAAAAAATACACTGTATGTCAGGGGTGCCCAATACGTCGATCGCGATCGACCGGTCGATCTCCTAGCCACTACTGGTCGATCGCGTGACATTAAAATGTTTTTGGGTTTTTTTCGCACTTGACCCGTGCGCAAACAACGGCGCTAACAACACAACACTAACGCTCGCGAGTTCCCTCCAATTGTCAGATCCCTGTTTTTTCTCTTAAACTTAAGAAAGGGTATAAAAAGGGCAAAAGGGCAGCTGGACATAGTAAAAAGATAAAAAAAAATGTATCACTTTCATAGGGAATGGGAGGACTTTATATATATATATATATATATATATATATATATATATATATATATATATATATATATATATATATATATATATACACATATATATGTGTCTATATATATATATATATATAGTTCCATGTGTGATCGTTTGGACTTCCGAATATATATATATATATATATATATATATATATATATATATATATATATATATATATATTTTTTTTTTTTTTTTTTGTGGGTAGCTCTTTGTGACTTGGTCATTTCATAAGTAGCTCGCGAGCTGAAAATGTTTGGGCACCCCTGCTGTATGTAGTAGCATTTCTTGAAGAAAAAGCAAGTTTCACAAACAACTGTTTATAGAAGGAGAACTGACTAAAATACGGTTTGTGTTGGAGACCACCAGAATGTGATACCATTGTTATGATGTTTATTATTTTCTTCATGTCCATACATTTTGCAATCCATTATCCCTTGGCCATCTGTGTTGTTTCTATTTACTCAGGGCTTGCATGCCCACAGGCACTTACTATTTACATTTCTACATAATTTAAAGTGTGTCCGTGTACTTTCTATGTATCCATCAGCTCGGCCTGTCATGATAGACTCTGAATGTAATTTAAAAATGTGACGATGCAGCTATTTTAATATGGTAGAAGAAGCAAATAATCGCTAAATTTGCAATTCCTAATTGCAATTCCTAACATGCGCTCTCACTGGTAACTGGTTACAGTGCCATATCCATGTGTGTGCTGAAGCGTATCCCAGCAGTCATCAGGCGGTAGGTGGGGGACACCCTGAACCAGTTGCCAGCCAATCGCAGGGCACACAGAGACAAACAACCATCCGTACTACTAAGCATGTGGGAGGAAGCCGGAGTGCCCGGAGAAAACCCACGCGGGAGAAAATGCAAACTCCACCCAGGGAGGGCCGGAGGTGGAATCAAACCCGTACCCTCCTAACTGTGAGGCGGACGTGCTAACCAGTGCGCACCGTGCCACCCACAGTGCCATATTTGAATGTTTATTAACTTGAATATTTTTGGTTTTCTAGTTATCTGTTAAATGCAGGGTCAAAAATAGCTGACCACTCGTTATGTTTGTAATGTTGCATTTGTATGGAAGACGTTTCAAATCTTATCCCGCATATGCTAAGAAAAAGAAGTCTCCATTTCAGGATTTTTGACCCAACTCAAGGGGAAGCAACAGTGTTATGCTTTGTTGACTTTAAGGTACCGTATTTTCCGGACTATAAGGCGCACCTTCAATGAATGGCCCATTTTTAAAACTTTGTCCATATATAAGGCGCACCGGACTATAAGGCGCACCATTAATGCAATCACAGTATAATAACTTGAAATAGTGAAAACAATAATAATATATCAAGACTGTGAAAGCAGATGGCATTCCACCCAAACTCCTGCACCTAATAAAGAAATTCTACACTTGCTCCCCTACAGGCTAAGGTGGTAGAGAAGTTGTCAACACAAAGGTTGTGTGTTCAACCCTGAACCCATCTCAAATTGTCCTAAAGTAAAAATAAATGCTGAATCAGAGTAAGATATTGTATGGTGAAAAGAAAACTCTTTCTGTAGGCTGATGTGGCCGCCTTTGTGTATCTCATCCATCAGTCTTGGTACACTCAGATATGTATTCACAAAAGTGAATATGAAGCTTGGCAAAGTGTGTTGGACAACACACTGTATGGTGTCAATAAAGTGCTGTATAAGCGCACTCCTTATACCATCATGATCAAATTGGATTTTTCATTTTTTGGACTATGATGTGTTTTTCAGCAAGGGTACAATTACTAAGCCCCTTTGGTTGATTCAGGATTTGTTGCTTAAATGGTAACCAAATAGCATGGATTTGGGTGCATGTGCATTGTCTGTCTCACAGACACCCACTTGTTTCATTTGCAGTCTGTAGTTCAGTTTGGAAGTGACACTTATCCTTGGAACCAAAATAGCAACCCAAGACTGTTCTCCCCTGACCTCTAGTAGCCCAATCCCCCATTTATTTATTTATTTATTTTTTGCTGTGTATGTAAATATTTATTGGTTGATTAATTCATAGCGTTGTTGTTAATGTTTTGGAATCATTCCTGGAGTTAAATAAACTTTAAAAATTTGAATCTGGAAAAAAAAATAGTCATTGGAACTTGGAAAAGATGTTATTCCTTTCCTTACAATTACTGTACATTCCAGAAAAACACTAGTTTAACAATGTACAATTTCTACTTTATAAAATGGTGAAAAAAAATGCAATATGAACCAAATGCAACAGTTGATTGCGGTTTTTATGTAATATATTCTTCAAACTGGACTATGCGGTTCAGAAAATGGATGGATGGATGGATACTTCAAACTCGACATGTATCTGTTGCTGGCCCTAATGTAAACATATCCACAAGACTGGCATTTTATTTGGGTTTGTTTCCATGAAAAAATGCCTTCTTTACATATATTGTTTTGTTGTGCTATTACTTATTTGTCGAGATACAAGCTTCTAAACATACTGGAACGAAAAGGCGAGTTTCTTAAATTTCTCTGACTAAATACATTTGTGTTTGACTTTGGAAGATTAATATAAGACACATGATGCGCATTTCTGCTTTCATTTCCCAGGTATTCACATCTGAAGGGATACACGATTTAGAATATAACTTATTTTTAATGCATTTGTGCTGTATTTGTTCTATATATTTAAAGATTTTTACAATAAACAATACCTGAAATGGACTAGGTCAATGAAAACAACAATCGGGTGGCCCACTTGTATAAAATCCCTGCACCCTGTTTACCTCAGCAGAACATTTGCTCTGCAGCTGCTGTTGCTAACATTAATATTTTTAATCACTTTTTTTCTACAGGTGGAATGGCTGAAGAATGAAGAGCTGGTCAGTTCCCAAACTGATGACAACATCGACACCAGGGCTGACCACAACCTCATCATAAATGAGGCTCGTCTCTTTGACTCGGGAAACTACACCTGCATGGCAAGCAACATTGTGGCCAAGAGACGGAGCACTACAGCCACTGTGACAGTCTTTGGTAGGTTGTAACTCAGTAATTTTATTGGCCAGTTACTTCACATACAGTTAAGTACATTTGATTGGAATACTGCACCCTAACACAACTCATTTAAGGACCCATGTGAAGAGTGATATACCCCCTTTAAATGAATGAATGTATTGTTCGAAAATCCAATGTATTACTTCATATTGAAAATCAATGTTTACTGTATGAAATGAAATTAGAAACCTGTGGCTTCATCTCATGTCGTGTTATACCAAATATTGCTGCATGCTTGAAGCCCTTCAAGCAAATGTGGGCTCACTATTTTCAAGATCACTTCTAAGCATTTGGCTTCCACACACTTTAGGACCGCAGTGTAACGACTTGAGTCCCAGCACTAAGTGGTTGGCTCCAACCTGTCAACCACCATGAATCAATGTTGACTTTAGAAATAGCAAGTCCATGTAATGGCTGTTTTCTGCACTTCTTTGTCTTTATCTTAATTCCACAGTGAGGAATTAAATGGGGAAAAAAGAGCCCTACATCCAACCCAAGCAATAAAGGCTGCACACTGTTTTAGCTGTTTTGTACCACAGTTGCCTTCTTGAGGTTGCATCGCCAGTAATATCCTCTGTTTATTTGACAGCATATACAATGCCGGAGGTATGCATAAATAATAGCGATTGCTGTGTTGGTTCTATCTATCTTCTTTTTTGAACTTTGCCCAGTCAATGGCGGCTGGTCGCTTTGGACAGAGTGGTCTCCTTGTAACGTGCCATGTGGGCGAGGTGTGCAGAAGAGATCACGGACCTGTACGAACCCAGCGCCGCTGAACGGGGGATCTTTCTGCGAGGGCATGTCTGTGCAGAAGATAGCATGCAGCTCCCCGTGTCCAAGTTAGTTGCATTCACACGTATTGTATTTCAGCATTGGAGTACAACTTTGTTAAAAAGTGCATATATTGTGAGCAGAGTTAGTATAGCATGACAAGGATTATGACAACACTTTGTTTTAGTTCAGGAAACTACAGAAACAGTCCCCACAACTACTCAATGTGTATTGAAAACTGTCTCAGTGTAGTCACTGTTTAGCAGGAGTGCAGATGTACTGGTCAGACTGAACATAAATTGTTTTGCTACTTAGCTTTAAAACTATTTTGAATGATCAATTAGGCTATATTGTGAAATAGTGTCACATTTCCAAATCTATTACATTTCAGTTGTATGCAGAGCAGATCCATTTGTCTGCTGAACTGAATGACGTTTCCATTCATGTTCTCATCATCTTTCCTTACCGCAGTGTCTCATTGTCTTTCCTATAAATTAACCACTTGTTCCTTTACTGGCTTGGTTATTTTGTGTGATGATGCCCTGCATGGAGAGTGAAACCTAGAATCTAATGAATGAATGAAGTTTCTTTTTTTTAAATTTTGATTACCGTATTTGCCGGTGTACAGGTCGACTCGGTGTATAAGTCGACCCCCTAAAATTCGACGGAAATTTACGATTTTATGATATATCCTTTGTATAAGTCGAGCTCAATTGTTGCATTATATTAAACTTCAAAATTCAATATGCGAAATTTATTGACGAAATGTGTTCAAATTCCGGGAGGCCGTGCGCATGCGGCTGTTTATAAGCACCGCGGAGGAGATCGCGGCCGGCGAGCTCGCGCACGCCACCCGGCACCAACGGGAGGCCGGAAATAGCTCCAAGCCGAGCGGATCGGCACTTTATAAGCACCGCGGAGGAGATCGCGGCGCCTCATTGGACTTCCAGCGGCCGGCGAGCTCGCGCACCCGCCCGGCACATCCGGGAGGCCGTGCGCACGAGCCAAGTGGCCGAAAATAGCCCCCGCCGAGCGGATCGGCTGTTTATAAGCACCGCGGAGGTGGTCGCGGCGTCTCATTCGACTTCCAGCGGCCGGCGAGCTCGCGCACCCGCCCGGCACATCCGGGAGGCCGTGCGCACGAGCCAAGTGGCCGAAAATAGCCCCCGCCGAGCGGATCGGCTGTTTATAAGCACCGCGGAGGTGGTCGCGGCGCCTCATTCGACTTCCAGCGGCCGGCGAGCTCGCGCACCCGCCCGGCACATCCGGGAGGCCGTGCGCACGAGCCAAGTGGCCGAAAATAGCCCCCGCCGAGCGGATCGGCTGTTTATAAGCACCGCGGAGGTGGTGGCGGCGCCTCATTCGACTTCCAGTGGCCGGCGAGCTCGCGCGCCCGCCCGGCACATCCGGGAGGCCGTGCGCACGAGCCAAGTGGCCGAAAATAGCCCCCGCCGAGCGGATCGGCTGTTTATAAGCACCGCGGAGGTGGTCGCGGCGTCTCATTCGACTTCCAGCGGCCGGCGAGCTCGCGCACCCGCCCGGCACATCCGGGAGGCCGTGCGCACGAGCCAAGTGGCCGAAAATAGCCCCCGCCGAGCGGATCGGCTGTTTATAAGCACCGCGGAGGTGGTGGCGGCGCCTCATTCGACTTCCAGCGGGCCGCGCACTCGCGCACGCCGCCCGGTTCAAATTTTCTAAGTGCAACGCACAATGAGATGCATGAGAAACGGCCTTGGTTACCATCACATTTGAAGCGATGAATACGAAGTTAAATTTTATGACTCGGTGTATAAGTCGAGGTCGATTTTTTTCGGTCGATTTTGGATCGAAAAAGGTCGACCAATACACCGGCAAATACGGTACCTATTTTTTCATGTTGTTATATTGATTCCCTATTTTCAACACAACGTACACCATGCACTCTGTTTTGTCGACATAGTGTTTTGTTTTCTCAAATGTGTAGGAGGTTAGAGGCTAGACTTGGGAAATTGGCGGGGTGATCCAACAAGCTGTCTTCATGCCAATTTGTTCAGTCTGTGAGGCTTCAAACTGCCAAGGTGCAGAAGGTTCAGGCAGTCAGGTGGTGTTAAATAACAACTGAGAAAATTTTCAAGAAAAATCATAAAGAGTCAGGGTTTGGGGTATACAAGAAATGGTAGAATAAATTTACAGAGACACCGTTTGGATTAAATGAGCCAAGACATGTGATCAACATGCTAAACATTTAGAGGTTAGCAGAAGTACAACACAAACATGAAAGTATTGTAGTTGACTTTTTCTCTACCTCAATTTTTAAAAAGCAGAACTGTGTCCCAAAGCCTTTATTGTTACGCAAACATTTCTCTCATCTCTCAACAATGTCTGCAGGCTTATTTCCTTTTACTGCTAATAGGACCAGAATTACACAAGCTCAAATACAGTAATAATTTAACCCACCCATGTCATACTTAAAATTAAGTTTAAGAAAACATAAAAGGGTGAATGCCACACTCTTTTTGAAACACATTTGGGTTGTAGTAATCTCCTGGTCCAGGGACGCTATTTTCTTCATTATTAGCCACTGAGCCATAAAATGATTGTAAAGCTCTCTTGTTAATGTGATATTATTTCATGCAGAGTATCTGATGTAATAAACAATATACACTGACATATTTGTGAAATGGCTTTTGCGCAGGATAGACCGTCAATTAATTAGGTGGTAAACTCAGCTTCGGTTTTCTGCAACCTCGGCCTTTAGAATTCCCTTTCTGGTTTATCATCTCAAACTGAACATAATTTGACAAATTTGAAAGGTTTTCAGCCTGATTACCTGTTTAGGCTGTTAATTTGAGGATGTATTATGGTGGCTTTAACATTCAGGGTAATAATTTGTAACAAATTGAACCTTGTCCCTGAGGCGTCACCTCCAATGATCTATAAGGAGCTAAGTTGTCTGAGGCTTTATGTCTCTGGCAGGGTCACCCAAGGCAAACAAGTAAGTAAGCTGCCAGACCCCCCCCCCTTATGAAGATGACCATAATTAAACTCAGTGCTCCTTTGCACAGACAGGACCCAGTGATCCCAGTGTGCCCTTACAAGAAAGCACTGGCATCACTGGGGCGCTCCTCTGGAGTCAACCTTGGAGGTGTTCAGTGCCTGCTGGCTAGACCTTTCCACATGGAGCCCGAGTCAGCACAGCCCAAGGAAATAGTCTGTCCCTCTACAAATGGGCTTACCACCTGTGAGAGGGGACCAGGTAGATCTACTATAGTGCCATACTGAAGTGAGCGGAAGCAGAGGGCATGGACCTTGGTGAGCCAGGCTAAAGATGGCTCTAGGGACATACAGATTGTCACCTCTCTGCCAGGGAAAGAGCCTGAGCTGGTGTGTGAGCTTTAGAAGTTCCCGCTCTGGGTCGACAGAGACTGAACTTTCTGCGTAGATTGAGAGTTATGGGTGTAAGCAAAAGTTGATGTTGTTTTACTATCCGTACTGGAGAGTAAAACAATGTACGGAAGTACAGCCTGGTACAGTGACCTATCTGTCCAGCTGGAGTCGCAGATTAATCGTCTGGTACAACCATGAAACCATGAAAATTACGGGCATGAAAGATCATCCTTCTCTCAGCATTACTTATGAACAATCCATTATTAGACATGCTCAAAAAACACTGCCTGATCAGAGTCACATTCTCTATCAGGAGTACCAGCTTTTTTCTTCTAGCGGGAGATTTAGAGTTCCTCAGAGCAGGCTGAACCGTTACAAACATTCTTTTACCTCATTAACTATTATGATCAAGGATGTGAATGGGTAGTAGGTTAGTTAGTGAGTGCTGAACTGCAGTTGTTTATGTGTTTATTTATTCTGGGACTGTGCTTTTTATCACCCTTGATGTGAGTGTTAACTGTTTCTTGTGTGGTGTGTGTGTCATCTGGCGTGTATATGATTCTGCCGACTGAAAATTGCAGGACCAGCTGAGTGTCCATGACAAATTTCTCTTTGGGTAAAGTAAAGTATAAGAAATGAAAAATGAAAAGAGATAAAGAATGAACTGTAGTTTGCTGATTATGTCACCTGCTTAACTCTTGGTACCCTACAAAATAATGGGCCCATGTTGTCTTGGATTCCAGTTTTGCCTCACTCATATTGCTTTGGTATATTATAAACCAGCAATATCTTGTTGCTTCTGTTGACGCCGCGGCAAAGGATGAGTGGCTTGCAAGCACTCAAGTCCACTGGAAAAGGGGAGCTTCAGTGGTCCATTGGTTTCATTGCTGAGTTGGACTTAAGATAATTCATGGTCAGGTATGAATGCAGTCTCTGTGCAGTGTTCCAGAGTACCAATGGATCCCTTGTGCTCTGCTGAGTTCACATCTTTGTGCTCTAACTGTGGCTGCCTAAGCCCAATAACCTTTTTTTACGACACTCTAAAGATGGGTAACAGTGGATAACATATCCTTCGCATGTGCAAAGTTGACTACAGGACAAGTCATGACTGTAATGCTTTAGCAGAAATCCCCAACTCTCAGTAGAAATAACCGTAGAAAAGTGGAGCTCTTTTGATAAGCCCATTTACAGCTACACTCCAGGTGATAGATTCAGTAAAACTTAACATATTGATTAGGTCAGACATGATACAATGCGGTATGTTGAATTTATTTCCTCAAAATAAATTCACTTAGATAGACTAATTTAATAACGATCATGTATCAATTTTGAGGGTTTTTAATCAATCTGAAATGCAACAAAATCAAATGTTTTTCACTTTTTCAGACAAAATTAAACTATTATAAGATACTTACTTATCATTGAACAAAGATGATATCAAATATACATTTACAATAGGAATCTTTAAATGGAAAAAAACCTTCCCAAATTACAACGGCAAAAAACAAATTAAATATTGATTCAAAATACATATATATCAGGGATGGATAGCAGAGACAGACAGCAGAGATGGGCAACTTAAATTATGTATGGGTCCACAACTTTCTATCAGTGTTACAGGGCGGGACACATAGGAGCACGCACATCCCAATAAGCTGCATGACAAAAATTTCAAATATGCGTGCTCGTAATATATTTCCTTTTTCATAATGTATTCTAATGCATGTATAAAAGATCCAGCCTTCAACAAAAAATTATTTGAAGCAGAGGATACAATAACCATACTATACTGTCTTTTTTTCCGCAGTGGAAAGGGCTCTTTTGCATAAAAAGTACCATTCAAGGATGCCACAAAATCTCTAAACATTAAACCAAAATTTAGAATTAACTTTGTGTATTCATTCACAAAAATCAACTCACTCAAATTGTAATATGTGGTACTATGTTTGTCCTAGATGTAATTCCAAATCTGCCCTAAAAAAAAATAAAAATCGGCTTATGGAGCAGTATAAAACCCTCAACAAAGCTACATCTGCCATCAGTTGGTGAATATTGACATAACCTACAACGATAGAGTATTCGCAGAGAATAGGGCTGCAAATAGTGCAAGGCAGCAAATACTGAAAATCTGCATATAGTTGGCATGTTTGTAGAGGTTATGATGGCATGCTAAACTGTAAAATAGGCTGTCTCCATCCATCTATCCATACATCCATCGGAACAGTTTATTATCAAATATGTGCATTTTCAGTCATTTTGACTTTTTGTACTATTTCAATATATATTGGTTTATCTTCATATGTAAAACAATTAAGAACATGACTGTAGTAAAAAAGTATGTTTACAATACATAGCAATGTACAGTAGATAATGAGAAAAATTCCTGCATCATGTACGAATCAAAGCTTTTCCATTTTAAATACCAGCCCCTTTAAGTGACTTATATTTGACTTTTAGAATAAACTCTTAACCTTTGTCCTTGTCTAACTGCTGATGTTGTGTTAATAAATTAAAGTTGAACCTCTTTTTCTTTTAAAAGCACATTTTAAAAAAAGTCCATGCGTTTGGAAAACACTTGAAGCCATAATATGATGCATCATGAGAGTGCTGACCCAGAAATGAGACATGATACTAGTTAATTTAATTTGAGCAGCAAATGACTCCCTGGAGAGGTGTTTGAGCTGCCTCTGTTGTCAAGTACTGTAATTCCCAGAAAGTTCATATTTTGTGCTGCTGTGTTGGCTGATCGTGTGGGTGTCTTTGTGTTCCAGTCGATGGAGGCTGGGATGAATGGAGTGAGTGGACCGTATGCAGCAGCCAGTGTGAAAGACAACGAAGTCGAGAGTGCAACTCCCCGGCACCCAAACACAGAGGCAAGATGTGTGAAGGGAACTCAGAGGCCACTGAGAACTGCACAGATGGACAATGTACTCAGAGTAAGTGCTTTCTCACCGCTCAGCATGATCGGCTGTTATCTTCAATCATCTTTCCGGTCATTATCATCATCATCATCTTTCTCTGCACTCCTGGCAAATATTCAGGCTTGATTGGACATGTGCGTTTGGGAAAATTGTGTTGACATAAATGTCCAAGGCATGATAATATCAGCAGTCATTTTTGTAGGCTTAAAGAGGGCTTTCTTACTCAGTCCAACCTCGGTGGTTTCCAATGCCAGAAAACAATCTCTCTCCCTCTCTCCTTGGACTTGCATTACCGCTCTTTGAGGCAATTGTAAACTTTTGAGTCTCACCCGTTTTATCTCTGATGCAAGGAGAGGCAGCATCATCTATGAACTCAAGCGTCAGAGTAACTTCACTGTATAAGTCACTTCATAGGGACTTGGACTTTAATCACCACTTTCCCTCCTCTTCATCTTCTTCTATCTCTCTGTCTTTGCAGATCGAAAGCTGCTACATGACGTTAAACCTCAAAGTGAGTGCCCAGTGGCTTTTTTTTTCTTTATCTCCCCAACTCCTGACAGTAATTCGCTTACTTCACAGACTAATGCTGGAACATTTCTCTGTGCAGTATGGGTATTTACTTGGTGATGCCATGAGAAACAAATTACCACCATTTAGTTCACCTTGATCCGAGCGTCTTAGTTCTAACCCAGCAGGTGCTCATTATGTGATTCATCATTTCCAGTGCCCTGACTTTATGACAGCCATAACATCACAGCTGTGTTTCTACTTTGAGCTGGGAGATGTATTGGTTGTGACAAGTGGACATGTGTTATGTTGTAGTGGATTAATTGGTTTTAATATTTTTGCAAACAGGCTAAATTGACCGATTTGCACTGCTGTCCTTCTTCATGCAGCTTTCAATCACTTACATGAGTTTGCCCGACAGTGATTGTCAGCTGTTAGTTTGACTGATTTCATTAGTGTGCTACATCAGAATAAACGTTGTGAATAATCATTTCTTGATTGATGGAGTGGTGGTTACATTTAGCATTTATGTGAGCACTCTGTATTTAATTCAATAGGCTTTTTTTATTTTGCTATACAACAGATATGATCAACCCACATTAGCTAATCGATTTCATAGTTTCCAATTTATAGGTGTTAGATCTAAATGACATGGGTTTAGGTTTGTCATATTCCATGTTAGCAGATTCAGTAAAATATGCAACAAATTAAATCTGTGCTGCAAAATCAATCGGGCTTGCTCCATCTTATCATTCTTTTCCCATTCTATGGCTTCTCAAATATACTGTAACACTGCTGTATGCGATTTATCTTGATAACACTAAAATTTTGTCTCAACTGCTATTATTTTTTTGTGTGTGCTAGGTATGGACAGTACCAATGACGTGGCTCTGTATTCTGGCTTGGGAGCTGGTATTATTGCTGTGGGCATACTGGTAGTGGCTATCATGCTGTACAGGAAGAACCAGAGCGAGTATGGCGTAGATGTCATTGATTCGTCTGCACTTGCTGGAGGCTTTCAGTCCTTCAACTTCAAGACCACAAGACAAGGTGAGAGTTACAGTACACTGTCGGACCAAGTGGTGTGATTTGACTCAGTCTTTCCTATCTCGCAATATAGAAATTAACTAGCGTAACCCATCGCTAATTATTGGATTCAAAGGTAAATATTCCCAGGCTGTAGAAGTCAAGCAAGGCAACATTTAACGGTACTCTATAGGTAACGGTCCTTGTAATCCATAAAGGCACAGTGATGTACCTGAATTTTAGTTTTCTTAAATATATCTTGAGCTTCGCACTAACACTAACAAAGAAAGCATTTCCATCAAAGACAGGGCCTGCCTCATGATTGATGGCATTTATCTGCATTGAGCAATGTGCTGTGCAAGCCTCCTTATCTGCTTTGGATTTATACCTCAATAATAATCTGCCCCCCCTGTTATGTGTAATGGGAGGTAATCAATTTCACAGAGATGCTTGCACCAAACTGTCCCCCTCAGAACATACATTTGGTTGTGTGACTGCCAATCCCTCCATGAGATTGCGCTGGGCCAAACTGTTGATGGATACTCGTGTGAAATGTGAAAAAGTTAACATCAGTTGTGTTTTTGTTCACGGCAATCTTAGAGAAGTGACTACTGGTGTCCCATCAAGCAACGCAATAGGCCTTTGTGTTACTATACCTGACATTATTGAATTGATCACTGTTGGGGTCGTCTTAGAAGATTTTTGTACCTCTTATCCAAGGAGACACATATAGTTGGGTTGGCACAAACAATACTTTTTTTTCGCTTCTGTAGTATGCATCATTTAATGTTCACATTCAAATTATGAAATGCACCCGTGGGTTTTCTCCGGGCACTCCGGTTTCCTCCCGCATCCCAAAATCATGCTTGGTAGGCCGATTGAAGACTCCAAATTGTCTCTAGGTGTGAATGCGAGTGTAAATGGTTGTTTGTCTCTGTGTGCCCTGCGATTGGCTGGCAACCGGTTCAGGGTGTCCCCCGCCGACTGCCCGATGACAGCTGGGCTAGGCTCCAGCACACCCGCGACCCCCGTGGGGACTATGTGGTTCAGAAAATGGATGGATGGATGGACGCTTTTAGCACTGTAAATTAGTACAGTAGATTCAAACAACCTGGGTAGGTTAGAATTGTTAGGATATTGTTAGATGTTTCATTAAGTGTCTCTGGCAGATATTATATATACGATGTTTTATTAAATGCACGATTTTTACTGGCATACTGTACCTGACACTTAAAGCTTGTGATAGGCATGATAGAAATGGGAAATCCACCTTTATGCATGCAATCGCTAAGATCTGAGGGAGAAAGTAAGGCTGGTGTGAGAGGTGATGCAAGCCAGGTCCACTTTCAGCAGGTCATCAATCCTATTTAAATAGGCCAGCTCCCCCCAGAGCCTGCCTGCTGTGCCCTCCACTGGCCACAATCACTTCTTTCCATTTTCTACTCCATCAGCCAGGCAAAATGTGGAATGCTTCCACATTTTTTTCTGATTAAAACCCAAGTTTGCACCGGAGAATTTTTTAATGCATTTCCTAATAGCCTCATTCTGCCATACCTTGCTATTGAAGAACAGAAAATCCAACACGATTAATCAAGTGCAAACCAGGAGCTTTATTTAAAAGCTGAAATGCTTTTTAACAAACACTAAATGCTTTTGGATAACTCTCTTTTACCAGAGCAAATATGAGGCCAAGTACTGAATGAGTCTTTGGATCTAAACCTGTCCCTGCACATTTCTCTTCCCTGTGAGTGATTTTTAATCAGAGGCCCAATTCCAAACCTATCCCTCAAGGTATTCAACCTGAGGTACATTTCATTTACTTCTCTCGTCTCACCACTGCCATTCCATTTTCGCTGCACTATTCCTAAAGATGCATACCCAAGCGATAATCAGATTGGTCTCCACTCGACCGGAGGGGAGAAATTCAGCACTGATCGAATGTCAGCTGCAGAGGGCTAATGTCCACTTGACTGCAGGTCTGGCAGAGAAGTTCGAATATGCCAGTGTCATGTCTGGTGACACTAATAGACTGCTTGGAAATGATACAGTATATGCATTTCTTATCCCTTTTACAAGATATGGAATAGGTTCCGTATGGCATTGTCCCATTCTTGATACCATGCCTTATTACACCTTTGTAGGAAAGCGTGATGATCCTAGTCGAGTAAATCCAATATTACAAATATTCAGTGCAAGTATTATAGCTTTATTTCGATATTGAAAAAATAATTAACTGTATCGAAATAACAATGATAATTTTAATGATACTATTACGACAACTACCACCACTAGATAGATAGACGGACGAGCGGACGGATGGATGGATGGATGGATAGATAGATACTTTATTGATCCCTGGGGGGAAAATACGTTACTACTACTACTACTGTATTTCTATTTGCTATCTGCTACTCTGTTCTATTTATGGAACTGACTTTTAAGTGTGTTGTTGCCTTTTTTTTTCTTGGGTTGGTCAAAGCCAAAACCTCTCAAAATCACAAATCATCCTCCTGGTAATTGATGATTTCCATGAACATAAAACAACATTAGACTCCCACCTTGCACCCCTCGCCAGGCAACAGCTGGGCATCAAGGACTCAGTGACTTCACAGTTATTTTGGCAAGGGGCAGGGGCAGCACATGTCTGAGTCTGCCAGATCGATGTTGTGCACTGCACCTTGTTTGGCAGCATCGTCACATCTAATGACCGCAAATGAAGACCGCTCTGCAGGCTCTTGGGTGCACACCAGGACCTCCCTTCATTTAAATCGCAGTCACCTAGACCCATCCTGGCCCTCCTGCTGTCTCCCCCCTGTCCTTCAGTAGGTCAGCCGGGTGTCTAGAGAAGCTGACTGCAGCAGATGGATTATGGAGATCAAGCTGTGTGTGCTAGGTAATTAAATCTTACACTTTAGCCATGGCTCCGAGCCCTGGACCTACTGTCCAGGTTATGTTCCTTTATCTCAGATGTGCTCATCGGCTGCTTGATTTCAATTGGTGCTGGAGCTTGGCTCCTAAGCTGTTTTTATTCAGCTTGGTATTACAATAATTTAGTTACTTTGTATGCTCTGTATGTTTTGTTGTTGTTGTTTTTTTACAATCACCGTGTTCAACCGTAAATCAACAAATTTTGACCTAATTCAGATCTATTTCTGACATTTTTGAATTGTCATCTGAGGGTTTTTTTTCCACAATTATTCTATGCCTTTGATTTCAATGGCAGCATATTAGAGGAAGTCAACCCCACTATTTTCTTTGTAACCCTGTGTTCACATTAATGTTTCGTTTGTGGTTTATGAATTAAACTGCTGTTTTTATCCACCTCAAGGCTTGCAGTTGACTGAAAATGTCATCACAATTGCTCAAGGTTCAGGTAACAACCAATCACGTCTCAGCTTCAGAAAACTGGAGCGACGTGATTGGTGCCCTGAGACCTAAGTAACTGTGATGTAATTTTTAGTCAACAGCAAGTGACACAATGGCCACTCCGTGAGATGGATAAAAACAATTGAATTTTGCTGCTTTATTCATGTTCCACAAACACAATATTAATCACAATGCCGTTTTTAGACTAATGGAAGCAGATACATCATGTTATTCTCAAGGAAATTTTGAGGTTGACTGCCCTTTAAAGAACAAGTTCCAAGCGCAATAATATATCTTCAAATGAAATTAAAAGTATTGTTTTAATTTATACAGTATAATAGCAACAATGCTCTTTCTATTCAAGTTAAATTAGTAGACCTCTGGTTGAAACTACTTGATAACTTTTAACTACTACTTTTTAGCTATTTACGATGTAAAATGTTATAATGTAAATGTTCAAATTTACGATGTAAATAGTTAAAAAGGGGTGTCAAACTAATTTTTTTCGTGGGCCGCATTGAAGTCATAGCTTCTTTCGGAGGGTCATTATGACTGTCAACCCAAATAAATGTATGAGCACCTCATATTATATACAATAAAAGCTACAAAACAAACTGACAAATAACTCATTTTCAAATCAGACGAGTAAAAACTGGTCAAATATTTTTAAAAAGGATATTATTAAACGTGAAGACAATTTCCAATTCTAATAATGACACGAATTTGATGCACGATTTGTCTTCGCGGGCCACATAAAATTATGTGACGGGCTGTATCTGGCCCCCGGGCCTTGAGTTTGACACCTGTGATTTACATGATCAAACAGAAGATTTGTTTTCCATATATACAGTTTGCAATACTGTAGATGTGATCGTGTTGAAAACAAAGTGAGTAGTGTAAATATTTGAAGTAACCTGATAGTAAAAGTGGATTTTTTTTAAATGCTGTTTACGTCATGTAGGAATTGAGCAGGGTGACCAAATGCAGCTTGGACCAGAGTTTATTGAAGGGAAGGGTAGTAGTGGAGAACAGAGACTCAGGCGGGGCAAAGGCTCACAAACAGCGGGCAGGAAACAGAATCCACTCGGACCAAAAACAGATACATGAAGTGGGTTCTGATCGTGAGCCTACACACAAGACCGGGGTGAATGCACAAGCAGGATAGGAACAGCAGGGGCAGAAAGCAACAGTACACACTAACAGGGAGAAACACGCAGGCAGGGTTTAAATACATAAGTCAACAAGAGGGAGCAAGTGACGGTGATGACAGGGGCGTGGCTGAGGGAAAGTTGGCGGCTGAATGGCATGTGGCACCAGCACGTGACGAGTTTATATGACAGCATATATGCACTTTGCAATACTGTAGCGCAGGGGTGTCAAACCCATTTTTTTTCGCGGGCTGTATTGTAGTCATAACTTCTTTCGAAGGGCCATTATGTCTGTCAATCCAAATAAATGTATGAGCACCACATATTATATACAGTAAAAGCTACAAAACAAACTGACAAATACCGTAATTTCCGGACTATAAGTCGCGTTTTTTTTCATAGTTTGGGTGGGGGGGCGACTTATACTCAGGAGCGACTTATATATGTTTTTTTTTCACAAATTTTTACTTGATCATTAAGACATCACTTAAAAGTATAGTTGATCACTTCCCATGTTATTTTTAGTATAGTTGATCACTTAACATGCTTTTATATCTTTATCTTGAACATATTCAAAACATAAAAAATAGAGAAAACATCAAATAAAGCAATTAACACTTTAAAGCACCATATCCAAGTCCACTGTCTGTTTGCTCCTCTTATATTTATTATTATTATTTATTATTATTTGTTTATTTATCATTTATTCAACACTCTTATTTCTTCATTGTTTGTGCCTTCTTGGGTTTTTTTGTGTCGCTTGTATGGATATGTGTACTATCTCACCGAGGGATAGTGGGAACGTAATTTCAATCTCTTTGTGTGTCTTGGTATATGAAAAAAAAATCGACAATAAAGCAGACTTTGTCTTTGATAAAACAACCAAATAAACAAAACAAAAAACTACATTTAAAAAAATCAGACGAAACTGGATGAGGGCGCTTTAAATTTCACCGTTGGCCGTGACTCATCAACTGGGTGGGCTTAAGAAAAATGGCACCAAAAAGAAAGTCATATTTTGCAAGTTACAAACTTCAAGTTGTAAAATATGCAGCTGAAAACAGTAATCGAGCAGCAGAAAGAAAGTTTGGAGAACCGTGATGTACCAATGGATTACTATTTCAAGTGACGTCAGTGGCACCGCGCGGCGCGACCCACGTAAGGACAACACCGGCATCATTAGCGGTGATCATTTCTAAGTGACACGGAGGACAAAGAGTTTAAAGGAATTAAGGATTTGGAGTGACATAGAAGGTTTGAAAAACTATTATGGCTTTTACGCACGCCCGGTCCTACTCTACTGAGTCGGGGGCCGGCGCTCGGTCGAGTGGCTGTCCGCGAACATGGGGCTCGGACATGACCATTACGCACGCCCGGTCCTCTGCCATGGAGCTATCGTCTCTGGAAGTCCACGCCGCCACACGCTTGGAAGTTTGTTTTGTGGAATAAAGAGCCGTTTACCAAACCTACGTCTATCCTTGTACTTTGTTAACGCTACAATATAGTTATATACTAGATCTGTGGAATAAAGACGAGGCTGACGTCAGGGCGCACGCGCGGCGATGTTGACAAAGGACGAGGAATTTGATCGATGGATTTAATGGATTTAAAGTGCACGGATGGTTTGATAATATTATTGCTTATATTATAGTTATTTAAAATATAGTTTATCTATCGTTATATGAGCCTGTGGAATATTGTGCAAGCGCCCTCAGCCACGCGCAGCCATTGTTGACAAAGAACGATCGATGGATTTAATGAATTGGGGTGACACCGATGGTTTTATAAACATGTTATTTATGTAATGGTTGTCCTAAATCACTCTATATGTTACGTCAGGCCCGTTCTCAGCTCCTCATTTGTGTTTGTCACGTTAGCATACCTATCGTTTAGCCTGTTGCTATCGTATCGAATGATCGATGGATTTAATGAATTGGAGTGACACCAATGGTTTTATAAACATGTTATTCATGTAATAGTTGTCCTTAATCACTCTATATGTTACATCAGGCCCGTTCTCAGCTCTTTGTTTGTGTTTGTCACGTTAGCATACCTATCGTTTAGCCTGTTGTTGCTATCGTTTAGCCTGTTGTTGCTCGTTCATGACTGTTTTTGGTGTGGGATTTTGTCGAATAAATTGCCCCCCAAAATGCGACTTATACTCCGGAGCGACTTATATATGTTTTTTTTCACTTTTGGGGCATTTTATGGGTGGGGCGACTTATACTCTGGAGCGACTTATAGTTCGGAAAATACGGTAACTCATTTTCAAATCAGATGAGTAAAAACTGGTCAAATACTTCAAAAAAAGATATGAAAAGTGAAGACAATTTGCAATTCTAGTAATGGCACAAATTTGATGCACAATTTAGAATAGAATAGAATAGATCTTTATTGTCATTGTCACACATGTACAACGAAATTTAAAAAGCGCCAACTGATCAGTGCAAAAAGATAAAAAATAAAATAAATACAATAAATAGAATAAAAAGTTAAAAAATACAAGCTAAAAATCACACAGAAGAACATACACAAACATGATAATTTTTTTTTAGCGGCATTTAATGTGACTACCGCTGTAGGGTAAAAACTGTTGGCGAATCTGCTCGTCCTTTATCTAATTGATCTGTAGTGTCTGTCTTCGCGGGCCACATAAAATGAAGTGGCGGGCCATATCTGGCGCCCGAGCCTTGAGTTTGACACTTGTACTATAGAGCTTGTGATCCTTTTGGAAAGGAGGTGAGTAGTGTGCATATTTTAAATAATTTGATACTAAAGGTGGATTTGTTTTAAATGCTGTGTTTCGACAGCTGCAAGGTAGAATGTTGCACAAGGTAACCAGCCATTTGATGTTCCGCCAGTGACTTATTGCCTACCCCCACACCTCCCAAAAATTCAAATTGTTTCCACACACAAGACCACACTAGATTTCAAACACACCTTGAAAAATTGCTAGCTCTTTTGGCTTCACATCCTGAAGCGGCACGCTTTGTTCTATTGTTGCGCTTGCCTCTGCTTCAACATATTGATGACACCACATCGAAGGACGCAATTCAAGCAATGATTCACCAGTTTTCTGAAGCATTTACAATATAATTCCGACCCAATAAATGTTTAAAATGAGAATGTAATTTTTTGCCAATCCTCAAAAAATTCATGTGCTGACTTTCCTAAATGCATTTCAGTTAGTTATACAGTGGTGCTAATCTTGTGTCTTGCCATTCACACAATTAAGGTTTTCCATGTTTAGGTGATTGGGTGGCTTTGTCTGTCTTCCATCTTTGTAGGAAACCCCCTACTTCTCAACTCCTCTCTCCCGCCAGATTTAACTGTGGGACGCACCTACAGCACATCCCTGTGCTTCCAGGACGGTGCAGACAAAGAGCTTTTTGACCCCTTACCAGACATAAAGGTAAAAGTGCAGAGCTCATTTATGGTCTATGGTGTGGCGGAGCAGTCCGAGTTCCATGCCAAAGCACCTGTTGAGACATTCCCACGGGATCTGAGCCGGGATTACTGCAGCTCAATAGACAGACGCAAGAAAGGTCTGCTCACCTTCAATGGACCTTTGAGCATCGGTAAAGAGCAACTGAGGACCTCTGGTGTGTTTGGTCAACCTGGAGGACGGCTGGTGCTGCCCAACACTGGTGAGTAGTAAACGCAAGAGCTGAGTTTGTTAGCATGCTGGAGCATCCACATCCATCTTCCAAAGTGAGTTTTGAAAATAGAATGAACACATACAGAACCCACCAAAAAACACTCCCAGATTAAATGACATTACAATGTATAAACCATTTCTAATATTCTGATAAAGTGGAATCCATAGACCCCCCCCCCAAAAAAAATATTTTCAGTTTTGCAATCCTTAATGCCTTAATACAATGTACGTCTTATTATTCCTTGATGAATAAAATCATCACCGGTCAAAGTTACCTGGAAATGCTAATCAAATAGATGTTGTTATGACTCATTGCTGATGTTGGTGACAACCTCTTTCAACAAGATGGTACAATGCCACTGATATTGTGCTGTCAGGAGATTTCTAAATGAGTATGCGCTGTGCGGGAGAAGGTGACCACCTGACCATACAAACTGCTTGTGACTGTTTGTTCAAGAGCAAGGTTTATGTACACCCACTTCCTGCAACACTGGATGAGTTGTTGCGTCACTAAAGCAGTATGCATGGGCATAGGTTAAAGCAGAGGTATCAAACTCATTTTTGTCACGGGCCGCATCTTAATCATACTTTCCTACTTGGGACCATTCTGACTGTCAACGCCATACATGATATACAGTATAGGCTACACAACAAACTGATGAATAACAAGTGTTGAAATCAGAGATGAGTAAAAACTGCTCGCATATTCTAAAAAGATGCATGGTAATAAAAATTGAGAAATACCTCTTTTTTTTTTTAAAGTGAAGACGATTGGCAATTTTAGTATTGACAGGTGAAGTCGATGCACAATTTGTCTTCGCGGGCCACATTAAATGATGCGGCGAGCCGTATCTGGCCCCCGGGCCTAGGGTTTGATGGGTTAAAGGTTAAAGTGCACCCGTGACCCTAGTGAGGATAAGTCTTACAGAGAATGGATGAATGGGTGGATATTTGAAGACAGTTGCTGAAAATGTTCAAACTGAATAGCGTAGTGCTAAATTGTGCAGATATACAGTAATTTTCGGGCTATAAGTCGCATTTGTTTTCATAGTTTGGGTGGGGGGGGGCGACTTATAATAAGGAGCAACTTATATGTGTTTTTTTTCAAAAATTTACAAAAAAAATGTGAAACCGTGATAAACGAACCGCGATGTAGCAAGGGATTACTGTAATTTTAATTTCAAGTGACGTCCGCAGCGCGACGCGGTGTAGCGCGGCGGTTGTTTACAAAAAGGACAAAGATTGATCACGGGATGACGAAAATGACGAAGGGCACCACGTACTACCGGCATCATTAGCGGCATTGTTTCTGAGTGACACGGAGGACGAAGAGTTGGAAGAATTTAAGGGTTTGGAGTGACACAGAAGGTTTGAAAAATTATTATGGCTTTTACGCACGCCCGGTCCTATTCTACGGAGCTCTCTTTCACCTCCGTGGATAGAAGTCGGGGGCCGGCGCTCAGCCGGGTGTCTGTCCGGGGACGGTGGATGGGGCTTGGTCATGGCTTTTACGCACGCCCGGTCCTATTCTATGGATCTCTCTTCCACCTCCGTGGCTGGAAGTCCACGCCGCCACAGGCCTGGAAGTTTGCTTTGTTAAATAAAGAGCCGTTTAACAAACCCACGTCTTTCCTTGTACTTTGTTAACGCTACGATATAGTTATATACTAGATCTGTGCAATAACGACGAGGCTGACGTCAGGGCGCACGCGCGGCGTTGTTGACAAAGGACGAGGAATTTGATCGATGGATTTAATGATTTAGAGTGCACAGATGGTTTGATAATATTATTGCTTATATAATAGTTATTTGATATCTAATTTATATATCGTTATATGGGCCTGTGGGATATTTTGAAGTGTAAGCACCGTCAGCGGCGCGCACCCATTGTTGACAAAGGACGATCGATGGATTTAATGAATTGGAGTGACACAGATGGTTTTATAAACGTGTTATTTATGTAATAGTTTTTTTTAATAACTCTGAATGTTACGTCAGGCCCGTTCTCAGCTCTTTGTTTGTGTTTATGTCACGTTAGCATACCTATCGTTTATCCTGTTGTTGCTCGTTCATGTCTGTTCTTGGTGTTGGATTTTGGCGAATAAATTTCCACCCAAAATGCTACTTATGCTCCGAGTGACTTATTTATATGTTTTTTTTCACATTATTGTGCATTTTGTGGCTAACGGGACCTATATTCCGGAGCGACTTTTAGTCTGAAAAGTACGGTAGTGTTTGTCACCGGTTTGTCACTTTTTTGAAGGGGCATCACTGAAGGAGCCCAGTTTGGCATCTGACATGATTTGGGCAAGCAGTCAGCACTCACAGGTATGTTACATTACATACCGTGTGCGAACACAGGTCGGCTTTCACCTATCTTGGTGTAGTATGCTGGCTGGAACCTCTCCACCCGTTCGCAAACAAGCTCTTCCAGTAGCTAGCTGTGATTAGCTTCCACCCAGATGACTCAGGTGGATGACCGTGCTGTGGTGAGCTTGCTCCACCGTTGACTCATTTTCAAATACCTTGGAGTAATTAATCCTGTTCAACTTTCTCACATTTTATTGTTGTCGCTGATGTCCACCTCAGTTTCCCAACATCAGTTTCAGTCAAGGCGCCGCCCTGTTCTCCCATACAGCATCCTCGGGCATGGACACAGAAAACTAAATCTAAAACTACCTATAGTGTTGAGCTGTCTCAAGCTTTTTTTTTCATAGGAAATTAATGACAAAAAGGCTTTTTTTTTTTTTTTTGTGAAGTGGCCTGAATGTAGTGTGGAGCATGTTTGCAAGAGGCTGAAAGGTGTTCAGAAGTCCACCACAAATCAAGCCTTGAATCAAACTCTGTTTGAATGAAAAAAATACACCACAGTTTGGATTTTTCAGCTCATCTTTAACACAAAATAATAGTTTTGCAATGATGAATTCAGAAAAAGGCTATCCATCTGCTGCAACAGATGACTTACAAAAATGGGATTTGTAATCTGCAACACTAACCATGCTTAGCAACTTGCCATGTGTGAGAAAATCATTCAACATTTGTCTCTTCTCCAAAGAAGCTTAAAGTGTACCTCCATCAGATGTCCTCTGCTCAGTGGCAGACGGATTTGCATTTTGCTACCTCATAGCCAATCACAATGACCGCTGACCACCGTTTTACATAGTGTAATTGATGCCACAGAAATCATTACAATTGTTTCCCCAAAAAATAATGACTTGTTTCCTCGCATTTTTTTGCTGCTTTTTCTTAGGTTTGTTCCAGCTAAATTTGAATATTCTTTAAATTTTATTTCATGAAAACTTAATGGTGATTGGTCCCACAAACAATGACTTCTCAGCCATGATGTAAGATGCCGTTTACTGTTTAGAAATATTTATAATTGCTCGGAAAAGCGTTATGGAGGGCAATGCTTTCAAATTTGCTACATGATGTCTTTAGGGAGGAAAGCATGCCTGTTTATTATCTTTAACTTAGCAAATATACAATTGGTATAATGGTCTGATTATCCTGGTTAAAATCAATGATTAATGCTGTGTTTTGCTGAAAATGTAACTCGTTACACGACTCAGTAACTGTAATAATATCATAAAGATATTTAGAGCAAGTTGACCTTCATACCTACATTTATTTCACGTGTCATGCTAACACCTCATTCACCTACTGATGATGCAGCATCAGGAGAAATGTTGACATCTTCTCAATGGCTTGAACCCCAACCTCTGGGTTGGGAGATGACCACTATACCACCGAACTATGCCACCTCAAGAGAAGAGCATAGATTACAATTTAATGTTTCCCAACTCAGATTGCCGATTTTACAGTGTACATTTGGGTTGTTGCCATTCTAAGAAGTCATGACATTTAAGGCATGCTTGAAACAGTAGAAAGTTTTCATGACTGTGGACACATACTTACCTTCACAGGAAGCTTTGTAGGGAAACTTTAGAAGCAAAGAAGAAAAAAATAGCTAAATTTTCAGTTGAACTCTGCACGTCATGTTGTGGATCCTCGCTATTTGTAAGGGAGGGGGCCCTGGCTGCAAATAGCAAAAATCTGCATAAGTGAAATGCATTGAAAAATAAAAGATTTTTTAAGCCAACATTATTCTTCAAAAAAACACTAATGAACATTCAATATGATTTCCACCAAAAATGATGTAAAATGGAGAAACAAAAGAAAAATTTAAAAGGTGTTTTTAAAAGTATTGAAAAACAATGAAAAAAATACAATCTGCAAATCCGTATACAGGGCTCCACTGTATATTTAAAATGTAACTCTGTCAAAAGTAACATATTTTGACATTTGAGAATGGTCTCATTTCATGCCACAGAAAAAAATTCATTCATTGTTTGTGCCTTCTTGTTTTATTTTCTTGTGTTGTTTACTTGTATGTACATTGTGAACTATGTCTTGTCACCGTGGAATAGTGGGAACGTAATTTCGATCTCTTTGTTTGTCTTGGCATGTGAAGAAATTGACAATAAAGCATACTTTGACTTTGACTGAAGTCAAAGGAATGTAATGGAAAGTTAAAGGGCATCATGCATAAATAGTGTTTATGTTGCTTATAAACTGTACAGCTAAAATTTAACAATAAATTCCTCAGTTGTTGCTTTTTTGGGTATTTTTGTTTTTAAAAATTTATTTTATTAAAGTCTAAAGTTCAAAGTAATGTAAAACATTGAAATGTACCGCTTGTAATTCATAATGTTATTGTTTTAATAAGATTACTTAACGGAGTTATTTTATTTTTTATAATTTGTGTTAGTTATTTCAAGGATAAATTGATTATCAGATTTTTTTTGCCAAACATATGAATCGGCATCTACCTAAAAAAAAAAAATCTTTGTCTGTCGGCCCCTGCTAAGAACAACACTAACAACATGCAACAGTTTTCCTGATAGTTTGTGTCTTGATCAGTGCTGCAATCTCAAGATTTTGGCACAAATGGAAATGAAACAGCAACATTGGTTTGGAGGCCTGTTCATCCACTGCGCAGACATGTTTGGAAAAGACATACTCTAAATTTCTAAAATCTAGGTCCATTTTCAACCGTGGGGAAAAAAAGCTGACTGAATTTCTTCCATGTTGATTGTAAAGAATTTTACAATACGGTGCAACAATGCAATTGCTTTCAGAATGGCTGTTGCTGCAACAAAGCCCTTTTACGGAACATATAGTAACATAATATAACAATACAACAGAACAACTCATAAAAATGATTGCCAAGTGTTTCCGTCCAATCTGGGACGGCAACTGTGCATTCATGCAACATTCATGCAACTTGTTCTTTTGAGATGCTTGTCTGAATCATTGACACGTGGGAAAAGGGCAGGTGGAATTAACTTTTCTCAATGGCCTTTCAAGCAGAGTGGTTTGAGTGGAGGAGTCGCTAATGTCAAGTGCAGCACTCACTCAGCCTACTTGCAGACCACTATCCCTTTTACTGGCCAGCAAGCCATATGAACCAACAATAAATTGAAGCTTTTTGAGCACTCTAACAGTATAGACACAACGAAGCGGCACTCTTTTCATTTGTAAAGATTATTTTACAATTTTTTTTGAAATAGCAAAAATCATAAACGCTATACGGAAAAACAAATATTGGGACACCTTGCCCTAATGCCCATAGGTACTGGGGAAAAAAAAGTAGGGTTGGTCTTGGTGTTTGTGGTAATAACAGCTTCCACATTTTGACGAAGTCTTCCCAAGTGTACGTGGGGAATTTGTGTATCTAGTAGACTGCACAATTAAGATCCATTTATTAAGAGGTACGTTTTTTACCAATATAATGTGGAGCACCAGTCTCAAATTCCACACAGGAAGGCCGAATCAAATTTTCCCCAAAATGTTTTCAATGGGATCAGAGTTTGTATTTAAATAATGATCGGATGTACTGTTTTCATGTACTACACTAAAAATATCGATCTGATTGGGACATGTGTGTTCATGTGTCACACAAAACATCGCTCCGTATATTTCTACTTTAAACGTTAGTATTATTCAACGTAGTTTTCCTGTTTGCGCTGTTATGCCAAATTAACACCAATGGAGCTGCTATGTAAAGAAGCTCTTGCGCCTGCCATGTTTTTTCCTCGCTCTGTTTCTACTAGCTTCCGGGCATAACAGAAACTCATATACTGACGTCACAGACATGCACGGTGATGGTTTGTTCTGACGTTTCAGAATTTGCATTTTCATGCACGCTTATCGATTCATCAATGGACCAAAACCACCCCTCTCATTTGGAATGGGCTTAATCGGGTCAGAATATTCCAAACGGGGTGTGTACATGAAGTATTTTTATTCAAATCAGGATTTTAATCCGAATAAATGGGTCTACGTAAACGTAGCTATTGTTCCACATCAATCGACAATCTGAGGAATTTTTAAGATCTGTTTGGAATTGCAAACCATAGAAGTAGAAAGATGCAAAAAAACAGGGATCTGTAATTCTTATCCCTTAATACAAATCACTAAAAAAACATCACTGATGAGACATTTCTATAAAATGAGCAACTTCATAACTATTTTTGGATTCTTACACTTCAACTTCTTACGTGACTGTATTGCTTATTATAATTTAACTTTATGTGATGAGTTTTTTAACTTAACTTTCCTTTAGGTTAATATGCTTCACTCGAAGTAATTTGTAATTTAGTGCTATAATGTCATTTATTTTTATCAGTATTGATAGTTTTTCCAATAGCATGGCTTTTTTGCACAATGTTATTACTGCCGTCAATCACTGAGTTGCTGCATAACAGGGGACTACTCTCATGAAGGATCAAAATTAATAAATTGTTTACACGTCATGTCAGACAGACAATATTTGGAGATAAATTTCTGCCAGACATGTTTTCATCAGACTGTCTGACTAATATGTGTTTATCCTTATTCGAGTCTCTGTGGGTTATGAGTTACTTCTATTACAGTACTCCTCTCAAACAGACTAAAGATCTGAGACAAAAGACTCCACATCACAGTCGAAGTACAAGCTCTGATATTTTGCATTTTAGTGGAAGGAAGGAATCTTGCTTTTCAAAACTTGCACCCCAAAATCAATGGTAGGGTCATCCTAATTACCTCAAATGATTGTGCCTTTAGTGCATCCTTTGTAGTTATTTAGAATACACTGGAAATAAAAAAAGTTCTCATCGTTGGGAAACGTGCGTTGGTATTTAGTATTTCTCTGTTGTAAATGCTTCATTACAGACATCCTTTATACAATTTGGTTACCTATTACACTTTTAAATACTGCACAGATTTGATGTAGCAGCACAACTTTGCATGTTGCACCATGGTACTGTGTCAAACATCTTATTCTGCTATTCTTATTGCCAGAAGGTCACATTTCATGAAATGGAGCATGTCAGAGAATGACCACAGTCGCATTCCCAAGAGGAGCGTACAGGTCAATCATGAGTCCTGTCACCCCCCTTCATCGTCAGCATGCTCTGGGTCTGCAACATATTCACTGACAAGAACAAGCATGGGTATCTTAAAGGATGGAATGGTTCACAATTTTTTGTTAGCTCCGCATACTTCCTAAGAAAGTAAATGCCATCTTAAAAAATACCAAAATATGTGCATGTACGTATGTTTGTTTTTCAATTGAACTAATGTCTTCATGCTCAAAAGCATATACAAAATATTCATTTTAACACCAAAAGAATAAAAGTAAAAAAAATAACCACTTACCGTGACTTTTTACTATAGAGCAGTACTATATCATACATGATTTTTCAATTAACATTGAAAGATTACACAGTACTGCTGAACAGCAAACCAAAATCAAATGCAAGAATTTGCCTTTTCAAGTCACTGAGGGCCAAATCCACAAAGAATGACTTGCAGGTACTTAAAGCATCTTTAATTGCTCTTCATTTGTACCCGCAGTTTGGTCCTTCTTAACATCTTATTCACAAAGGATGTTACGCTAATGACATAGCAAGTATCTTGCACCCGTTTTTAACTTTTCCACTCCAGAGGGTGGTTTAAATTTTTTGCCTATTCAAACCCCCAAATCACCGTTACCGTCCAAACAAAAAGGCACCCTCGATAGGATATTTTGGCGTTTTCACCCCGAGTGTCCTTGTATAAATGGGCTCATATTGCTCCCATTACAATTTTTGTTGTTCGTTTATTAAACTCAAAATTGTACGGTGTCCTTGAGTGCCGAGGAAGGCGCTTTAAAAAAATGTATTAGATTATTATTTCTCTTATCCATCCATCCATTTTCCGTACCGCTTGTCCCCACGGGGATCGTGGGCAAGCTGGAGCCTATATAAGCAGTCATCGAGCAGTGGTTGGGGGACACCCACTGATTGCCAGCCAATCGAAGGGCACACAGAGAAAACAACCATCCACACTCACACCAAGGGGCAATTTGGAGTGCTCAATCAACCTACCAAGCATGTTTTGGGGGTGTGCGGGAAAACCAGAGTGCCCGAAGAAAACCCACGCGGGCACGGGGAGAACATGCAAACTCCACACAGGGTGGGCTGAAGGTGGAATTGAACCCGCACCTTCTTAACTGTAAGGCGGACGTGCTAACTAGTGCCCCACCGAGCCGCCCCCGCCTCATTATTATTTTGTTGTTATTATCATTAGTATCAGTAAGTCAAGTCAAGTTTATTTATATAGCCCTAAATCACAGGCAAGTCTCAAAGGGCTTCACATATATACAAAAAATTGACAATTATTCTCAAACATCCCCTGATCTTAAACTCCCAGGAGGGCAAGGAAAAACTCAAAAAAACCCTACTGGGGGAAAAATAACAAACCTTGAGAAGGGACCACAGATGGGAGGATCCCCCTTCCAGGATGACCAGGCTGCAATGGCTGCAGAGAGGGCACATAGAATACATAATATAAAACAATCCAAAGAAAAGGGGGATGTCCAATCAGTAGTAGTACTAGTAGTAGTACTACTCCTACTAGTAGGAGTAATAGTAGTAGTAGTAGTAGTAGTAGTAGTAGTAGTGAGATTAAATTTTCAAATTGCAAGCTTGGAGTCTTGACCGAAGAGGTGCGAATGAGACTTGCGTTTGACCTGCCCGGGCCGAACTTCTATCTTTTATGACATGGATTTATTATGTCATCGAAGGTAGAGAGTCAAGTGAACCCTGCTATGCATTTCCTCGGATAAAATGTGTTACTTTAGTCACCAAATTTATAATATGGGAACAGTTTAGTCTCCTGCTGCAGAGGGGTTCCTATAGTGACGAAAGGAATGTACTTTCGATTCCTTTGTATGTCTGGGACATGTGAAGAATTCAACAATAAAAGAGATTTTGACTTTAACCTTCAGAATTTGCAGGTGAACCATCAGTAACAATAGCAGATAGCTTGTGTTTGTGCACTTGAAATGCTACAAACGGTATTGAATATGTCCATATCCTTGGTGGTATTGTAAATAGACACCAATTTGAGTAGCCCCTTGTGCACTTCAAACCTACTTTTAATGGTGCTAATGAATTTAAGCACCTGGCTGA
Organism: Syngnathus floridae; assembly: GCF_059516105.1. NCBI lineage: Eukaryota > Metazoa > Chordata > Actinopteri > Syngnathiformes > Syngnathidae > Syngnathus > Syngnathus floridae. The sequence goes on along the minus strand of NC_142417.1, from coordinate 14,893,014 downwards.
CATCAGCCACATCTGTACTTTCATCCAAGGCCAAAGAGAAGTACTTGTAGTCAAGCATAACTCGTTTATTCTTCCCTATGACGTAATTGTAAAAATAATAAACTTCACGGTTTACCTTTGGGCTGCTTTCCGGTATTGCGTCACCTCTCCCTTCACTGTGATTTTTATCATAACCTTACCTTCTTCCTCTTTAATGGCGGTCCAATAGAATCTCTGTAGTAAGTCATACAGGCCATCCAGTGGTTACTGGTGTTATTGTGTGAAAGCTGAGACCTTGACATAGTATATTTGATTTTACATCTTCAACTATACTACATATTTGTACTGTGTGGAGGCTGAGGCACACGCCATTCCTCCAGAAATTGAAAGTTTATGTAGGGACCACTTTGAGTGTGAATGTGGGCTACATGCAGCCCACAGGCCACCGGTTGCCTATCCCTGCACTACAACCTGAAGATGATGACTGAATGCTGCTGGAAAACAGAATTTTCCTGGGGATCAATACAGTATCGATATTCGATACTCGATCGATCGATCGATCCAACTAACTAACTAACTAACTAACTAACTGACTGACTGACTGACTGACTGACTGACTGACTGCCTAACTACCTCTCTCTCTCTCTCTCTCTCTCTCTCTCTCTCTCTCTCTCTCTCTCTCTCTCTCTCTCTCTCTCTCTATCTATCTATCTATCTATCTATCTATCTATCTATCTATCTATCTATCTATCTATCTATCTATCTATCTATCTACATATCTATCTATCCATCCATCATTATGCTGTGGTCAGAGATTAGTCCAGATGCTGAACTCTGGATTGTTAACAGAGTTAGAATAATGAAAGATTACACACTTAATGTCAGCTGCTGCCCCCGCGACCCAACCCCGGATAACCGGAGGAAGATGGATGGATGGATGGATGGATGGATGGATGGATGGATGGATGGATGGATGGATGGATGGATGGATGGATGGATGGATGGATGGATGGATGGATGGATGGATGGATGGATGGATGGATGGATGGATGGATGGATGGATGGATGGATGGATGGATGGATGGATGGATGGATGGATGGATGTCGGGGAATATGGGAAGGTCAGAGAAAATCCAGATTCTGGACTCTGGATTGTTAACAGAGTTAGAATGATGAAAGCTTACACACTTAAGGTCAGGGAATACGGGAATAAAGCGACACATATTGCAACCATAGCAGACATGGAAAAAGAAAGCTTGTCATTGAACACAATTATAATGCAAAGAGCTATTGATATGAGATTTTGCAACCAATGACCATTCTGGACAGTGGAAAATTAAAACAGTTCTGACCTCAGCTCATTTGAGCAGTGGATAGATCATCCTATGTATACACACTGATGTACTACTGAGGTGCTTGACCATTTGTTTTAAAAAGTAAGATGGACCAACCCACCCATCAAATATTCCCAGGCAACGTTTTTGTGTCAAATGCAATGATCTGCACATTTTAAAACAGTTGTGTTTCTCAGTCAACAAAGGTATGTTCATTTTGTGTTTCATGATCACATCCAGCTTTACCCACTTACATATAAAGATTCACTATCTTTTTAAATTGACTGTTAATGTTATTCTTTCATATCCCTGGATACTCCTAAAATATTATCATGCAAGGTTTATGTTGTGCTACATTGACAAGCTGGTGGAGTTGTGGCTTTTGACACATTGCATGTTTTCCAGGAGTCAGCCTGCTGGTGCCACATGGAGCCGTGGCTGAAAATATGTCATGGGAAATGTACATGGTGATCAGTTTGGGAGAAGCAAGGTGAGGCCAACCAAATACAACATCTGTTTGTTCAACATAGTCTCTCTATCGTGTCGTCTACAGTATCTTCCCTAGATTTTCATCTTCATACCTGTTCACCACTATCTCAATCCTATTACTTATTGGCTTTATTCTGACTTTTTAACAATTTGCTTAAGAAAGATGAAAAGTTGGCAACAAAGAGAGTGGCTGATTTAATACTTAGAGTCCATGGCCCATCTCATTATCCTAATGGGCCAAGTCGCAAGTGCTTTGTGCCAGTTTAACAATAACAGAATATTTGCCGCTCATCTTGTAATCACTAATTAGGGAATTCACCAAGGTTTTGAAAGTCAATGAAACATGAGTGAACAATGCACACAGTTTTATTGGTGTCAGTAATGTTAAAAATTGAAACGTATATAGGTACGTACTATATGTGATGTGTTTTCACAAAAACTAGGATCCTGCCACGCTTACTAAAAACTGTAAATGGCGATTCTTCACACAATGTGATTTTGTTAAACTTTTTGTTTTTGCTCGTATGACAGATTAACATGTTTTGAAGCTTATTGACTCCTGAGGGTAAAAATTAAAATTCTTAAGGTTATTGTGCAAAAGCAGACTCACACTATTTTATTCCTTCGTTAATGTCTGCTCTTTTCACCCCATGTGGAAATCTCAGGTTTAAACCATGATTTTGTGCATACACATCACAAATGAAATATAGACACGTACATACAGTACATAATATAAAATATTGGCGTTTGGTTTAGCAGGGTACAATAACAGCATTTGAACAGAATTGCCTCTTCAAGTATAATTGTATTCATTATGAAACTATGAACATATACAGCACAGTTACATGGCCAACATATATTACTGACATATACAATACCTACCTATATTCTATTCGGTAAACAGAGGGCAAAAGTATGTGACCTTCCCCTCGGCCATTCTCACATTGCATTGGCTGCGTGACTGCATGACAGATGGACCCAGCAAGCACCCCACCTTCCCTCTCTTGTTCCCTATAGAGGTGTGAATGTGTGTGCTTTTTTGACGAAGCCTCTCAGTTGCCACTTTACTCGTTGATGTCCAGGCTGCTGTTGAGAAACTTGTCAATAGAGTCTTTCATTTACCCCGCTAACAAGCAAAAGGCAAATCAAACCTTCAACCCTCATTCAGTCTCAGTCTCATTCTTGTCCCATCCAGTCAGCTGAGAGTCAATATGTAGTTATGTACTCCACAAAATACAGTATCAAGACACTGTGTGACACTCTGAACGAATCTTGACCTTGGAAGCGTGTTTAAACGATGATGAATGTCATGATGAATAGAGTGCACTGTTCTGACGGACAAGCACGGCAGAAAAGAAGGCCCCGCCATCCCCTGAGGCCCTTCATCTTGGCAGTACACGTGTTATGTATTCTGATCACAGCTTCGTAATGACCCTTGGATAGACTGAGCATCTCTTCCTTGGGGGGTTGTACACTCTTCCCTGGCGTGAGTCACATGGGCTTCCCGTTTATTCTGATTTGTTTATTCAGTGTTGCATTAGAAGACCCAGAATAAAGAGACTTGTACCAATATACTGAAATGACCAAGGCGACCGTTAAGTGGGAATAGGTTGAAGTCATCTTCAGAATGACTGATTGACAAATCTCTTTCTGTAACGTTGGAAAGATTTGCTCAGTTCTCTCTTAATTAACATGAAGAATAACAGCTCTCAGGGGTTGTCAACAGTCTGTGTTGAAATTACTCATTTGTGCAGCAATTTCCCTGTAGGTGGTGTTGTTAAAATATATGATACATGAAGGACTAAAGTATGGTCTTGTCTTCTATTCTGGCAGCGTAAAGTATCAGTTCTCTCTCTCTCTCTTCCGTCTGAAACACAAAATATTCTGGACACTGAATGCACAATATGTTTCAGCCCTGGACACGTTTTATACGTGCTTATTTTTCCTGTCACTATGTGAGTGGAAAAATGTTTAGTGGAGCCCTCCCTGTGGTCTGTTGTGCTTTTCATCTGACCGGCTGTCAATCACTGTCGACATTTGAGCACGCCAACCCGACAGAGAATTGCTTCACTTCTGTGTCCAGCTCCTATCTCTGCCCAACTGACTTCTCCACATAGACAGATTCCTATTAAGGCTTATTTTCAAGATGTATTCTCAAAGCCTTTCAAAGGATGTTCTAAACCTTTTGAAGGTGCAGTTTTGCTTAGGTCAGACATACTTCCCTTGCAGCCAAGGTTTTATGAATGCACTGTATTGTACGATAAATCTTTCAAACTACTGAGACAGAAACTGCTTTGTTCTGGCCAGAAAAGAGTTTCAGAGGAGGAAAGTGCTCTCTGTGAGTGTGTTTTTTACAGCATTTATTTGGCGTATAGTGCTCTCAGTTGTGTATTTTTGTTTCGATATTTTCTGATACAATACCGATTTCAACTCAAATATATGTCTAGAACAGAGTGGGCAAACCTTATGACTGATGGGCCAAACAGAGTTCACATTTATGTGCACCTTACTTATATGGTCGTGAAAATATGATGGTTTAAACAACTCTGGCAAGCCAAATTTTGGCCATGCCTGGTCTAGAATCAGATGTGCTCCAGTCCGTTGGTTTGACAAGGCTGTTTACCAGACCGGCGGTTTGTAAATGGACAGACTAATCAGTTTTATGAGTGATAGTTAATTCAGCATCTGATTTAAACTATCATGGTCGCACACATACAAATTTAGGCTTTACTTGCTTTACATTACAGGAACAATGGTGAATTAAAGCGATTTTACAGGAAAGAGTGGACAAAAATATGCCCACAGATATGTGAAAGACAAATTGGCAGATGTAGAAAGCGCTTGATTTCTATTGCTGCTGCTCAGTGTGGCTCAGCCAGTGATGAGGTGTGAGCGCGCAATCACTTTTCAAAAAAGGCCATGCACCTGTGGATTTTTTGCTCTACAATTTTTAATAAGAAACTAGCTGCATTTTGTCTTGATTTATGTTGCCTATGACTAATATTTCACTGTGTTTGATGATGTGAAGTGTCAAACGTACAACAACAAAAAAAGGCAGAAAGAAAGCATAGACCATGGTATCTCATTCTTTCAACACTAATTCAAATTTTTTCAATTGGCAACAGAAATAAAATAATTAACCTTACTGTTGTGATACTTTCATTTCTAAGTGTCTCGTTAAAAGGTTTGGAATGCCGTGACAAAGCAATGACAAAGCAAAGCTTCACCTCTACCTATTGTTTGTAGCAAGATGCTCTCATCTTAAAAAATAGACCAAAGCAAAGAGGAAAAACAGGTGGGAGGACTGCACGTAATTTTAAGTGAGGCTAATGGAGCCTGCTAATGTGTATATTTATTTAGGCTGCTGTGTCCTCTTCCGACAAAGTCTGCCTCTTTACATGCCTCCCAGGTCCCTGGAGTGTGAGTCACTAGTCACTTTCAATAATGCAGCTCATCTAAGGGCTCAAGATGCAGCCTTATAGAGCCCTTCATCATGATTACAAATGGAATTGATAAAAGAGACAGCAAGCTTCGGGTACTGTTACAAGTGGACTGCAGCAAGCAAGCTACTTAAGGGGCAGGTATTCTTATGAGGGGTTGTCAGGGACATAATTCATGATTACTTTTTACACTCACATACACACATAAGGAACTGAAATGCTATCGTACACTTGTGAAATGATTTTACACAGAGTAGTCAAATACTCTCATGCACACTACTGAAATATTCTCTCACAGATTTTTCACTTCCATACTGTACGAAAGCCAAAAAACTGATAGAAACTCTACCTGCCTGTTTCTTCTTAAATCATAATTAATAATCATCATTAAATCATCAGGACCAAAAAACAGACCACCTGACAGTTTCTTCCTAAATAGACCTTAAATGGTGGGGGCTTAAACTATTGGCATTGATTAAATGGTAAAAATTAATTTGGAAAAAATGATTGTCATTAATATTTACATTCTTAACAACATTTACATATTTGATTTTACCGATAGGAATCCATTAGATATGTGTTGTTCTGCAAGTCACACTTTAAACATCTTTAGTAGTTGTATATTGCAAGTCAACCTACTGTCTTATGGTTGCCACTTCGTAGACTCCAAAGGGTGATGATGCACTAACATGGGCGCACGCACCTCCTTGCAAGTGCTCCACTAATCACTTCAGAAAAGGAAAAACTCATGAGGAATTATGAAACAAACCAACTGATAACGTCAAGGTGCAAACGAACTAAATAAGGATCCAACCTTTAGCAGCTAACACAAAGACTAATAGGCAAATAAATGCAATATATTAATTCAAATGGTGACTGAAATGTATGTATAAATGGAAACCAAGCAAAAACAAAAGAAGCAGGGCTATGCAGGGGCTTACACCTGTTCAACGAGGGATCGTGGACAACTCCCTTACTCACACATACAATTGTATACACAGTATTGAAATGCTCTCATAAACAGGTAATTTTTTTGCTCATACACAACTGAAATGCATAGTAAACACAAAACACTGTCATTTACACAACTGAAATGCCTTTTCCCCCAGGCCGCAGCACATTTACCGTATTTTCGGACTATAAGCCACACCAGCTAAATTTCTGAGATATTTGAATTTTTTTCTTATATAAGCCGCACCGGACTAAAAGCCGCACGTGCGCACGAGTTATTTACAAAGAAAGACAGTACACAGAAAGCCTTTTTAAAGTTTTAATAACATAGTTTAAAATATCTTTCTAAACACTGCCTGTGACACAGCAGGAGTACCGCAGCAACACGTAAGTGTGCACGCGAGTTATTTACAAACAAAGACAGTACAGAGAAAGCCTTTTTAAAGTTTTAATAACATACCTTAACATTTCTTTCCAAGCACTGCCTGTGACGAGGCAATAATACTGCAGCAACACGGAAGTAACACAGCACCAGTTGTGTGTGGCAATCATTGGGACTTTAACTTTAACTAATAGGGCTGGATAAAAAAAAAAAAACATACCAGTAAAAGTCGCTGAGACGCGGAGGTAACACAGCAGCAACACGGTAGCACAGCACTAGTAGGGCTGGTTAAAAAAACATACCAGTAAAAATAAAAAAAGAGCCATCTTCATCTTACTCCTGTGCACTGAAACTATTGAAGTCTTCCTCCTCAGTGTCCGATTGGAATAGCGTTAGATATCCTTCGCCACACACTTTCTCAGTCTCTCTTTCGTCGTTGCTTTTATGCATTTCTTCTAGCATTTTCCATGATGAAGATCTGATCATGCTAATTTTATTCATGCACGAAGCCCTAAGTTACTTTAAACTAGCGAGCTAGACGTATAGCTCCAGAGTAGACGTGACTGGGAACTAAAGAAAGAAAAGGGTGACGCAATACGATTTCCTCAACAATGGGCCAAATCGACTGCCTTTAACTTAAAAGCGGTATAATATGCATTTCTTTTGTTCCCCATTATGACGGTTTGTGTATAAAACCTTCCTTTCAGTAATGTCCGTCTTGATCTCGTTGTGTCTCTTCTTTGTGAGAATTATACGGCACTATTTACCTGGCGGATGGACATGCGATTAACACCGCTTTTCTCCCCAGTGACTGTGTCACATATCCCTCCGCCTAACAGCGGTCCACAGCCTTTTGACGAGGGTATAAAAGTGATCAAGTTATCACAAAAATCACGGAAAAAAATCCTATGTATGCCGCACCGGACTATAAGACACAGGGTTCAAAATTTGAGAACAAATTTGCGGCTAATAGTCTTAAATTTACGGTAATCATTCTGTTCAAAGAGAATGTGCCCGAAATGTACAAGTAAAATTCTTAATATGCATATTTATATCTATTATACACTCACTGGACACTTAAATAGGTACACAAATGCTGTATTCATTCTCATATTGTAAATTAATCCAGAATTTATCCTAATCTTACACTTTTACTGTAAAATAAAAAAATCAATGTAAAATGTGTCCTATTCGGTTGAAAAAGATAGCTAGATAAATAGTTACCTGCTAATGAGGTCGGGAGTGTATACTGTACAGTTTGTGTAAACACACATTTATACAAGAATAGAAAGGCATTACTTCAATTACACAAACGTAGAACACAAACTATAAGTGACGTTAACATTTAAAATGTGAAATTAGCTATAACCAAAGGCTCGACTATGTTGGCTGTTGAATCGTGGAGTCTATTATAGTCAAGAGCTGCTGTTGACATAAATGGCAAAAAAATACTATATTGGGAAGGAGAAATTATAGAGGATTATGAGGTAGCAGTGTGTACAAAGATCTGAAGGAGGACGCACAGAGAAACTGAATTAGCTGTCTGAATTCATGCAAGTATCGCCAAACTAAAAATTAATATACTAATGTAGGAGATGGGAGAACAAGTGGATATCTGTGATCAGGGTTACAAGATGTTGGACAAGACATGTTGGTGGTTGAGTGCACTCACACTTGAACTTGCTCAGTTTTGTGTGTGTGTGTGTGTGTGTGTGTATGTGTGTGTGTGTGTGTGTGTGTGTGTATGCGCACGTGTGTGTGTGTGCGCACGTGTGTGTGTGAGAGTGTGTGTGTGTGTGTGTGTGTGTGCGTGCGTTTTTGTGCGTGTGCGCGCGTCAACCAGATGTGAAATTCAGTTTTCATTTGAGCAGAAATTTGTATTCATTTAGTATTGAAATGCTAAACAACAGGATGTCCTAGTTTTTTTTTTCATCACTTTAAAAGCAATTATCAAACAACTTAGTCTAGCTTAATGAAATTGAACATGCTGGACATCATAACTTTAATAAGAGGCCGATTTCACAAATGTTCAATATGCGAACCGCCTGTGACACAGTTTACGCTGTCCACTGTGGAAGTGATTCTCTGCCTGACTTCATCAATGCTAGCAGGATAAAGAGAAACACAAAAAAAATTGGAATTTAGCCTTACTTTATCAGACCAAAACTAATTCCAGTGTTTTAAGCATTATTCAAGTGTTTTAAATGTTTTTAAACTACACTGTAGACCGAAGCACCACATCCTCTTTGTTTTTATTACAAGTGCTGTTTCTTTTTAAATCCAGACTCTGTTCCCAGACTGACTGGCACTGTTTGTTCTAAGCCTCTTTTAATGAACACACTCCGACTCACCAGCAAATCACCATGACTTTTTCACCTGGGTTTGGGGAAAAAAAGATCCAGCAACTTGGCTATGCAGCCATAAACACCACAGAGCAAACATTCACGCTTGCAAGGACTCAAGCCTGAAGGCATATTTTCTTTGCAACCCACCTATTTGCAAAATCTCCTTCCATTAGTGCTTTTTGAGTGTGTTAACATGCAGAGGGGGTGTTAAATACTGGTCTCTAAAAAATAATACACAAATTTTAGGAATCATATATTTTCATAGAATAAATAAAATTCCAAGAATTGCATAGCACTCGGGCTGCATTATAAAATCCACTTTCATGATGAATTAAAGGAAAGGAACTATCCATCCATCCATGTTCTATACCACTTGTCCCCACGGGGGTCGCGGGCGTGCTGGAGCCTATCCCAGCTGTCATCGGACAGTAGGCGGGGGACACCCTGAACCAGTTGCCAGCCAATCGCAGGACACACAGAAACAAACAACCGGAGGAAACCGGAGTGCCAGGAGAAAACCCACGCGGGCACGGGGAGAACATGCAAACTTCACACGGGGAGGGTCGGAGGTGGAATCGAACCAGTACCCTCCTAACTGTGAAGCAGACGTGCTAACCAGTGAACCACCAAGCCGCCAGGAAAGGAACGATCTAGTATATGTAAAAAAATAATGTCCTCCAACAATCATTAAATGAAAAAAAGCTGCTTTAACTGTGATCAACAGAGTTCATTGTCTGTTCAGGTCAATTTCACTTGCCGCACACAAGCCTGATTCCTTTCAGATTTCCTGGTTATTGAAAAAAATGAATTTGACTGTCTACCATGGAATCACGCACGCATTTGTCTGGCCATCATTTTGTGCCCTCAAGTCAAGGGGTCTTGTCTTATGCAGCAAGATATCAACCCAACACTGCCTCTGAATGGTTCTAACAAACTAAAATGGAGGTTGCAATGGCCCATTCAAAATCCAGACTTGTGGTTAAAACAATTTTGTGGAGTACAGTAGGCCAAAATTCTTCATCAGCGATGTGAAAGACATCATCAGCGATTGTTGCAAATGCTTAATTAGGGGTTGGACAACTTCTTATTCAAGTACTTAATCTTAATCTGTTAAACCTGCATCTCAACCCCTCAGGAGCCTTTAAACATGTCAACTTGTCATCCATGATTTCAGTTTAGCACCGACAGTGATTTTGTTTTATTACAATTAGGAACAGCATTTACTTCAACGGTCGTAGTGTACTGTGTATGGTTATCTTGAGTCACTGTATGTATAAAAATGTCCCAATCTGTGTTGAGTCAGTCCTTCATTGAATAAATCCAGTTGCGACAGTGAAAGACAGAAACACAAATGTCAAGTCTCTTTTTGGGCAATTAAAAACTTTGCTTGTGCATCTTGTTTTTCAGTTATCATACACACTGACCCACTTTGTCATACTGTGTTTAGTGTCAATACACTGGAAATGTGTGAGATCCCCCTGAGCCCAGAGGTGATGTATGGTCCTCCTGGCCTGGACCTATCTTGCCCAGTAGCCATGACCGTGGCTCACTGTGCCGAGGTAGACTCTGAGAACTGGAACATCCATCTCAAGAGGAGAACCCAGGGCAGTAAATGGGAGGTAAGACCTGCAGGCACACAACTGTCGTAAGTAAGTGAATTTAAATAAAAGGCTGATTTCAGCGTGATTTTTTTTATATTGATTTGTTATTGTTAAACAAAAAAATCGATAGGGAAGTCTTTCAATAAATTCTGAGCCAAGATGTCTTTTTTTTGTCTGCCTCGAGAGATCCACTTATTCTATTGGATCCAGTCCACATGACACATGCAGATAACGTAAATGCACAAGATCGCTGACGTACGGGTTTCAACAGTAATTTACTACATGACCTTGTCCTCTCATAGCCATATCACTGTGCAACTTTCCTGAGAACCAAGAATTTCTTCTAAAAAGAAATAAAAACAAATTAAGCAACAGCTGCTGATGTTTTCAAACCTCTCAACCATAATGATAACTGTTTGGGTTTATTTCAGACAATGAAGTCCATCTGTTTTTGCCGCCCATGCAACGATGGTAAATAACTCCGGCAGCTGTAGGCATATTTTAAAAGTTTCTTGAAAGTATACAGCCAAGACCCACGCAAACTCAAGCAGTAGATTTAAAAAATGTGCCAAACGTGTTGCTCATCGTACAAAGCCCACATCTTTTTTTATCACCTGGAGTTTAGGTCAGACCTGAGGAGCCAGCTGTTATTTGGGGCACGGATGTCTTTGAATGAGCAGTCGAAGGCAACATCCCCAACGTTATAGAAATACAATTGCCGAGCTATTGACTAGCGGGGGTGAAAATATTGAGCATCATCCAACACAATTTTGAAATCTTTCACAACGATAAATACCCCTACAGCGTTAATAAAGGCCGCCTGTGTCAGGTCATCTGAGTCCATCCAGCCTTCGTCTGTCCGTAAGTAATACAAATGTATAGAACTGCTTCCTCTCACTTGTTCTACACCCTGTCCGCATGAACAGTGGAATGTCTAAAGTTGTAAACAATCCTTTATAGGACACTGGTGAATACAAGTTATCCAAATATTTTATCAATTTTAGTTCAACGCAGAAAAAGTCTACTTAATCGCCTTAAAAAAGAAACTGTAGCATTGTAAAAACCTACATTAACCTAGCAGGGGACGTTTTAAGTTAAGCATAAGTGTGAAGGGATAATTTGATGAATTGTAATTCATTTCATTGACGGTACTAATTAGTGTAAATGTCACGGTGTCCATCTAACAGTTCTGAGGATTAGGGTTTGATTTGAACTCAAGCCTCGGCCTTGCCATGTGGAGTTGGGAGCATGTTTTCCCCATGCTTGCGCAGCTTCCCCTGACATTGAAAATCTTGTATTTTCTATTTATAGAAGACTATAAATTGTCCATGTGTGAAGGGTTGGTCTATAGCACAGGTGTCAAACTCAAGGCCCGGGGGCCAGATACGGCCTGCCACATCATTTTATGTGGCCCGCGAAGACAAATTGTGCATCAAATTTGTGTGTCATGACTTGAATTGCAAATTGTCTTCACTTTTAATATCTTTTTTTTAAATATGTGACCAGTTTTTACTTGTCTGATTTGAAAACGAGTTATTTGTCAGTTTGTTTTGTAGCTTTTACTGTATATAATATGAGGTGCTCATACATTTATTTGGGTTGACAGTCATAATGGCCCTCCGAAAGAAGCTATGACTACAATGCGGCCCGCGAAAAAAATGAGTTTGACACCCCTGGTCTACAGTATATGTCCCCTGCGAATAAATTTCACTATCGGTTGTCATAGGCTCCAAGATCTTTTGGAATCTTTGCTATGAGCTGTATGCAATAAAAGCAGCAGCTGGTCATGTGACAGGTAAATTATGTGCAAGCTCTACATGAGAGCCGATTGATCCTGCCTTATGTTCTCTGTGTCCGCAGGGTGACATCAGGCCTCATGAAGGTAATGTCGTAGCAGGAGTAAAATAAAGAAACAATTATAGTCGGTAATAGGCAGGAAGAGGCATAGCTGCTGTCAGTCAGTGAGGTGAATTGTAAGAGAATTGCAATAGAGGGCATAAGGGGCTGTTAGACAAGGAAAATATTGATTAGTGGATCAGGAAAGATCCTGCACAATGAATTTAGACGTTAGCAAATCAGGTGGAAAAGCACGGGGGTGTTTCTATGCTGCCAGCATTTCTCTGCTTTCCTGCAATATATCAACACAATGAACAAGCAATCTGTTCAACTGCTGATAATTTACTTTTCTTCTCAGCATCGCTCTAAATTTTTCAAAAATAACTTTGCCTTGGGTTCATATTGCATTCTTGTAGGTGTTTTATCCCTACAATGTCAGAATGCTTTGCACTCTCTATCAAAGTTGTGTTTTTAATTTTTCTCAGATAAGTCTTGTAGCTGGGTGGCTCGGTGGAGCACTGGTTAGCACGTCCGCCTCACAGTTTGGAGGGTGTGGGTTCAATTTCACCTCCGGCCCTCCCTGTGTGGAGTTTGCATGTACTCCCCGTGCCTGCGGGCACTCCGGTTTTCTCCCACATCCCAAAACATGCATGGTAGGCTGATTGAGCACTCCAAATTGCCGTGAGGTGTGAGTGCAAGTGCTGATGGTTGTTCGTCTCTGTGTGCCCTGCGATTGGCTGGCAACCGGTTCAGGGTGTCCCCCGCCTACTGCCCGATGACTGCTGGGATAGGCTCCAGCATGCCTGTGACCCCCGTGGCGACAAGCGGTACAGAAAATGGATGAAAGTCTTGTCGCATTTCATTCCAAAGCAATAATGGGCAAACTCTCTGACACTGAACTATTGTGTTTTTAGCTGTAACCATCAAGATGATGTCACCTTTGGAATGGAGTAAAAATAATGAGAAGAAAAAGTCAGTCATACTGGAATGTATATGTAAATTGGGCAAAATGTTTTAGCAAGCCACACACGGGTCAGAATAATGAATACCACAGGTTTGCCCCAGGCTTTTGTGGTGGTTGTCAGCACTTAAAAGAGCTAGTTATTTAGTGATAGGGTGCTTTCTCCATTGTCTGTTCTTGCTGCAAATATTATTTTCTGAACACGGAAGTGGAGGCTATATTGATTGTTTAAGAGCTCTTTCATGCATCCACATAAGGTACATAAATGTCTTACCACATCTAGCCTTGATGTTGTGATGGCCCTTTACACAGCAGCCAGATTGGCATACAATAGTAAGAATACAACTCCTTTCAGTATTTTGATGCTTTTTCTGTTGTTTTGTACCAGACGTTTTTAGGTTTAGTCATAAGATTAATGTCCAAACGCGTCTTGCAGGGGTACATCATTTGTTGGGTATGGTTTTATGTGTTATAATAATAATAATACAACTGTCTGTGTCATTTTGTATATGGGAAAACATAATGATATCAAGCAAATGACAAAATAGTCCCTCATAAAAAGTACAACTTTGGAGGTCAGAGTGAGTAGAAGAGGTTTGTTGTTGTGCATGTGGCTGCTACTAACACAGTGAATGGATGGCTCAACGCTCCTCATCATTTTTATGAGCAGAAAAAATAATGCTCCTCAGGCATCAGTCTAAACCACAATATTTGTTCTCACGGCACCTATTAAGTTATATATTCACACATATTTCATGGATTGTATAGGCCCACACTGGGTCCTATAAATGTCTGATGGTGAGATTTTGGAGGATGTGGAGGACAGTTGAGTTTAAAATACGTTTATGTTTCAAAGCTTGAAAAAAGCTCTTGAAAATGGAAACATTTTGCACTTGAAGTGCACTGAAAACTGCAAAAAAGAAGACGTTTATGTGGCAAGCGCAGAGCTGCCAAATAATGTTCAAATATACACGTATATGCGCATTTGTGGCAAACTGAAGCATATAACGCGACATACTACCACAACCTACCTTGATGTACGTATAAAGTGTTGATGGTCATTGTGCTGCGCAATTCACACTGGTTCTAGCTGCAACTAGCTGCCTTATGTAAGAGTCGCTAATCAAGACTGCGACACCACTGGCTCAGCATAGAGCTGAAGTTTGCCATTTAGAGCCCAATATGCATATCTAACCAATGTCTAATAAATATTGCAACAGATGTTAATTGTGTACAACTGCTGTAAATGGTGTGAGTACATGAAGATAAAAACAATCAGCCAATTGGCCAATGCTTGAAGGGCCAGAATCGGTCGATTCAATTTATCGGCCGGGCCCTAATTTTAACAACGGGTGAGTTTTTGTATTTAGGATCACGTTTTCTTGAATTGAAAAAAAAGTGTGAATTTCAGAATAAGAACCAGATAAAGTGCTTAAATTTAATTTTGAAGGTAGTTATCTAGACAAAATGGACCAGATAAACACAGCTTAAATTGGTGATCACATTAATCAAAGTCAATGTGAAGTACTTATCATTTCTATATCTATACGTTTGAGATATGTCTTGAAGTGTAAAGTGCATTATGAATCAAATCTATTATTATTATTATTATTATTATTATTATTATTATTATTATTATTATTATTATCTGATTCTGCTTGAGGTGTCCTCATTTTTGTTTGAACATTTACAACACTTGTAGTCGTTTTCAGGATATTTGTCTTACTTCTTGTTAGCTGGTTAATGCTAATAAACAAGCCACCCTGAAACGACATATTTTTATATTGCATGATAAAATGCAAGCTCCTCAAGTGAAGTTACCGAAAGGCTGTTAAAGTCTTGTTGAAATTGAATGCCTTGTTTTTGATACGAGAAATTCAGAGTTTATCTAACTTTATATTTGTTTGAAATTGTCAGACTGAAAATGTTTCTAGACAATAAAGTTTGCTATTGTGCACAATGTGAATTTAAATGGGAAATCAAACCACAAATTGTCTTTCTTCTGTGCAGTCAAAACACAACGTTCTGATTTGTTTCGTTTGTGGAACATGTATTGAACAGACAAAATCTGCCTGTGATGTAATTTTCACCCAACAGCAATGGCTGCCCCCTGAGATGCACAAAAACGAGTGGATGTGGACCTCATATTCCATAAACGTGATATTTCTCAGAATGCCACGGTTATACTACGTAGTGGAGACACAGACAACAACATATTATTGTTAACAATTTTTTTGGGGTTGACTTCCTCTTTAAGAAATAAAAAGTGATTAAATGAAAAAAGGAAAGCAATTGGTTGTTTATAAAGTGAGATGAACCATGGGATACTCAAAATATTTTATATCTGCATCCCTACATTCAACCACCCCATTATATAGTTGTATTTTTTTTTTGTTTAATAAAACCCTTTTTCCAAGTATTAACCTGCAACAAATTGCTCCTCAAAATTAGTAATCAACTACTCAGTAATTGAATAGCAAAATTGCTCTGTGAAGATACAAAAATCAAGCCTTGTTTCTTTAATGTGATTTCCTATTAATTTGAAGAGTAAATAGTTTCCATTATTATTTCAAATCCAGTCTGGTTCAGGATATTTGTTACCTTGTGATGCCAGATATTCATTTGCTTCCCACACATGAAAACAAATGCTGGATGTGTTCTAATGTTTGAACAGAAATGAGAAGGAAAGAAAGGTATGAATAAGTTCTTCCCTCCAGTTGGAAATAATGAAGTGCTTAGAATGCTGCTGTCTCATAAATAAAACACTATCCTGGTCGTGGCGACTATTTTGTGTTATGCTATGTACCAACATCTTTACTATAGTGGGGAATATTATTTTGTTCCCCAGAGATTGTTCAACAGCTGTGTAGATTTTTTATTTTATTGTATTATTTTTTTATGATTTAAACCTCTGTTGTGTTTTTGTCCAGTGGTGAAAAAGAATTTAATTTATCAGTGCAGTTCTCTGCATGAATATTTAATGTTATATGTGTTTCTTTGAATTTAACAAAATAGCAATGTAAGTGTTTTAAGGAAGTTTTGCAAAAGCAAGTTTCAGTATGGTGGAGGATAAAATGCACTTATTTCGTCATATCTGAAGTTTTCTTTAGGTTTTTCCTTTATTTCTAAAACCTGTATGTAACATTTTAGACTTACTGACTCATTAATTAATAATTTGTCAAATTTGGCACTGGAACAATAGACACCTCTCATGTTGTTATAGCAGTGGCATCGGTGCAGCATTGCTTAGTGTTGTTTGTAATGTTTGTTCAAACTAACTCATATGCAAACATGTTTATTTCAAAACATGACAGTGTAGCATAATTTGTTTTGTAATCAAGCGGTGGCCGTGACCTGGTCGCTCAGTGACCAGAGGCTCAGGGTTGGCAGTTCAAATCTTGCTCTGTCCAAGTCATGTGTTGTGTCCTTGGGGAAGATCCACCCTTGAGGCTGTCCATGCCACTGCTGTTGGGTGGGTCGACCGCCGACGTAGCTTCTGCTTACCCCAAGTTTCAATAATAATAATAATTTATACGTATACCTTCCGTCAGTATTGTTGCCGGAAAATTGCAAGAGTGACTAAGATTCATCACAATCACTAAGTTTACATGCAGTCAATATTTGGATTAACATCAATATTCCGGTTTCTGGAACATTCTGAACGGACAGAGCTACTTGCACATTTAAATACCCTGATTGAAACACATCAAAGTCGCAAATAGACAATTTCCACATTTCATAAAAAAAAAAAAAAAAAAAAAAGCTTATAGAGTACAGCGGGGTTGTCCAAACTTTTTCCATCGAAAACTGAATATTAACATGAAAAACAAAATATTAGATGAAAGATTTCATCATCCCTGTACAGCTGTCAGCGGCTCAAACTTACAAGCATAAAATAAATGCCTAAGGCCCCTGGAGCTACATATATAGTATGTTACCTTACCATATATATCCCAATCGGTAAAGTCTCCAAATCAATTCTCGACAAATAGGTTTGGCGAGCTATTATAAGCTTGATTTAAAACGCAGTTTTTCTTGATGGATCAAATTCGGTTTATCTTTTTAGCTCCACAGGTATTTTGAATGTAAATCCTCCTAATTCTGGATTCTGAATCACAGTACAATTTAGGACTGCAAAAATAATATATAACATAAAAAGCAATACATTTCTTAGAAACTGACCCTTCTTGAAAGTTTTTATAATTGCTGCATAGCAATTTAGACAAACTAATTGAAATATAAGATAATCTCTTCTATTGTCTTAATATGAATGTGGATGTAAAGTTATTGTGATATAAAAATAATATTTAAGGATTGCAGACTAATTGTAGTGTGGATAAGGTTCACAGTCACAAAATAGAGACATACCTTTATAAAAGGTTAAAACCGACAATGTTCTCTTCTCGTGTTCTAGGAGGTAATGTTGGTGGAGGATGAGTCCACTTCTTGTTACTGCCTAATGGACACCACAAGCTGCCACCTGCTGCTCAACCAGCCTGGTTCCTACGTACTCGTGGGCGAGCCCTTGACACAGGCTGCCATCAAGAGGCTGAAGCTGGCTGTGTTTGGGAACATGGAGGGCACTTCCATGAACTACAGCCTGCGGGTGTATTGTGTGGATGATACACCCCATGCCTTTCAGGTGGGGAAATCTTTTTTTCATTGCACACATCCATCAAGCAAAGAACTAGTAGAAACTGTTTGGGATAAATTTCAGACCTATTTCTATGGGTGGCGCTGTTTACAAGCCATCACTCTTCACTTATGGAAATCAGAACACCAGCACTTCAATTTTCATGTAAATGACAATTCAATATGTATATCAATACATGGGGTGTGATACGATTCAAGATTGGTTCATATGAAAGTGGAACGAATATCTGATTCAAACTTTTTTCTGGAACGATTTGACTCAATTCAGTCAGATTTCAATTTCATTCGATATGGTACGGTTCGGTTCATCGGAAAAAAAATCTCTAATAAATAATGAGAGTCAATACGTATCATGATATATTTTAAGGATTTGATCCAATGACGTTTTTAAATCAAGCACGATTATCTGATTCAAACGTTTTTTTCTAGTGTACCCCATCTATTCTTCTGTCAACTAGGTATTGTTTTGCTGTTTTGTGGATTGGATGTCCAACTTGGAAAACTTTTATTAGTCAGTAATTACCATATTTCCCGCACCATAAGGCGCACTTAAAAGCCTTTAATATTCCCAAAAAACGAAGGTGCGCCTTTTAATAAGTTACGCCTTTTATGTGGACCGAATTCCAAAATCTGTGAAGTCGTTTAGTGTGGCTTCCGTAATATACAGGTGTAATATGTAGACCCGATGAACCAATCAGAGGACATTACGTTTTACGTCGATTGGGGCAAAAAAACAATCAGAGTTGTTCGTAACACGTAGAGTAAGGTACCTCCGCCATCATTGATAAATAAATACTATAATTTGTGCAAATTATATAGTTGTTTTGGGTGGCTTCCGCCACAGAGTGACGTATTATACAGGCGCAATATGTAGACCCGATGAACCAATCAGAGGACACTACATTTTACATGGATCGGGGCAAAAAAAAACAGTCGGAGGATTGTACGTAACACGCAGAGTACGTAGTACCTCCGCCGCCATTGATAAATAAATACTATCGTTTGTGCAAAGCAAATTGCATTAGGACCCTCTAAAATGGCACAGACAAAGAGACATGCTTACAAGGCACAATTAGAGCTTTCTGGAAAGCCAGGATCATTGCAGAAGAGCAACGTGACAACGACGAGATAATGACGAGAGGGAACTTGGCATGTTTAATGGCGAACTTGCCCACCTGTTTGATTTGGATACAGAAGATGAGGATTTTGATGGATTTGCGTATCAATTTTGATTAACAATGTGAGTACAATACAGCACGTGATTAAATAGGAGAATATAATACAACGGAACTGACTGCCTTGCTCCCATGACGTTTTTTTTTTATTTGATTTTTTACCTTAAGTCATGGCATGCATGCACCCTATAATGTGGATTAAATACAGAAAAGTCTGCGCCTTTTAACATGAAGCGCCTTATGGTGCAGAAAATACGGTAAATATTATTTTTCCTGGTAAGTGGAAATGAAAAATAAAACACTGCTCCATTGATTGCGTTACGGTTTGACAGACTTGATACTTGAAATCTCTGTGCTAAAATCATTTCCAGTCAAATGTTAATCAATACTTACATTGTTATCATGTTCGACTTGATTTGTTTTTCGGCATCCTAGATTAGAGGCGTTTGCAGCATTGCGATCCCTTAAGTGAACAACTGGGAAATCAGGTTCCTCATGATCCCTTGAGAGATTTCACTAAACAGGAAAGCTCAGCCGTGTGACGCATTCTTCCCTGTGACCATGTCATGTCAGAGCCATCAGCAGCAGCTGGCTTTCTGAATTTGGTTTATGCCTTTCAAGCAGACGCCAGACGTGTGAGCATCCCTTGGGTTCTTGTCTGCCTAACACCGCAACTCTGTTGTGTGTTTTCCAAGTTGTAGTAACCACACACTGCTTTCTGGTTCCGCAGGAAGCCTAATTTACTAATATAAACAACTATGAGGGGATTTTTTCTAAGATATGAAAAATAAAGGCTGATACTGTGCATTGTGAGGAATTTTCTTTTAAGACTACACTCCAGTCTCTTATTGACTGCTTTAGAATATATTTAATAGATCCTGCTGAATGAGGTAATGTACTGTACAGTCATAACATGGTCACGCAGTCTGAAATATAGTACCATTGGAATATTTTTCTCAAATAATTGTATACAGATCAAACGTTGATCAATAAACTGTCGCCTTGTGCACCTGCTCTGCTGGCGTTCCAGTCTCCCTTTTCCCTTTTTCCTCCTTGTTACACATGGTTATACTGCCTCGCTTCCCGAGCTTGTCCGCAGTGACACACATTGCTCAGAGCCAAGCCGCGCACTATCGTGTTCAAACGCAGTTCATTCGTCTCTTATAAAGCCGTGAAGTAGTGCATTTGTCAAAGGTTTGGGATCACTGTACTGCAGAAAAGACACCCTATGCTCCAGTTTCCTAGATGTCATTTTACTTATGTTTTCAACTTGAAATTTTCAATCAAAGTTTAGCAATAGTTGCTATATTTCATGCCCAGTGAAATGGCACATTCTTCCGCACAAAAAAATTACCGTGTTGGCCCAAATATAAGACGACCTTGATTATAAGATGACTCCCTCTTTTTCAAGACTCAAGTTTGAATCAAGACTTTTTGAACACTAAATTTAATTTTCATACAGAAAATAATAACAGCACATCTGAAACAAATGATTATAACAATATATTCGAGAGGAAAAGCATGTTATTTTGCCCCATTCAAATCATGCAAAAACTGTCTACCACATCTTAATATCTGAACATTTAAATATGTAAACTAAAGTGCAATCATATTTGTAAATGAATGGCTTCTGGTTTTTCCATTTTCTGTTATCTCTTCTCTTATTTTCTCTTTTCTTTCTTACCGCTATTTTATTTATTTTTCTTCTTTGTCCTACCGCTATTTTTTTTTTATTTTTCGTGACCGGGGTTCGCTTTGGCCTGGGGAGTTGAGTTCACCATTCACTTTAAAGATATCTGGCGCCATCTAGCGTTGTGAATGGGTATAATGTCTAGACCCCGAATGTAAGATGACCAGCACTTTTTCAGTCTTATTTCAATGCAAAAAACACCATCTTATATTCGGGCCAATACGGTAAGTACACTCTCATGAGTAGCCTACTGTGTTCTTGTGCAGGATCTCAGTCTGAGTGACCTTACATCAATTACAATTGTGTTTTTAATCATTGAGATGAGACAGGCTAGACATGAAACCATCTCACTGGGACACTCAAGAGTGATGATAATTAATCACCTGCAAGACAACAAAGTGATCTGTCATCATCGCAACTTCAATGTGGGAGACAGACATTTATTTACCATTGACATGCTCTTGCAAATGTTTCAACACCATGAAATACAAGCTTCATTTTGCTCTGTAGGGTCTTGCAAATGTGATGCTAATGGAGAGCGCAAGTTGGAGGATTTGTTAATGTGGAAATCTGTCAGTCGCACTTAAAAATTAAAATTTGCGATGAGACAAAAGCAAATTTGATCAAAAAAGGGTTGACAACAGGTGTATGTACTGGTATGCAAAATTGTCTACTATTTCTTTCATCTTACTTGCTTTCCTGATCTTGACTACTTATCTTTCTTTTACACATTCCTTCTCGTTTGCCACCCAGGGAGTGGTGGCAGCAGAAAAGAGCAGAGGCGGTCAGCTCCTCGAGGAGCCAAAGATGTTGCCTTTTCGAGCAAACACCTTCAGCCTGCAGGTGTCTATCCAGGATGTCCCTCAGTTCTTGTGGAGCATCAAACCCTTTACCACCTGTCAGGTAATGATCACCGGAACTGAAAAATTATGCCTAATCAATAGTAATCATAAAATAATATACACTGCAGTGTTTCCCAAATGCAAAGGAGCATATTTCACATTGGAAAGATCTCATGGTACACCACTACCGTATTT
Organism: Syngnathus floridae; assembly: GCF_059516105.1. Classification (NCBI taxonomy): domain Eukaryota; kingdom Metazoa; phylum Chordata; class Actinopteri; order Syngnathiformes; family Syngnathidae; genus Syngnathus; species Syngnathus floridae. Next base: position 14,871,141 of record NC_142417.1, on the reverse strand, counting down.
TCCAGACTATAAGGCGCACCTAAAAACCTAAAATGTTCTCAAAAGCCGACAGTGTGCCTTATAGTCCGGTGCGCCTTACATATGGACCAAATTCCTAAATTTAAACTGGCCCGAAGCATTGTGTCATGAAGACTATGAATAATGAATCAAAAAGACTATGGATCAGTATTTTGTGATTACAAAGTAATTTGTTGTGTCTGAAGTTGAAATAAAAAAGATAAAATGGAGAATGATCTGATTTGGATTACAAATTTGACATGATGCATTAATGGTGCGCCTTTTAGTCCAGTGCGCCTTATATAAGGACAAAGTTTTAAAATGGGCCATTCATTGAAGGTGCGCCATATAGTCCGGTGTGCCTTACAGTCCAGAAAATACGGTAAACTAAAAAGTATATGTGCCATAACTGAGTGCGGCATGGCAAAATACTAGTTGCATACCACGTGTGGGTTAACCAAAAGTAAAAATGGGGAAATAAGTTTTAAATCAAGATTTACACACATATCACAGAAATAGTTTTACTACTGTGGCCACTCATATCTGTGGCACTCCAGAGTGCTACACTAAATGCGTACAGGACCCAGAGCTGGCAAATGTTCAGAATTATCTTTGGTAAATATCTTGAAGGGAAATTTGAAGTTACATTACAAGCATTAAAATGTTTTGGTTATAACTAATGTGGCATACATTTTACACTGGGTAGTGATGTAATGTGTTTAAGTAGTGTATTTAATTAATTCATTCATTTTAAAATTACAATTTTAAAAAGTGAGGCGTTATCAAAATACACATCAGATGAACTCCTTCATATGATCCAACTGTCTTTCATGCATATAGTCACTCAGTCACTTTGTCAGCAACTACCAGCAGATGCTAGTTCTTGCTGTCTAACTGTGATTGTCGCCAAAGTCAACGCTGTTTAAAGACAACAGTTGAAGGAATGAAAGGGAACAAAGCGGTACAAGATAAAGCCTTGACAGAAGCTGTTTGCTGTGAAAAACAAATGATTATTCTGACATCTCTGCAGCTAGTTGGTGGAGAGATACTATGCTTGCTGACAACTGCTAAGGTGTCCTTGAACAAGGCACCCGCCTCTTGAATTTAAGGGCAATAGTGCATTGATTTTTTTTTTTTTTTTTTTGCTGTCCAAATGAAAATACAGTTGCTGACTAGCTTATTTGCTGCCATTCTGAACACATTAAGCAGAGCTGTTAATTTTAAAACATTTTTATCTACAAAATTCTACCTGACTGCTGTATCAACATTAGATACATTTATAAACACCTGACCCAAACAAATACAGCAAATTAGTCTCTTAGATGATGATTGTTCAAGGGTGTAGTATTCTAAATATGTCTTGCTACAATGCCAGTGTTGGTGCATACTGCAACGACGTATAAATTTGCATTTTCAAAACATACGTACATGTGGCATTTGATTGGCTGTAATTATCACTTCTCGGCAACTGCATAGTTAAAAATTCCAGCTCTAATATGAATCTTGCTCTTACCCACCTTTCCTTTTCAGGATCAAAGTCACGCGGTATCTAATAAGTAGGACAGACTGCTGCACTCAACCGCCACTGTTTTATTTATTACTTCTTTTTTTTTTACCTGTGAAAGAAATTTGCAGAGCTGCTGAGCTGTATTCTGACTCAAAAAATTACTGTGAATGCAGGACGAAAGGTCTGTGCTTCAAAGTCATCCGCCTTCTCAACAGCTTTATTTATGAGAGCCTCGGGACAACAGACACGCCTCGCTTTGTGGAGCAGCTGTAGAATAATAGCCGAGCATTGTGGCATACGTCAAGTCAGCTTTTAGTGCTGAAGAGCATCCAAGCTTTTCGGCTCTTTTCCACACCTCCCCCCTACCTCTCCCTGAATATTATCGGCTGTTTTGTGCTATGCCGTGCAGTGAAGATCAAAATCAGAAGGTTTGGGTCTTCAGCAAGAACGCAGGTCAACACGTTTAATACAGTCTCCTCTGAGAGTAAGTGGCAGGTCACATAATAGTATGCAGATTTGGTGACGATAGAATCCTGAAGAGGTCAAAGACGTAGAGATCTTCTGGCTCTCCAGAAATTAAATATAAATGAAATCAATCTTTTAAGAGCCATTAAAAACCGACCCTTATTATATATCAGCAGTACACACATATTTAATGTTAAAATGATCTCTCGGTGAAAATCCTGCTCTCCTGAGACTCATCCTTCATCCATCCATTTTTATAGCACTTGTTCTCATTTGATGAGGAGCGCAGTACCCTGGACCAACTGGTCAGGGCAAATGCTCAATCGCAGCACGCATGTCCACGAACAGCCATTCACACCTACGTTCACAGTTTAGACAATTACTGTACAAACTTATACTTAAGAAGACCATATAGACTATTCATTTCAGCACAGGCAGGTCAGAGCCAAAATTTGATCGCTGAACTGTAGAACAATGCAGCAAGTGCGTTGTGCATTTCATATTCATACAAAATCTTTGTTTTTAATTCACTGATTTGATTGCCAAACATGTAACCTCAACCATTTTTTTTTGTTTGGGGGGGAAAACCCGCATTTCTGGATCTGATGTGTGAGTAAGTATGGGACTGAGAGCTGAGTCATGTTTTCAACATACTCTGTCACTATATGTTACTGGCAGGAATTCTCCTTTGCCCAAGTGTGGTGCAGCAACCAGCAGCCTCTGCACTGTGCCTTCTCCCTGGAGAGATACAGTCCCGCCACGACCCAGCTCTCCTGCAAAATCAGCGTGCGGCAGGTCAAAGGCCACGAACAGATTCTGCAGGTTTACACAGCTGTTGGCAAGGTGAGCCACTTCGTCTGCAGGCGGGAGACAGACGGGACAGTGGACTTTCTTGCTCAACCTTTGTGTAACCTTCCTGCAGTGTTTCCACTGTCAGCAGGATGAGCTCTCCTGAGCTCGCATCGGATATTAATAGAGTGAGGACACCATTATGTTTTGCCCTGAACTTATATAGTTCAATACATAACAGCAATCTAACAATTTCCATCAATGTGCTAATTTTTATTCAGAGAGCTACTTTGAACAGAAAATGACTACTTTCACATTGGCATGCATCAACACCCGGGAGCTTCTCAGCGTAACAAGCGTCTTCTGTCAGCGGCTGAGCAGCTCCACTAGAGCAGCTAGGAGTTTGAAATCCTTATTCAAGAGCACCTTGACAAGCGGCTGTTTCGGCAGAGGAGAATGATACTCGTCTGCTCACAAGTGTTTTTTCAGAGTCGCTCACTTACATGCTTATCTTGCACCGTGGCTTTCAACACTACCAAGCTTTCATCATCCTCAGTAGATGGATGCTTTGTCAAATGTGACAAGGAAACAAAATATTTTTCGACCCACAGCAGTGGTAGCGCTACTTATATGTTAATTATATTACCGTATTTTCCGCACTATAAAGCGCACCGGATTATAAGGCGCACCTGCAATGAATGGCCCATTTTTAAACCTTGTCCATACGTAACGCGCACCGGATTATAAGGCGCACCTTCAATGAATGGCCCATTTTAAAACTTTGTCTATATATAGGATATATACATTTGGCCCACGGGCCGGACTTTGGACACGCCTGCTGTAGTGGCTCAATATTGATCCATATATAAGGCACACCTGATTATAAGGCGCACTGTCAGCTTTTGAGAAAATTTGAGGTTTTTAGGTGCGCCTTATAGTGCGGAAAATACAACAAAGAGGACAAACTATGATGCCTGTTCTAAATAGCAAATTTAAGGTAGCACACATTCTTCCTCACGCTGCTTCAAAAATATCTCTCTGTCATGGTAATATGCAATGTGTTAGTGCATCAACAAAATAATGAATAGGAAAAAAACAGATTGGCACGTATGTATGCTATATATAGATATTTACATTTGAACCAAACAAAAATGCCACATAAATTATACAGACGGGTTAATTTTCTACATTCATACCATATCATGGACAAATATATTTCTCTCAGGTAAATGTTTTGTGGAATTCTTATGCTGTGTGCCAATGATAGTTATTCATACTTGCAAATAATAGCCATGCAAGTTAATTTTTATAAATGCAAGTCAAGTGGTTTGGGGCTGTTTAAACAGTAAGAAGGGAATGCATGACTATGTTACTGTTGCACACATGGAACACTGTTGATCTGCGTGTTTACTGTGACAAGCAGAGAGACATTCATCCTAGGATTCCAACTCTCAAGACAAAAATATGTGAAAAATGTTAAAAATATCTTTTTAAAGGAGTATGTACGTATCACTAAAAAGATCATTTTGGCAATCTAGTCTTCGAACAGAAAAAAAAAATAGAAATCATATATTTGAAGCGTACACATCATTTGATCACATCATATCCTGTACGATAGTGTAATGTTGTGTTGCAATATTTAAAAAATAAATCATCGAACAGATTAAAACGTGCTTGGCCCCCACTTCTTTTTCCTCAGACTGAAAAGGAATCGGTTCCAATTTTCATGCAGACGGACTGCACCATCACCTCTCAGACGGGGCCCAGGGCTTTCAAAATCCCCTTATCCATCCGCCAGAGGATTTGCGCCACCTTTGACACTGCCAACGCCAAGGGCAAGGACTGGCAACTCTTAGCCCACAAACTCCATTTAGATCGGTAAGCCACCTGCCTCTTTTGCATTTGATGTGCACGTTGTCTTGCAATCATGTCACATTTATAAGGTTTGTTTTTCCTGACGAGAATGTTTCAAACTTATATCCATCCAATAAGCAAATGTACTTTCATTTGTTGTTGAAATACACAGAGTGCATATTATACAGAGACAATACAGATATTTTAGATCACATTAACTCATACTGTTGAACAGTGACATTATTTGTTGGAAGTTTTTGGATCATAAATGAAATACTATAGAGTGAAAAATAAAGTTGCAGTATATCATGCAGTGCGATTGGCTCCTGGTCAGTCCTTGGTGTCAATGAAAAATCTGATGAAATTGGCCCCTGTCTATTTGTGGACAAACAGTATAGAAAATGGATCGAACAAATGAATACCTTAATCAGGTGACTCACACAGGGCATCGCCCGCATCAAGGTTATTATAGTTAACGAAAACAAATTAACCAAAACTAAAAATGAAAAAAAAAACATTCAGGTTAAAGTAAAATGTGAAAATACTTTCCAAAAAAAAAAAAACTCAAATTACATCTTAAGGTTATAAAACTGACAAAATTTTATTTGCATCATAGTGTATATGTTCGTTTTTGGCCCTAAATATAATACATGAGCTTTCATTTTAAAGGTATTCGTTTTGGCATTGTAATACATCTGTACAGAAGAAGGAAGATCAAAGAGTCATTTGAGAATTGTAGTGTATTTTATTACACAATACCTAGTGACTTTTAATTTTGATCTTGCAACTCAATAAACATTCCATAAACAGAAACTACAAAACTACACTAAACTGACACATTTGTGAATAAATAAAAACTACAAACCTGTTCCTCATTAAACCTAAATGTCAAAATGGGGGGAAAAAACTATCATGAAAAATCCCAAACTATTACAAACCCTCACTGATTTACCTCATTAGAGGCAAGACGAGCTCCGTATCAAAAATTATTTCACCAATATAATAAAATCCAGTTGTGACTAACATCACCACAAAGACGCATTCCCATATCAAGCATCATGTTAATGACAACGTCAACATTTAGTATGACCAATGTGTGCCTGATGAAATGTCAAGTACGTGTACTTCAAAATTACAGAATGTACTGATATGGTTGCGCTTGTATGTTTTGTGAACCCGGAACAAATGAGGAGAGCTTCTATTGTTATGGTCACTTAGCTCCTCAATGTTTTTTGCTGGGTTTTGGATTGTGGTGGCTCTAATCTCCTGCTCTGCGGTTCATGAGGGGCCGCTATCTTCGATTTCTTTGAGGTACCAAATTATCTAGATAAGATTTCCTCTCCGTGCACTGCTGGATGGTAGGTTTGGATTGCATCTGATCAGACAAAGGCTGCAGCCTTTTAAGTTGGCATTTGCTTTGGGGTGTTCTAATCAGTTGCAGTGAAACACTGACCCCCACTGGACTATTTTTGCATTACACATTGACGCGGCAAGAGGAAAGGCTGCTTAGTTTTCAGTACTACTCTGAAATCTATGAAATGCAGCTTTTCTCCCTTTGTTAAGAGATCATAGTTTAGATTTGTTTTTAAATCATGGTAATACATGTTTACAGGAGCATACCGTTTATTTCAGTTTAAATTAATGCATTGTTTAATCATAGTGAGCCTAAGTCACGTTTACTTTGTAGTGAGTTTCGCCCATAGATATTTAGTGGGACGTGCATATCTTTAAAAAAAAAATTTTTGTTGTTGATTAAATTTTAACCGGTCATTAAATTTAATAAATTCAGTTTTCCCGTAAAATCTCAAGACACTTAGAGGTCTTAATCAACAACTTGTACTTCTTTAAATATCTTCTCAACTTCTTATTACAGCTGGGAAATCTATGTTGGAAGGTTTATTTGCATATAATTATCAACATGTTTAATCCTTGAGATCCTAATTAGATGATGAAAATCCCACTGTAATTACGCCACTCACAGCATTTAAAGAGAACCAATTATGCAAAGGTGCAGCTCTATATTTATGTTCTGGGAGAGTCTCAGACAGGATTTGCACAGAAAAAAATATAGATACTAGCAGTTTTTGTGCTTATGGACCAGTAAAACAACAGCAAGATGACGGAATGAATAGATAAAGTGGAATAAAAGAAGGTAGGTGACAAAATCATCTATAACATGTACATCATGCTAGGGTGTAAAAATAATCATAGCAATTGAAGCAAAGATGTGATTCTGTAGAACCAGAGCCTACAGAGAAATGATATCCTGCATGCATCCATTTTCAGTACTGCCACAGTCAACATTGGTACTACACCATGGACTGGTCACCAGCCAGCCGTAGGGAAAAGCAGCTGCAGTAAAGCCCTTTTCACACTGTATTGGCACACACACACACACTTCAAAATGGAAAGGAGATGGCGGAGTGATTTTGTGTTATTTTGTCGGACTTGTTGACGAGTAACGGTGTGATTAAACTTATTTGGAAATTAGACATTAGATGTTCTCTGCTGCTCACGTCATCTTCCTTCATCTTAAAATGAGCAGTCAAGACATTTTTTAAAAAAAAAATTTTAGCGGTGAAGGATGCATCTTGTCTCGGTGTGTTACAGACTCTTTGGCTCATGAAGCGTCCACAACATAATATAGTCAAACAGGACTAAGGTCAAAATGCCACAGCTTTATTTTGCCCAAGCAAAAATAATTTCAAATAAAGAAACAAAAAGGACTGGAGAACCGAACCAAAAGTGAAACAGGTGGGAATCAATGCTCTTCTGACAAGCACGCACGAAGAACGAACGAAAGAACCCCGACCAGACCCAACATGACTCTCAGTAGCAAATTGACATCACGTGACAATAAGGGCGCCCCAGTGCCCACTGAACACATTTGAGATGGACTTGACTGATCTAGAAAACTGGCTCTTTTTTTTTTGAGAGCGCTCGTGCGCCCCCACGAGGATTGCTCCCTGGGCGGTCGCCTATATTGCCCATAGCAAAAACTAGCCCTGGCTATTTGTAAGGACTTGTTTCAGGGACAAGAGCAGCTGCTTGTGGAAGTCATGACTAATGTTCTGCATCTGTACAATACAGAAGAGTTCCAGAAGAGTCGAATCGGGTCACAAAAACAACATTAATATAAATCCTTCCTGGGCAGCCGTGGCATAACAGTCAAGTCAGAATAAACAAAATCTTCATTCTCATCCCAAGGTGAAACACTAAATTTTACTATATTCAGACAAATTGCAGACTGTTGATTTGTTTGGTTTTAAAATCTAGTAAAGATTTTTTTCGGCTTTATTGCTAATTGTACTATATTCAAATAGCTCAGTGGCCTAGTGGTAGAGTGTCCGCCCTGAGACTGGAAGGTTGTGGGTTAGAACCCTGGCTGGGTCATACCAAAGCCTATAAAAATGGGACCCATTGCCTCCCTGCTTGGCACTCAGCATTAAGGGTTGGAATTGGGGGGTTAGATCACCAAATGATTCCCGGGCGCGGCACCGCTGCTGCCCACTGCTCCCTTCGGGGATGGGTTAAATGCAGAGACAAATTTCACCGCACCCAGTTGTGTGTGACAATCATTGGGACTTTAACTTTAACTTTTTAAATTGCAGACTTTTGATTTGTTTGGCTTGAAAATTTAGTAAAGATTATTTTTGGCTTTCTTGCTACACAGACATACACACATGCATTTAATAACTGCACATTACTTTTCAAATGAAGTAACATACCAAACTGTTATCAAATGTGTTCATTACATTACATATTATTATTACAAACGTATATACGTAGCAGTTGAATTTTGGTGAATCTTGTACGTTCCTTTCCTGTGAATCACTGAACTAATATAGTTGGAGTCAATCAGGGTCTGACATCTGTGAAGTAGTTGAATAAACTACATTCCGCAAGTTCCTTCGAGAGAGAGAGAGAGAGAGAGAGAGAGAGAGAGAGAGAGAGAGAGAGAGAGAGAGAGGGAGAGGAGGGCAGTGAGAGAGGGAGAGCATGCCTGCTGCCATGTTGTAAAAATATATAGCAAGTTTACAAACATGTCAAGAAGCCATTACAGCAACTGTCCTGTTAGTCTCCATCCAACTAACATTACCATGATTAATAAATCCCGTTAGTCTCCAGCCAACTATCATTACCATGATTAATAATTATGATATGATGAATGGAATAAGGGTGGCACCACTGTACTGGTTAGCACATCCGCCTGACAGTTCAGAGTTGCAATGTGTGGAATTTACCTGTTCTCCCTGTGCCTACTTAGGTTTTCTCCGAGTACTTTGTTTTCCTCCCATATTCCAAAAACATGTGTGGCAGGCCCGTTACCCACTGCAAATTATTCGTCGGTGTGATTTTGACTGTGATTGCTTTTTTAATTACGTGTGCCCCGCAATGGGCTGGCGATCATTTCAGGGAGTCCCCCGCCTACTGGCCAAGGACTGCTAGGATAGCCTCCAGCATGCCCGTGACCCATGTGAGGATAATCATTTCAGATGATGAATAGATGGATAAATGGAATCTCTTACCATTGTCACATTTTGTGAGGGTCAAAGCTGTATACTCTTTGCAAAATTGTAAATACAATAGCTGTCCCAAATGATGACGGGATATTGTCAGAGTAGCACAGGAGAGATTTTTCGCATTTCTTCTTCCAGCCTATTCCAAAATGTTTATTCATATTAAAGGACGGTTAATAATTTTCCTACTCCCCAACCTTGATGATTCTTTTCTATTCATTCATTCTTTTTGTGCATCTCAACAGAAACCTTGGTTATTTTGCAAAGCAGCAGAGTCCCTCAGCCATCATCCTGTGCCTATGGGAGGCCCGCCACCAGGACACGGCTGACCTCGACTCTCTCGCCAGTGCCCTTGAAGAAATTGGCAAGATCCACCCCAAAAGTTTCCCCAAGGATCTGGATGAGGAGGAGACTGACTTGAATCAAATACAGGCGTGCAGCCTTAGATGAACGTGCACATTTCCAAACAGTACAGCAGAGGACTCGGCATCTCAATAGCCAGGCTGAGGGAAGAGCATCAGGCTGTCTGAATGCAGATAACAAACCGGTGATGTAGAAACATTGATCTGTCCGAACAGGGAAAGATTAGGCTTTACCTGCTGTGGATTCAACTACTACTTTACTTTTTCTTAATGATGCTAATCAACTTCTTCACATTATTCTTTTGTTTATAATTTCATTTTCTTTGCTTGTATTTCATCCGACTGGATTGGTGGGTGAAGAAGTCAAGTAATTTCTGAATTGGCATGAGAACAAAACTGAAATGCACCATGTCCTGGCGATACTATTGGCAGAAGATATGTAATGCTTAAATGTTGTATTTAAAACTGTCTTGAAGAGCAAACCGAAAAATTTTCAGACTAATATACAAGGTATAATAAAAAAAAATGCAATATAGGCCTACTTTATGTGTATCATCTGTCCTACGGCAGCATGGACAGTGTGACTATTTGCCATGGTTACTGTCCAGTGATAGTGATTTCATACCACATTTTTATAGCTGATAACACTTTTTTTCCACTGCCAGAGAGATGAGTTAATTTCCGAGAGCTGTCGGGGGTGCATGACTGTGACTTATCAACCAATTTCACCATTAAGAGCTGTCATGTTGACTTCACATGAGCACACCAAATTCAATGCATCTCTGTTTATACTGGGGTAGCAGGATGTGACCAAAACCGCAAGTAAAATATATTCACTATATGGTTAGACACCACCAAATGTTTGACATTGTTGCAAATTTGAGCAGGGGTCAAAGGACAAACTCTAAATAATCTAACAGTCACTTCTCAGTAATGTTCTGATGTAGGTTTCACTCATTTTTTGTCTTTCTTTTATATTTGTCAGACTAATTAAGTTCACCCAAGAGGAAAGGCTTTGGGAGTTTATGTTAACAGAGAACTGACTGAAATAATGAATAGGTAAGACCGGCGACAATTGTAACAGTTTTGACATTTACGTCTCTAACCAAGCTCTTTTGACGAAGGCAGGGACGAACAAAGTAAATACTGAAAGGGGCCGTGCATGTATACAAGATCCACTATCCAACTCAACAACAAAATAACCACATACTGTTATTTACCTCCCAGTGCAACAAGCTTTCTTGCACAAAAATTATCGTTCAAGGATGCCACAAAAATGCTAAACAAGAAACCAACATTAAAGAGCAAGAACTCACTTAGTACAGTTTTTCACACACAAAAAAAAAATCAATTCACTCAAAAATGTAATATACATATTCCAGGCACAAAGTACTTTATTTGTTCTGCATATTATTCCAAATTAACAAAAAAATATCAGGCCTTGTGTTCTGGATTACAGCAGTATAAGACTCAGTGTAAGTGAAACTAAGACATGTCTAATGAATTGTGATATTATAATTTAAAATACAGTAAAATCAACCTTTGTTGATTTTGTCACTTTGTCACCTGTGGATTTGCTTATTGACAGATTTATTTATGTTTCTCAATATCTTTTCCCGTTTTTTTTTTTTTTTTTACAGTCCAGTCCCCAGCGTAACATAGCTTGGGGTAAAATGTTACATTCTCAAATTATAAGGCCCTGATAATGACTAAATCAAATATATTATATATATATATTATATATATATAATAGTTTTGTTAAAACATTTAAAGAAAATCAATGTGGCTCTGCAGAATGTTGGCACTTCAAGCACACTAACCTATGAATCTTTACAAGAATAAAATTGTACAAAAGGTACCACTGTGCACGAGCTACAATAAAGATTTTGTGGAGGTGACAAGCCTATTTTTCATTTCACCTTCCAGTGTCATCTTGACACGTGTGTCAATTATTGCCAGTGTCAGGCCTTGAGTGTAACACATTATTTCGTACAATTAGTTTTTGCAGTATTACAAATAGGGAGTTGCTAAGTGTGTTACAATGGTGCAGACCACAAGACAAATGAACTAATATTGACAAGATAATGGTTAAATGAAACAATCACTATAAGAACACTTTCTTATTCAAATCTCTCAAATCTGCCGATTTCGACAAAATTCCAAACACTTTCTTTACTTTTACATAATGGTCAGCACTTTACATGGCTGAAGAGGGATCGTGAGACCAGTCATTGTTTCATGAAAGAAAATGCAAAACATATTCAAAATATGGAACAAACCCAATTAAACAAAAAAAAGCAGTGATTAGAAATGTGAAGAAGAATCATTATTCCTAATAGATGTTTTTTGGAAATGCTGGAATCATTATTAAAGAAATTAATCCCAGATTTAAAGAAAAATAATGAGTAATTTATTACACGACATAGTAATATTGAAAAAAAAATAACGTCAAATGCAGATACCTAAAGTAATACACTGTTTTACATTTTGGAAATAAATTGCCCAACATTGGTTATCTGCTTCCTTTTTTTAAAGATAGTTTCTGTTGTCTGACCTTTGGTAAGGTTCAAGCAACTGTTGGGCTTAAATCAGCCAAACCAGTGTTTCTTCAGTAGAGAGTGTGGCTTTTTAATTAGCTTGATTCATAGTTGGAGCAGAGGTTGGTCGGTAGTCAGATTAGAAACTTGACAAATAGCTGGGACTGACAGATTGGATGGCCATTTCTTTTACCAATAACATTAAATTTTGTACCAATGCATGAGTCAGATTTTGCTTGTGGTAAGGTTGCAATTTACCTCTGGTAATTTTCTAACAACTGTCCCTGAGTGCATTAGCAAGTTGTTAGCTTGACTTATAACTAACAGTTAAAATAAAACAATATAGTAAAACAGGAACATAATCAACTTCATATTTATTCAATGAGTTCAATGACAAAGCAAGGCTATGTATTCACAAAAATAATTTGAGCAAAAAAAAAAAAGTCAAAATGATACGGAAGAGGATTAGGGCCAGTGAAGAAAAAAAAAAACGAGGGGTGACAGGATTCTGACTTTTTTTCTCAGAATTCTGACTTTGTAGTCGGAATTCTGACTTTAAAGTCAGAAATCTGACTTTAAAGTCAGAATTACCACTTTCTGACTTTAAAGTCAGAAATCTGACTTTATTCTCAGAATTCTGACTTTATTCTCAGAATTCTGACTTTAAAGTCAGAATTCCGACTTTAAAGTCAGAATTCTGAGAATAAAGTCAGAATTCCCACTTTAAAGTCAGAATTCTGAGAATAAAGTCAGAATTCTGACTTTAAAATCAGAATTCTGAGAAAAAAAGTCAGAATCCTGTCACCCCTCATTTTCTTTTCTTCACTGGCCTAATCCTCTTCCGTAAAATGAGGTATGTATCGTATGTATAATACTTTTTCACATGTAGACTAAGGACTAACCTAAGCATGTGCAAAGTGAATGAGGTGATTCCAAACTTGTTCCTGAGCAATTACCTGTGCTACAACAGACCAATATTACAATTGTCCCCAATCTCCCCGATATAGTTATAACCCTGCAGTTTTGGTAATTTGGATATTTCTAAATTGCATGATTACTGCCTTAGACAAATATAAACACATGGAATGTTGGTGCCACTGAGAAATAGGCGTGTGCCTAGGATGGTCGGAAGTTGGATTTATCTCACTCGGATTTTCCCACTTCCGACCTCAACACGGCAAATGTCAACAACAAAGATGTTTGATTCTGTTAGATTGTTTGTTGTTCTCATTAATCACAAAACATTTCGACCTCCAGCAAACCTTCATAATTTCCTTTTCTATATAAATAAAGAATATTGTATCTTCAAAATATTTCATTCATTTCACCAAATTTTCATAACGGTAATCTTCATGTAGTCATTACATATCACGTTGTGCTATGTGAAATTATTTTTGAATAAATAAATTAATGTAATCTTAATTAATAAAGATAAATATATGCTTATATTCTTGTAAATTAAGTTTTGGTTTTGGAACTTTTTTTTCCAGCTTCGCACCTCTGACCTCCAAGTCAGAAAGGTCCGACTTCCCACTTTACTCGAATGCAGCTTACATATAAGTTATGTGTGAGCTAAGTTCCTTTCATTACAACAAAATGTACTGAGCAATTTAACAGTCACGGTACTTGTGACTACCTGCAGGCTCACTGATGGAGTTGAATGTAGGAGCTGCATGCTCCTGTATGACACCTGGTTCATCAGTGTTATTCAGGCAATCAGTAATTGCAGTTAGTGTCAATCGGTGTCAAAACATCTTCACCTAGTAATTTATTAATATGCACTTAAAAATTTGGAGTAGCACTTCAGAAGAACGCCTTTTATTTTTTTTCTCTCTAGGAAATGACCGCTGGAGACTAATTAAAAAAAGCCAAGCATTATTGTGGGGTAGCTGGAATTCCAGAGGTGGGAACTTAACCAAATTTTGTCACGACCTGGGCATCCTTCCGTATAATGGTCCCCCTATCCCCATCCATCCTTGAAAAGTCCTCCCACCACCAGTTCTGTCCCCCGTCCATCATCCCTCTGTTTAATAAAAAAAAAAAAAAAATTCAACAGATAAAGACGAATTTTATTAAATGGCGCATACACGGTCCTGTTAGTGTGCAGAAGATCTGTCGGACGGACTGAGAGTTTAGGCGGCACTTGACCCAGATAGAAATGGATGAAAATCCACTTACATCACTCCATAATTCGTCCTTTTTTATTTTGTATTTCCTCATACCTCGTCCTTCTTCAGCATGCATGGCCGAACGGGACAGACACACGGACTGTTCTGTCCCTCTGTGGAATTCTACCTTTCAAGTTAGATAATCGTCATGGTTATCCACAAAGATGTTGGCAAAAGGAGGTCTAACACTTCTTAGTGAAAGTTTAAGACAATTGTTTTTTTTTCATTTTTATTTTATGTCTTTCTCAATAGGTAAAGATGCTCCAACAATTAGGTATATGGTGTGTTGTAACATATATCAGTTGCATTTTTAAACACAGGATATGAATCAGATTTATTAAATATTTGCAAGAAAATTAAATTCAACATGTAACACAGTCATTCAGCTTCTTTGTTCATAGATATAATTCAAACGATAATGGTATTGGTTGACATTCTGTTGACTCATTTGACAGACGATTGTTTAATATGTCAGTGATTTGTCAAGGTGTGACTTTGAATAAATTGCTTTGTGTCTGAATAATGTGAATTACTTTTCTGGTAGAGTATACTGGACAAGGTTATCGTTTTCCTCAATATGCATTTCCAGCCCAAATATGAATAATCACTTTAATAACTTTATACCGGCAGGTAACTGATGTGAAATATTTCTTTGATTAATTTCATTAACTGTGACAGATGATCTATTTTATTTGCTGCAAGTCAAAACTGCCAAAATGAAAAGCTTATTAATGGCTCATGTTTCACTGAGAGCATCTTGCTTGTATTATTCAGCATTCGATCTCATTCTAGATGTGTTTGAGATATATGTCATCAGTGTCTCTTGGCTTTATAAAATGTGACAGTAGACATCCACATATACATATATTTGTTCTCGCAATGTATAATGATTTGGTCTAACACTAATCTGTTTCATATTTGAAGTTGTATGAATTAATTTTTTTCACCGAACTCGGTTCTTCTCATGCTGTTATTTTGCTGCACGCATGGCCTTTGGCTTCATATCACTATTCTCGTGCCTTGTTTAACTACTGTATATGGTGAATGTTGTAAAGTACAGATGGCGATGAGAAAAATAATCACACTGATAAACATTTAAAGGTCTTAGTCAAAACATATTTAAATTATAATATTGAATAGGCTACAGAGCTTTTCTAGTGCTGAACATCTAAGGTTTGGTAATACCTGGGCAGCTTTGTGTTATATTGGAACTATCATTATGGACATTTTGGATGTTTTCTGTACAGTAGAATTTGCAAATGTATATGCAGCCTTTTGGAAATAAATGTACAGTTGAAAGTGATCCGTTGTTGTTGTTTAACATAATTTAATACACAGAGTGAGTCCAGTGCAGTCCACGTCTATCTACAGTGCTAAAGCATAATCGTCACAATTTAACTCCAAATCAGTCACATGTCTTGAATAATAACCCATCCATTTAGGATGGAAGCAATGACTTTCGTCAATTAATTTCACTTTCCATTGTGCAAATGCGATGGACACCGTTTGAAAGTAGAGGCAATTGGCAGGTCAACCCATATTTGAAAATCTTGTAAGAGGTTTTCTGCAAAAACCTTCCCTGCTCGCATTTGTTCAGGGTGATTCTTGGCTTGTTTTTTGCATGTGTTCTTGTCACTGTCACTGGTGGTCATGAAGTAATTTGTGCAGGCCATAGAATTTTATCAGGTACATAGTGCAGTGGTCCACTGCCCGACAGAGAGACAAGAATTTCTTAAGTTTGTTGCGGGAAAGATTTATCTAGGTTCTCACCTCATCAGACACTCAATGATGGTAGTAACATTAGCTCAAACTCATCAGAAACTGATTATGTCTTTCTGTACATCTTGCTAGCGTCGCGTTAGCTGAAACATTCATCTATCTTTGAACATGCTACATAGATGTAAGAAAATAAGTGTTTTACTTGAATTCGCAATATGCCCGTATTTGTTTTCGGATTCCGGCCACATGCACGCGATGACGCATATTCTTACACACGCACACATGTAGGAAAACAAACAAACTTTTAGCATTTGTTTTTATATTAATCAAAAAAAAAAAAAAAGAAAATCTTCATCATGAGCATCTCCCCACCAACCTTCCATAATAAAATGAAGACTATATTACAAAAATTGTATAGTTAAATTGTTAATATACAAAAAAATACTCTCATATGGTTCACCGGTCTGATCATCAATGTTGATATCTGAAAATGTATGGTATATTTAAATTTTGAAAATTTAATGAAATTATTTTTGTTGATTACCTTTTTCTATTTTGTAGCCAATTGTAAAATCCAAAAATAAAATCCAAAAGTTGTCGAGAGAATCCAAACTGCGGTTTCTCACGTATGAATGATATTGAATGAATGAGAGATAGAGGGAGGGAGGTTCAAATGAGGGGTGTTAAGACCTTGCACTCTTACGCTATAGGACAGTTCAACATCCAGCGTAAGGGCCAGCTTCTCACATTGCGTTGGAAAGTTGTTGTTGTTTTTTTTAAAAGAGAGCTGCACCATCAGAAAATCATGAATCAGCACTTTCCCAGACCGCCAAAAAGAGAGAGGGTCAAATCGGTGGTCTTAAGACACTTTAGACATCATCTTGACAACAACACATACTGAAGAATAAATTCAGCAGGGGGCCTCCACAACAGGTGAGCTTCCCGATGCTGGAGAGTCACACATTGGAGGGAGCATAGTCATCAAGACTTTCGATTTAATAAAAACAACAATAAGTGGTCAAAACACTTTCTCACATAACAAAAACTTTGGATCATTTCAACAACCTCAGCGTCAAGCCTGGATTCTTTGGTAGCACCACCCTTTCCACAACAGATGATAGAAAGGGGGTGAGTCCGCCACGCACACATACACGCACGCACGCACAAGTACATGACCAAACATGTTTTGCACACACGTGCAGACATATCCCGACCTGTTTTTCCAAAAATAAAACTCCTTACTTAACTTAAATAACACCTGCTTCACATTTCTCAAAAACAACACCTGAACTTTCCCATCACCTCATATGACCTCCATCATGACACGTGACAAACATATTTCAACAATACAACTGCATTTGACAATCCACATTCTAGTATAACTACACCTGCCGCATTTCTTTACTATGCCCATAACCTTCTGACCTCCAGCATAACAAATATGATCGATTCTCACAACTGGACATGACATATATGTGACCTCTGTGACCTTTATGGTCCCATTCCCATAACCTTATGATCTCTAACATGTCAAATATGATCGATTCTCACACCTGCAGATAACATACTATATGTGACCTCTGTGACCTTTATGGTCATTAATCAAGTATGATTTACGACCTTAGACTTTGATATGACTAAAAATTCATTTCATTACTTCTTTCATGCAGAGTTGCAGATCAAGTCTGTGGGAGACTGAAACTAAATTTTGCCCTATTGTTGTGGTCAAATATGGTATTGGAGTTTTTCCAATTTTGCCTGGGACTAAACCCAAGAGTTGTTTTCCTTTGTAATTCATCACATCACCATTCATAGCGCATCTGTTATATTAAATCAGGATCCCCAACAAGATTATAGTACTGTGTAATGGCATGTTAGATTTTTAAAATTAAGAAAAACAATTGAATTACGCTCAGTGCCGGTTGGATTCCACCGCCGACCCTCCATGTGTGGGGTTTGCATGTTCTGCCCGTGCCTGCGTGGGTTTTCTCCGGGCACTGGTTTCCTCCCACATCCTAAAAACATGCTTGGTAGGCTAATTGAACACTCCAAATTGCCCCTAGGTGTGGGTGCGGGTGCAGATGGTTATTGGTCTCTGTGTGCCCTGCAATTGGCTGGCAGCCGGTTCAGGGCGTCCCCCGCCGACTGCCGGATGACTGCTGGGATAGGCTCCAGCACCCCCGCGACCCCCGTGGGGACAAGCGGTATAGAAAATGGATGGAATTATAGAATGCACACAGGTCAAAACCAGGTCCAGAAAGTAAACCTCTGTTTGGACCTTGGACTCAACATCTCTGATCGAATGTTAACGATAGAAACATATGTGATATGTACAGTATATGATTGCCTTGTATTCTATATTTACTTCATTTTCGTATTTTTGTAAACCATCACTTGCAAACGAGCGCAAGCTGACGTATTTAAAAAAGGTGATTTGTGTTGTAGCCGTGAACACCGCTGACTTGGGCCCAATCCCATTCCTTTCTCTTAACCCTGAATCTTTATCTTGCACCTTCTCCTAACTCTTCTTTAGATGGATACAGATAAGGGTTAAAAAAAAAAATCGCCCCAGAAATTGGGAATGTACTAACCTCGTGCTGGTTGTGCCGTAAAAAGACTATTTTGCTCTAATGCTGTCTAATGCTCGCTCTATAGCTAGCGTTTACCAACAAACTTTTGGTTCTTGTGAACGTGCAGTTCTTGCGGGAAGGGACATGACGATACATGGTATTGAAATTGAACCTCCATTTTTGCCAATGGGCTGCTTTCATTTCCTTTAAAGGTGGTGCCTCTCGATTGGAGACAACACTGTGCTATCTGCTCATTGTCACTACACTTGACTGCAAATTTCTCAGGCCACTGATGACTTTGCCTGTTATTATCATGTTTTACAGAACAGGAAACTGGCAGGATGAATTAGCCTGATGCAAGATTTGTTCCAAATGCAACGGCAGCCTCAGTTACATTGTTAACGGAAAGCAGTTCAGTGAAAATCAACCCTATTTATAATTGACTTCAGCACACAGTGACTATGTCCAATATTTTGTACAAATGTTGCTCAGTCCTCACAGATGGCAGCTTACAACTATGCATGAGACTAAAGGTGATGCCTTGCGACTTTGATATGCCGATCAGAAGCAGAAAAAAAAAACCGTAAACTTGGTAAATTAAACATTCTTATTGGCTATTGTTTTGCTAATATACAATATATTTTGCATGTGATTTTTTTTCTTTGAGAATTAAATTTGTCAGTTGAATGAAGACTTTTGGTTGTACAAAGTCTTTTCAGTTGATGGTTGAACAAGCATGCTGTTTTTTGAGGTCTCCTGATAAAAGATTTTTTTGGAAGTACAAGGACTGCACCTAACACCAGTTTCACGCTCACATATATGTTAAAAGAAGGGAAGGCTCTGTCCAAATCCAGAACTTCCCCTTTAGCCAAGGGACAAAATTCATCAATTTCAAATGCAAAAAAGAATCACTTTTCATGTTGTTCCTCTTTATGCAAACGGCCCACTTTAAGATTGCGTAACAGGCAAAAAAATAACATGATTATTTTCACATTGTATCTGTAAAACTGAAACTTGGTTCAACTTTGTTCCCTTTAGCCATTGGACAAAATTCATAAATTCCAAATGCAGGTAATAATCGCTTTTCATGTTATGTTCCTATTTACGCAACCCCCCAGTTTAAGATTGCGTAACAGGGTAAAAAAATAACAAAAAAAACATGATGATTTTCATGTTTTGTCTGTAAAACTGAAACTTGGTTGAACAAATGTGGCGAAATTCATCTGAATGCAATGGTAGATTTTAGCTTGAAAAATGGGACTTAAAGATTTCTGCGGTCAATCTTGCCTTTTCGCCTTATCACTGAGAGAAAGTTACAGTTCCATGTACAAGTAAACGACACAGACAAAAATGCGGACTGATATGAAAAGAGGAATGAAAGTTATTTTTGTGCATGTGGATTAAGAGTTCAACTAAATTATTATATTATTATTATATTGTCTACTGGGAGTGTGAACCTGTATATTGTCTCAAGTTGCCAAACTTTAAAAAAAAAAAAAAAATTCATCCAGCCAAGTCCACCCTGCTAGTTATGCATACATTTCTTCTCATGTTTATGCTGTTCACTCAAGATACCATTAAGTTCTGTAATGCAAGGTTTATTGTGTGCTAGCTCTGCATGTTCATCAACAGCCACTGTCCATGGCATGAGTCCATACCGTGCAATATGTTCTTTTGTCCCACCCTTTCCTTTCTGGTCACATATCTGTAATATGCAGACAACCGCTCCTTTGATAATCTAAACTGCCACATGAAAATGGTGTTTCCGAAGACTGACATAGAATTTATGATGACTGGCATTATAAAGTACAGTTTGGGCAACAATTTTGAACTCCCATAAGAGTGGCAATTCTGGCCCACTATAAATTGTAGAGTATTTTAAATTAATATGTATGAAAGTATTTGATGGCGCTTACATAAACATATTGTTTCAATACAGACATAAAAGCCAAGTTGGAATGTAACAGAGTAAGGTACAAAATCAAAGTTAAAACTTTATTTTTCACATAATTAATGATATTGTTTGGACACAATTATTTTATTCAGCACCTGTTCTCATCGCTTCACACAGCCACTGGAAACACAAATGTAATCCAGTCCAACTACGGCTACGGATTTCGCAACACTACGTACAGGCACTCATGGGAAATGTGGTTGACTTCAGGCAAAACACTACCGCTTTTGTCCATATGGCGCCGCCATAAGCAACGAAAACTGAAAGGTTCCCTAGTGGGGCTTTCACCATGTACGTACTCATTTAGCATGAATTGAGCCATACACTCAGTTATGTGTCTCTATAATGTCTCTCCGTCCATACTGCTTATCATTAGCATATGGTGGATGATCTGGAACCTAACCCCACTCACTTTGGGTGAGGGGCAGGCCTCCATTTCAACAGACAAAATTTGATTTTTTTCTCATTCCCTCAGTATGGTGTAATACTAATAATAGTATTCTGAGATTGGCTGGCGACCAGTCCAGAATGTTACCCTGTCTCTCATTCAGTAAATTTGGATAGTCTCCAGCTCACCCGTAACCCTAATGAGGACAAACAGCATATCCTGTAGAAAATGGATGGAAAATAATAATAATATTCGGTGGCTTGGTGCCGCACTGGGTAGCACGTCCGCTTCACAGTTCGGAGATGGTGATACTTTGACATGAAAAGATGAATGAAACCAACAGAGATCAAAAGACCAGCATTCATTTCAATGTATGTATTTACATCTGCAACTGAGAGCCTAAACAATTTAGAAAATAACTCTATTTACAATCAGACAACCTTTTAAATACTAAATAAGTATTCGTATAAGTATTCAAACAGTGGTTTTCTATAGGAATCTTATCCAGCACAGCATCAATTCTGTGAAATGCTATACCTGGCTAATCAATAATATATTTTGCCTCATTGCTGTAATATATCATTACTGTATTCGTAAGCATTTCTTTAAAAATGCAGTAACTCTGTCCTAAAATTTAGACTTTTATGGACTTTAACTCTTTAATAAATACTTAAGTCATCAAAACTGGTAAATGGAATAGATTACCTTTTGTAGCAAATTGTTCTACTCTACAATTAAAAGGAAATAATCACGTCCGAAGCCTAACATTCAGAGATTTCTACCAACATTATAAGAAATCTTTAGCATGAGCAGTGTCTTCATATCCTGAATTAATTATGGTTATTATAATAATCAGTTATGAATAATCACATAAAGGAAATTTGAGCAAATGTGTTATTTCAGAAGTGGGTATCAGTGGGTAATTATCGCATTAATCCACACCCAAGAAGTAGCTCTTAAAGGTTAGAGACTCTTAATCTAAAACCTTCCACTTCTTCCCCCTAATGATCTGATGAGGCCATTAATCTTATCTTGCTGCTCAATGAAGGCTCTCCCTAACAATTTGGTTGCTTTCACATCACTTAAATTGGTGTTTCTGTAGATTTCTGAGTTCGTTTTGCTGTTGCCATCGTACATTACATTAGTAAAGATTAATGAGGCCATCCCAGAATCAGCATTAATGCCAATGAGATGTACAAATGAGAGTCAGAGTCTCTCTTTCTCTTAACCCAGGTAGCCTTTCCATCATTTTAACAAAGTACAATATTTATTACAATATAAAACGTTGTCCCACTATTATTCGTATTCCACCCATAGACAGCTCTCTGGCTTTCATGTTGTTTGCATCCCTAACAAGTATAAATGTCCTTCCAGATAAAAGTAACAAATCAATGAGTAAACTAAAACATCTTTTTTTTTAAATATTGCTTTAAAAAATTCATATAAAAAACATAATAAATGGTACAATAGAATGATCAGTTTCTATGGCAAAAGACTTCTTAAGACATATTGACTCTTTTAATATAGTGTAGTGTGTGTCTGGCCCTACTCAAAAACAAAGATATACTTAGATCTCATCCTTTCTTTTGGTCTCCAGGTCATTCATCCATTCCACTCAGCCGGTTAAATGGTTAAGCGGTTAAATGATACCTAATTATTTGTATTAGCTTGTGTTAGGGTTTTTCAGATTATCCTTATCGTATGATTATGTTGGAATGCAACCGGTAATAAATAAGATAGCTGTCCCATCCTACACAAGGTCGTAAAACACCCCCTGATATGTTTTGACTAGAGCACAAGGGCTTCCTATTCAGCCTAGTCTTCCCCCAACTCTGTTTCTCTTAATAAATATGTCCTTGCAGTTGGGAGAGTTTAGACCTCCATTCGAACGTCGCTGTACGCACAGCGACGAATGGACTCTCCACCTGCAGGTGTCTAAAATGACTTATTTGTCTCCCGTGTGGTTCTTGCAAAATAAGTTGGAGTGAGTGAATCTCTAACAGCTTGTCTGTTTGTTTGTCTGTTTGTTTGTTTGTTTGTTTGTTTGTTTGTTTGTTTGTTTGTTTGTTTGTTTGTTTGTTTGCATGGATTTATTATCCTAACTAATTATTTGAGAAAGTAAGCAACTGATATTACGTATATGCAATTACTTGGGCTCATTTTATTCTCTAAGTAGCCACAGTCACAACATAGGTTCCTCGATGACCGGAACAATATAATAGTTTATAATAGTCCATTCATTAAAATAACTCACTGTAGAAAATAACCAAGGTGATCAGAATAATGTTGGAGAAGCTTTAATGGTAAACCAGTATTTGAAACGTAATAATTTGAAATTAGATCAGATAAAATAAAAAAGTAATCAGAAATTGCTGTACAGTTGAAACAGTTCTACTGAGTGCCTTGAGTGGGCCAGTGTGCAGTGGCACTACCAGCACCAGGCTAAACGACACAGGCTATGGATATTTATAATATCCATCCATTTTCTGAACCTCCTCCTCACGAGGACCTTGGGTGTGGTGGAGCCTATCCCACCTGACTTTGGGCAGTAGGAGGCGGGGGACACCCTGAACTGCTTGCCAGCCAATCGCAGGGTACACATAGACAAACAGCCATTCACACTCACACCTACGGGGAATTTGGAGTGGTCAGTCGGCCTACCATACATGTTTTTGGTATGTGAGAGGAAACCGTAGTGCCTGGAGGAAACCCAGGCATGGGGAGAACATGCAAACTTCACACAGGAATATTTAAAATACTATGTTAAATTAAAAAAAAAAATGTACATTTTCTAGTGGTTCAAGTCATCCTAATCACATTTCTAGTATGCTTCCCACCAGTTTTGAATATCTCATTGGGAGGCCAAAGAAATTCCCTTACCCATCACGCACCACACGACCCCAAGAAGTGACTATTGCAGCTTTGGGATTGGGGGTGCTGGTAAGAAATGGCCATCCTGTGTTTAACACTGGTATTACATATTTCAATAGGTCACATTTTTATTTTTAGAAATTAATAGAGGGCCACTCTGAGTGGGGGCAAGGGCCGTATGCGGCCCACGGGCCACCAGTTATTCTCTCCTGCGCTATTTCATCACCCCGGTCCGCTTTCTCTCCGCCCCTGTTGACTGACGTAGGAGCGAAGACAATTTGGTCCCACCTGCGAATTTCCTTGTCAGTTTCCCACAGCGCGTCCACGGAGCATGTTCGTGTCTGCTGGACTATCATAAATTCACCGAAGAATGAATAGATTCCCATTTGTAAGTTTCCTCCACTCTTTCTTGGGATAAGCAGCTTAAAGACACTTTTACTCGACAGTATTGGAGCATATTTTGTTTAACATAGCGCGTCGTCAATGATCGTACTGGCCGCCAGTCGGTCTGTATTCTCGAAAGAGAGGAATAAATATTTGTTTTCTCTCTGGCGCTACTCTTGAGTGTGACAGTTAAGATACCGGGAAGAGTTTTATAGTTTTTCCCGGTGATCGTGTCTAACTGTATAGTTATTTCAAATATGTGTGCTGGAAGGAGTTTAACACCTCCATGTCAAAATTTGCCCGTGAACACATGTGAAATTCTTCACCTAAATTATCCTAATTTACTCCTCAAAAGTGATTTGATAGTTCCCACTTATGGTTTCTTGTGTGGCATTATGCGCGGCATTTTGATGATCACGCGTTATTTATAGGAATTTGTTAATTTTATGAATGCCACCCCACATAATTAGGTCCACTTAAACCTGTGAAAATATAATGATCTCCAAAATTTTGTGAAATACAGACTTTGAAAAGTTCTCCTCATTAAACGACAAGTGAGCGCCTGGCTTGCGTCCCCAAAAAATCCATTTGGCATAATTTTGTTATTCGGGGCGGTTGAAGTGGGCATAAATAAAAATTTTAGTGAAGTTGATCAGTTTTCTGATGTCAAGCACCATTAAGCTTGCTTTGGATAGGATAACCCTTGATATCCATAATATAAAAACTATTGGATGATTGGTCATAGAATTTCTTTCTGGAGATGAAAAGGCTGAATTTAAGGCTAATATAATTCAAAATGTTAAAGCGATTAGTCTAATATTTTCAAGTTAAAGTTTGCGTGAGTAGAGAAGTGCACATTAACTTAAATGGAAAGTTTGCAGTTGTCATATGACGTGACAGATATCATGAGTGCGGGTGGGGGAAGAAAGGCACCTTTCTCCAGCCCAATCTCGTGCCTCAGTCTGTACCAGATCTACTTGGGTGTTCGGTTCGGCTTGGGAGCCTGCGACTGTTGATTTATGGATTTATGATCGTTTTGATTTATCGTCATTGTGCACCAGACAAGCCCAAACGACCTACAATAGTAAACCTTCAGAGTTGCTCCTGTTGTGCAAGAAAAGTCATGCGTCATCGTTGCAATTATTTCAGACCAGACCAGATAAGGAGGTGTAAGTGGAAATGGAAGGCTGAACGGAATTCTTTTGTAAGCTTTTGCTCAAACTATCACTCAGCCTGGTGCTGCTAATCCCGTTTGCGCAATATATAGATTATAAAAATCAGGTCCTTCATTAAATCTTACTGGGTTAGTGACGCCATCGACCCACCATGATCCATGTTGTGTTGACACGAGCCATGTAATTTTCTGCTTTTTTTTTGTGCAAAATCAAACAGAATATGAATAACATTGAACATTTTCTGTGCTGTCTAGTTCAGGCCATTCCTATTGGAAGGATTTAAGGTGACGCACAGCGCAGCTCATTGATTGGTCAATTAGTGGACAAATTGTAAAATGTTTAATATACTTGAAAAAAAAGGCAAGTGGGTGGATTTTCTATTTTGTATTCAGCGTCAGTGAGTTTATGGGTGGCCTGACCCATGTAGTGCCACAGGACCACTTTTAATGTTCCTTGTTTCAAACTACCGTATTTGCCGGTGTATTGGTCGACCTTTTTCGATCCAAAATCGACCGAAAAAAATCGACCTCGACTTATACACCGAGTCATAAAATTTAACTTCGTATTCATCGCTTCAAATGTGATGGTAACCAAGGCCGTTTCTCATGCATCTCACTTAGAAAATTTGAACCGGGCGGCGTGCGCGAGTGCGCGGCCCGCTGGAAGTCGAATGAGGCGCCGCCACCACCTCCGCGGTGCTTATAAACAGCCGATCCGCTCGGCGGGGGCTATTTTCGGCCACTTGGCTCGTGCGCACGGCCTCCCGGATGTGCCGGGCGGGTGCGCGAGCTCGCCGGCCGCTGGAAGTCGAATGAGACGCCGCGACCACCTCCGCGGTGCTTATAAACAGCCGATCCGCTCGGCGGGGGCTATTTTCGGCCACTTGGCTCGTGCGCACGGCCTCCCGGATGTGCCGGGCGGGCGCGCGAGCTCGCCGGCCACTGGAAGTCGAATGAGGCGCCGCCACCACCTCCGCGGTGCTTATAAACAGCCGATCCGCTCGGCGGGGGCTATTTTCGGCCACTTGGCTCGTGCGCACGGCCTCCCGGATGTGCCAGGCGGGTGCGCGAGCTCGCCGGCCGCTGGAAGTCGAATGAGGCGCCGCCACCACCTCCGCGGTGCTTATAAACAGCCGATCCGCTCGGCGGGGGCTATTTTCGGCCACTTGGCTCGTGCGCACGGCCTCCCGGATGTGCCGGGCGGGTGCGCGAGCTCGCCGGCCGCTGGAAGTCGAATGAGACGCCGCGACCACCTCCGCGGTGCTTATAAACAGCCGATCCGCTCGGCGGGGGCTATTTTCGGCCACTTGGCTCGTGCGCACGGCCTCCCGGATGTGCCGGGCGGGTGCGCGAGCTCGCCGGCCGCTGGAAGTCGAATGAGGCGCCGCGATCTCCTCCGCGGTGCTTATAAAGTGCCGATCCGCTCGGCTTGGAGCTATTTCCGGCCTCCCGTTGGTGCCGGGTGGCGTGCGCGAGCTCGCCGGCCGCGATCTCCTCCGCGGTGCTTATAAACAGCCGCATGCGCACGGCCTCCCGGAATTTGAACACATTTCGTCAATAAATTTCGCATATTGAATTTTGAAGTTTAATATAATGCAACAATTGAGCTCGACTTATACAAAGGATATATCATAAAATCGTAAATTTCCGTCGAATTTTAGGGGGTCGACTTATACACCGAGTCGACCTGTACACCGGCAAATACGGTATTTCAAAATTTGCAGTGTCAAATGTTCAAAGTTAAAAAGCTAAAGGCATGACTGAAAGGTAGCCTTACCTTAGCCTTCTGTGAACCTTCCCTCTCCCCTCCCACTCCGTCAGTAAAGTACTAACCTCAGCCTTTGCAATTACAAAATCACATATTGTCATACTGCGATGATTTTGTAAATGGATGACAATTTAATGACAGGAGGTAGACTGCCGCGCCAAGTCTAATTTAGCGTGTTTGTGACGCTGCGCTACACCTCAGCGTGTTGTAGCGTACTCTGCTATATGCCCCTTGCGCATCTGGACCCAAAGTAGATTTTAGATGATCTTAAAGTAGTTCTAACTTCTGGCACAGGAGGTGTGACGGGATTTTGGTAGATCTAAATGAGACGCAGGCAGAGATATTCTGAGGTCTGTGGATGTGTGTGGTGCATGTATACTGTAAACGCACATGGTGCTTGCCAAACTCATTCACGGACACCAGCAAGTCAATTTCTGCTTCCACAATGTTAAGGGCTGTGCACACTTTAACTGCCCTAATTTTAATGAGGATCAAAGAAGCCGCTCAGATACGCCGGAAGTCATCTGAAGTCCATCCCACTTTTGCTGCTTCTCTGTTGTGGGAATTGAAGGAAATCAAATGTTTCCAAAACAGACCCTAAATTGCCCCATAAGTGTATTTGTGAGTATGAATCGTTGATTGTCAAGATGTGCCCTGTAAGGTGCTGGCGACTAACTTGCGCCCTGACACCTAAGGTCAGCTGGAATTAGACGCTGGCTCACCCATGAGGATGTAAATATTTTCAGTCATCACTGTTGTTTATTTTACTTAAAATAATCTGATGATTTAGTGGGACATTGAATGAACATTAAGCGATACTGGGAGGCAACCAATCATATCCATTTTACTGGCTGAAGAGGTGTGTCCTCTCTGTTTCTCCACAGGTCATTTCTGTTTTGATTGGTTTGTTTGCATCCACTGCCTCATTTCCTTGGGCTGACCTCGACTTGCACATCAGGACCCAGCGGGAGGTCCGCTGCAGAGATGAGGAGTACCGCAGCGGCAACATCTGCTGCTTAAACTGCCCAGCTGGTAAGGCAAATGCAGGTTTAAGTGTCTTAGCCCATTGACACCATAGACTTGGCTCTCACAAATAAGAAGTTGCAATTGGGGTTGTTGACGCTTTTGTTTATGGGACAAATTTGAGGTTGATGCATCTTTTAAATGTTGACAGCTTTGTGCCTGTTTCAGGTACCCATCTGAAGTCGGCCTGCACTACGCCAGGTGAAAAGGGGCAGTGCGAGGAATGTGAAGATGGAACACACACTCAGCATGCCAATCACCTCGCACAATGTATCCAATGCACCCAGTGTCATTCAGGTATATCTGCTTGGTGAACTGACAGAGAAGAATGATGAGGATAAATTCCACAACATGAGGTCTTATTTTTATTATTTTTTTGTGGTTTCAGATCAGGTGATTTTCCGGCCTTGCAGTCACACCCAAAACGCTGAATGTCACTGCAAAGCAGGAGGATTCTGTGACCCTGAAGAAGCATGTGAGATGTGCAGAAAGTGTTCAAGGTGAAGATGTACACTTTCCTCATTCATGACAGATAAAATTTGTTTCTTTCTTTGCTTCAAATGTTGTTTGCCTGCCTCTCTCTGAATTAGGTGTGCGAAGGATGAAGAGGTTGTTCGTAACTGCACCGCTACCTCCAACACGGAGTGCAAGAAAATACCAACGCAGTCAAACTCTTCCTCAGGTATCGTGGAAGGTAAAAGTTTGATTGCCTTTCTGAAAGCAACAAACTTGCCGTACGTATTAGGTCTAAAATGTACAGAAGCGGATTAGAGCCCATGAAGGAAGAAAGAGGTTGCTAGGATTCGCACCTTTAATTTTAGAATTCTGACTTTTAAAGTGAAGGTTCTGAGATTAAATTTACTCATTTCATTCTAAGATCAAGTAAAAAAAACTCACTTTAAAGCCTGAATGTAGTTGAATCCTCACTTTTTAAAATGAGAGTCCTGCCAACCTTTTTTTCTTTTCACTGGCATTAATCCTCCTGCTTGAAAATGTCAGCTGTTGCATGTTTGAAATAGTTTTAATATACATAATGACTGATTTGAACATATATATAGAACCTTGTATCAGTATTCATTTACCATGGTGCTAATGTTGTCCTCTTTTTCCCTCCCACACCCACGCAGCCATTGCCATAATTGTAAGTGCGTTGGTCGTGTTAGGAATTGTCGGTGCACTCATTTTCTGCTGTATGAAGAAACGAGCAAGAGGTAGATGCAACACAAAAGAAGTTTCTTAAACAAATGGGTGCTCTACTTATCTTGGGTTCCAAATTTGGTTTTGATTTTGATTAATCTTGCGTCTTCTCTTTAGGTTCTGTTGGAAATGAGTCGAAAGCAGAGGTAAGTTCCATGTCAGCATTCAGTAAGAGTAAGAAGGAATGCTTGAAAATACATTTCCACAAGGATATGAAGCATGTGTGTTGAAATGTGTTCTTAAACTACAGCTGCACGTGCAGGAGGGGAGAAATGAACAAACCCAAAGGGGATGCTCTGGTCTCATCTTTGCTCAGTCACTGGTGAGAGTTCAAAGCGCATCCGCTACGGTGGATGAGTGTCAAGCGCTGTGTGAAAGCTGCAACAGCTCTGCCAGCAGCTCCCAACAAAATCTAACCAGCCTGCCCCCTGCCCTTGCCACCCTTGCCGCCCTTGCCCAACGAGCCCGTCAGCCCGATTTGAGGGTGAGAGCAGACCTGCTTCGTTTAAACTTCTTGCCATTTCTCTCTGCCTCTCACCTCTTCATGCCTTCTTGTTCTTCCACCTTTTTCACAGGCCTCTGCAAAAATCTACGTTTTTATTTTAATGTTGGGTTTTCAGAGGTTAAAAAGGTAACATTTTTTTTCCAGTTCAGAGAGAATGAGATTGAAATACTGTCGTGTGAAACTTTCCATCACATCCATTTTATGTAGCACTTATTGTTGTTAGGGTCGTATTGTAGAGTGTGAATAGAATGGAATGTCTTTAATGACATTGTACAACAGGTAAGTTGGGATTGTTGATGAGTTGCTTTCCATCTAGGTTGTAGTTCCAGTCGTGGCAGCAACAGGCAGGTAGACTGACGTTGTGTATGGAATTGCACAAGGTATTATGCATATTAAGCGTTTTAGCATATTGAATATTGTATTGCACACATTATCATGTCATATCGGACTGCATATATAACATTCAAGGAGTGCATATGTAATAAGCGGCAAATTGGGGGTACAAGGTTTAGTAAATTGCAGAATGTATGGTAACAGAAGTGCGTTGGCAGTTTTTACTTTCGGTTTATTTGATTTATTTATTTTTTTGCTGTTGTTCAGAGAATTTATGGAATCTGACTTTGATGAGAACCTAAACCTTTGGTTTGCACTTAGTAATGACAAAAAAAAAGTTAGAGAGTCGAGATTATTCACACACTCGCAACGTATTTAGTTCACAGGGAATTGGGTCTCTTTTAGCTGGACATGATGTGGCAAGGGTCGAAAACATTGCATTGCAGCATTTCTATTATTTATACTGTTTTGCAATTTAAGCATACTGCGAACAAAATGTGGTTAATTAGAATGGTACAAAAGATAATTTCCTCAAAATATTCCGTTATGACCGCAGAAGTGTACATATACTGGTAATTAAAAAAAAAAGGTTTTTAATCTAATGTCACAATAGATTATTTTGACACAATTATTTTTGACACATTCTTTTAAATGTACCATCAAATATAATCATTCATTCCCTCCAACAAATTGTGTGTTTTTTGTGTGTGTGTGTGAGATCTGCCAGAGGATCGTTGTGACGTCAAAGTGCTTACAATTTGGCATTGTCTAAGTCGTGTGCTTTATTTGGCACAAATTGTTGAACTCGTTCAAGAAACTAAATTGAAGAGTGGAGTATTTAATATAACAATTTGATGTGTCTCGCTGATTATTCTAAATTATTTCAGGTGGTTTTGACTGAATTGCTTGACAGAAAAAGTCAGGGGCATTGGCTGTTCAAGCTAAATTGGTTTCAAGCTTTGGTGGGTGACCAACCTCCATTTTGCAATTTTTAAAATCTTAATAGCTGTAACGGGTTTTGCACATTTGTCTGTAATGGCAATGGCCTGAGTTGTTAGTGCTGCTGAAAAACTGATGAGTCACCGGCAGCTGCCAAATAACAGGAAAAGGGCGTGTTAATCACAACATTGCTTGTGTTACTTGACAGCAAACATTTTTTAACCTGCTTTCATCTTTTATGGCTGTGATGTAATAATATACTGTAAATGATTTATTGATGAATTGATTGCCTTGTGTCGTTGTTTAGGAGCATGAGCCTTTTCCCGAACTGATTCCCGTAAATGGTAAGTCTTTGCAATTAATTTGTGTTATTCAATTACTGTTGTGACTTAGTGCCAGGAAAGCTGTTGTTCAACTTGATTAGTCTTACCCAGAAGAAACTCTCATTGTGCCGACAAGCTGGCCAATGATCTTTATCAGGTATCTGACTAAGTTCAGCAGAATCTTTTTTTTTTTTTCTTTTTTCAAGAGCAACACAAAATTAAACATGTAGTAACAAATGTGCAACATAATATACCCCATGAATATCATAAAACAACTTATTTAATTGTATCCTTTGGCTCAATAAGAAAGTACATTATCAAAATATAAACATATACCGTAATTCCTCGACTATAAGCTGTACCTGAGTAAAAGCGACACCAGCTAAAATTAGGTGGGAATCCTGTTTTGTTCATATATAAGCTGTACTCGACCATAAGCCGCAGGTGTTTTAAATGAAATGTCCTCATTTCCATTACCTGTATTACCAAGACAAATCCTCTTACAATATCATAAAAATAATGAAAAATCCTTGCAAAAACGTAGTTTATGAGTGTAGTTAAGGTATGTATTACTTTCATGATCATTTTCTTTCATAAAACGCTCAAAATTTGAGAAAACAGTCTTTAATTCAGATCTGCCAAACCAGTAGCGGGTGATCTAATGTATTGTCTTGCATTCT
The DNA here is from genome assembly GCF_059516105.1 of Syngnathus floridae. NCBI lineage: Eukaryota > Metazoa > Chordata > Actinopteri > Syngnathiformes > Syngnathidae > Syngnathus > Syngnathus floridae. The sequence continues at coordinate 14,839,114 of NC_142417.1, read as the reverse complement.
CTAAAATAGACAGTTAATTTGGATATTATGAAGGTAATCTGTTTATGATGTGACAAAAAGCTTTGGACTGTTTTGTTTGCAGGTGTCGACTCTCTCAGGAAGTGTTTTGAGTATTTTGAGGAAGTGGATATCGACTACTACAATAGGTTCTTCCGTCAACTTGACCTGCACAGCAATGTGATCAGAAGCAAAGATCAACTTCCTTACGAAGACAGGATTCATGAGTTACTGAACGTTTGGATTGAGAAGGAGGGCAAAGACGCAAGTTTAAATGACCTGCTCAAAGCATTGCTCAAGTTTGATCAAAGACGAACAGCTGAGACAATCAAGGAAAAAGCCCTGGAAAATGGTCATTATGTTTTAGCAAGCAAGGCATTTTAACTTGTTTGAAGTTACTCCGCATCCTTCTGATTGTATTATTAGATGTGGTGTACAGTTTTGTGCACTTGACTGCATTAGAACAGAAGTTGTATGTCTTTGAAGACATGCACAGGTACAGTACTGATTGGCGCTGCAGAGCTTTTCTGCTGGTTTGATCACACTGAGCAACAGAACAAATATGCTTGGAGTAGGGTGAATGCATTTCAGCTGCAACTTGTATCAAATGTCTGTTGAAAGTTTTTCAATGAACTATCACAAGTATTTTGTTCATTTTGTATCATGACTGTGACATTGACTGGTCTTTTAGAGCCAGTCAAATGAACACGGTCACTGGATTAAGTTGCAAGAGGGAATTATTTTTTTAATTTTCTTTCTTGTGAGTTTTCTGGGTGAGTTGCAAGAGGGAATTATTTTTTAAATTTCTTTTCTTGTGAGTTTTATGGGAAGTAGACAAAGTTTTACAATGGCTTTTGTCTCATAAAACCTTGGCTTCAATTACCGCTAGTGATGGACAACGGTGAAATTACATGTATGCATTATGGCTGTTTGGTTTCAGCAAAATGTGTCCGTTACTCCAGTCACCTGAAACACACCTGATTCATCAGCAAGTTTTGCGAATGCCGGTTAATGAATCTGGTGATTTGTATCGGTGTGTTGTAGTCTTGAGGACCCAACTTCAAAATTCCACAAGCAAACAATGTGGCTTGCTTTTTGGTCAGTTTTTTGACTTTGAATATGAAATGTTTCCTATTTTGACTTGTTCTATGAGTTTAGAGTACATATTCATACTCAACGGATGAAGGAGGGAAGTTTCTCAATGGGCACTGTGAAGACTTTTGTGAAGCTGCTTCATGTAGCTTTGTTGAAGGTGTGTTAATGACTAACCCTTTCCTACAATTGTTAAATGTTTTTAAGGGCTTTCAGTGTCAAAATAAAATGTTAAGTTATATCATGCTGCTATGTATGTTAAACGTACAATAAATCTCGGTTAGTCATACTCGCTTCGAGTAACCGACGCCGCCGATGATGATGATCTCTAGAGTTTGACGAAATTGCACATTTAAAGTTATTCTATTTATGCAAAGTCCAGACTCAGTGTTAGCTTCATTTTAAAATATTGTTTGAAGCTTTTGAAATAGTTCTCCATTATTGGATTGTAATTGTTTCATATTTATAACTCTCTTGATTTATTTTCAAGAGCTGTTGTTGAAATGGGGCGATGTGTTTGGCTCAATAAAGATGTTTATAAAATTGTACAATACTGATTTTTTTTTTTTTTTTTTTAGTGCTCGGAAATTACCACAAAAAAAATGTAACTTGCTTTCTGAATATGACTAATTGTGTCAATAGTCTCATGGATATTTGATCTTTGGCTTTAGGTACTGTTTTGTTTTGTTTTCTGATCATACCGATAATTATTAACTAAGGTGTGCCTTAAAAATGAATCTTTAACCAAGTGACTCAACCGGAGTTGGGCATATTGTTATTCTCCCTGTGCAGCACTCCCTTGCCAGGGCTCATGCTTAGTGGTTAAACAGGTCTTTTGGTATTTCCCTTGATGTAAGCATTGGTTCATGGGCATGTATAACGATGGCTAACTGATTGACTATATCTCGAGTACGCAAATGTTTTGTTTTTCAAGCATTTACCTGAAATACATTAATTTTCTTTTGACAATAAAATATGTGCCAATTACACAGATTCTCCTATTTCTCAACTTTATTGACTTTTTTTTTTTATATGAATATCCCTCTTTAACAGACATAAGATTCAATGTAAAATCCATCAGTTTTTGTCAATTGGGAATTGCCCAATGAATACGTTAATCTGCGTCCAATGCGGCCTTCTGCTTTACCAAGTTTATGGAACATAACAAATTTGACTTTTTTTAATCTCTTCTTGCAGCTGTTGTTTAATTGCATAGCCTCTTGGGTTGAATTAATTGGCACCCAGGATTAGAAACTGCTGTACTATATATTGTGATGAAAGCTGTCAATGTGAATCTAAAAGAGATTCCTAGTTTTTTTTCTTAGAATCTGAAGTTACTTCTCACTTGCTCATCTTCCACATGAAAATATTGGAATTTGACTTAACAGACTAAAGTTTATAGTTCAAAATTTAGAGTAGATCGCCAACTGTACTGTTGTGCATTAATGCAAAATGTATGGCTAGTACTGTGGCTGGTGTATTTTTCTTCGTCCGATGTAAAATTAATTATTTAGAGTAGTTTACCGTAATTGCCGGACTATAAGCCGCGACTTTTTTCCAAAATTTTGGACCCTGCGGCTTATAGTCAGGTGCGGCTTATATAAGATTTTTTTTCGTGATTTTTGTGATGACTTGATCACTTTTACTCTTAACACTATTATATACAGTAAAAGCTACAAAACAAACTGACAAATAACTCGTTTTCAAATCAGACGAGTAAAAACTGGTCAAATATTTCTAAAAAAAGCTATTATTAAAAGTGAAGACAATTTGCAATTCTAGTAATGACACACGAATTTGATGCACAATTTGTCTTCGCGGGCCACATAGAATGATGTGGTGGGCCGTATCTGGCCCCCGGGCCTTGAGTTTGACACCTGTGCTCTAAACCCTTTCTCTTACTCTGCCATATCACTCAGAGATTACACAAAGCAGTGGCGCTGTTTGGACAATCTGCATTGTAATTGTACTAAGTTCATCTTGTTTTTCCTTTTTTTAATCACTTCACTGGTTTCTTTTAAATCAAACAAGTTGTTTGATAATAACTTGTTTGATATAAAAGAAACCAGAGAAGTAATCTGCATTGTATTAAAACCCAATCAATCAGCATTTAAATTCAATTCCTCTGACATTTTGCTCACCAAAAACAGGTTGTAATGAATGTGAACTTTTAATGCATTTTATTCAGAAGGTTACTTTGAACCTTAAACGGCGGCGCGGCGTACTTATGGATTTTTACAGCCTCCGGCCTCCAGGAGGCGCTCTAGCAAGAAGCAAGAACGAGACAGGCGAAGAAGAGATAATGCGCCGAAGAAGACGCGTTAGTTTTTGTTTACATTTCGCGCATCACGCGATCAAGACGGACATTACTGAAAGGAAGCCTTTATACACAAACCGTCATCATGGGGGACAAAATAAATGCATATGATGCAGCTTTTAAGCCAAAGGCAGTCGATGTTGATGACATTATCTTGTGTCTACTCTGGAGCGTACTTATGGATATTTACGGCCTCCGCTCTCCAGGGGGCGCTCTAGCAGGAAGCAAGAGTGAGACAGACGAAGAAGAGATAATGCGCCGAAGAAGACGCGATCGTCTCGCGCATCACGCACACACCCACGTTAACACAAAGACAGGAAGCTTTTATACATAAACCGTCATTATGGGGGATAAAATAAATGAATATGATGCCGCTTTTAAGCTATACGTGTCGCTCGCTAGTTTAATATAATGTAGCACTACGTGCATGAATAAGATTAGCATGAACAGAACCTCTTCACACTCGAAGAAATGCATAAAACCGACGACGAAAGAGACTGAGAAAGTGTGAGGCGAAGGATATCTAACGCCATTCCAATCGGACACTAAGGAGGAAGACTTGGTTTCAGTGCACAGGAGGAAGATGAAGACGGCTCTTTTTGTACTTTTACTGGTATGTTTTTTTTAACCAGCCCTGTTCGTGCTGTGCTACCGTGTTGCTGCTGTGTAACCGCCGCCATTACCGCCGCGTCTCAGTGACTTTGCTGTGTTAATTCCGTGTTGTTGTGGTATTACTGCCGCGTCGCAGGCAGTGTTTGGAAAGAAATGTTAAGGTATGTTATTAAAGCTTTAAAAAAAACTTTCTGTGTCCAGTCTTTCTTTGCTAATAACTCGCGTGCACACTTCCGCGTTGCTGCGGTACTACTGCTGCGTCACAGGCAATGTTTAGAAAGACATGTTCAAGTATGTTATTAAAACGTTAAAAAGGCTTTCTATGTACTGTCTTTCTTTGTAAAAAACTCGTGTGCAAGTGCGGCTTATAGTCCGGTGCGGCTTATGTAAGAAAAAAAATGAAATATCCCTGAATTTTAGCTAGTGCGCCTTATAATCCGGTGCGGCTTATAGTCCGGCAATTACGGTAATTAAATTCACCCTTCAATATATCATCAAGAAAGTTGTTGCTCCAATTTGACTACTTGATACAGCTTCTAATAACCCATATTGGCCAATAGCCAAATAAACAGCAAGTACAGTATCTTCTCATAAAACAGAATTGAAGATTTGTGTAAATTAGGATACCCAATCTTTCTCTGCATTACAAAACACCAAAAGTTGTGCACCAATTATGTTTATTCAAGTCCCTGAAAAAGAAACCTGACCTTGTGCAATTTAATTTACTGCGCTAAATGTTTACAAATTAGGTCCTGTCACACAATCTGACAAATCAATTGACTCATCACTTCAATAACAAAAGGATCGCATCACGAACACACGCAACCACAAATGGACCAACCTCCAGCTATGGCGTCACAATTTCTGGATGAGCCGGTTTTAGAGTTACATGATAAGGTTGAAAAAATTTAATATGCCTTTCTTCCTTGTACGGCACAACAAAGAGTCAGAACTACACAAACTTCTGGCTGTGGACAAACACGTGTCCTAAAGTCAAACACATTTTATTTTGTTGACACAGTGGTTCCCATTGACATTTTGTAGCAGTACCACCATGGATGGTATAATGCAGTGAGGTTTTGTGATCTGGAAGTGTGACCCAGGGCATGTTCTAGTTGAGGTACCAGACAAAGCACAGTTTCGAGTTGACTGTCATTGTTGAGTTGAGCTGCAGGCCGCATCCCTCTGGCTGAGCTGCCTCAGGTTAGGGTGTGTCTTCCTGCCTGGAGGCAGCTGATTAAGTGCACCAGGTGGATATGTTGGAAAAATGTTGGGGGGAGGGAGGGAGAGAGAGGGAGAGAGGAGGAGAGGGGGAGGGGGAGAGAGGGGGAGGGGGGAGAGAGGGGGAGGGAAGGGGAGGGGGGGAGGGGGAGAGAGAGAGGGAGGGGGAGGGGGGAGAGAGCGGGAGGGAGGGAGGGGGAGGGGGGAGAGAGAGAGGGAGAGAGAGAGAGGGAGAGAGAGGGAGACGGTGCGTGGGTGTGAAAGAACTTTTGTTTGAGTTTATCTTATCTGTGAAAAGAACCTTGCAGGTGTTTTCCACCCAGAAGCCAATTTCATACTCTCCCAATTCCTTATGAGATTGTGCCAAAACGTCTTTTATGCTCAAGTGGCTTTCGTCATTTCAACCTGGACCAGCCATAAATTCAGACAATGGGAACATTTACAATAAAATTAATATGTTCCCTGATTATTCCCTGAACATTTATTTTGTTACAAAGGAATGTTTGAATGTAGTATGTATGTGCGTCACAGGAAATGCTTCTATGTTCGAGCTGGGGTCTTGTACTAAACCGCAGAGGGGTGGGCCTTATGTCAAAGGAGAATTCCTTGAAACATATCTGGACTTGTTAAAACACAGAGCGGATGGGCCTTATCTCAAAGGAGAAATCATTGGACTTGGACAATACTCCTGAGGGCATCAGGGAAATTCACCTGTCGGAACCGGAAGTGCTGTGCTGCATTTTGCCTCGATGTCGGGGGACGGGGACGGATCTGTGACATTAGCAAGGTTGGTGTTTTAGTATGTAAATGAGAAGGATTTAAGACTTTCAGTAGGTCATTTTCAGTTTTAACTTCATATTTCTGAATTGGGTATATGGAAGATACAAAAAAGAAAACAAGAAATCTACTAAAATGAGATTTACTAAAACGTAATTTTGAGATGATTGGTTGTGCAGACCTGGTTAACGCGTCCGCCTCACAGTTCAGAGTGTGTGGATTCGATTCCACCTCCGGCCCTCCCTGTGTGTGTGGAGTTTGCATGTTCTCCCCGTGCCTGCGTAGGTTTTCTCTGGGTCCTCTAGTTTCCTCCCACATCCCCAAAACATGCTTAGTAGGCCGATTGAACACCTCAAATTGCCCATAAGTGTGAGTGTGGATAGTTGTTCATCTCTCTGTGTGCCCTGGTATTTGCTGGCAACCAGTTCAGGGAGTCCCCCACCCACTGCCCGATGACAGCTGGGATAGCCTCCAGCAAGCCCGTGACACCCGTGGGGACAAGCGATACAGATAAAGGATGGATGGCTGTACAGATGTCAAACTCAAAACTCAAGACGGTGTCGTGAAATGTAATATTTATATTTACATGTCGAAGCGTATAGGACACTACTGGGATGACATCCACCATAGCAAAATTTCTGTTTATGGTTTCCGGTTCTGTTTAGCGAGTATTTTTCTCACTCCAAAGTCCACATTTATTAATTTGCGCTGTTAATTTGCTGGGCACAGTTGGATATACATCATCATTAATTATGACATTTTACCACACGCTCGTTAGGACAAATGAATGTGACCCCTTCCGGACATTATTTACTTCATTTTAATCCTCCCAATATATTGTATACAATATACATCATCAATCAGTATTGGGGATTAAATGTGACATTTTAGGTATAAATTATGACCTCTAGTGGAAGATTGTGACAAGTGCATGCGACATTGTGACCACCCATGCCAACTGTCCCTGTCAACCAAAAAACACCTGTCTGCCATCAATTACATTTTAATAACAATAAAGAGTAAATTGTTTTGGTGGGAAATATGAAATATATTTACATGTGTTTTAAAGTATTGTTTAACATGAATGAATCCTATTGGATTTCATTACATAATATATACTTTCTACCCACGTTATATATTTGTTCCCCTATGAATTGCTGGATTGAAGACTGTACATGTGTGAAGTCACAGAACACTGTAATGCAAGGTAAACGGCATAAATACATCATAAATAGTCTCCATGGCGCCTCTAATGGCTAGAGAGTGCAATTTTCAAGTGTTACATATGTAAAAATTCAATTACAGCACAATGCAACCTAGTGGGTATTTGTACGTTTGCCACCTGATTTATAGCATAAATGGGAGCTTAAGATCAGGGGATGCTTTGAGAATAATTGTCCATTTGTTTTGTATATGTGAAGCCCTTTGAGACTGCTTGTGATTTAGGACTATATAAATAAACTTGACTTGACTTGACATAACCATTTTCGTATCTTTTAAACAAAAGGCAGGCAGGCGGACAGGCGGGCAGGCAGGCGCACAGGGGGGCGGGCAGGGCGGGCAGGGCGGGCAGGGCGGGCAGGCAGGCAGGCAGAGCTCTCGGATGAGGTGTCACAGACTGATAGCAAGTCACTCCCAAGATTCTTTGCGCGACCAATGAGGAACTTGTTGCTAGTTGGTAAACAGTCTAAATTTCGAGTTTGCAGTTTGTCTTTCAGAGATTATCTCCAGTACGCATATATATATATACTATTTGGATATTAGTGTGCAGTCGTTCGTGTGCGAGCAATACGTAAGTAAAATGACTTCGAAAAAAGTTCGTTAAGTGTTACTTGTTTTCACATTACACTGTTCAAAGAGAAACCATGCATAGTCTGCGATATTGACGAAAGTAAATCGCTTTGTCAAACTCGTTTGCATGTACCATTCCCCACCCCCTTTTTTGTTTTATGATTTAGGCCGCATAGATGCATCAGGTTGGCGTTTCTACCGCAGACTCTTCACGAACCTCTGATTACTTCCCTCTTCGCCACTTCAACACGGCCCAGCGTGAAACTGAAACTACTATATACAGAAAAAGCCAAGTGAGAGCAAACTGTAGCACGTGGGTGATCAATCATTAACCAGCGATCATGAGTGCAGGAAATGATTTATTTCAGTTGTGCACTGTAGTAGGTTCGATCACTGTTTCAAAGCAGCTCCTTACAAGGTAAGTCTTGTGAATAAACGTCCATCAAATAGCAACTGTGGATCTTTTAGATAAAAAAATAAAACGTAAAGGTAGTGCTAATTGATTTGGCTATATGTTTATTATTATTGTTATTATTATGATTACATTCACATTTGACGAGATTGCGCAAAGTGTGGCGAAATTTTCACAATTCTATTTTTGTTGTCTCTCAGTGTTCAAGTGTCTCCAGGATGATGACCAATACCTGCTTCTACATATGGTACTTTCTGAGCTTGGGCTTGGGCCTGGCCTGCGTGGTGTGCGTGTGTTTGTGGAACAGCCAGTGGCGTGGTGGTTTCGCCTGGGACGGCTCTTCCCGTCAGTTCAACTGGCACCCGGTGCTGATGGTAACGGGCATGCTGGTGCTGTACGGCAATGGTGAATATGATTTTATTCTTCCCAACTGAGGGCATGCAATGTTTCATTTTTATTTCTTGACTCTCATCCTTAATCAGACAGACTATACAGTGATCCCTCGCTACTTGGCATTTCGTTTATCGCGGCTTCACTACATCGTGGATTTTTTTTCCAAATTAAAAAAAAACATTTAAAAGTCAAAATGAAACTTCTAAATTGAGGAAGCATGTGTCTAACCATTAGAACAATGTAGTATTGCTCCAAATGTTCGTTTAAATTATTTTAGAAGTCCGTTTTCGCGTGTTAGCACGATCGTGAATTAGCATCCTTCCCCTAACTCATTAGCCTGCCCAGTACTTCTTGTTGGTGACCGTACTTCGCGGATTTCACTTATCGCAGGTAGTTTTTGGAACCAATTATCCACGATAAATGAGTTATTACTGTATATACATAATAGTCAAGACACATTTCTTTAAGTATCAGTATCAGTTATTTATTCACGCATCTCTGACGCACTACATGTCCAGTGAGTATGCAAGAACGAGGATGTTTTCAGCTGCCAGGACTTATACACAGATCTTGGCAACAAGGAGCCGTGTGTTTATCAGGCTGCAACATGAGGTGATGACTGTAGATGGCTGCCACAACTGATAACTCTATGCGAAGGAGATATGTTGCGCTGTGTGAGGCAGAGTGGTCACAGCAGATACTGACTAGTTTTCTGACAGTCTCGTACGTCTCTGGTTGTAAACAATATCTGAGGAAAATAGGCCGTTTGAGTACATATTGCAAGAAAATGAGACCGCAAAACATAGTTGTGTGATTATATTTTGTCTGGATGAATGGATTGGACCGGCGGGCTGATGGAATTGGGTAGGATAGATGGATGAATATCATGACAGGAATTCTTCGGGGAACAACCGCACGATTGGCTTACCATCCCTTAGGTTAGAATTGCTCATACTCTCAATATTCAAACAAAACCATTGCAGTGCCCTGAATATAGTATTCTTTTTATGTTTTTCTTTTTTTGGTGAAATGATCACCAGATAACCTTGGGGATAGAAAACAGATATAAAGTCAGACACAAACTGTAGCATTACTGTGAAAAAAGAAAAACTGCTTATCTGATGCTACATTCTGGTTTGTATTATTCAGAGTTCAAAAATCTCCCTTAGGTTATTTATTTTATTTCTGCATTATGTCTCCGATATTGGAAATCTGGTGATTGATTTTAGAGGGAAAAAAATATTGACTCCAATTGGGTTACCATCCACAGCCCGGGGCGGACCACCTTTTCTGAGAACAAGCCTCGTTCAATCATATTGCCATCATGTGCTATTGAAGCTGCGGTTGCACTGAGCCCTGACAGGCAATGGACATTGAAGGTGACTTCTATAATAGAACCTAAAATGCTCTTCCCTGCAGGAGCTGTGTTGTACCGTGTCCCCCTGAATTGGGGAGCGAATAAACTTCCTCGGAAGCTGCTGCATGCCGTACTGATGCTCATCGCGGTGATACTTTCAGTTATTGGACTTTGTGCTGTTTTTGGCAATCACAATGCCTCAAACATCCCCAATTTATACTCCCTGCACAGCTGGATTGGAATCACCACTACAGCTCTCTTTGCCACACAGGTACAACTCCATGTACCGTATTTTTCACACCACAAGGTTAAAAGGCGCAGACTCAATTGCATGAGCTTTTTGGTTCTTAATCCACACCTAGGGTGCACCACATTATAGGACGCATGCATGACTTACCGTAAACAAACCCCCCCCAAAAAACGGGCGAAAGACAGTTAGATCGGTTGTATTTTATTCTAGTATTTATCCGCGTACTTTACTGTACTCAACATTCTAGTTAAACTACTGTAATCAACATTCTAGCTAAACGATATTCATCGCAAATCCATCAAAGTCCTCATCTTCTTTATCCAGTTTTGCGCAAGGTTGCCATTAAACGTGACAAGTACCCTCTTGTCACTGTCTTGTTGTTGTCACGTTGCTCTTCGGCAATTATCCCGTCTTTCCAGAAAGCTTGAATTGTGCCTCGTAAGCATGTCTCTTTGTCGATGCCATTTTAGAGGGTCCTCATGCTGTTCGTTTTGCACGAACCGATAGTATTTATTTATCAATGGCGGTGGAGGTACATACTCTGTGTGTTACGTACAGTCCTCTGATCGTTTTACATATTTTACGTACAACCTAATGTCCTCTGATCGCTTCATCGGGTCTACATATTACGTCCTTGCCGCCACACAACATTTACAGATTTTGGAAGTCGGTCCACACAAAAGTTGCACCTTATTAAAAGGCGCACCTTCAGTTTTTGAGAAAATGAAAGGCTTTTAAGTGCGCCTTATGGTGGGAAACTTACTGTACACAAACATGGCACGTACACTGTTACCTGAATGTGTTGAATGTATTCTTTATTGTCACCCTCTTAAAATAGTGGCCAGAGTCAAAATATATAATCCCCCCCCCCCCATTAAACAGCTCGCTAAGGTGTGGGCCACCTCTGCTAAAGCCGCATTATTACCCCTTAATTGAGTTGAAATGAATTAACAACTTTATGCCGAAAAAAGTACAAAAATGTTGACTGGATTTGTGTGCGTTTCATGGGACAATGACAATAATGTTCTTTTCACAACATTTTTTATTTTTTTATCTCTTTGTCAATCCAGTGGGCTGCAGGGATGGCTGTCTTCCTCTTTCCGTGGTGCCCTGGTTCATTGCGTAAACTGCTGAAACCCCAGCATGTCTGGATGGGAGGGGGTCTCATGACTCTTTGCATTGCAGCCTGTATCTCGGGCATTAACGAAAAACTCTTCTTTGTACTGTAAGTACTTTCCTCCACACTTTGTTGCCCGAATGGTTTGATGGTTATCATGATTATCATATCCAAACCCTTTAATAGGAAAGGAAATACCAATGGGTCTCAGCCGTATTCTCAACTTCCCACCGAGGCCTTGTTAGGAAATTCATTAGGAGTCTTGATCGTAGCTTTTGGCTTAGTTGTCCTCAAGATTTTGTCCACTCATGAGTGGCAGTGGCCAGAAAGCCAGCCTGCAGATCTGACCTACACGGTGAGTCCGACATCACAACTGTTCAAAAATGTGTATGATTTAATATCAGTGGCAACATATTCATCATCATTTCTCCACAGCCATTGCTCGATGAAGAAAATACGTAATGGAAATTGCAGTCAAAGCCAAATTGGAGAAATCAATGGAGCCAAAGAAGACATTTTAAATTAAAAGTTCTGTCTTGGGTGTTTAAATAAGCAACACGTTTATTTTTTTATGTTCCCAGAAATATTTGTGTTTAAATAATAGTGTTTGTAAATCACTTATGACATTATCCCCATTGTGGGATTAATAAAGGTTTATTCTTATTCTTAGTGCCTTCATTTCTTCACGGTCGGTAACAGTGATGCTCATTATCTCTAATCGTTTATTTATTTATTTATTTATCTATCATGACACATTTTTTCCCCCGAAGAACTAAACAACACATCCAAAGATTAATGGCATTTGTGTTAGAGGATTTTGGGATGAATTACCCTAATTTTACACAAGGTGGCAGCAAATTAGAGTTTGGTTCAAGCACGCGCACGGAGGTGTTTTGAGTAGTTCCCTTCGTCGTACCCTCTCCAACTTACTCAATTATTAGTGTTATTAATTTGCAAATAAATAAATAAATTAATCTATTAACTGCCTACTAAGTCAATAAGTCATTAAACTTAATGTTTCGCCGTGGCGTCTCTCTCTCTCTGTCTCTGTCTCTGTCTCTGTCTCTGTCTCTGTCTCTGTCTCTCTCTCTCTCTCTCTCTCTCTCTCTCTCTCTCTCTCTTTCTCTCTCTCCACCTGGAGCGGTGGTAATTGCATGTACAATATTGTAATTAAAGTTTTGTTTTCTTTCACCATACTCATCAAACCAGAACACAACCAACTCAACTAGTGTAGACACGCACTTTTCTGTTTTTTACAATCGCATCATATGTACTGTCTTCTTTTTTCCCCCGTCAATTAACGTCATCTTACAGAACTTTAATGTATCTGTGGCGTCATGATTACATTTAACGTATCTTTAGGCAGCCAATTCAGGCTCAGCTGTTGAAATCAATTTCAGTCCCATTTGCTGCGATAGCGCGTTCGTAGTTTCCGACAGTCTACGAAAGCAGCATTTCTGCTTTCACAGCCGAGGATCATCTGTCTCCGTGCGCGTTTTCACGTCTTGGGCCATCTCCAGTGATGTCATTGTAAAAGTGGGTGTCAGCGGGTGCGAGGATCCTGTCCAAAGCCAGCAGTTCACATCTGGGAGGTGAAGTCCTCTCGAACAAGAGGCTTCTGACTGATTTGTTCACTCAGGGCTTCCCTCTTACCTCTTACTTGGACTGGTCGCAGACAAGAAAGTAAGTTTACCTGAGTCTTCGAGTAGACGTCTCTCTAATGCTGCATTCAAAGGAGACTGTATCCGAAAGTGTCTTTAATTTACAGCATCTTAACATCTCTTGAGTTGTTATGGCTCGGGAAAAAAAAGTCAAATGTTGAATAACTGTTTCGAGATGTAACGATTGTCCAGATTACACGTTGAATCAATTACGATCTGATGACATTGTCAGCCAAGACTGAAATTAGGACGAATTTACGAATTACGTCTCTGATTATTTTTTTATGTCCACGAATAGTTAAATTCTCACATTGTTTTGATTACTTGTGAAAAGTCGTGTTTTAAGGGTTTTCACTTGATATTCATTTGCGAAGACAATATCTATTATACGAATAATTTTTGCTCTTTTAAAGTCAGGTTTAAGTAAAGTTGCGTATTATGGCATTAACAATCACAGTACTAATGCAAAAGATCAACTAACATGATTAAGAAAGCTAACTTTTTACTCTTCTTACGTAAATATCCTTCTAGAACCCGGTGGGATATACTGCCACATGCATGCATACAGGTGAAAAGCAATGTTTTTATTTAGGGTGCAAAGGATTTCTTAACCATACAAGAGGGTTTCATGTTAATGGAAAAAAGTTGGTTTCATGCAAATGCTGCAGTGTGTTCTTCTGATGTTCTTGTTGGTGTCATTTTAGCATTTGAGTTTCAATAATTTGTTGTAACGTGTTTTGTTCTAAAGAGTATTTTTATATACATTGGGAGTTACATGCTTTTTCCCTTAATGTTTCCAACTCATTGGCAGTAGAGTCCATCTGTTCATTTTGTAATGTTTCCCACTTGTGCAACCACTGCCACGTTACAATGAGCTAAGGAAAAGCCCCTGCTGGAAGATTTATGTACACATTCTCCTTTAGCAATGCAGCTGGTGAGTTTTAGTCATCTGATTGGTATGCGAAATATGAAGCACTGACGTATTGGTTGTTGTTCTTTAATAATAATTCTATTGCGTTTTTTTTTTTTTTTTGTTGCAACTGTTAACTTTTGGTTATGTAAGCATGTGACTTGGAGCGATGTATTATCCTCTTTGGGGTAAACGTTTTTGTTGGGGTGTGCATGTCTGTTGTTTTGCAGCCTCTCATAAAGATAATTCTCTCCTGTATATACAAAAACTATAATTCTAGAGTCCAGTTACTTTCGTACCTTGGCGTTAGACAAAACCCGCAGACCAGATCAGGCCCTATGCATAACTTCGCTTAACCCAGGGGTTTTCAACTGGTTTTGTCCAAGAGACCACCATTATAAACAAGAAGCAACTCGGGGACCACTGGTTTGGCGAAATATTATTTTATTTTGCACCGAAGGAGGATAGACCTATACAGGCTGTTTATTTGTGTCTGTATTTCAGCTACATTTGACATAATTTGAATGGATAAATGATTCTGAATTAACTTGGGGATTGATCCCACCTCCTTCAAGGTTGAAGTCTACCAATCTATAACCAAGCCAGAAGACACAGAAAAAATAAATTGATGCTGCCTAGATCCGTGTTGCCAGGCCCGACTGGGAGCAAAATATAAAAATAAAATCACTTGCTCAAGATCACCAGGTACAAGGATTGAACCCAGCACCTACAAGTTTGGAGACTATCACTCTACGACTGAGCTATGTGAAGAAGTCATTACACTTTCAGAAATTATCGATAGCTCGAAAAAGGTGATCACTAGGAACCGGTGAGAAACCCTGCAGGAAGACACAGAAAAAGTCAGTTGATTTGTCATAAAATTAGCTGGAATATAAATCAAGTCAAAATAATGAATCAATTTTATTTAAAAAAATGTTACAATCATTTTCCATTTCTAATTCAGCGGACCACCTGCAATATCGCCACAGACCACGAGATGGCCGCGGACCGCTGGTTGAAAATCCCTGACTTAACCCATGAGAGCTTGCCCCCCAATGATTTTCCCATCATCTGTCTAATTTTACCCATCAACAGTATGAGCACATGGTTTTGCAATTACGGTTCAGAAATTAACTGCGTCGTTTATTATGGTTGATTACGCTGGGCAACAATTTTTTACTTTTTGAATATTGTCTTGATTTTTACAGGTGATTTAGGGTAGCTTTGCGCTTCTGAATCAGGAAATAACATCCATTTGTCTCCATCAGGTCAGGTTTTTATGCCAAGTTGATTTGAAAAAATCTGATCTTGTGACAAAATCACAGTTTTTCACTACCAGAACAAATGCCTTCCAAGCTTCCAGTTCCACTTCGTTCATTGAATTTTCGAACTCTGGATCTCTGATGAGCTAACGGATCTGAGGACCCTCAAAGATGCCAGCTTTCAACTTTTCCATGGTTAATCCTGGAAAAGCTTGGCACAAGTAAGTGAAACAGTCACCATCTTTGTCCAGAGCCTTGGTGAACTGTTTGATTAAGCCAAGTTTGATGTGCAGAGGTGGGAAGAGTATTCTGTCTCTGTCCACCAGAGGGTCGTTGATGACGTTCCTCTCCTTACAAGGCACAGATTCCTCCCGCACAGGCCAGTCCTTCTTTGTGTAATGCTGAGCACGGTCTCTACTATCCCACATGCACAAAAAACATGGGTACTTGGTGAAGCCAGACTGTTGTCCCAACAAAAAGTTCACCATCTTCAGGTCAACACAAATAAACCACTTATGCTGATCATAGCCAATTTTCTCCAGTACGTACTTCACTGCTTCATACTTCTCCTTCAGCGTAGTCGAGTGGGCGATAGGTACAGAGGCAAACAGGTTGCCGTTGTGTAACAGAACACATTTCAGTGATCCCTTACAGCTGTCAATGAAGAGTCTCCAATCTTTGGGTTCGTACTGTGACACACCAAGCGTGAGCAGAAGCTGGGCAATATCTGCACAGTACACCAAGTCCTTCTCCTCAGAGAAAAAACGGAGATACTCTCGATGCCTATTGCGGTAGAAACTGATACGAGCACTGTTAGAGAGTAGGTTTTTTTCTTTCAATCTGGATGCCAACAGTTCGGCAGAGTCCTTTGACAAGCTGAGGTCGCGAACTAGATCATTCAACTCGTTTTGGGAAAATGGATGTCGAGCATCATCTTCAAAAACCACTTCTGCTTCTTCTTCATGTTCTTCAACACTGGAGACATCTTCGTCACTAATGTCAGGAAGTTCTCCGCAGATAGGCACTGGAATTTCATTACAATGAGCTACAGGACGACGTGCTGATTGAAGATCAGGATACTTGAGGCTTCCTCGGTTCTTTCTGTTGATACCGATCACATCAACAGCACAGAAGTAGCAGTCAGTGACATGGTTTGTCGGCTCCCTCCAAACCATAGGAATCCTAAATTTCAGACTCCTCTTGCCATTGGTCCATCCACGCAGAGTCTCAGTGCATGCCTTGCACACTATGTGTGGTGCCCAGGCTTTATTCTTGTCACCAAGTTTAATTCCGAAATATGCATGGTAAGCACACGTGGCCATATCTCAAAAACCTGACCTGATTGAGCAAAACGAATGTGATTTTTGGATTCAGCGCATCAGATTAGTCCTAAATCAGCTGAAAAAACTCAGACAACAAATTTGTTGTTGACCTGTGTTATGGGCCATAATCAAAACGTCCTCAATGATAGATCGGGTGAAAAGTTTAAAAGCACCTGTGGCTAAAGTCAACCTGTGGCAGGGTTTCTACTTTCTGACCTGCATTTGACACTTATGGATGTAAACAAGAAGTAGTGTTTAACAGTCTCTTTCAGGCATCACACATAATATTAATGCAAATTGCTCAAACTGTTTGCGTTGCACTTGACTCGATTGCATCTTTCATTTCCCAACACATTTTCTAAAAAAATAAGTACACTGCTGATTACGACCGTGACTAATGAAATTTTCCATCCATCCATTTCTATACTGCTTGTCTCCACGGGGGTCGCGGGCGTGCTGGAACCTATCCCAGCAGTTCTTTTTTTTTTTTTTGTAGCTACGGTAGCGTTTACTTGCGCCGCAAACATTTTGATTGATTAAATGATGTCAAGGGCAGAAGACTTGTCCATACATACATAACACGTAACAAAAAAAAAATCCCCTCACAATATTTATGAACACATCTTGTAAACAAGCACTGAAGTCAAGTTAACCAGTAAGCTAATGCTAATGTTAGCGAGAAGCTAACGAATGCATATAACACATTGTGTTCTCCAAGAATAATTCAGCACCTTCGAGGCAATTCATCTGATAGAACTACTCCAAATACACCCACAAGAAGTGAAAACATAGAGCACACAGGTCTAAAATCAGCAAAAAGACTGACGCTAATGCTATGAAAACAAGTGCATCATAGACAATAGGCAATGCTATGAAAGTGAAATCCAGTTTATTATTTTGTGTCATCTCAAGCTAACCGCTTTACTGTGCCCATCATTTCCATAGATTAAAGGAACTGGACCATCAACGAAACAAAGTCTTTCGGCGAATCCTTCTCTATACTGACAAAAGATTTCTGAAACACCCGTCCTTGAACAAACAGGATTTTGCCCACAATTGTGGGAACACTGCTTGAAAATTTAAATTTGACCAGGCACTTCTTTGAGGTTCTGATGCTGGGGGACGGTGCTATGAGTTGTGTGGATTGATGCAACCAACAACAGAACATTTTGATCTCTCCACTTCAGCATCCTTGAGTTGTTTGGACTACAAAAGTCTCTCCGAGTAATAAAAATGGCTGATTTGCGAAACGTTTGGCCTCATCAAATATCTTGTTTGGTACTACCGCCCCAACGGATGTGATGTAATCGATAAAAATACGTAATAGAAAACTGAGAAAATTGAACTGAGTACAAAATAGCCCCCAAACACATCATTATAGTATGTACTACCTCTAGGTCCTAGAGGGGTAGATTACACCTCTACGATCTTGGAGACTCCAAGTACACAATAAAATGAATATAAAATAAAAAAAAGTGGATTTTCCATGATATGTCTAATATGGAGGAAGGTGGACGGTGTAAGGAAACTTTAATAGAGAGAAAAAACCCACACCAACCAAACTCCAAACAGAAAGGCCTAGGCTGAGATTCAAAATTGGCCCTCTCAACTGTGAGGCTGGAGTGTAAACCACAAGCCCACCGTGCTGCCTCCATAAATATCCCACTTTTTAATTTCTGCTTCGGTCTTGTCCCTTACTGGCTGCAGCGTCCATGCAGTTGTGATGCATTTACTTGCAATTCAACATTTGGAATCACAGCTCAACGAGTTGTGGCCAGTTGTCAACTCATGAAAAGTAGTTGCAGAACCCTGCACACTGCACAACACAACTGAATTCTTCAGTGGCGTTCATCCACTCTTCTTTTTTTCCCCACGCTACTGCAAATTCTCCAAGGTCTTCTGGTGCCCCCCAAGGGAGGCATGAGTTATTTTTTGAAATCTGCTGCTCTGAACGCAAACAAAACTTGTCTTGGTTGAATTGCTCCCTTCCTGCAGCTGTCCCATTTCATGATAAAATACCATCACTGAATGCATCCATAGAGAGTGGCTATGTACAGGTAGCATAATATTCAGTTACTCCTCTTTATTTCATGGTCACACACTGTAGGCTACTGCAGCTGCACTGTGATCAAAAAGTAGTAGTGGGAAGTGAGTGAGAGAGCAGAATTAAGCCAAGTTATGTACGTATATCGTTGACATGGGGCCAATAACTCATAAATCACATTGTGGTGAATTTCATATTTCTTTCCAAAATCTACACTATTAGTCAGTCCACCCGTGTGGGTGCTATTTTCACATATCATTGTCCAATCTAAAGGGTTGAAAATGGCATGTTCTCGTCCATGATGCAATGCTAATGATTGTACAAACTTGACATTGTTGGGGTCTCCTGAAAAGTAACTATTTTGGAGGTATAAGATTTTGGCCCAACACCAGCGATATCTGATATATAGCACATGAAATTTACAGGGAGCAATGTTCCTTTGCTGGGGTTCAAATATTGTGCATTAATGCAGAAAAGTGCATTTTTATGTTCTTCAACTTTATAATACTATAAAGTCCAAGTAATTTCCTCATCGTCAAGCCTACTAAGTTCTATATTAGTATGAAAATTGTTGAAGGAATTAATGTTGGTTGGTTCATTCAATTCCCTCCTCCATTTAAAGTTGGAATGTTTTATTTTTATTTTTACTTCACTTTTGTGCTCAAAATAAAATATTCTATTCAATTCAAAATTTAAAAGTATCAAATTAATTATTTCCTCTTCTTCTGCAGGTCAGACCAAAATGTCGTTCATCCAGCACATTTTCTGCTGCAGCCTATTAGTGCTACTGGAGCTGGTTGTAGCCCAGTACGAGCACCTCGGCTATCCACCAAGC
Organism: Syngnathus floridae; assembly: GCF_059516105.1. Lineage (NCBI taxonomy): Eukaryota > Metazoa > Chordata > Actinopteri > Syngnathiformes > Syngnathidae > Syngnathus > Syngnathus floridae. The sequence goes on along the minus strand of NC_142417.1, from coordinate 14,819,744 downwards.
TATTTGGAGCCAGAGCAGGAGCAGTATTCTGGTCCCCAGCTAACGCCTGACACGCCCAGAATTCAACTCAGGCTGGGAGGAGACAAGAGGAAACACAATGAGGGTCGTGTAGAAGTTTTCTACAACAACCTATGGGGAACTGTCTGTGATGACGACTTTTCGATCCACGATGCACAAGTTGTGTGCCGCGAGCTGGGCTACTTGGAAGCAGTTTCATGGTCACCATCAGCAAAGTATGGGAAAGGAGAAGGTATTTGATGGCGCTGCAGTTATTGGAGGCTGAGAAATGTATATGTACAGAAACACTTCTTGACTCAAGCAATCTCTGCATGTTTTTATATTTTTGTCACATAAGTATAAATCTCAACTTATTAACCAGGAGAAAAATAAGATAGATAGCTTTTTTCCATTTTGAGCTTTTTAGTGTCATTGGTATCTGGAATTTGCTTCATGGCCACTTTTCCATAATTCTCTCCGTACACAAGACTTTTCCTCTCTCAGTTCCACAACTAGAGCCCCCCCGCCACCACTATCATGCCATTGTCGAATCATATTTTTTTCCCCATCAGGACCCATCTGGTTTGACAATCTCCACTGCACTGGCAAGGAAAAGACTTTGGCGCTGTGTCCCTCAAATGGCATTGGTGTTTCCGACTGTAAGCACAGCGAAGATGTAGGCGTAATGTGCAGCGACAAGAGGATCCCCGGATTTAAATTTTTCAACATTCTTCCCAACCATTTGGAGGTACAGCTCAAGCATAATTTAATCACACTTTGTTATGTGTAATATTGTTGCACTAGTTTGTGGTAAGGACCTACTTTTATGATAATGCTTTCAGAAATCTACAAAATCTGCTGGGACGTTGTATAAAACATAAATAGAAACAGAACATAATGATGTCCCAAGCCATTTCAATTTATATTCAATTGAATACAAAATGTACAAACTACACAATGTTTAATTTTGAAACTGATGAATTTTACAATCTGTATGAGCAAGTAGTCTAGCAATTTATGAACACTTTTGCACATCGTACAATTTCAAGACATTTTGAGTTTTAATCATTTACAATGCATACTATCATCAAAAATTTCGGAGAAAATTGAAAAATCTCTGCATAAAAGTGGCAGGCCTATAACCCAACACTGAATCCCCGTGAGCTTCTCTGGGCCTGAGTTCATCTGAGTTGGGCCAATTGTAAAAGTATGCTGTTGTCTGATGAGTCCACATTTTATATTGTTTTTTGAAATCATGGACATTGTGTCCTCTGGGCTAAAGACAAAATGGGCCATCATGAGTGGCCTGCCAGCAGTCCTGACTTGTCTCCCATTAATTGTGTCGTGCATTATGACATGCAAATTATAACAAAAGAGTGTTGACTGTTGAGCAACAGAAGTTGTAAATCAAGCAAGAATGGGGAAAATTCCTCTGCCAAAGCTTTAAAAGAGTTGCCTCTTCAGTTTCCAAATGCTTAATTACTATTGTTAAAAATAAAGTAAACATGCCCGTGTCCTTTTTTTGCAATCTGATGCAGGCATCAAATTAAAAATACCCCCCCCCCCCACACACACACAGTTACATTTTAAATATCTTGTCTTTGTAGTATATTCAAATATAGATTAAAAAAAATGTGCAAATCTTTGTATTCTGTTTTGATATACTTTTTAAAGTTGGGTAGTACACAACATGCATGTACACAATTATGGAAACCCAAAACATATGTAAAGTTTACAAACATTGCAGCCAGATAGCTTCATTTAACTGGCTCAGAATGTAACGTTTTCATTGACTGCAAAGGATTTTTATTGAAAAAAAAAATATAATAGCTTACATCACCTTCCATAAAGAATAGAGCCAAAATTGAAGACTTAAGAAGGGTGCTAGAATTGAAGATTGAAGTAAATATTACCATTGGTTCGGCCTGTAGTGAGGGCATTTGGGACAAAGCACAAGTGAACTCCCTCTTAAATGCAGGTCATCGTTTTTTGGTTTTAAACAACTCTGCACACTTGAAGTCAATAGCAATAGCACATCCCGACTCTCTGGTTTAATAATAGTAATTTCCACACATCTTTCACTGAGTGTGTGTAAGTAAAAGTAATGTTTAACTGGTTTGTTTGTTTTAGGTACCGGCACTTATGATTGTCAGAGTTGGCTGGCAGGCTGGATGTTTTCAGATCCTGCTGATTTCTAGACTGGACAATTAGCATGAAATTACTTTCAAACTCAGTTATTAGCTTTCTGTGCAAGTCTCTTGAATGCACATTCCAATGTTCTGAGAACACTGCAGCGCCTAGATAAGTGAGCAAGGACCAAATTGTGGGCTTCTCATGTTAATGCTATTATTCTGTTGTTCCCTCTTGGACTGTTATAATTTGTTTGCGGAAGTGGGATGTATCTTTCTTTGTCAATTGCATGTGTAAATGCGTCTATGGCAGTGGTTCTTAACCTTTTTGGAGGTACCGAATAGCATACCAGCTCTGCCGAACCCCTGAAGCCGACTCACCGAACCCCTAGGGTTCCCACTGGTCTATGGTATCTGAAATGTGCAGAAGTTGATGTAATGCTTTAAAAAAGCTCTAGATGTCTGATGTCAAGCCGTGTGGTGAAAGTCTGATTCAGCGTTTCCATTCTAAAAAACATCTGGACCCCATGCCACATCGTATGCACACTGCATTATCTGGAAGCGGTATCCTGGTGACACACCCAAAGACACTCTGATGTGTAATAGTGGTAAAGATTACATATAGTTGGAGGTTTTGTTTGATTGGATGATTACTGTGCTCCAAGAGCATGTAGGGGAGCCACCGCCTTTTTAGGTGGCGCTAACCTCAATTCGATGTCCAGCAAGCGGTTCACACACAAAGGAAATACCCAGCCAATGAGCTAAGAGGGAGGTGAAACATGAATCCTTGCATGCATGTGTTGCTGACCTTTTACTAATGCGGTCAGATTCTCCTTTGTAAGTTCTTCACCATGTTACACTTTTGAAATTGAATAGTAGGTGTTGAATCTTGAACATTTGTTAGAATTGGCTATTATGCCACGATACAGAGGTCTCCAGTGGAGTATATTTGACTTGATTGTCACAGTAAGTTGACCAGTACACAATTGACACCATGAGTTTACTGAGCCTCACTCTATGAAATATTTGGTTTTCTGTCTGTGTGTTTGCATTGCTGCTTCACCATTACAATTGAATCGGCCACTGGGAATTCTCTGAGCTCTGAACTGCATTCATGAGCATACATTCCATTCTATTTTTCAAAATCTTCAACATGTAGAAATTCCGAAGTTTATGAAATGGTTGGCAATTCCCACTTTTATGCAGCCTGAGGACAATTTCATTTAGTCTAAAAATATGAACGCTAACAAAAACAGTATGTCCTGAGACTACACATTTCATAAGGAAGGCCAACTGATGTGTTGGACAACTAAACACACACGCACACACACACTCAGAAAACCGGTGAGCTGTGATTGGTTGTCTCCTGAGACCTGGCAACTGTGATGTCATTTTCAGTCAACAGCATGAGGTAAAATTGCTATTTTGCCTGTTTAGTTAATATCAGAATTAGAAGCGTCCACCTCGACGTTGGGGAAATGATCAAGTTGGATGAGGACTGGGGCAGCGGTTGAACAGTTATTTAAGGCATTTAAAGGCAGAATCAGTTTCTGGGCTTGATGGAAATAGAAAGATAGTCGAAGGGAGTTGTTTGTAGCGTGCAGTGACCTGGCTGTAGTCTTGAATGAACTTCCTGTAAAAGTTCAAACCCCAGGATCTGTTGCAGCTGCTTGCAGGAAGACAAAACTTGACAATGAGGCACTCAATCACAATAATTGCAAAGACCCTGAGAGACAAAATACAGACTTAATTTGTTGATCAAACACAATAATACTGTAGTTGTAATGAGTTGTACACTATTTGTGAGGGTTAGCATTGGCTCTATATATTTCTGATTTATTTAAGAATATATTCAACCATCATTTCTGAAAAGTGTTTTTGTTAATAACGCACAAGAAATATAAATCTTATCTAAGTGCCAGTTTGTCAGGTCCTGTGCTGCTTCTGTTCCTGACAAAAGCTTTGCATTTTATAAGAACAGAAAAAAATGTTTGAGAAATAACAGAGTCAACACATTTGAATTGATAGTTTATGTTGTTTGGCTGCAGCTTTTCTCATCCCCTAACTCCTCTCATGCACATACACTTCATAAGAAAATTACACTGAGTCACCTCTTGTGCAACTCACATTTTCCTCTCTTAGGTCACCCCCCCACTTCTGAGAACATAAATTTCACTTTACTCCCTGTAAACTTCCAAATACAGTATGTCCGGGTTGAACTGTAAAATGGTAAAATGCTTTTGTCAGCCTTCATCATTGCACAGTAATTGTGGATTTGTACATGGTTATTATCTTTACAAAAAAGGTTTGAGAAATGACCATCTTCATACAGATGTTTTTAATGTGGGTAGTCACTTTTTCTTAAATTGACAACTGGTTGGTTCAGCATGTCTAAATCTCACATGGGGCAGTTTATGTAAATGATATCATGCTTTTTATTTTAAGTCAAGGCATCAATCTTTCAAGATGCAAAAATCATGTTTTTAGCATTCAGGTCAACATATTGAAACTAAATTGTCAGCTGCTAATGCCTAATTCACTGAACGAGACGGCTACGTTGCGATCTTCTCAGGAACACCGCAAAGAATAGAAAGCATTGGAGTCGAGCCAAGGAGATGTAATACGGGGTTCCTCAAGGAAATTCCCAACTCCCGCATTAGTTTTGCATTAGTATTAAATAAAGCCAAAATGATTTTTTATATATGTAAACAAATGATTCATAGCTAGACATATGCTAGATAGTGACTCTCAATTCAGTTTAACACTTGCTGGGAAGTCACATAAGTGAGCCCTAAATAAATTATATTGTGGCCAAAATAGGGAGAAGTATTTCTGTAACTAGGAAATGTTCCAAGTATATCACATTAAACATCTTGTCACACCTTGAGTACTGCCCAGTAATTTGGTCATCTGCTTCAAATAACAAAGTGTAAAAACCATAAATGGTTCACAATAAGGCTGCCAGGTTAGCTCGTGATTGTTTTAAATACACAAATATTTTAGAAATGCCTCGAAATCCCTCATGGCTTCCCGTTGAAAGAAATATTCCTACCATCTTACTTTATTCAGAAGTGTTTTATTCAGAAAGAAACCGCAGTATTGATTATTATTATTATTATTAATATTATTATTATTATTATGGAGAAAAATCAAATAGAATAAAATTCATTGTCATTGTACAACTGATGGACAACAAAATTAAAATACAAGTACAAAAGTCATTTTCAAAAAGAATTTAAAAGGACACTTAACTCAAACTAGCTTGTACTGCCCTTTGTGGCTCAAAATATTACTTATTGACATTAAAAGTGAACTCTGGCCAATTTCATCAGTTTTCATTTCTCTCAATTTCCCTTTTCCATTCATTATGCCTGTATTAAATTTCTTTGCATGTGAGTGTTGGTATGTACATACTGTATGTAGGTGTGTAGTTATGTATATAGAAATATATATCAACTACCGTAATTTTCGGACTATAAGTTGCGTTTTTTTTCATAGTTTGGGTGGGGGGGGGCGACATATAACGACGAGCGACTTATATGTGAATCTTTTCAAAAATATTCAAAAAAAAAAAACCTGAAACCACGATGAATGAACCGCGATGTTGCAAGGGATTACTGTAATTTGAATTTCAAGTGACGTCAGCAGCGCGGCGCGGCGCAGCGCGGCGCGGCGGTTGTTTACAAAAAGGACAAAGATTGATCACGGGATGAAGACGATGACAAAGGGCCCCACGTACTACCAGCATCATTAGCGGCTTTGTTTCTAAGTGACACGGAGGACAAAGAGTTTGAAGAATTTAAGGATTTGGAGTGACACAGAAGGTTTGAAAAACTATTATGGCTTTTACGCACGCCCGGTCCTACTCTACGGAGCTCTCTTTCACCTCCGTGGATAGAAGTCGGGGGCCGGCGCTCGGCCGGGTGGCTGTCCGGGGATGGTGGATGGGGCTCGGACATGGCTTTTACGCACGCCCGGTCCTACTCTATGGAGCTCTCTTTCACCTCCGTGGATGGAAGTCGTGGGCCGGCGCTCGGCCGGGTGGCTGTCCGGGGATGGTGGATGGGGCTCGGACATGGCTTTTACGCATGCCCGGTCCTATTCTATGGATCTCACTTCCACCTCCGTGGCTGGAAGTCCACGCCGCCACACGCCTGGAAGTTTGTTTTGTTAAAAAAAGAGCCGTTTACCAAACCCACGTCTTTCCTTGTACTTTGTTAACGCTACAATATAGTTATATCCTAGATCTGTGGAATCACGACGAGGCTGACGTCAGGGCGCACGCGCGGCGTTGTTGACAAAGGACGAGGAATTTGATCGATGGATTTAATGATTTAGAGTGCACAGATGGTTTGATAATATTATTGCTTATATAATAGTTATTTGATATCTAATTTATATATCGTTATATGGGCCTGTGGAATATTTTGAAGTGCAAGCGCCGTCAGCGGCGCGCACCCATTGTTGACAAAGGACAATCGATGGATTTAATGAATTGGAGTGACACAGATGGTTTTATAAACGTGTTATTTATGTAATAGTTTTTTTAATAACTCTGAATGTTACGTCAGGCTCGTTCTCAGCTCTTCGTTTGTGTTTATGTCAAGTTAGCATACCTATCGTTTAGCCTGTTGTTGCTCGTTCATGTCTGTTCTTGGTGTTTAGTTTTGTCAATTAAATTTCACCCCAAAATGTGACTTATACTCCAGAGCGACTTTTTTCACATTATTGGACATTTTATGGCTAATGCAACCTATATTCCGGAGCGACTTTTAGTCCGAAAATTACGGTATATATTTTCTTATATCCACTTACCATCTCTGGCATCATTTGTGATTTTACAATGAACCAATACTATGTATGAGGTTTAAGGCACTGTAAATATAAGAACACCGTTTAAGCTTTATGTTTTTCTGTTGGTACGCCATGAAGAAAGCTTTTGTTGAAGCAAAAGCAAATCGAGGTCCTAGACAACAATAAATGATAATACATCGCAAGACTGACAACAATGTTCAACAATATGAGCTAAGAAATACTGCAAAATTATTTCATGTAGGAATTATTGCTGAGGCTTTGTATGTTACATACATGAACAACTTCCATCGTTTCAATGTTCTAGTTCACTTCTGTTTCTGTTTCCACTTTGCGAACAAATGAGGTTTTTAAATGGGGCGTCGCAAACTGGGCCATTTTGGAACTGTATAACTGTTGTTTTGTACTGCATCCATTGTAGACACATAATACATAAATACAATATGAAGGTACAAATATTTTTTCCTCCTCGAAATAATTTTCTATTCTTATAATATACAGTATTGACATAACTCAATCGACCCATTTACAATATCGAGTAACTTAACAAAAGGCATTTCTGTTGGAGGCTTTACCTTACCAGCATGGCATTTTCCCCCTGCATGTGATGTGATTTCTGTTGCTTTTGAAAGCTGTTGAAGGCCTCTATTAGAAACACGTGTTCATAAGATGTGTGCTGTTTTTGCTGGCACATGTTCATCTGCTGCACAAGAGGAATGTACTGAAAGCACATCATGGTCGAAAAGTTGAGAAACCTCTAAAATCTTTTACGGTGAATATATTGGGTTGCTGCCTTACTGTGGCATGCACGTAAGAATATTTATATCCTGTACATACACCCTTAAAACTGCTGGGTTAAAAGATTTCCTGGGTTGGTCCATATTTTAACCCAAATTGTTGTTTCGAAGCCAGCAGTGGATGGCAGCGACTGAAACATGATGACACAAACTATAGCTTCACATTCTTATAAAACTACAGTAGTCTACTTACTAAGAGCTATGCTGTGTTCTGTAATATAAAAATAGAACCAATAAAATATTGTCTTCCCTGTACAGTCAATTGACTCTGCGAGATTGAAATGCGATAAGATAGCCTCTTCACTTAGCTATTTTTGACACATGGAACTCTTATTGACTAAAATGAAAAACATAGTCTCCCGGAGAATGAGGACTGTGAGATAGTATTCACTATCTGTCACCGTGATAACAATTTCTACTTAGAAGCAGATTAACGTGATATGGACCAGTAAAAATGGAAAGTGGAATTTGTTGGAAACACCTCCCAAAAATAATAAGGTCTATCTGCTGTCAAGGGTTTTAATATTATTATTACAGTCATTCATTCATCTTCCATACCACTCATCTTTACAAGGGTTGCTATTATTATTATTATTATTATTATTATTATTATTATTATTATTATTATTATCAATTTGTGATTGGGTATATAACTGCTCGATGTTAGAAAGGCAGAACACGACTTGAGTTTTACACGTTGACAGAAAGAATAGCTAAAAACATTTTTCAGTGTTGCACTTCCTATTTGTGAGTATGATTACAGTGTTGCTCTATCTTCAGTACTGGTTTCATGGTGACTGTCATCTGACAGACAATTTTTTTAAGTGTTTGAGGGCTGTGTGGATTTATTTTAAAAACCTTTAAAAATGTTCATGACGTGTAGTTCATTCTGTTAAATTTAGTAGTCTGGATCATTACCATTTGTGGCAAAATTGTCTTCACTGCAAAACATAAATAGATATAAGTAAATTAATTAAATAAATAAATAAGTAAGTCACTACTGATTAAATAAATATAAGTCACTACTTATTTCGGTATTTATAGTCAAAAGTAGTCATTCATGTGGTGGTTATCTCATCCCCCGCAAACTGTCAAATCTGTGGTGCTTGCTGCTTAGATGAGCTGGAAAGCATTCAGTCAAGTAATTTTTTCCAGTCACAGACCTACTGTTAGTGCAAGTCTGTGGTCTCATTATTTATACGTACATATGCGAATTCACTTAATTATATTCAAGTCAACATGCTATGCCTCTTTTCCCTTGTGAGGGACAGTCCAGGGTATTTCTCGCCTTTTGCTCGTCAGCTTACATGTGATCCTGAACTTTACGAGGGATCAAAACGGGGCTGTTGGCTTGCTTCTTTTGATTTTCTTCTCAACTATGGAGCTTCTTCACAACTGTTTGGTGTGTAGCTTTGCACTGCTATATTATATTGCACAAGATCAACTTCACCTCTCCTTTACTTGTCATCCCACAAATGGCTTTCCCATCTGTGCTTTTCCCTCAAAACAAGACACAGGAAAGGCCAATCTCCCAGGAGAGTGTGGGAGCAAAACAAGACACATATGTTTGTAATCTTTTTTTTTTTTTTTTGTGGAACTAAATGGCTCATACTTTAGGGGTGGGACATCACGTGAGCGCCTGATTTCCAGACTGGAAAGGAATAAAGACAAATTAAATGGAGTGGATGAGGGCAAGCATTTACATTGTCCAGCCAAGGAGTAAAGCACTAACCTAGAGACGAAATTGAAAATGGCTGGTATCTTTTCCTGTAAGTTTGTTTGTACTGTATGAAGACAATGTCCATACATTTGCACTGTACTTCCCCATCATAAGGCGCACTTACTAGTTTAAGCCTTTGATTTTCTCCAAAACCAAAGATACGTCTTTTAATAAGGTGCGCCTTTTCTGTAGACTGAAATCTTCAGTAACAAGACAAGCTTTCAAATTGCTCACATTTCCTAGCAAATGAACTTTTATGAATGCATTTTTTTGGTCTGATTTCCAAATTGCCCTCATTTTTTTCTCTGGCACATCCCATTTTAATAAGAAGAATGTAATTATAATATGTTTAGTAATATTTATGAATATCTAAAAAAAAACAGAAATCTCAACGCATTCTGAATGAGGACCAATGTAAGGTTTGGCAGAGATGTTTACCTCTTTAAGAGATGCCTTTTACCTGCCTGGTTTTTTTTAAAATTATCTTAGCTTAAATTTCAAGCAGCCATGGTGTCTTGGGTCATGAAAATGTCTACAACTTGTATCATATTGTGTGTTTGGTAAACGCAGACAAAAGGCCACACTCACCATAGTAATTTTGTGTATGTTCTCAACTTGTGCGCAGTGAACAAACATTTCTACGCATTCATTACTGAATGAGGACCAATGTGAGGTTTGGCATCGTTGTTTACCTCCTCAAGAGATGCATTTTAGCTGCCTGTTTTTTGTCATTTTAGCTTAAATTTTATGCATCTATGGTGTCATGGGTCATGAAAATGTCTCCAAATGACTCTTGTGTCTTATTGTGTGTTTAGTAAACACAGACATCTATGGTTCACATGCCATTTTTATGATACTTCATTTTGCACAGCTTTATTTTCTTTGCACTGTAGACTTTGTTGGACAAATTCAGTTAGGTTTGGCAGGAAATACTCCACCGGAGGTCAGATAGAGTGGTGATTTGTAGTTCTCAAATTTCTGGACTTGTCTTGGACTTGGAGGAAAAGCAGTGTTTAGAAAATGCTTTCTTCATTATTTGATTTACTGCATTATGTATGTGAGGTGAGGAATCATGAGCATATCTGCTGAGCCAACCCGATGTATTTCCGTATTGCAGGCTGGGCTCAAGCTCAAGAATGTGGCTGCTTCGGGCTATGGGAGATAGCAAAATGATACATCCTCACAGAAACAAACAGTAAAGGGGTCTGCAAGCTTGTTCTCTGGACCGTTTTATTCTTTGCCATATTTTATGAAAATCCCAGGAAAACATTCAAAGTCAAATAACCTAAAAGTCGTACAATTTGCAACACATCAAATATTTTTGTTAGTAGTCAAAGTCTGCTTTATTGTCAATTTCTTCACATGCCAAGACACACAAAGAGATCGAAATTACGTTCCCACTATCCCACGGTGACAAGACATAGTACACAATATACAAACAAGTAAACAACACAAAAAATAAAAACAAGAAGGCACAAACAATGAATAAATAAGAGTGATGAATAAATAATAAATACACAAATAACATAATAAATAAGAGGAGCAAAAATGGAGCAAGTGTGCATACAGCAGACAGTCAGAATATAGCGCAAAAGTACAGGACGCTACGCAGAAGAGGGGAGAAAGTTCAGGATCCTAACAGCCTGGAGTATGAAGCTGTTGGTGAGTCTGGTGGTGCAGGAGCGCAGGTTCCTGGACCTCTTCCCAGAGGGCAGAAGATCAAACAAAGCGTGAGCGGGATGACTCACATCACTCACAATCATGGTCGCCTTGCGGGTGAGATGGGAGGCGTAAATGTCCTTCAGGGAGGGGAGTGAAGCACCAATAATCTTACCAGCCGTGTTCAGTATGCGCTGCAGGGCCTTCATGTTGTATTCAGTGCAGCTACCACCCCAAACAGCGATACAACTGGAGAGGACGCTCCCAATGGTGCCACGGTAGAATGTAGTCATGACCGTCGGAGGAGCACTTGCTCGCCTGAGTTTCCGCAGGAAGTACAGGCGGCACTGAGCTTTCTTCGCCAGTGATCCGGTGTTGGTGGACCAGGAGAGGTCCTCACTGATGTGCACCCCCAGGAATCTGGTGCTGCTCACGCTCTCCACCACAGCACCGTCGATGGTCAGCGGCAGGTGTTGGGTGTGACCCTTCCGGAAGTCAACAACAACCTCCTTGGTTTTGTTGACGTTCAGCAGGAGGTTGTTGTCCCTGCACCACATGGCCAGAAGGTCAACCTCCGACCTGTACTGAGTCTCGTCGCCCCCGGTGATGAGACCCACCAGAGTCGTGTTCTTCAGCTTTCTTATTTAGTGTTAATGTGAGCTACGTACATTTTTAAAGAGGAAGTCAACCCCCAAATTTTCTTCACAATATGTTGTATGTGCCCCTACTAGTCTAAACATGGCATTCTGGTCAATATTGTGTTTGTGGAATATGAGTTAAATAGCAAAATTCACACATTTTTATCCATCGCATCACAGTTGCGGTTCAGAACCAATCATGGCTCAGCTTCAGAAAACTGGTGAGCGTGATTGGATGACCTGAGGCCTGGCAACTGTGATGCCATTTTTAGTCGACAGCAAGTGACAAAATTGTCACCTCCTGAGACAGATTAAAAACTTTGGATTGGAACTTTGATAGATTTTGCCTGAAACATTAATCAGAATATTGTGTTTTGACGAGTTGGGCTGCGCAAAACATATTTGTAAGCCCAATCATTTATTTGATCTAATTGTTAAAGTTACTGATGGTGTAGTGGTTTACTTACCTGTCTTTGTGCATGGGGAATTGCTGTCTGTCTTTATGTGCCCTATGATTGACTGACAACCACTTTGTGGTGTAAAAGAAAATTGAAGGATGGATATCATAATTGATTGAATTCAGCAGAACGGCAAACATGGTTCAAAGCTTTTTCTTTTTGCTGTTTTGTTTTCCTTTAAAGCATGTCCTTTAGTTGTCCCTTCTGCCAGGAATGATGGAAGATGAACTGCAAAATCCACTGTAAAAATGTGTAGCCCTCTTGTAACTACTTATGAAGTGATGTTGTGTTTTCTGCTCACCGAGTCCATTGCTTTGTTTCGTTTGGTTGTGTCACCCAGTCTCAGGCTTATACATAGTATGTCTAATTAAAAACAGGAAATTTAATTTTTCTTTCGTTTGGAAAAGCATCTTAATTACGGCTACTGTGAAGAATCTTAAATTTATGAGCTTTTAAAGGTAAACACAATTGCAGGGCATCCAGTTATAGTGCCCCTTTAAGAACAGTAAAAATGTGTTTTACTTGAAAAATGTTTGATGACACTAAGCTGGTAGGTCATAGCCTACGACCAGGCGGCTAGGAAATGGGGTGTTTTATTGTGTGTATTATGTAACACAGCTAAATGATTACTTACAACCTAGCTCAACGGACTCTGGATGACTCCCCAGCACACAGGAGCTGTAAATCTAATCTTAAAACAGCAAGGCAGATTTGCTAACCAATATTCCATTTCATTTCATACTCTCCGGTTGTGCTATATTGTGGAACTAAGCATACATTTAGTTTGTTGACGTTCCTTCTTTCATGAGGGTTTCATATTCCTTACAGAGCCTTGACATTCAAGTTGAGGATGTGCGCATTCGAGCCATTTTGTCATCATTACGCAAGCGGATCCCTGTGACAGAGGGCTACGTGGAGGTAAAGGATGGTGGGAAATGGAAGCAGATCTGTGACACGGAATGGAGCCACTTGGACAGCAGAGTCATCTGTGGCATGTTTGGCTTCCCTGGGGAGAGGAAATACAACGCCAGAGTCTACAAGTGAGTATTTGTGGTTAGGCTGGGGTTGCATTCTATCTAGTGCAGGTGTGAGAACATGATCACTCCTGATCATTTCTATAAGAAATTAGAGTTTTGAAATGTTATTTTGTAAGAATAATACGACCACCACCTGCACAAGTCAGAGAATGAAAGTAAAAAGAAAGATAGTCCCAAAGCATGATGGTGACACAACTATGCTTCACTGCATTTTGTTCTTTTGCTGATGAGCATTATAGTGTTTGTGCCAAACATAGCTTTTGGAATGATGGAAAAACTGGTTAGCACATTCAACTCACAGTTCAAATTGTGGAATCAAATTTTAATTTAGCCTTCTTTTGTGAATATTGCACGTGTGCCCTGTGCCCACGCGCGTTTTCTCCAGGCACACTTCCTACAGCGGGAAGTGGGGTGTTCTTCTCACACTCCCAAAACATGCATGGTAGGTTAACTGAAGACTAAAATGCCCATGTGAATGGTTATATTTGGGTATTTGTGCCCTGCGATTGGCTGCAGACTACTTCAAAGTCAAATGTCAAAGTCTGCTTTATTGTCAATTTCTTCACATGCCAAGACACACAAAGAGATCGAAATTACGTTCCCACTATCCCACGGTGACAAGACATAGTTCACAATGTACATACAAGTAAACAACACAAGAAAAATAAAACAAGAAGGCACCATCAATGAATAAATTCAGGATGTACCTTGCCTCTCCTCTACAAATTAGCTTTGACAGGTCGGAGCACATCTCTGAGGATAAACCTTACGAGTTTTTTCGCCCGTCTCAGCAATTAAAGCAGTTTGACTAGTGTGCTATGCCTCACACCCATGGAGGGCAGCCATCTTAGGTTGCTACTGTTAGTGACAACTTTGATATTTTATTTTTTTTTTAGCTGAAAACACTGTTATCGGAGCGAATCTCTGTGTGGAATAATGAGAACCTCTCAAAGAGCTAACTTCACTGTTTGCATCGACTATGCAGAGTATATTATATCAGTATAATGAATTCTGACTGACAGAGATTAGGTTTATATTTTGCGCACAAATTTGGTCCCGATTTTATATTTCATTGTTGATAGTTCCGAAAAGAAGATGCTTTGAGTGAATTTTGTGCCATCAGTTACATTATGTAAAATGATTGTCAGTTACTGATTTCTGATGTCCAAGGTGCATGAGCCACTGCAACACAGGTTAATCATAGTCTTCTATAAACTAGTGCTAATGCATTCAACACCACATTTAGTGGGCGCAGAGGCTGGATTTTTCCTTTACTGCAGCAGAGCATGGCGACTGCTTAACTTTCCATCGACGTGTCATCCTGCTCCCGCTATGACTCCGTGTGCTATGACTCCGTGTGAAACGTGTGGTGCGTGGGGCCAATCTGGCTGCTCTCTAATAATCATAAACTTGACTTCGCTCTGATACATCTGCACAGTCTCTCATATGATTTTATCAAGAGTTGCTTTAGGGGCATTAAAGTTAAAAGTTAAAGTCCCAATGATTGTCACACACACAACTGGGTGCGGTGAAATTTCTCTCTGCATTTAACCCATCCCCGAAGGGAGCAGTGGGCAGCAGCGGTGCCGCGCCCGGGAATCATTTGGTGATCTAACCCCCCAATTCCAACCCTTAATGCTGAGTGCCAAGCAGGGAGGCAATGGGTCCCATTTTTGTAGTCTTTGGTATGACCCGGCCAGGGTTTGAACCCACAACCTTCCAGTCTCAGGGCAGACACTCTACCACTAGCCCACTGAGCTAGTTTTAAAGCTTACATATCATATTTATAAATTCTTCCGTTTGATGTTTTACTCATTCATTTGTGGTCTATATAAAATGGAACAACGATGCTTTTGTCTGAATTCCTCGATTTGATAGCATCACAGGTCCCTCTTTTATGCTTGTTCTGGTGCGGCTCAGAGAAGGCTGTTTTGGTGCGGTCTCTTTAAATACAAATTAGATACTTCACACCCCACTCCCTTCAGGTCGCAAGATGTGCGCCATCCTTTCTGGTCAGAAATATTTGTAGTTTTTTAGCCGAGGTAGAGTTTACTTGCGCTGCAAACGTTTTGATTGATTAAAAGACATAACGGCAGAAGACTTGTCCATACAACCATACATAACACGAAACAAAATAAATTCCCTAAATATTTATGAACACGTCTTGTAAAGAAGTACTGCAGTCAAGTCAACCAGTACGCTAATGCTAGCATTAGCCAGAAGCTAACAAATGCATTTAACGCAGAGTAATAAAGATGGCGGATTTGCGAAATCGTTTGCCCACACCCATTACCTTGTTTGGTAGTCCCGTCCCAAAGGATATGACATAATAGATCAAATATGTTAAAGAAAATGGAGAAAACTGAACGGCGTAAAGAATAGACCCCAAACTGATCATAAAAGTAACTCTGCAACAACCTGGAGGGATAGATTACACTTTTCTACAATCTTGGAGACTCCAAAGTGCACAATAAAATGAATATTGAAGCAAAAGAAGTGGATTTTCCATCATATGTAAAAATAATTGTTTAATTGTACATACTACTGATGGAGACATGGAAAATATCCAAGAACTGTATTTAAGAAATTAATATGAAAACTTATGCAAGAAAACCAATCAAGACATTAGCTATGGCGTCATAGCATAGCATCATGAAAACTGTATTCAATGTATTATTACAAACAACATTGATAAATTAAACTGGGTTTAGTTTTCATTTGTGAAAAAAAACCTCCCGTGATAATCTTTTGCATTATCATGATTGCTGTAGAAACTCACAGTGCAGAGTAAATTCCAATACAGATCAATGGCTTCATTCCATGCTAGCAAAATAAGAATTGTATCAGTAAAGGTTTCTTTCTGTTAGTGTTCCAACAGATTGGCTCTAATTGCCCAGCTGCCTCCAACAAAATTAATAATGAGTCTTATCGAGTCCCCGATGAAAAATAAATGTTGCCTCCCCCATCTGTTTTTTTTACACATATCTTGGACCTAGGACAGTTGTTTAAGATGTGGCATTGCACTTAATGAGCGTAATAAATAATTACATAATGCGGGGTTCCTCAAGATGAGACATTAGCAACCCCCCGTCGTTGTTAGAACAACAGGTTTTGCCACGTTTATTCATTCTAAATGATTTTCATTTGTCATCTTTACAAAAATATAAAAGCGAGTGTAAATTCCATTTCACCCTGAGGGATTAAGATTACTACAATGAATCTGAAACACGTACATGTAGCGCTGAAGCAAATCTAATAAAATCTTCATTAATGAGTCACTTTCTTTTCATAACTGGTTACCTCCTGTGCATCACGATGAAAATCTTTTGACGTATTCTATTTGAAAATTTTAAACTTGCGAGCTATCACAAAAATATCAGTGCAAACACGCAATGGAAAAATGAAAAAAATAAATGTAGATATAGCAGTGATCATAATTGATAAACAATATTTAATGTCTGAGTTTTAATGGGCTTGCCAATAATGTCTCTTTCACTCCTTAAGGTACATACTTGCATACATAAACCATTCTAAGCAGTTTAATATTGTAACTGATTCTTACTCCTTGTTCTGTGCAGGATGTTTGCTCGCAGGAGGAAGCCCTCATATTGGGAGTACGCCGTCAATTGCACCGGCAACGAGGCCCATTTGTCTAGCTGTAAACTGGGGAGGGATAAATCCGTGGAATCTAATGGAACCTGTGCTGAAGGGTTGCCTGTGGTGGTGAGCTGTGTCCCTGGAAGAGCCTTTGCTCCTTCATCTGCGACTGGATTTAAGAAGGCCTTCAGACAAGAGGTACAGTCTCACTTAACCTCTGCTCACGCTTGAAAAGCACTTTGGTTGGTGTCAATTGAAGAGTAAATTAAAGCACTTGTCGCTATAGGCGCACAAGGAGTCTGTGCCCGACCACCGAGAGGCTTGTGCCCCTCACTTGAGGCACAGATCTCTAAACTTGAACTTTTTAATTTATTTAATGTATTTCGTATCATGAAAGTAGCTGCTTTGAGCAAGTAAAAATTAAATTTTAAATTTCTTTTCAATTTCTTTTCTGTGCCTCAAGGACTAGTGTGAGCACAAGCATCTTGATGGGCACAGACCCTCATTGCCTGCCCAGTGTGTAGTAAAAAAACTTTACTTTCATGTAGCTAGAACTGAAAACGTTCACCTGAGGTAGAAAGATATAAACAACGTGAGAAATGGTTTCAGTTTTTGTGACTTTCGGTTTGTGAACCTGTGGGGGATGCACTCCAAATCCACCTGTGATATGGAGAGACCATATTAAAAAAACATTTAAAAATAGGTTTTAACCCTTGCAGTCCTTAAAAGACACGCCAAATAAACCAATACAAATATAAACTTATTAAAACACACACTTCAATGTATTCCATATTTTTCAATCTCTCTTGCTGTTCTGAGGGAGACCGTTGTATAACACCATTCTCCAAAGAAGGGGAAAAGAATGATGCTTCATGCTGTTTGTCGCGCCCAGTTCAAGTTTACTATGGAATCCACAGATACAACAAAACAGAAGTAAAAACCAAAATGTTCAACCAAACCATATCATTTCATCTAAGGAATGTCGAATAGCTTGTTATGTACACATAATGTAAAACGTTTTACATTGGCTAAAAAAAGTGTTCATGGATGTTATCGTACTTCAAATTCATAGTTTGGGATCTTCTCTGCCTCTTCTTTATGTGCTGCATATCTTCTAGCAGACCTTAGTGCCTGGCATGTTGTGGCACAATGGAGTTAATACATGGAAGGTGGGCAACTCGAAAATCAGACTTGCCTCTACAATGTAAAAAATCAATTTACAACCAACGATGATAAAATAGGGATATCTCATTAGTTGATGATGTTTGCAATTATTATACTCTATATTATTTTAGGGCGAGAGGGTGGTTCTCTGGTTAGCACGTCTGCCTCGCAGTTCAGAGGTTGCGCATTCGATTCCCCCTCCAGCCGTCCCTGCGTAGAGTTTGCATGTTCTCCCCGTGCCTGCGTGGGTTTTCCCCGGGAACTCCGGTTTCCTCCCACATCCCCTAAAGAAACCATGTTTGTTAGGCCGATTGAGCACTCCAAATTGTGCCAAACACTGCAATATGTGGTGTAAATTGTATAAACCGTGCTACACTTGTTACATGTGTTTCCACTAAGTTTTCCTAAACAGTACAGAGATCTGTATCACTGCCTGTTTTCGTTTACAAACTCTTAAGTTGATTTTAAGAACGTTCTTCCTTTTCAGCAACCATTGGTCCGTCTGCGCGGTGGGGCCATAGTAGGCGAGGGCCGTGTAGAAGTGTTGAAAAATGGAGAGTGGGGCACCATATGCGATGACAAGTGGAATCTGCTGTCTGCCACGGTGGTGTGTCGAGAGCTGGGCTTCGGTACAGCCAAGGAGGCCCTGTCCGGTGGTCGCCTCGGACAAGGTGAGTTACGCATCCAAAGAATAAATACTTCCAAGAGTCAAAAATGTGCTTTACAAGCATTACAAGTGTTCTGGGATTAGTCATATCACAATTGTCTTCAATAACCAAGTCTGTATGTAAAAACTCACAAAGATGTTTTCTCTGGGTGTTGGAGTCACTGTAGGGCTTTTGCCATATATATTTAGAAAACATATACTAATACACAACGCACAGAGTCATCAGCACTATAAAATTTGCAATCATGCATCATATTTACTTTTATATTTATTTTCAAGGCCAAAAGTCAGATAAAATGAGAAAATGTGTTTGAAGTTAATTCTAATGCAATGTATCATCTTTTTCTTTTTTGTGGGATGTTGGGGC
The DNA here is from genome assembly GCF_059516105.1 of Syngnathus floridae. NCBI lineage: Eukaryota > Metazoa > Chordata > Actinopteri > Syngnathiformes > Syngnathidae > Syngnathus > Syngnathus floridae. The sequence continues at coordinate 14,800,702 of NC_142417.1, read as the reverse complement.
GTATGTAGCATACATTACAGTGTATAATCAGTTACCTTACCACACCAACCAGCTGGTGGAAAAAAAACATATGCAGAAAAGACATTCGGTGATCTAAGTGACCTCTTCTGTAATCATGGCCTGCACTGGAAGGACTTCCTTTCCAGACTTCCAGACAGCACACAATGTTTATACCACTGGCTGCATGAAGTGTTTTTACAGTGTCTTCTCAGCACGTTTTTACAACAAGAGTGAGTTGCCCCATGGAAAAACTGAAATGTGCTGCTTACTTACCCATTGAAAATCACACATTCAGCAGATGTTTTATACACTCTGTTTTCCTGTCATCATAAAATACAATGGAAAGGTTATTTAAAAACTAAAACAAAGTAAGAGTATTGAATTGAGCTGGATTGAATTGAGCTGGCTGCTGCCCTTTGTGCAGTACATAAAAAAAATAATAACATTCTTGTAGATGCAAAATTTAATAAGAGTTTTTGAAGGTACGAGCCGCCGTTCAACCATTTTTATTTTTGCTTTGGCTTGTGAGCAAAAAAATTACTCAGGAGCGCTTTGTGGTGCAAATAAACTAAATTTTCTTGACAACAATCAGCACTCGGGCAGATAGTGAACAACAGTTCAAAGAAGAGGTTTCAAGCTGTTTATTACCACTCCCAGTCAAAGTTTACTGTCAAACTAAACAAAAAGAAGAAAATTGTACATTGTGTGTTTAAATCAGCCACATGGCTTAGCCTTAAGTATGTCCATTTAGCTTTATACTAACAAACATTGAAAAACACAATAAAGTGGCTAATGAGTAGTATTAGTTTATAACGTTTTAAACAGGACGTTTTTAAACAGAAATGGTGCCAAAACATGTATGGATAAGCAAAATAACAATTTTATTAATTTCAGTGGTTTGAGATATGAATGTTTTGAGTTCTGAACATCATCAGAACAAATTGAAAGCAGTTTAGAGAATGAATATGACTTTTGTATTCTACCTTAGATGTTACATTGAGGCTACAGTGAGTAGAAACCCTACTACTTTAGAAAAATAACATACATTTCAGATTTTGGAGATGCCTGAATGGTGGTACACTGGTTAGCATGTCCGCCTCACAGTTCAGAGGGTTTGGGTTCAATTCCACCTCTGGTCCTCCCTTCGTGGAGTTTGCACGTTCTCCCCGTGCCTGCGTGGGTTTTCTCCAGGCACTCTGGTTTCCTCTAACATCCCAAAAACATGCATGGTAGGCTGATTGAGCATTCCAAATTGCCCCTGTGTTTGAGCACGAGTGCGGATGGTTGCTCGTCTGTGTGTCCTGCGACTGGCTGACTACCGGTTCAGGGTATCCCCCGCCTACTGCCCGATGACTGCCGGGATAGGTTCCAACACGTGGAGACAAGCGGTACAGAAAATGGATTATTATGAATACAACATAAGAATAGTGATATATTCTTTTCCTCCAGCATACTTCATTTCTGGTTACAATTTTCACCTGCGTTTCCTTTCTGTAAATATGGCTAGTGTCTACAGAAAGTGTCCTTTTCAAGAAGTGTTTTTCTTTTTGTTTGCAAGGCATGGGCCCAGTCCATATGAATGAAGTGCAGTGTTCTGGATTTGAGAAGTCCATCACCGAGTGTTCCTTCAACAAGGAGTCTCTGGGCTGCAGCCACGAGGAGGATGCAGCTGTTAGATGTAATGTCCCTGCTATGGGCTTCCAGGAGAGGGTGAGCTTCAGATTTATTTGATTCCCCTTTAGTTTTCTATTGACTTGTTTCTCAAAAGGATTACAAAACACATAGTTGGGAATTAATTATTTATCCACTTGATTCCCAAGCCCTAGGAGCCTTTGCATGACTTCCGATATGAACTGGAACCAGTGTTTTGATTACATGAGAACTGTTTACATGAGTCTGCTATGTATGACAGTTATAGATGTAAACAACGTGCAGAACACTAGATATCACAGTGTAAAAGAGAGAAAAAAAAAATCAATCCCGCTTCTTATCTATGACATCAAAAAGTGTCCAGCGATATTGTGTAGTGGAATGTTTAGCTACTTTCAGATGATGAGATTAGCAATTTCAGAACTTCATAAAATTAAGGAAAAGATTCGGTTTCTGAGTCCGGTTCTTCGATTCAATTCCAGTTCCTATTCTTAACCAAAAAAGAAGAAAAAAAGGGGGAGGAGTTATTTTGGACAAATTAACTTCTCTGTTCTTAAATTGCTTGAACTCTTTACCGTTTGTTAACTTCACTACAGGATACTCAAAGTTAAAAATTTTAGAGCTTGAACCCTTAAGAAATGTTGATCAAAGTTGATCAAACATGTATAATTGCTGTCAAAAGAGGGCAATCGTTTGTATCATTTGTTCCGGTCAACCACTACAGGATCTCTTTGCGGAAATACTGGTTGGTCATCTGACATTTATTGGTTCACTAGCATGAATTATAGATTTATTATGAGTTCACCTATTTTGTATACACTTATTTTAGATGTAAAAGTATAAATTGGTACATACCAAGTGAAATGTTTAATACACCAGCACTTCATGGACATTTTGAAATGACTCTTATAATCTAGTGATCATCAACATATTGCTGTTCCAAAAATAGCTCACTATTTAGAAACAAGAAATATGATCACATGAAAATGTAAAATCTTGTAGAGCTTGATAGAAATGTAGTGTTACGGATGAATATTTATCCATTTCGTACCTTGTTATATCATTAAAAATTCCAGTGGGAAATCATTAACAAAATCAGTGTCATCATATAGATGAATATAATTATTTATAAAACGTATAAACTAAAGGTAATTTGAGTGCATTTATGACAGAAGTGTGTATCAAACTGGTAGCCCTTCAAAGTAATTGTCTTTTTTAAAAAGCTTGATGACCACTACTTTAGTCTATATATAATTTTATCATTTAGGAAATTTCTTCCTTTCTGTCTTTTGTACTAATTGTGCTAAAAATCAGACCTGATTTATAAATATGAGCTTTAAACAATGTGCCTCTCCTCTCGTCCATACCTGTAGCTGCGTTTGAGTGGAGGTCGAAATCCCTTTGAGGGTCGTGTGGAGGTGCTGGTGGAGAAGAACGGCTCTCTGGTGTGGGGCACCATATGCAGTGAGGGCTGGGGAACCATGGAGGCCATGGTTGTCTGCAGACAGCTCGGTTTGGGCTTTGCCAGCAATTATTTCCAGGTATGAGCAAACCAGATGGAGTATGAGGTTCTACCCAATTAAAGATATCAAATTACCTCAGCTAAAATAGTGCTAAACACAAAAATAATTTGGATTCTCGAGATAATTTCCACGGCTCTTTTAAATGTGAAGAGGACCACAATAGCTACAACTAAATACATTATATATAATGCGAACAACTGTTTACGAAGTTTGTCAAATTTTAATAGCAAAAAACAAAACAAAAAAGAATAGGAATTAGATTAGGTTGGTGAGTTTTTTGTTTAGAAATTGTTTCAAATATTATTTTCAATCAATGTAATCGTAGTAGTAGGAGAATGAAGAGCCTTCTAAGGCACGTGTCACAGTCTAAGATGCAAAAAGAACTCTGCCAATGACCTAGATTGAGGTAAATATACACACATTTCTAATATGCATATGTAAAACGCATATGCAATACTTAAAATTTGAATAAGTTATACATTCATAGTTATTTAAGATGTTAAAGTTAGTTAAATGTAGCGACATTTATACTATTGAATGTCTTTTGAGAACAATCACAAGTTACAAGTTTTACTTTCATAACAACATGGTTTAACATTTTACTGTAAATTTGAGCTCACCACTGCAAAATGTCCATCGTCATCATCACATCATCACATCAATATCCAGTTATAAAGAACAGTAGACAAGTTTACAATTAAATGAATACATAGTACATTTAAATTGTCCAACAGTTATGATGCCACACTGTTTTCCCAAGACAAGAGCAAAAAAAAATATGATTATTACAATTTTTGTTTTATTTTTTTTAGTTGGAAGATTCCAAAACCCTGCAATTTGCTTAAGACTAGAGGATGATGAGATCAAGTGCCGTTCTACTTTAATAGGAAAAAATCCTCAGAGAAGCTCCAGTTTGTTTACAACGAGTTGGAGAGAGCTGAGTTATACAAGGGGAACCTTGTGGTACTTATGATGATGATGATTATTAATATGAGAGCGTGACATTGCATTGGACATAGTTGGAAGCTTTGCAATGAAGGCAGGAGGCTGCCAGGAATCTGAGCCTCTTATGTCAGAAATGTAAGTTTTTAATTCTTTCTTAGCAGGGCCTCTGTCAGTGATGGTTCCTTTGAATCATCGTTCTTTTTCCCTTTATGGCACATGTGAATGATTAAGAACTTGCCTTTTGTTTACTGCCCTCTAGTATCAATTAATAAGTTGCTAAAATCAATCAAATTTCACGGTTGTTTTTTTCTGTGGATAAAATAGAATATATTTTTGACAATAATGTAGTGGTTTTGTTCTACAGGCTTCAGGTAAAGCTGAAGAAATACCAGAGTGCACTCCAGTGGTCAGAGTTGGAAATTGCACTCCAATGGAAAAACAACTATAGCAAATTATCAGATTGGTTTACCAATTTTCATCCATTTTCTATCGCTTGTTTTGTTCAGGGTCATGGGTAAGCTGATGCTTATCCCAGCTGATTGTGGGTGAGAGGCAGTGTATACCCTGCATTGGTGGTTTGTGTGCTCAATCATGGGGCACATAGAGACAAACAGCCATTCACCCACGTTTACACATTCTGGTAATTTAGTAATTTTGTAATCGATGAATCTCTAAGTTTTTCGAATTTAGGGGTAACATGCATAGTCCATACAGAAAGATGCAACCTTGGGTTTGAACCTTTTGGCTGTGAGGTGTATTTGGCATATAGTCTTCACTGTGCTGACTTTACCTTTTTTTTTTCCAGATAGATTGAAGTGATTTAATAATTACAGGTTATTTCCATCCATTACACTTATGTCAAGTCGAACGCTCATGTTATTATGATTGTCATTATTATTATTATTAATTATGTCAAGCTTTTTTGTCTTGATTGTCCCCTTCAAACCTTGGTGCCTGTTTTCTTCTCAACAGGAGACATGGTACTGGCAAGGCGAGGTGAGTGCAGACAGTGTGGTGATGAGTGGCGTTCGCTGCTCTGGTACTGAGATGTCTCTGTCCCACTGCCTGCACCATGGAGCACACCTCAGCTGCTCCAAAGGAGGCGGCCGCAATGCCGCCGGAGTCTCATGCTCTGAGAGTAAGGTGGCCCCTCGTAGTTTTTTTAATGTTTGATTTGCGATCCACAATTCACAGTTTTACCTATTTGCATTCTTTTTTTTGCATGTGTGCATGTGTGTGTGTGGACGGGGGGGCGGTCATAATGGCTAAATAGAGGCGTGAATCCGTCAGAAAAAGTCACCCTCTACTTTATGGAAAATTCACTAGCCTGCTAGGAAAGTATCACTTGTGAAAAGTAAGGGAACACTATCAGCCCACATTCAAATGTTTTCCTTATTATCAACCGAAATAACATCATCCTACGTTTGATTTGATAGAATTTTACATTTTAATGACAGGAGTGTGTTGAAAAAGAATTTCCGGTTGACACGACCTTAAACACTACTCAAATGCAATGCCACGTGATTTGCACAGACTTGACTTCAAATCAAATCATTTTTGTGCTGTGATGCTCCAGTCCCATTGTTGGAATTAGAGTGCTTTACAAAGTTTTCAACCTCTTTTCACCTTGCTGCTGATGCAGCATCTGGCTCTGATTGAGACTTTGCATCCACTGGAACCGTCTTGACATGGCACGTGTTCCATTGTGTAAGTGTGTCTGTGCACCATTCCTTCGCCTCATCATTTATTCTCGTCCCACAGCGGCCCCTGACCTGGTGCTGAACCCTCAGGCAGTGGAGCAGACCACCTACATAGAGGACAGGCCTATGTTCATGCTGCAATGTGCTTTTGAGGAGGAGTGCCTGGCCTCCTCCGCCAAAGAGACGCCTGCCAACTCCTACCGCCGGCTGCTGCGCTTCTCCTCGCAGATCCACAACAACGGTCACTCCGACTTCCGTCCCAAAGCTGACCGACAGTCTTGGGTGTGGCATGACTGTCATAGGTCAGTTCCTAATTACAGATGTTCCTATTTGCTCGATGAAACGCATACTATTTTAATTGTGTATGGCATGAATGAGAAATACATTAAAACTTATTCCATCTTCGCCACGCATTCGCATGCCCCTGGATTGACCTGAAAGCAGGAGCTTCTTAAGTATGCAAAAACAATTTTGATTTTTTTTCTTGACACCTCCACTTCAGGGTTTGCAACTTTTGTTAACATCTTTTGCTTTGTTGCAGGATATGTATTTGTACTCAGAGTGCTGTGTTGGAGCTTTGTTGTTTAAACTCTGTGTATGTGTCGTTAGCCATTATCACAGCATGGAGGTGTTTACCCTCTACGACCTGTTTAGTCTGAATGGAACCAAAGTAGCAGAAGGACACAAAGCCAGTTTTTGTCTGGAAGACTCAGAGTGTGATGAAGGTAGGAATCTCATCTCAATTGTTTTCTTACTTCAGAGATACACTTTTGTGGCAGCGTTTTGAAAAGGTATTCATGCCACGCAGTCACAAATAAACAGGAATAGATGAAGACGTATCAACTGTTGTGATATGACAAAATAGCTACTGATGAGTTGATGTCAAACTTTAGTATTATCCTGCATAGCTTACTTACAGGTAATGTTGGTTAGCTTTGTATATTGTATGTTAGCTTAGTTTGGAAGACTCCAAAATGCCCATAGGTTTGAAATTTGACCTCTTCCCCAAAGTCAGCTGGGAAAAGTGGATGGGTGGCTGTAGGTTCTGCTCCCAAGTGGCTAAAAATGCTATACATCTGCAAAAACATTTAGAGAAAAGATTTAGAGAAAGTGTAAAAAAAAAATAAAAAATTAAAATGTCCAGTCAACCTTCACATAACTTCCAGACCAATAAACTTGCAATAAAAAAGAAGAAGAAAAGAAAAAAGAAGAAAATACCTTTTTTTTTTCTTGTCTTCTTGCAGGCATTGAAAAGCAATATGAATGTGCCAATTTTGGAGAGCAGGGCATCACCGTGGGCTGCTGGGACACATATAGGCATGACATTGATTGCCAGTGGATTGACATCACTGACCTAAAGCCCGGAGATTACATGTTCCAGGTAAATTTGCTGCCCACAATTATCTCTTCTTTTATTTTTGTGTCCTTCAAAATCCTTCATGTATCCTTTTTACAGATAATAATCAACCCAAACTATGAAGTGCCAGAGTCTGATTACACCAACAACATCTTGAAATGTAGCTGTCGATATGATGGCCATCGTGTGTGGATGTACAGCTGTCACAATGGTAAGTCTTAGAGATAGTAAATTGTTATCTCTTTTCCTAATGTAAGCTTCACGTGAATCCATGTTTAAAAGGATAACATGTCTCCCAAACCCTCACTCAGATATAATGACCATCACTTCAAATGTTTTGATTGTGGGAGACACAGTTACATCCATTTCTATATTTGGCCTCAGCACTCAGTTGCAGGCAAACCTTATTAAATGAGAAAAGTGTAATGATATTTTTTGTCCATGCCTTATCCCTTCACAAAGTTTGTTTATGTGTTTTGGGATTATTCCAGTCCTAACAAAGCAAAATTATAGTGTCTTCTTCACTGCCTTTAACTCCTAACAGAGAAGTCGTAATTTCGTGTCGTATGTTATTTATTGTGGCATGAATTCTCATTGGCTTACTGATGTAAAATCATTTTAATATTTGGCTTAGCTTTTAACTTCTGGAATGGGGCACTCCCGATATATATGCTGCATCTCATGAGATGGAAGTCTCATGATTCTCTGTGAGTGTATGTAATTTTCAAATACCGTGATGATTACTTATCTACTGTGTAAAATGAGAGAAAATAGGCGTAAAATAAAAAAATAGTCCTGTGCCATAAGGGTTCAAACTGAGCACAGTTTCACTACTATAATACGAACTGTAATCTCTTCTCACAGACCTCACACTCCTGCACCTTCGCAACAAACCAAAATTTCAGAATATAATAAACCGATTAGCTCTGGAATAGATTCTTACTCATCCACAAAGTCATTTCAATTCATCCCACAAATCTTGAAGCAGAAAGGAAGGTAAACAAGCTTTTATAAAAAAACATCTTCATTCTAGTGACACACAATGATAGCAATGAAAAGGAGAGGGGCGGCAGTAGGTCATCCCGAAGGGCATTTTAACTTCATGATCACGATTCAAGGCTGAACACTGACTGAAACCACCCAAACATGGCAGAAAGTCACTGTTTGTGTGGCACCTTTGCGTGTGTGCGTGTTTGTGCGTGCATGTATGTGCGTGTGTGCGTGTTTGTGCGTGCATGTATGTGCGTGTGTGCGTGTGTGTGTGTGTGTGTGTGTGTGTGTGTGTGTGTGTGTGTGTGTGTGTGTGTGTGTGTGTGTGTGTGTGTGTGTGCGTGTGTGTGTGTGTGTGCGTGTGTGTGTGTGTGTGGAAGAAAAAGAATCAGATGAGTATAAACACAATTTCCATCAGGGTTTCCAGCAGTGTAGTTGTTCAATTCTTACCCAGTGGCAGTGCGCTTGTAAGTCTGAATAGTCTCGGTGATTGAAAATGTCCAGGGTGCAGTATGTTTTTTGTCAAATGAGATAAGCTTCACCTCGGCACAGCCCTGAATGGGATAAACATTAAAGAAAATGGATGGATTATAATTTATTTTAGCTAATAAATGTATAAATGATATATTCATATTGTCCTTTCTAGAATGGCCTTCAGTGGAAAGCAGACGGCCACCATGGCTCAACAATCGCAATTGGATTGGCACAAAATTGCACCTCACTTTCACTTCCAACATAATGTGTACAAATTTTCTCATTCCATTTGATCAAGTATTTGCTGAGAAATGAAGGTGCGATGTTCAAGATCGCGTCCCTAACATTAAATAATTAAATTTGGTAATGTAGTAATAAAAACACTATTCACGTTGAAGCCGTATTCTCACCTAAAATGAAGAAGTTTATATGGAAATTGTTATGGTACTATTTGCACTTTTTAACAACGACGAGCACCTTGTTAGCAGTCATATTTCTATGTATGCTTATATTTAGGTGAACCAATGAAATAAATGGTCAAATTAATGCAATTAAAATTCAGCCCTTTATTTAGTATGTGAAATGTCAGGCCAAGATAGATTGTTGGTATGAGCTGTTACAATACCTAAGGAAAGAAAAGTTGAAGTTAAACGTTTTCTTGCTCCTTTGCTAGGTGGCTCATTAAGCACTGAGACCGAGCAGACGATCCCAGGGCTCCTCAACAATCAGGTCACCCACAGGTAAAAACCCACCAGCCATTCACCCTCTCACAGGGAGAACCTCTGAAGCCCACAGCCACTACACGTCTCCATCTGTGGTGCATACCTCCTGCCAGCCTCGGCCTTCATCTTACACTCCCCCCCTGAAAAAAAGAACAGCTCTATTTTCACCATCCTCCTTGCAAGAGAGCTGTTGATGGAAGACAATTTGATAAAGTATCATAGGAACGTCTTTGTGAATGTGCAGCACTGGAGAAAAAGAAGCTCCTGCAGGGTTCTCGTTTTAAAGCTTTCCTGCTTCATTTGATGTCGGGGGTGACTGCAAGGGACGCTTGGCATTCAGGCCTTCCACAACTTTTTAAAAGGTTTCTCATCCACTGCAGCACCTCTATCTTATACAACAATGATGATGGGAAAGTCTGTTTATTCACCTAGAAGACAATTTAAGAGATCACTGATGTTCGCTTAAAATATCCCAAAAGTGTTGGATAAAATCGGTGTCAGAGCTTTGACGTTTCTCCACCCTACAGCTATCCAACCATATACAGACCTTGCTTTGTGTGTTGGAGAGCAGTCATGCTTGCAAAAAAAAAAGGGGCCTTGTCAAACATTTGCAACCAAATTGCAATCAAAGAAACCCAAGGCTAAACCCAAACGGTAGAAAGTAATTTCAGTCAGGTATGAAAAGAGCTCCATCCACAATCGATTATGATTCCTCCTTGTTGCCAAAAGCAGCAAGAAGCATTTGTGGTTCTTTTTATTTCATTTTAATTTGTATTAAAACTATGCTTTACAATGTGAAGATGTTACAGAGCTGGAGTAGAACATCTGTGTGGACTCATAAATGTGGCGAATGATACCATGGACTCAAAGCGCTCCCTATTTAAACACTCAAATGTAGATGGGTGTGGTTTCTTCTTTAGTAACTTGCTGTCTGTTTAATCAGGTTTTGCTTATTGGCTTGTTTTAAAATGTGGTTGGTACAATGGTGTGTGAGAATTCCATGTTATTGTACATATTATTATGGTGCTATCAAACTGGCCCTCTGTTTTCTGAGGTTACAGTGTGTGTTTTACAAGCTACTTTATGTATACTAACAGTATACTTGACCTATTTGTTAAAATTCTAATAAAGATATTGAGCAAACACAAAACAATGTTCTTGCTTTACTTTATGTTCCCTCCCAAAGCACATATTTGTTAGAGAAAATCTTTCAATGACAAGAATCATTGCTGTGTGAATTAACCAAGTTAGCTCTTTCATTGTCATCATTATGTATATTCTATATATTATATAGTATTCTTCAATCATTATGTATATTCTATATATTATATAGTATTCTTCAAATGTGTCTGCCATTCGAGAAGATCAGTTCAAAACATGATCAAATAAGCGCTGCAAGTAAGATTCAAGAATAATTTATTGTTCCATCCATCCATCCATCCATCCATCCATCCATCCATCCATCCATCCATCCATCCATCCATCCATCCATCCATCCATCCATCCATCCATCCATCCATCCATCCATCCATCCATCCATCCATCCATCCATCCATCCATCCATCCATCCATCCATCCATCCATCCATCCATCCATCCATCCATCCATCCATCCAACAAATAAAAGAGGTGAAAGAACACGTCCCTGCGTTAAAGTAAAACGGTGCACGTCTGACCTCCTGTGGCGTTGGACGAGTACTGCATACCTCCGGACACAAGCGCTCAAAGGAAACGGTTATTAACGTTAAAGTGTGTAAAGGAGTTCATTATAATCATACAATTTCACCAAATTTAAATCTGAACACTAACATTATTGTGAGTTGAATTATCTGATCATAGAAATAAAGCAATTTATACACAAACAATTTAAGCTAATATTTTATTATGGTATAATACCTCCATGAACCGATTATTTAATTGAATATAAATGAAAATACTACCTTTTAACTAACCAATTCTAAATGACAGGACTCTTGAGGTGAGATTAATATACGGCCATATACATACTTTCAAACAGTGCTTAGTTCAATACAACAATGCAAAACGTTCGAGTTTAAATATTACTGCCAATACACATATTCATTTATCACCAGAACCGCTTAAATTCTATATACAAAACTTTCAAATGTTTCTAAAGCAGGGGTCACCAATCATAAATGAAATAAATTAATCATGTAGTTTACTTAGTGCGGCTCGATGTGACACTGGTTAGCACGCCCGTCTCACAGTCAGGAGAGTGTCGGTTCGATTCCACCTCCGACACTTCCTCTGTGGGCTTTGCATATTGTCCTTGTGTCTGTGTGGGTTTTCTCTAGGCACTCCGGTTTCCTCCCCAAAACCATCCATCCATCCATCCATCCATCCATCCATCCATCCATCTTCTACCGCTTATCCGGGGTCGGGTCGCGGGGGCAGCAGCTTCAGGAGGGACTCCCAGACTTCCCTCTCCCCAGCCACTTCGTCCAGCTCATCCCGGGGGATCCCAAGGCGTTCCCAGGCCAGCTGAGAGACATAGTCTCTCCAGCGCCTCCTGGGTCGTCCCCGGGGTCTCCTACCAGTGGGACATGCCCGGAACACCTCCCCAGGGAGGCGTCCAGGAGGCATCCTGATAAGATGCCCGAGCCACCTCATCTGGCTCCTCTCAACGTGGAGGAGTAGCGATTCTACTCCGAGTCTCTCCCGGATGACCGAGCTTCTCACCCTATCTCTAAGGGAGAGCCCGGACATCCTGCGGAGAAAACTCATTTCGGCCGCTTGTATCCGAGATCTCGTTCTTTCGGTCACGACCCACAGCTCGTGACCATAGGTGAGGGTAGGAGCGGATATCGACCGGTAAATTGAGAGCTTTGCCTTTTGGCTCAGCTCTCTCTTCACCACAACGGACCGGTACAGGGTCCACATTACTGCCGACGCTGCACCGATCCGCCTGTCGATCTCACGCTCCATCCTCCCCTCACTCGTGAACAAGACTCCAAGATACTTGAACTCCTCCGCTTGGGGCAGGATCTCATCCCCGATCCGGAGAGGGCATTCCACCCTTTTCCGATCAAGGACCATGGACTCGGATTTGGAGGTGCTGACCCTCATCCCGACCGCTTCACACTCGGCTGCGAACCGTTCCAGCGAGAGCTGGAGATCACGGCCTGAAGAACCCAACAGCACCACGTCATCTGCAAAAAGCAGAGACGCGATGCTGAGGTCCCCAAACCGGACCCCCTCAACGCCTCGGCTGCGCCTAGAAATTCTGTCCATAAAAATTATGAACAGAATCGGTGACAAAGGGCAGCCTTGGCGGAGTCCAACCCTCACTGGGAATGAATCCGACTTACTGCCGGAAATGCGGACCAGACTCTGGCATCGGTGATACAGGGACCGAACCGCCCTTATCAGTTGGCTCGGCACCCCGTACTCCCGAAGCACCCTCCACAGAACCTCCCGAGGGACACGGTCGAACGCCTTCTCCAAGTCCACAAAACACATGTGGACTGGTTGGGCGAACTCCCATGCACCCTCGAGGATCCTGCCGAGGGTGTAGAGCTGGTCCACTGTTCCACGGCCAGGACGAAAGCCACACTGCTCCTCCTGAATCCGAGGTTCGACCTCCCGACGGACCCTCCTCTCCAGCACCCCTGAATAGACCTTACCAGGGAGGCTGAGGAGTGTGATTCCCCTGTAATTGGAACACACCCTCCGGTCCCCCTTCTTAAAGAGGGGAACCACCACCCCAGTCTGCCAATCCAGAGGCACTGTCCCCGATGTCCACGCAACGTTGTAGAGGCGTGTCAGCCATGACAGCCCCACAACACCCAGAGCCTTTAAGAACTCCGGGCGGATCTCATCCACCCCCGGGGCCTTGCCACCGAGGAGTTTTTTAACTACCTCAGTGACTTCGACCCCAGAGATTGGAGAATCCGCCTCAGAGTCTCATGGCCCTGCTTTCTCAATGGAAGGCGTGTAGGTGGAATTGAGGAGGTCTTCGAAGTATTCTCCCCACCGACTCACGACGTCCCGAGTCGAGGTCAGCAGCACGCCATCCCCACTGTAAACAGTGTTGACGTTGCACTGCTTCCCCCTCTTGAGACGCCGGGATGGTGGACCAGAATTTCCTCGAAGCCGTCCGAAAGTCATTCTCCATGGCCTCACCAAACTCCTCCCACGCCCGGGTTTTTGCCTCAGCAACTGCCGAAGCCGCGTTCCGCTTGGCCATCCGGTACCTGTCAGCTGCCTCCGGAGTCCCGCAGGCCAAAACGGCCCGATAGGACTCCTTCTTCAGCTTGACGGCATCCCTTACCGCCGGTGTCCACCAGCGGGTTCGGGGATTGCCGCCACGACAGGCACCAACGACCTTACGGACACAGCTCCGGTCGGCCGCCTCAACAATGGAGGCGCGGAACATGGTCCACTCAGACTCAATGTCCCCCGCCTCCCCCGGGACGTGGGAAAAGCTCTGCCGGAGGTGGGAGTTGAAGCTCTTCCTGACAGGAGATTCTGCCAGACGTTCCCAGCAGACCCTCACAGAGCGTTTGGGTCTGCCAGGTCGGACCGGCATCTTACCCCACCATCGGAGCCAACCCACCACCGGGTGGTGATCAGTTGACAGCTCCGCCCCTCTCTTCACCCGAGTGTCCAAAACATGCGGCCGCAAATCCGACGACACGACTACAAAGTCGATCATCGAACTGCGGCCTAGGGTGTCCTGGTGCCAAGTGCACACATGGACACCCTTATGCTTGAACATGGTGTTCATTATTGAAAATCCGTGACGAGCACAGAAGTCCAACAATAGAACACCGCTCGGGTTCAGATCGGGGGGGCCGTTCCTCCCAATCACGCCCTTCCAGGTCTCACTGTCATTGCCCAAGTGAGCATTGAAGTCACCCAGTAGAACGATGGAGTCCCCAGAAGAAGCGCTCTCCAGCACTTCCTCCAGGGACCCCAAGAAGGGTGGGTACTCTGAGCTGCCGTTTGGTGCATAGACACAAACAACAGTCAGGACCCGTCCCCCCACCCGAAGGCGGAGGGAGGCTACCCTCTCGTTCACCGGGGTGAACCCCAATGTGCAGGCGCCCAGCCGGGGGGCAATAAGTATATCCACACCTGCTCGACGCCTCTCATCGTGGGCAACTCCAGAGTGGAAGAGAGTCCAGCCCCTCTCGAGAGGGCTTGTACCAGAACCCAAACTGTGCGTGGAGGCTAGTCCGACTATATCTAGTCGGAATTTTTCTGCCTCGCACACCAGCTCGGGCTCCTTTCCAGCCAGAGAGGTGACATTCCATGTCCCAAGAGCCAGCTTCTGCAGCCGGGGATCAGACCGCCAAGGTCCCTGTCTTTGGCTGCCGCCCAGCTCACATTGCACCCGACCCCTTCGGCCCCTCCCACAGGTGGTGAGCCCATGCGAAGGGGGACCCACGTTTCCATTTCGGGCTATGCCCGGCCGGGCCCCATGGGCGAAGGCCCAGCCACCAGACGCTCGCCTTCGAGCCCCGCCTCCAGGCCTGGCTCCAGAGGGAGGCCCCGGTGACCCGCGTCCGGGCGAGGGAAAACAAAGTCCATTTGTGTTTCTCGTCATAAGGGGCTTGGGTGAGCCGTGCTTTGTCTGACCCCTCACCTAGGACCCGTTTGCCATGGGTGACCCTACCAGGGGCATGAAGCCCCCGACAATATGGCTCCTAGGAACATAGGGGCACGCAAACCCCTCCACCACTATAAGGTGACGACTCACGGAACATGCATGGTAGGCCGATTGAGCACTCCAAATTGCCCCTAGGTGTGTGAGCGAGTGCAGATGGTTGTTTGTCTCTGTGTACCCTGGGATTGGCTGGCAACCAGTTCAGGGTGTCCCCCGCCTACTGCCCGATGACTGCTGGGATAGGCTCCAACACGCCCGCAATCCCCATGGGGACAAGCGGAATAGAAAATGGATGGATGGATATTTATATATACGCTGCTATCTTGACTATAGTCTAAACCAGTGTTTCCCAACCAGTGTGCAGTGTGCTGTGAGAGATGTTCAGCTGTGCCGTGGGAAATTGTACAACATTAAATACCGAGCGCATTGTAAACAGGATCGCCAAACCACAGGTCAGTTCGCGCAAGGCCGGGTAAGCCACTTGCTAATCGTGCATGCGTGACAAATTGGAGAATCTTGAGATTTCATGTTGTGGCATCGGCACATACTCAGTTTATGTGTGTGTTGCCGTCAGTGTTGGCTCGTGAGTGAACGAATCGTTCAAACGAACGATTTCTTTTCTATGAACGAGTGAACGAATCACTTCCTAAAGTGATTCGTTCTTTTTTCAGTTCATATGACTTCAACCAGTAGGTGCCGGTAATGCGCATTGAAGCTAGTGCCACCTCGCCGTAAATCAAAAGGAAGAAGAAAATGACGTAACTTCCCGTTCACGAACGAGACGTGAATTGCATTTCCCGTTCACCAACTGAACGGATCTGTGAGTGAAGGAGTCAGTGAGTGAGTGATTTGCATTTCCAGTTCATCGCGAGAAAAAGATCAGTGAGGGAACGAATCCTGACTTTCCCATTCGCGAACGAGTCAATGGGTGAACTGCCTTCCCGTGCATCAACGGATCAGTCAGTGAACGTGTTGCGTCTTCTGGCGTGAACTTTGTAAGCCAGAATGTCGATTTACGATTTGCCAAGGAAAGAAAGAACCACTCACTGAAACACCACTTATTTTATGCACGTTTTCTCCAAGCTAACGGCTAACTTTATTGCATGAAGGGATGCACCGTTATGCAACAACGGAGAGATTATGCTTCTCTTTGGGTAATCTTGATTTTAGAATACTTGTAGTAGTTTTCAAATAACGTGTATGTATATATACGCCTAAATATTGTTATCCAATATATCTACTGCAATTTCACATTAGATTGCTGGTTTGAAATTTACTTTTAATATTATTATTTTCAAATAAACATTTATGTTAAAAGAAGAGCAAAGACTTCTTCTCCAAGCAGTAATAAGACCAAGGCCAGAATCTGCTGCCTGCGCCAATAGATTTCATTTAGATATTTTAAAAAAATAGATTTTTATGTACCGATACAAGCGGCCGAAATGAGTTTTCTCCGCAGGATGTCCGGGCTCTCCCTTAGAGATAGGGTGAGAAGCGCGGTCATCCGGGAGAGACTCGGAGTAGAGTCGCTACTCCTCCACGTTGAGAGGAGCCAGATGAGGTGGCTCGGGCATCTTATCAGGATGCCTCCTGGACGCCTCCCTGGGGAGGTGTTCCTGGCATGTCCCACCGGTAGGAGACCCCGGGGACGACCCAGGACGCGCTGGAGAGACTATGTCTCTCAGCTGGCCTGGGAACGCCTTGGGATCCCCCGGGATGAGCTGGATGAAGTGGCTGGGGAGAGGGAAGTCTGGGAGTCCCTCCTAAAGCTGCTGCCCCCGCGACCCGACCCCGGATAAGCGGAAGAAGATGGATGGATGGATGGCATTTATGTTAAAACTTGTCTGGTGTTTTATTCCTTGTTTTTGTATTATATATATGTGTATGTATATATATATATATATAACTTTACGTCTTTTGTTGTAATATAACTGATTTTAATATAGAAGATGGTGTAACACTTAACAGATTTTTGTTGGTGGTGTGCCTCAAGATTTGAATGAAAAGGTGTGCCGTGAATGAAAAAAACGTTGGGAAACACTGGTCTAAACGATACCTGTTGGCAAAATGTATATATATGTTATCATGCGTTCTTTAAGAAAAGTATAATCACAATATCACTGCAATATATTCTTGCTGTTTAATCACAATATTGCTGCAATATATGCTTGCTGTTTTGCCTTGCTGTTTCTGATCTTGTGCAACAGAAGAGAAAGTCCGTGGCTGGGTCAAGGGAGGGGTGATGGCTGTGTCAAGCAAGACACTGCTGATAACTCAGAGTATCCACCCAAAATAGACCGAAGATACGTCAACTGACCGTATCATGAGACTCTGCTGAGACTCCTAGAGAACATCACGTTCCTCTTTCCATTTATTTGTGCTGAAGACAACTGTTGATTACTTAAACCATTACGCTAATATTATCTCATCAGTATATAACACCTTGTGCCTTACTTCTTATTTCTTGATTACGAGACAAGCCTATGCCTTTTCTTCCCCTCCCTAAGGGGCTTATCGTCTCACACTGTGGGTAGGACGAATCCAAATAAAAAGAGCGAGAGTGCAACAGATATTTAGTGTAGTGAGATTGTTGTAAGACATCTGTACTGCACTCCTCGCGAGCATTGAATCCATATTTTGTCTCATTTGTATTTGTCTGCTGATACTTTTCTCTTGTTCAGATATTCGGTGTGCAAATTGAACCTGACACCTGTATTCAGTGGAATGTGCTGCATGCAAATACAAGGTAGTCATGGTAGTGATGACCAGACCAAGGTGTGTCCCACCTCTCTCCCTGAGAAAGACTGCAGGACTCAAAATGGGACAGTAGGTCGAAAAAGGAGACGTTTAACTGCCCACGTCACTGTGGCAATATTTATTTTGGGCTTGATTTCAGTTAATGAAATCCCAAGCAAAGTCTAAATTAAAGCGTCGATGTTTAAAATTTAAATTGGGTACTGGTTCTGCTGATCATGTTGGTGTCGAGTTAAAAGAACGAATTCTATAACTCAGTAATTGACTTTAAGTTAAACATTTTCTACAGTCTTTTTCATCCTTCGAGGCCACCATATTTAGTACATTTAGACTTCAAGGACTAAATGTGAGCTAAAACGACATAATTAAGATAATTTAGAGTTACAGAGTAACGTCTGATTTCAACCTGCATTCTGCACCACTGGACTAACTGGCAAACCAAAAAACAAAATCTACACATAACATATTAAAAGAGCATCATTCTTTCTCTCCTCTGTTGTAAAACAATATGACAATGTTAATGTATATATTTCAGGTTGTGTGTTAGCAATCAGACCTGATGTCGCCATCTAGTAAGATAGGTTTGCTTTTAAGTGCCTCTCACATCTGGTTCAGTGCAGCCAGTGCGAGTTGTGACCACGTGCTGTATTGTATATAGGATACTGTAAGTAAATATTTGGCACAAAATAGGCCCAGTTGCCGCCAGCTACTTTTTTTTATGTCAAATCTCCATGTGGTGTAAATTAGGGGTCTTCCGGCCTCGAGTTTTCAGTTCATGTAGCAGGAGAGAGTGATCGTAAGTTTTTTCACTGCTAAATTATCATTGAAACTGGGAGGGAAGGCAGTGTATGATGTTTAAAGATTTCTGTTCAGTGTTGCAATAATTGTGATGGTTTTTATCAGAATGTGGTTTTAGTGGTCGGGTGCAAAAAAAGTATTTTTCCCTTTTAAATTGGCATTAACAGTTGTTTTCAGAGTTTCTGTAAAACACACTTTTTTTGGCAAAATGTAAGAAAAGCGACATCAACTCGTGTAGCACAATCAACAATGTAAAGTTCTGCCTTTTTTTTTCCTGCTTTATTTTCACATTCTAACTTGAACCTTTGCAAGCTGACACTTACCACCATCATTTTTAGGAGACCATTAAAATCATTAACATCTGAAACCGTAGAGATGTTTTGCCAGACAACAGTCAACATCACTTGTTTGTGTGTAAGGCAACAAATATTGGCCATTGAAGAATATTTCTAGTATCTAGTTTCTAGTATATAGTAGGTTCTACCTTTTTTTTGCTTTATTTTCCCATCACAAACTGGAACCTTTGCAAGCTGACATTTGCAAAGAACCATTCACGCTTACCATCATCATTTTCAGTCAAAAAATGTTTGACACCCCTGCCGCAGAGAGTCAACATCACTTCTTTTTCCGTGTAAGGCAAAAAATATTGGCCATTGACGAATATTTCTTGTGTCATAATATAGTAGGGTCGTTATCAAGCTGTAAAGTGAAGCACAACCTACAAATCGAGATAATCCACAGGTTACCGGGGGTGAACAGCAGATGCAATAAATGAAGCACAGAAATGTTTTTTTATTTTACATTTATTTAAGAAGTAACCTTACAACAATACTAACCATAAAGTTTAGATGTGAAAACAAGTCCTGGACTAGCAATTTATAGCAATGACTTTAAATAATCTCTGCAAGTAATAACATAAACATCACTTAGTCACTGCAAAAATTTGGAAACCCACAGACACAGTTAGCCACGTGACAAATTCAAACAGATGAGGTCTCAAGACTGCAGCAGTTGTAGCTTTGTCATGGTTCTCTGAGAATATTACCTAGTTGGGTTTAAGAAGGGAAGGGAAAAAGAAACAGAGGAAAAGAGAGGGGAGGGCGCAAAGGGGAAAGCAGGAGCTAAAGTACAACAATCAACTGTCAACATTGAATCAAAAATACATGCATAACAAAATTTGCCTGCTATACAATGAGTTCCCCGACAAAGTAAGGTAAAGCAGAGTAATTTTGGATTGAATACTGTAAAATGGTGGATTTTACTTCATAATAAAATTCCATTCACTGTAAGGGACAACATGCTTGTGCTTATGTCATAACATTGCATAGCTGTTTTCAAGCATGGCCATCACTGAAGCCAATCTCAGGACAATAAAATTAAATTAAGAAGTCAGAGAATTACACAATCTTTCTGCATATTCTTGTAATTCCAAATTGAAATTCAAAAATCCAACAGTTGTTCCTCTGCAGTCAAGACCACCAGTCACCAAAGTAGCCCCGAATCTGAACCAACCATTCTGTATTAATATGCATACGGTACTATCTTCTGATTTTCGGGATAGTGTATTTCTTAAATATAGTAACTACCAAAACAAGTTGTTACCTCTTATCAATCTCAAAAGAATCAGAAACCTGTCGCATATTTCAGTTATTAAAGATATATGATCAACATAAAGACAATTAAAAAGAGTAAAATATGTATACATTTTATTCATTTTAAGATAACCTTTAAACGTCAGGTACATAACGAAACCTCACCTAAATAAGGTAAAACTATACATTTCTAAAGTCTATTTTTTAATTATATTACAGAAAATATCAAATATGGATGAAGTCGTACATTCAGATAGTGTCTATCGAATCAATTAGACCACCCCTTTAGGCGATTTACCATTTTGAAAAGGAATGAGGAATTCCAGACTGAATGCATCTTTTTTCAACCAATATTTAAGCCAGCTCACTAGAGTTTTCCAAGAAGCCAGAAATCAATCAAGCATAACTACCAACCCTTAAAAGATGTTTTTCTGTTCAGGAATGCAAGTTAATAACTTATCTTCAGCAATAAACAATAATGACCTTTTCTATTTGGGGAGGGCAATAAAGTATTACTGATTACATTTCAGCACTAAATATACCACTTTAGATAAAGTAACATCAATAGTTTAGAAACACAAAAGTAATATCCATTATTCTCTAATTTAATTCAGGTTAGCTCTAAAATTAGAAGGTGATCTTATAAATTTGTCAAGCATCTAACCTCAATTGAGATCTTTAAGCTTGGCTTTTTAGTGTACTGTTTGGTAAACAAATAATAATAAAATAATAATAATAATACTAATGGGGAATCACACTCCTCAGCCTCCCTGGTAAGGTCTATTCAGGGGTGCTGGAGAGGAGGGTCCGTCGGGAGGTCGAACCTCGGATTCAGGAGGAACAGTGTGGCTTTCGTCCTGGCCGTGGAACAGTGGACCAGCTCTACACCCTCGGCAGGATCCTCGAGGGTGCATGGGAGTTCGCCCAACCAGTCCACATGTGTTTTGTGGACTTAGAGAAGGCGTTCGACCGTGTCCCTCGGGAGGTTCTGTGGAGGGTGCTTCGGGAGTACGGGGTGCCGAGCCAACTGATAAGGGCGGTTCGGTCCCTGTATCACCGATGCCAGAGTCTGGTCCGCATTTCCGGCAGTAAGACGGATTCGTTCCCAGTGAGGGTTGGACTCCGCCAAGGCTGCCCTTTGTCACCGATTCTGTTCATAATTTTTATGGACAGAATTTCTAGGCGCAGCCGAGGCGTTGAGGGGGTCCGGTTTGGGGACCTCAGCATCGCGTCTCTGCTTTTTGCAGATGACGTGGTGCTGTTGGCTTCTTCAGGCCGTGATCTCCAGCTCTCGCTGGAACGATTCGCAGCCGAGTGTGAAGCGGTTGGGATGAGGGTCAGCACCTCCAAATCCGAGTCCATGGTCCTCGATCGGAAAAGGGTGGAATGCCCTCTCCGGATCGGGGATGAGATCCTGCCCCAAGTGGAGGAGTTCAAGTATCTTGGAGTCTTGTTCACGAGTGAGGGGAGGATGGAGCGTGAGATCGACAGGCGGATCGGTGCAGCGTCGGCAGTAATGCGGACCCTGTACCGGTCCGTTGTGGTGAAGAGAGAGCTGAGCCAAAAGGCAAAGCTCTCAATTTACCGGTCGATTTACGCTCCTACCCTCACCTATGGTCACGAGCTATGGGTCGTGACCGAAAGAACGAGATCTCGGATACAAGCGGCCGAAATGAGTTTTCTCCGCAGGATGTCCGGGCTCTCCCTTAGAGATAGGGTGAGAAGCTCGGCCATCCGGGAGAGACTCGGAGTAGAGTCGCTACTCCTCCACGTTGAGAGGAGCCAGATGAGGTGGCTCGGGCATCTTATCAGGATGCCTCCTGGACGCCTCCCTGGGGAGGTGTTCCGGGCATGTCCCACCGGTAGGAGACCCCGGGGACGACCCAGGACGCGCTGGAGAGACTATGTCTCTCAGCTGGCCTGGGAACGCCTTGGGATCCCCCGGGATGAGCTGGATGAAGTGGCTGGGGAGAGGGAAGTCTGGGAGTCCCTCCTAAAGCTGCTGCCCCCGCGACCCGACCCCGGATAAGCGGAAGAAGATGGATGGATGGATAATACTAATGGGTGGTCAGCATGTCCGCCTCGCAGTTAGGAGGGTGTCGGTTCGATTCCACCTCCGACCCTCGCCGTGCTGAGTTTGCATGTTCTCCCGTGCCCGCGTGGGTTTTCTGCGGGTACTCCGGTTTCCTCCCACATCCCAAAAACATGCTTGGTAGGCCGATTGAGCACTCCAAATTGCCCCTCGGTGTGAGTGCGAGCACGGATGGTTGTTCATCTCTGTGTGCCCTATGATTAGCTGGCAACTGGTTCAGGGTGTCCTCCACCTACTGCCTGATGACCGCTGGGATAGGCTCCAGCACGCCCGTGACCCCCGTGGGGACAAAGCGGTACAGAAAACAGATAGATGGATTATAATAATGACAATAATGATAACTAGGGTTTGTTTTAGAGCTACAACTAAGCTAATCATTAATAGTAACAAAAATAACAACAAAACAGGCAATCATCAAACAGTTTTTACATTACATAGCAGAGGACAGAAATAAACACCAAACGAATGACGCCTATTAGACATCACCAAACGCTTTGTAAGGCACGGTATGCAAATGATAAAAGCCTTAATAATATTTCATGCACATTATGAACAGACCAGAAGCAATGTGCGTTCACAGAACTACAACTTATGAAACAAGGCATTTAAAAAGAAAATATTCCGATTACAAACAACCATGGCAGTGCGATTGGAATGTCTGAGTCTGACAACAATCAGCATGTCAGTTATCCTTGGAGAGATTACAAAAAAAGTAACCAT
This sequence comes from Syngnathus floridae, assembly GCF_059516105.1. Taxonomy (NCBI): domain Eukaryota; kingdom Metazoa; phylum Chordata; class Actinopteri; order Syngnathiformes; family Syngnathidae; genus Syngnathus; species Syngnathus floridae. Next base: position 14,777,757 of record NC_142417.1, on the reverse strand, counting down.
AAAAATGCTCAGCAAAACAAAATGGATAGCAGACTTTCAGCATCATAGAAAAAATAAATAAGTCACGTCTGCTGGTTTTGGCGTCATTGTTCAAATAGGATTTGTAATTCTGGTCTAAACCAAATAAAAGCTTATTTGTCATTGGCTGAAGAGATTTAGTGCTAATTGGGGAATCTTGTATTGTCACAGAGTTTTCAAGCGATGCTTTTGAGTGGCGTTGACTGCTAAACAGCAAACAATATGTTGAATACTGTCATTTTAGGGCAGCATGTGGTTAAGAAAGCAGATTGTTGAGACGCAGGAGAGTACAGGTGTGCCGGGTCCTTGTGTGTAGTTTGGGGGGATTGACACAGAAGCTCTCTTCAGAAAGCAGCTCCTACAAACACAAGGTGACAAAATGAGTTCACGCTAGCATTTACATTTACTTTATTTGTTGTTTACCCACCAGTCAGTCTGACTAGTGTTTGCTGAGAGTTACTCACCAATCAGCATTTACACTGGCCACAATTTTGTAGTAGAATAATACGCTTATGCCCAACCAACCCCCGCATTTGGTAAAACAGGTCGAAGAACACGCAGTAAATGCTCCTTTCGTGCTGGTTACGGATGAGTGGGTATGTCTGAGTGTGTTGCAACCATGTGAGGGCGACTCAGGATCAAAATAGCAGACACGTGTGGCTTTTCCTCCTTTACCTCAGTTGTTCTTTCTTTAGTCAACAGTCAAGTGCACATAACATTGTATAAAAAGGTTGGTCAAGCCCTACTTACCTTGTATGAAAAACGAATAAAGGTTGTAAATGAAGGTGTTTGCCTGTACAGACTATCTCGGGCTGCGCGATTCATCGAAATTCAACTGCAATTTTGATTACACTCTACCATTACAAAATTGGCATAACCGTAAATTTTTTTATGCATATATCCAGTCAACATTTGCATTGCTTTAAAAAAATGTACATTTAAATTTGTTTGGTCCATAAGCAACTTACATAAAATTAATGTTTCAAAGAAATTTGTCTACATATTAAAAAGATTTCTTGTTATGTATCAAAAATAAACAATCGTTTTGAATAATTATGATTAAAATTATTATCAAAATAAGCGGGACACATCCCCCATTTTTCACAGAGCCCCTGAAATTCATAGCACTTATAACAAGCTTCAATTATTTACAGATTTTTGCTATTCTAGGCCATTCCTATTCCCCACAAACAGCGGGGTCCACTCGGGACAAATGGTGGAGTGAGCAAAATTGCTGTGGCAACGATGCAAACTATTTACAACAGACGATGCACTCTTGAAGCAAAGCACATGATGCCAGAGACACAAATCAGCAGATATTGAAAAGCTGTCTGCGGTTGACAATTTTACTTTGTTGTCTCCAATGAATTCACATGTAAAACAAATCACAAGTGTCAGTGATGGGAAGGCGCAAGACGGAATGAGCACGTTCAGTGGCGGATTATGATTTCTCAGCCAAGCTACCCTCATATTTGGAACACCATTGTAGAATGATTGAGTTCGTGTTGACTTGCCAAGTCACTTGCTCTTCTTGAGCTTTCATGAGGTAAACCACAAACGAAATAACATCACCGGTTTGGGGCCTATTTTCTTCTGATTGCAATGGGGGGGGGGGGGGGTAAGTACCGTTTTTTTCGGACTATAAATCACGTTTTCTTCATAGTTTGGGTGGGGGGGGGACTTGTACTCAGGAGCGACTTATATGTGTAATTATTCACAAATTTTTACTTGATCATTAACACATTACTGACTTACGAGTATAGTTGATCACTTCACATGTTATTTTCACTTTAAACCGCATGAGGGCGCACTATGGCTGTGGTATAATTGCAGCCTCACTGACATTGAGTTCCATTCACTGACTTCCGGAGTCAGGAGATTTTATGATTTGGAGTGACACAGATGGTTCTTTAAACTTGTTATTTATGTTATAGTTATTTGATATATAGTTTATTTAGCGTAGCAACGTCTATGTTGTTAGACTTCAGTAGTTTCTAATTGTCTAGCAAGGCCGTGAAGGCAGCAGGGGGGACGGGACGGGAAGGGCAATCCAGAGTGCTTGCTTATAGCACTGTGTTGACTCATATGTTGAGCACTTGTTTTGTAAAATAAAGAGCCGGTTACCAAACCCACGTCTTGCCTGGTACTTTGGTAACGCTACAATATAGTTATATACGTAGATCTGTGGAATAATTGGAGCCGCAACTGACGACGAGGCTGATGACGAGGCTGTCGTCAGCGGCGCACGTAGTTCCGGAGTGAACAGCTGTTTATTTTGTTTTTTTTAAGTGGCACAGCGGATGAAGATTCCGATGGATTTAATGATTTGGAGTGACACGGACGGTTCGTTAAAATTGTTGTTTATATTACCGTAATTTCCGGACTATAAGTCGCGGGTTTTTTTCATAGTTTGGGTGGGGGGGCGACTTATACTCAGGAGCAACTTATATATGTTTTTTTTCACAAATTTTTACTTGATCATTAAGACATCACTTACAAGTATAGTTGACCACTTCCCATGTTATTTTTAGTATAGTTGATCACTTCACATGCTTTTATATCTTTATCTTGAACATATTCAAAACATAAAAAACAGAGAAAACATCAAATATAGTAATTAACACTTTAAAGCACCATATCCAAGTCCACTGTCTGCTGTATGTACACTTGCTCCATTTTTGCTCCTCTTATATTTATTATTATTATTTATTATTATTTGTTTATTTATCATTTATTCAACACTCTTATTTCTTCATTGTTTGTGCCTTCTTGGGTTTTTTTGTGTTGCTTGTATGCATATGTGTACTATCTCACCGAGGGATAGTGGGAACGTAATTTCAATCTCTTTGTGTGTCTTAGTATATTAAAAAAAAAAAAAAAAAAAAAATCTACGATAAAGCAGACTTTGACTTTGATAAAACAACCAAAAAAAATTATATTTTCAGACGAAACTGGATGAGGGCGCTCTAAATTTCACCGTTGGCCGTGACTCATCAACTGGGTGGGCTTAAGAAAAATGGCACCAAAAAGAAATTCATATTTTGCAGGTTACAAACTTCAAGTTGTAAAATATGCAGCTGAAAACAGTAATCGAGCAGCAGAAAGAAAGTTTGGAGAACCGTGACGTACCAATGGATTACTATTTCAAGTGACGTCAGTAGCGCGGCGCGGCGGTTGTTTACATACAAACGTGCCCACATAAGGACTACCGGCATCATTAGCGGTGATCATTTCTAAGTGACACGGAGGACAAAGAGTTTGAAGGAATTAAGGATTTGGAGTGACATAGAAGGTTTGAAAAACTATGATGGCTTTTACGCACGCCCGGTCCTACTCTACTGAGTCGGGGGCCGGCGCTCGGCCGAGTGGCTGTCCGCGAACGGTGCGCGGGGCTCGGACATGGCCATTACGCACGCCCGATCTGTCTGGAAGTCCACGCCGCCACACGCTTGGAAGTTTGTTTTGTTTAATAAAGAGTGTGGAATATTTTGAAGTGCAAGCGCCCTCAGCCGTGCGCACCCATTGTTGACAAAGAACGATCGATGGATTTAATGAATTGGAGTGACACCGATGGTTTTATAAACATGTTATTCATGTAATAGTTGTCCTTAATCACTCTATATGTTACGTCAGGCCCGTTCTCAGCTCTTTGTTTGAGTTTGTCACGTTAGCATACCTATCGTTTAGCCTGTTGTTGCTATTTAATGAATTGGAGTGACACTGATGGTTTTATAAACATGTTATTCATGTAATAGTTGTCCTTAATCACTCTATATGTTACGTCAGGCCCGTTCTCAGCTCTTTGTTTGTGTTTGTCACGTTAGCATACCTATCGTTTAGCCTGTTGTTGCTATCGTTTAGCCTGTTGTTGCTCGTGCATGACTGTTTTTGGTGTGGGATTTTGTCGAATAAATTGCCCCCAAAATGCGACTTATACTCCGGAGCGACTTATATGTTTTTTTTCACTTTTTGGGGCATTTTATGGCTGGTGCGACTTATACTCTGGAGCGACTTATAGTCCGGAAAATACGGTACATTTATTTGGAATATCTAGTCTGACGTCAGCGGCGCACGTAGTCAACAGATGTTTTTTTGTTTTTTTAAGTGACAAGACGAAGATTCCGATGGATTTAATGATTTGGAGTGACACGGATGGTTCGATAAAATTGTTGTTTATCCATCCATCCATTTTCTGAACCGCTTAGTCCCCACGGGGGTCGCGGGCGTGCTGGAGCCCATCCCAGCCGTCAACGGGCAGTAGGCGGGGGACACCCTGAACCGGTTGCCAGCCAATCGCAGGGCACACAGAGACAAACAACCATCCGCACTCACACTCACACCTAGGGAAAATTTGGAGTGCTCAATCAGCCTACCAAGCATGTTTTTGGGATGTGGGAGGGAACCGGAGTGCCCGGAGAAAACCCACGCGGGCCCGGGGAGAACATGCAAACTCCACACAGGGAGGGCCGGAGGTGGAATTGAACCCGCACCCTCCTAACTGTGAGGCGGACGAGCTACCCAGTGCCCCACCGAGCCGAATTGTTGTTTATAAGATTGTCATTTGATATATAGTTTATATATTGTTAAATGGGCCTGTGGAATAATTTGAACTGCAACTGACGGCGAGTCCAACGTCAGCGGCGCGCTGCACACGCGCCGCACACGCGCCGCACACACGCCGTTGTTTACATAAAGGATGAAGAATTTTATCGATGGATTTAATGATTTGGAGTGATACAGAGAGTTTGATATAACTGTTGTTTACATTATAGTTATTTGTTATATAGTATATATACATCGTTATATGGGTCTGTGGAATAAAATGAACTGTAACTGACGACGAGTCCGACGTCAGCGGCGCGGCACACACGTGGCGTTGTTTACAGAAAGGACGAAGAATTCGATCGATGGATTCAATGATTTGGAGTGACACAGATGGTTTGATAAACGTATTATTTATGTTATAGTTATTTGAATAACTGTTAATGTTACATCAGGCCCGTTCTCAGCTCCTCGTTTGTGTTTATGTCACGTTAGCATACCATATCGTTTAGCCTGTTTTTGCTGGTTCATGTCTGTACTTGGTGTTGGATTTTGTCAAATGAATTTCCCCCAAAATGCGACTTAAACTCCGGTGCGACTTATATGGTTTTTTTCCCCTTTATTGTGCATTTTATGGCTGATGAGACTTGTACGCCAGAGCAACTTTTAGTCCGAAAAATACGGTATATTCTCCACACCTATGAAAGGCTAAGTGCTCTAATGTCCAATTTCACAAGACAAAAATCATGGTATACTTTGTAAGTGCTCTTATGTCCAATTTCACAAAAAGACAAAAATTATGATATTCTTTATAAGATATACTGCTGACAAAAAGGAAAAGAGCAATTTTGACTAACACACGATAATTATTCGGTCACGGCTGAGACATAAATACAGAACGAATTCTTGTGTGTTGAAATGACATTTCAACATTTTAGCTCCTTGGCTTGGCTCACACTCCCGACCGGTGCTCTCAGTGAGCTTAATTTGCATATACATTTACAGTCCTCAATGAAGTGACAAGCCACTGAGCAGCAGCTATGCGAATGTCATAAACTAGGAAGAATGATCCTTTTAATGCTTTAATGGAAGCGAACCCCATGATTATGAAACAGTTCACTCCAAGTACAAGCAGATGAGGAGACTTAAGCCTGTTTGTGTGTGGCTGAAGGCTCCGTCTGGGTTATGTGCGCTTGATCACTGAAGGTATTACTTTTTGAACCAGGATTACCTTAACCCGCTATGCCAGATGATTTCTTTCATAAATCCATTTGGGAAAGATTTGATAGCTATTAGGAAAAAGGTAGGGAAATAGTGCGTGTCTGGGCAAAAAGCTTCAAAAATGTGATCTAGAAAATAACTTCACAACTGGTTGTTGTTTGCTGAACATAGTTGTTGTATTAATACAGCACTATTTTTTTCTCAATTCATCATGTTATACTACTTCTGCATTTGTTTTGAGTTACTGTCACGTGAATGACTATAGAATTATAAAATATCAGATTTAATTTGAATATACTGCCAAACTTTAATGAGAAAATGCCAAAATAAAAAGTGGATAACATCTGGTCCCTTGTGTCAATGAGTTAAGACCAATACTGTTATTTGTAGTTGTTCTCGTAAAAATACCAAGTGTTTGACACTCACCTTGGAAATTTCTATCTAGTCAGGCTTCTCTCTTCAAAGATAGTGACCTCGATCTCAAACAAAATTAGTCAAGAAAAGGCATTTTAACGACTTTTGGCTTTAATGAAACAAAATATCTCACAATTGCTCGTGTCACTCAAGTTGAGCAGTTATAAAAACATTGCACAGACTCATTTCTATTCTCCAACTATTTTGGAAGGACGAACTGCACAACTGACTGATTTTTGAGGGCTGATGTTGCTAGATGATGATCTGGCAATTCTTTTGTTGATGTTGAAGTGTTCAGGTGATACATTCTTGTCAAATACCAATAGGACGCCTTTGCCAAACACAGCATAGAAGCTCCTTGGCGTTGGCGAAATAATCCAGAACACTCTCGGCCCAATAAACTCAGCGGCAAGGGTAGTTACAAAGCTCAGCTGAGAACAATTTCAGTTATATTTTTGTTATCCCTAATCTCCTATTGCCACTCAGTTCCATTTAATTAGAATGTTGCCTCAGTCTGAATTCCCCAACACATGCAGCCAAAGCCAATAATTTTATGCAGCTGCTATGGACTACAAACAAATTTTGATTTGTGTTTTTTACTTGACACCCCTATACAGTGCTGGGTTTCTTGTAAATTGCAGACACTAAAGCTTTTTATAATTTATATTCAGGAAAAAAAAACAGTAACGTCCTCAAGTTAACTGCAACTGGGTGATTGCAATGTGAGCAATGCCAAACATATTTCCGAAAGGCATCTTTTATTTACTTATTTATTTATTTTTTGCTATCCATACTAAATGATTACCAATTTATTGGCATGAATATATATTTGTTTTGTCATGTAATCTGGTGATTTATTAATAGTTATGAATAGGAGATTAAGTTGATGACTGCAGCCTTTGTTTTGGGCTATGTATCTGTTAGTTCAGTCTTAGCCAATTATTTTGAAGCGGCTGGAAAAATATTTCAACCAAGGAGGAAAACAAACGGAGTGTTTCGTCTCAACTCATATTGACACTGAAGAAGTAAAAGGATACGACTCGGAGGCCTCTTTCGATTGGGTCGGTGAGCAAGAGACCTCTGGGTGCATACACCTTGTCATTCTGCTCCTGCACATACTTTGCAATCTTTTTTAAAACCTGTAAAGAGAACACAGAGGACAATTTAAAACACTGCACATTGCTCACAGTTGGAAAAATGTGAAAAAGATGTTTAAGAAATTAGAATTCAAGAAAAGATAAGGTGATCATTAGAAATTTCAACAGGTTTCTCTCAAAAGTTAAATAAAGCTTTGAAGCTGAAGAGTAAATGTAAAAATGAGTTCTATTGTTGTTTCACATGTAACATAATGTGTTGTGCTCAAGACGCAGTGGTTTGTAAAAACTTCTAACAATACAGATTCTAGAATTACATTATACAGTGGTTTGTAAAAACTTCAAATTATGTAGAAGTGTCGTACAAATTCGAATGCTGTCAGACACACTCTGCTGGGTGACTGAAACCAAACATTGCATCTGTATGAAAACTGTGTTAATTTCAAACATTCAGATGTTGTTTTGCAAAGAAAATAATACATAAATGCTATTTAACTTAAAATGTGTGAAGGAACTCAAGCTTAAGAGAACCACTCTAAAGTCATTTGATTTTTCAATAATTGGGGGGGGGGGGGGGGGGGGGTCTGATGATAATATCAACCAAGGTAGATTGAGTTGGTCAAAGTGAAATGTTGAAAATGTAAATTTGTTTCCACCTAAGCCTTTCGGGTTTAGAACCTGACACACAGGGGTGTGGGTGACAAACCTGGCTTAAATGTCAAGTGTAGAAATGGCTAGTGGTTGCTCTTTATGTCACCTTTTTTTTCACTCACCTTTTCATAATGCGTCTCCATACACAAGAACACGGTATAAGCTGTTAGGCAGGCCAGACAACCTTCAATGTATGAGTGGCTTCCAAGTTTCTCTGCCTCAGCATAGAGGTTATTTAGAGTCCGCACTGTCTCCTCAAACTGCTGTTTGTCCATCTTTAACACATCATTTGGGGGGGAGGAACACATAACAAAAATATGAAGACTAGAAAATGATATGGAAAGCAGTAACAATTTACATCCTATAAAATAACAGATTGCAACCTTATACTTTTGGTTCGCTGTCTCCAGCTTCGCGTTGTCAGAGATGCTAATCCCGCACATCATTACTCAGTTTTGAAACAATGACTTTCATTAGTTGGACTGGATGATTTAAAACTTCACAGAAAGGCTAAGATGCCCTAAAAATGTGTTCTTTGAATGTCATCACCTATCAAGAGACTGTTAAGTGAAAACACACTGTAAAAATCCAGAATGTTCCAGTCTTATTGACTAAAATAAATAGCTTTAAATCTCAGTTACTCTGTCTGTAGGCTGCTCAATTATAAACCTTGCCATGACTAGCTGACATTTAAATGGGCTTCTCGACGCAGATGTCAATATTGGACTAACAGCACAGGGCTGTCCAGAACTGATTTTGAAATCGCTCTTGTGTTACTGGGCAAAGAAAGAACCTTCAGACCAGACAAGCAGGCAGCAGAGGGAATCTTGCTTTTCTGACAACTTTCCAAAGTTCTGCTCCCGTGTGCCTGAGGAATGTGGCAACAGGCCCCAGACATCAGTGGTCTAAGACGCATTCGCTACATGCTTTGTTCTTCCTTTATTTTCCAACTCAGAGACGCTGATTCCAACAAGTATTCTCTGCCAGGGCATCTGTCCATCACATTTTGGACCTGATATTTAGCATTCCGACAAGATTACAAGTGAGGATATTCTTCTTATTACAAATGTCAAGACAATGAAACAGTAACCTTAGAAAAGTTTCACAAAGTCCATAAGTCAACGGTATTTGATTTGAGTCAATAACTCTTCTTGTGTGCTGCAATTTAGCTGTCAAGATGTCACTTGCTCTCTTTGATACTGCATAGCTCCTGTTTGGTCACGATGACCTGTTTCCAGCCAAGATTGTTACACACAACCACTCTTCATGCTTGACCTCATCCAAGACATGAATACAAGACCTGACAGCTATCAAAAATCAAACTGGTACTTTTTTGTTACCTTCACTGCACCGCAATCCCTCTGAGGGGCAAACAATTGCGGCTGTTGGCAAAGGTAGCAAGATGAGTGTTCACGTCAGGGATCAACAGGGTTCGTTCAAGGTCGCAAATATACACCAAATGTTTCAGTCATTTTTCTTGTCGCAACTAAAGTTTGAGCATGTTTAAAATGTGACAAGAAAAATACAGGTAAACGTATGCCGAACATTTGCGACCTTGAAAGAATCCTTACTCCCTTCTAAAACCCCCACAAGTATTTGTTGAACAGTGGAATAGGGGCTTTAGTTAGAAAAGATGAGCACAAGAAATCCCTACAATGCTAAAAAATACTACTACAATCACATTTAAACCGCTGTAGTGTTTGTTCAGAGTGAATTTGACCTAATTAGACTTGATTCATCCTTTTTCATATTTAAAGTCAGAATTCAAAACATATTTGTGTCACTGACCAAAGGAATAAAATGTGATATTTTATTGATCATCAAGCATACCTTTTCAGCAAAGAGTTTTTTATTTTTAGATTCAATACGTTGGGAGTAAATCCTGGACTGGTCACCAGCCAGTCGACCACTATGCTACTAATCAGTAATATGTAATGTCTGAATTTGTGTCCTGGGTGGTAACCTCATTTTGGATCAAGTATTAATTTACCTGATAATTTGCTGTTCATAGCTGGCGGACGTCAATTCAACCAGACTTCTGCGAAAAGTGTATTTATGCTGGTGTTTGGAACTAGATTATTTTAGCAATTAACATTGACTTCATCTGTTCTGTTATACTTGCTGCTACTTTTAGTCCGCCTCGAGTGATAATGACGCTTATTACAAGTGTAGTTTTTTTTAGCTGCCGTGGTGAGGACAATTAGTTACTTGGAGAAGACCTGCATCGCAGGAGGATAATGTTTAGAAAACAATCAGACACATAAAAGCAGCTCCTCTTACCCTGGTCTCCAGCTCAGAAGGGAACTTGGTTTGAAATTGACATACAGTGCCATTAGTATAATCCCTCTGTATGAAGACTTTAGCAGCAATTGCAGCCTGCTGCCTAATGGGATGTAAACTATGAGTCTGTGAAAAAATGAGATGGAAAGTTCAAATAATAAATGCATCACTTCATCAAATATTCATAACAACACTTTTTTTTACACATTACTTTCGTTATTGCTCCAGTTTTTACAACGTTATTGTTGTGTAAACATTACAGTGCTACAGTGATTTAAGGTAAATGAAACATACCTGTAGTCACAACAATAATCAAACGGTTTTGCAAAATTGTTGAGATTGTTCTTTGGTAGCTAATAAGACTATTAAAATGTCTGCACATCTGTTGTAGTAAGGTTGCCGTCACCATTCTCGCCGATGGCATCAAAATGCAGCAACTCGCAAACGATAACACAACTGCTCGGGCCGTTTAAATACAATATATTTTATATAGTTGATGACAAAACAAAGACAAAATGGTCATCTGATGCCCCGTTCGGCCAACTCAGATCCACTGTTTACAAGAAAAGAAAACACTTGAACTGCTAATATGGTTGAAATAAAACACGTCTTTTTCTCTACATTGAAAAATTCTACACCGATAAAATATATCGGCAAAATTGGTCGGTTTCTAAATACAGCCAATCGGTTTAATGATAATATCCCGGCGGTTGTTTCTTTCCTTGTTACGAAAAATATCAGACCAACGAACGTAAAAGTATGCGTTTGACGACATTGCCTCACCCACCTCTGCCATATTGTCTTCTGCCTATCTTCCGTTTTCTATGAGGTGATCTGTACAATTGATACAGTTTTCCGTGCGGGAACGTATGCAACATAACGAATGTTCCTAGATACCCGGGTACGGGAGTTTGCATTAGCGTGGGACGGTAATCTTCCGTCAAAAAAAAAAAAAAAAAAAACTACGGAAATGCTTTTTCAATTTAATTTATCATATGGACGAGAATCATTCAAGCACGGGACTCAAGAGATGATTCTATAATCTGTGACGTCACCGAAAATATTCACACATGCACCAATTACCCAATTTAACCATATTTGTATGAAGAGTATTATTTAATAATTACAGATACAATTAAATGTTTCTTCCTTTAGATAGAAAATGCAAGTATCAGCTTTGAATCAAACAGGCCCAGATTTTACATGGAGTATGTAAATTTGTTAGTAAATTAAGACAGCAATCATCCTTATTTCTGTATTTATAATTCTTGTGACATTTTTTCTTGGTATTGTAAAATGAGTGGCTTGGCTCAATAAACTAAGTGATGGGTTGACTGCCTTGCTTAAGGGCACATTGAAAAGTTGACAGGAAGCATCTGAACATTTTTCTTTTCTTTCTTATTTTATTCATACACAGCAGCACCCAAATTGTTGTAATAATCTTAAACCCAAAATAACTCAATCAGTTCTGCTCATCAAGTCAACACCATGAATTGTGGGGCAGATGTTCAGAGACATTTTCTGACAGATACATTTTCAAATATAGGCAGCTAATGGAATTTCTTAGTTGTTTAAATTCACACTTGATGTGTTGACAGGCATTTTAGAAACCCCAAAATGTGTCATCCATTAAAGATGATACATTAGCAATAATATCTCTCCAATACTGGTGGACAACGTGAACAGTTCTGCTTTTCGTATTACTTTCTCAACAGTTGAATTAAATATTGTTGTTGTCGTTGTTGTTTTTAATATCTGCCCTATCATTGATGTTCTGAATGTGCCAGTGAGCTTTTCTGCAGCTGTGACTCTGTACGTATATACTCTTACAGTATAAAAGACACAGACAAAAGTAATCCCCCCGGTTGCTTGAGTGTCTGGTGTTAACGTGACTTCACAGTTTGAATGGTCTCACATCATTAGCAAACAACACATAGCGGCCGAGAAAATCTGGACCATTCCACAGTCGTCCAAACTTTGAATAATCATGATCATGCTTTTTCTTTGTTCTCCTTACTCCAGACCACGCGCTGACTGCCATGTCTCAACACTTACAAAGTTAAAAATAGAACAAAATTGCTTATAATGTAGTTAAGATTGGCTTAAGACAAAAAAGGTTCAACTTGGTTTGATCTGATCACGTGTTTGCAAGATTTAGCTATGGTATGAGGGAACCAGAACATTTTGGCTATAATTTTTAAAAAAAATTGTTGTTCATCACAAAAAGAACACCATAACAAGGATAGTGGAAGTGTTATGCTTTGGGGTAGTTTGCTATTTTTCTTCAACTGTAACTGGGGCCTAAAGTCAGGTGGAGGAAATTAGGAACAGTTCAAAATAACAGTTAATGTGAGCACAAATATTCATGCTTCTGCTTGAAAGCAAAAAAAAGTCAAGGAACTCCGCCGTAAATGGTGGTAGGGGTGTACAGACACCCCTTTAACATGATTTTTAATTTGATTGGTTAATTCAGAACACAGCCACATCCCAGATATGAGTGTTTTCATATTTGTGCATTTTTTCTCTCAAAATGATTTAAAACAAATATCATAGTTGCATTGGACATGTTACAGAGCTAATCAATAGTGGAAAATATTTTAAAATATTTTTATCTTGGTCCCTCTTTTTTATTACATCACAAAATCCTGGCATTTACCCAGGCGGTGTGTAGACCTTTACATGCACAAAATTGTCCTTTGTATTTTCCCTGCAAATTCATAGACTTTGATTTGCAAAAGCTGCAACCGGGGGTGTCTCTTACATAATGTTCCCATGTAATTGGAAGCATACAATACTGCAGTCAGGAAGTAAGTGCTCTGAAAGTTTATTTGCCAAACTGACTTGTTCATCGAGCTCTCTGCTTGAGGAGCTGAGCTCGTGACGAGTGGTGGCGTGCCTTTCACCACTCAATTATGACAGCTGGCATTGAAATTGGTGAAATAGCAGCAGCTCAGCCATTCAACCGTATGCCGTAAAACTGCTGGCATTAAAAATGAACTGATGGTAATGCCAGGCAAGGTTCCAAACTCCGCTATGCCTCTACTTCAATAACAAAACTCACAGTTAATGGCGGAATATCCAGGAGGAATTTCACTTAACGCTGACTGATTGAATAGGTGATTGATTGTCTACAGCTGTGGAGATGGGACTAAATGATCCACCAGAATTCTGTGATTAAGAGCAATAAAAGCAAATTAATTACAGTGGCACATTCAGAATAAATTTTTACACTTGGTAATTTAAATATGTCAACATGCATTTTCAAACCAGCATCTTGACATAATAACCCAAAGAGGTATCAGTACGGGATGGATGATGCAATGATGAATTATACTGTAGCTAAGGTTCATGAAACTGTTGATATATGTATCATACATATCAGTGCAAATGCCCCTCTTCCTCCCACCTTGCATTAAATGAGAATGTTGTTAACTTTAGGATCCATCCCTCCATCCATACATTCTATCCATGCATTCCATCCATACATTCCATCCATCCGCCCGTCCATTTTCTGAATTGCTTATCTTCACTAGAATTGCATGTGTGACGATTGTTGGCATTTTTGATAGTCCTCCTATTTTTTCTTCAAAAATTGTCATTTTGTGGGGCAGAAAGGTCAAGTCAAGTCAAGTTTATTTATATAGCCCTAAATCACAAACAAGTCTCAAAGGGCTTCACATATACGTACATAAAATTGACAATTATTCTCAAAAGTCATACTATATGTTGAAAATGTCGCTAAATTGGCATAACAACAGAAAGCTAGTCACAAATGTAGTTCGCTCATTACATAAGAATGTGAACGCACCAGTTTAAAAGAAAATACCCATTTTTTTTAAATTTTGAAACTTCATAAACACTACAAGAGCCTCTCAGAGACGAGATTGAATGCGGCCTTCAGGATGTAAGTCTAAAAGCGAGTGATATAGGCTACATTTATAACTCTTAACACCACCTTTTGATTTTGACTCTCAAAATAAAAACATTAACGACAACGATGACAATATTTCTGAGCCTGTATGAATGCAGTATTTGAATTTCTGAAGTGCTTTGCTAACATTGATTCAGTTTACATACATGCACCTTGAATCACAAGGCCTGGGCGCAGTACAGGTGAAAATTGGTGATTCGTACAAATGTTACGTCAAATGTAAGTATTGCTTCACTGCATGTTTTCTGGCAAGGGCCGCCTTGGAAACCACTCTCCCCTGTGAGGGCTGGTGGGGGAGAGACCACTAATGAGCGCCATTTGGGTACTTCATTTACAACACATGGGGGTTATATCCTACGACAATGGTTTTACTGCTGTACAGGCAACTCTGGCTGAAGCTGAACTCTCATGGAAATGCTTTAATCCTCCCTCTATGACTGTGCCTCTTTCTAGTTCGAAAGAAACCACAGCTTAGTCATTCATCGAAACCAATTGTGCTTGAAAGAACTTTGTGAACAATTGAGTCTGATATAATGTGTCTACGGAACTAAACTTTTGGTACTTTTTAACTTTTATCTACCTACTTTACATCAACAATACATTTATATTTAACTAAATAGATACAATTAGTGCTGTCAACAGTCACGCCCTGAGCGTGGGACTCATTCATTTCTCACTTATGTCACGCTCTCGTGCTTTACATACATAAAGTAGGTGTTGTAAGTAAGGTAGCTGCTGTGTTGTGTCTGTTGTGTCATCTGCTATGTTATCTTTGTTTGACCTTTTGCCCGGACTTTGCTATCTGTGTGTATGGACAAAATAACATCCATCCATCTATTTACCATACCGCTCATCCTCACGAGGATCGTGGGTGTGCTGGAGCCGATCCCAGCAGTCACTGGGCAATACACCCTAAATTGGCCGCCAGTCAATCCAAAATAACATTTTTAAAATACCGCATGTTCTCATTGCACATCATTTGTCCTAATTGAGTGAGGCGCCATCACATGAAGCCACATTCGGAGAGATTTGATGCAACATCCTGGCTGATAGTTTTGACAACCAAACTTTGCAATACCTCCCCCCTCAAGTTAAAATAAAAATCACTTTTGATTTACTGTGAGTGTGACCTCACGGTTCCACATCAGTAAAATGATCTGTAGGAGAAATAAAAAGTCCTCTCTAGTCCCATCATGTGCCTCTAATTTGATTTGCAAGAAAACGCTGCACAAAAACAACCAATCAAAACCAGAAGTCATGACTGACAAAGTGTCAATCATTTGCTGTGCACTCATGGCCACATATGTAAATAGAGGGCACAACCCTGTGGCCTCCTGCTGACCTGTTACCTTGGGCTTCAGAAACTGCTGAAACCCTATTGCACAGGTGTCAAACTCAAGGCCCGGGGGCCAGATACGGCCCGCCACATCATTTTATGTAGCCCGCGAAGACAAATTGTGCATGAAATTCGTGTCATTACTATAATTGCAAATTGTCTTCACTTTTAATAATATCTTTTTTTTTTAAATATTTGACCAGTTTTTACTCATCTGATTTAAAAACGAGTTATTTGTCAGTTTGTTTTGTAGCTTTTATTGTATATAATATGAGGTGGTCATACATTTATTTGGGTTGACAGTCATAATGGCCCTCCGAAAGAAGCTATGACTACAATGTGGCCCGCGAAAAAAAAGAGTTTGACACCCCTGCCCTATCGGAATATCCAACTCCCTAAAAATTAAAAAAGAGCCCATCCCTCATTTACCAACAACTGGGCACAACACTAGCAATCAGAAGCTGAGCTCACACAAATGAGAGAATTCAACAGCAATTCAGAATTAGCAACATTTCTTTTTGATTTGTAAATGATTGCATACATTTGTATATTCCCCCATAAATAATTTTGTAGTATTATTGTAGGGCCTCGGTATCCCCCAGGAGGAGCTGGACAAAGTCCACACTAGACACTATGTATAAATTCATTTATTTGTAATAATTAATTATAATAAAAGTGTTAAAGTCCCACCACAGGTCCAAAGTCCCATCTGCATCCCTACATCCATTCATTCATTATTTCATTTACACTCATAATTGTACTTAAAAAAAAAAAAATCTTTATCTAAATCTGTAGCAAATGAATGCTGCTGACATTTTTGTTTCGAAACCAGCATATGAATGGAGCACTGTGGACGTCATCTGTATTTCATGCCAGTCACACATTAGTTTTGTGTACCACACACTAGTCCATGCCAACCCAAATTAAATCTGTCAAGACATGGTATTATTACCTCAACTCCATGTGATTTACTTGCATCAATTATGGTCAAAAGCATACATTCAACAACATGAAATGAAAATCTGAGCAGTTACAATATGTTCCCTAATATTCCAGGGAAGACTATAAAGGCAAATATCCATGCCTCTAAATATTTATTAGCTGTTTAATATCCTGTTTAGGGTGTCTTTTTTTTTCCTTTTAAATCAGTGCCTCAATTGAGTCACTGCTTCCAGTAGGTACCCCTTCCCCACCCCTCTACCATCATAGGATCTCATATATAGTATATAATTTTGTTTGAGTATTTGTCCACAAACATATTTTGGAAGCTGCACTAAATTATACTTACAGATAGGCAAAATCTCCCTAGTTATGCCATCAAAACATAGTCTTCATGCTGGGCATGCTTTGGCTTAGGAGTCAGATTACCTCATATTTCACTCAGCAGTTTGAGGCACATTAATCATGACATTTAAATCAAGACAGTTTTACAGTGTTGTGTGGGTGCATGTGTTTGTGTACACGCGTGTGTGTGCGAGAGAGGCTTATGACCCACATAACTCGATTGCTGACTTAAACCAACGAATCTAAAAGTCCAACTTAACAACCAATAATCGTTGCAGCTGAGCATTCCTCCACAGCTCCAATGACCAAAATGTTCCTTCACTAACTCAGCAGGCTTTCTGGCTAAGAGTCATTATACTGAGGTCACCCAATATGCACATGCACCACATAATAATTTAGTGTTACTTTACATCATTTTGGTAGAATGTTTTGCTACCACAATAACTGCATCCTTTTTGTAAGGAGGCCAACATATATTTGTACGTCAACATTTGGCATATATTTTCAATTCAGTGTTGTGTTAGTATCATGAATACTATTATCCATCCGTCTATTTAGTCATGTCTTTACTAAGTAGAGAAGCCTGGACTAGGTTCTACACAGCCAATTCATCCAGAGGAATCTCGAGACGTACGTACCCTGACCAACAAAAAGACAGAGTCTTTCCAGTATGTTCTAGGTCTTCTCTGTGGCCTCCTACTGGTGGGTCTGGTCCAGAAGATCTCACCAGGGAGGCGTCAAGGAGATTGAGAGCTGTCTCATAATTTTTGTCCGTCCCAAAATATATATATATATCTTTGGTGGGAGGTCGATCCCAAATTTTCCATTCTTTTTAGACATAATGCCCAGATGTCCCAATGGCTTGGGAACCATGTATTTTGCAATTTAGAATTTATCCTCTAACCATGTCTGTGTGTACTATTTTTTTCAGGTGAAAAATATCTTGGTGGCCAGTGAGAGAGAGAAAGGTCTCATCGGTCGGTCAATGCTCATGAAAATGCCATGTACAATGACCCTGAGATCATCCCCCAAACAAGTCTATGGGTTCTGTTCATGGGGCGCAGCATAGAGGGCAGGAGAGCGGGGGGCAGAGAAGGGGGGGGGTCCTATATCCATGTGAAACCTGCCCAAACAAAGACTCCCTGTTTCTGGGGCCAGACAACCCCCAACTCTGCAAGCAAGATAAATAAATAAATACAAATGGAAAAAGAAACCATATACGCCCACTGAAAAGGCCCGCAAGAGAGTGACTGACAGACAATTGAAAAGACAAATTGTTACATTGTCTTTGGGTGGGGGTGGCCGAGGAGTTGATGCGCAAAGGTAATTACAAGAATACGTGAACCAAGGGGTCAGGGGTCAGCCTACAAGTTGGTCAGGGGTCAGCCCATACGTCTGACCCGAAGTTTTA
This sequence comes from Syngnathus floridae, assembly GCF_059516105.1. Lineage (NCBI taxonomy): Eukaryota > Metazoa > Chordata > Actinopteri > Syngnathiformes > Syngnathidae > Syngnathus > Syngnathus floridae. The sequence goes on along the minus strand of NC_142417.1, from coordinate 14,759,575 downwards.
GACCAATACTTGAGAAAAAGAGGTTCTGAATTGGGCCAATGTTTTCATTCGCTAAAACCTGTGTTGGCTGCACACTGAAAACAAAATCTCAGAGCTGGCTTTTTTGTGAGGCTAGGGGGGGCTTTCCCACTTTCAATACCATGTCTTTCTATACCACTCCTCATGCAAAAAAATAAAAACTCAAGCTGTTTTTTTTCTCAGTGAGCTGAAAAACGCTGACTAGGCATTTGTCCTGCAGCTACTCACCCATGTTTGATTTAATTGCATTTGCAACCCTCTGTGCAGTAGCTCACAGCAGCATGGCTCTGTCAGGCAGTGCTGGGTGCCTGCCTGAGGGGAAGGTACTGTTACTTTGACAGTCAGGCAAGGAGACAAGCTTGACCTGACCCACACTCTCTGGGGTGGCTTTCCCATGGCACTTGAGCAGCTGGGAACTGGATTTCTGGGAATAACTCCAGTTACACTTATCTTACTCTCTGTCTCGATTTATTAAAACAAATCTAAAATTTACAATACACACACACACACACAGGCACACACACACACACACACACACACACACACACACACACACACACACACACACACACATATATATTGGTGTCAAGGTAAGTTGCGGCAACCAAACCAGGGTGTAGGCACAATGAATTTTAAATAATCTTTTGTATAATCCCAAAAATAGTCAACCGCTGTATCTGGGGGAACAGTTACTGTTGTTGAACCATAGCTCTTTTTATTTAAAAAAAAAAAAATCATTTCACATGCTCATATCTTGCTTTGTATTTCAACAGTCTTCTTTTAAAGTATCCGCAATAATACAAATTCTTAGAGTATAATTGTCAACAGAAATGTTTACAGGAATGGAATTACAAATGGTGCCTTGAGATACTAGTATTATTTTGTGCCTTGGCCACACTTGTGTTTCAAATTATCATCTTCCATCAAAATTAACAGAAATGGCACGCATATCAAGTTTGGCCGGACAAGTCAAAGCACAAAAAAAAGAAAAAAAGTTGATCGACGTCTTCTCGGTTAATCAACGCCTCATATCTTGAAATCGAATCAAAGAGAGGCAATTTTAAAACTGAGGTCAGTCTCTACTAAAGTGTTTTTTTTAGGATTGCAGTGTAGATGCCATTAAGAAATGAGAGGCCCCACAAAGTGCATTTTCCAAAATCTATCAAGAGTCTTCATGGAATGCCTTTGTTTACATTATGATCTTTGGGTGAGGTTTTCCAAGTTTTCTTGTGTTGTTATTTCCTTCCCTTGTTGTGGTGTCAAATGTGTCTTGTCGAGTAACCATTTACGTAAGCAAATCATCTTGGTGCATTCCTTTGTGTTCTTCTATTTCTGTCTTAAAATTACTTGTATTTATTTTTTCAGATGTTTTATTGCTATCTAATCTCATGCCGTGCTGAGAATTTTTTTTTTCATGTATGGATATTTTATTTATTTAATTTACATGATTTGTAATGTTCAGTCTGTACAAACTTTTCTTCGTCTACTCCACTTGAATCCAAACCACAAACGGTGCCGTGGCCTTGTGTCAATACTAGGAATGAACGGATAAGAACTGATTGGATAAATAAACTTTGTGAACAAGACAGTGGACGGGAAAAAATGTTGGACATCCTGAATGCCTAGATAAACCAATTCAATGGCGGCCAAATGTGACCGACGCCTATCCCCCGTGGCGTCAGCCCGACTGTCGGCACGTTGCACTGGAAAAAAATGCTGAAAATACGCTGTAACAGACGCTGACCATTAAGTTCTTTCTGCGCATGCGTGAGACATAATCCCACTACATAACATTGGTAGTCACTATTCCTCATGGTTAGAAAAAGCCAACCAGAAAGCTCTTTATGGAGGCGGCAGATAAAAAGGTAAACAATGCATTATATTTTTCGCTGACGATTAACTCACAAGTGACGCAACCCCCCACAGTTCTTATCTTCTGTCCAGACAGATATTGTACGTCAAAATGTGGAAAATAAGCGAAATACTCAAGGCTTTCCATGGCTTACAGTTTATATTTATTCGTCATTTCCTGTTCTCGCCCTGTGCACTGGTTCATTAACTAACAATCAGTGATCAGAAGACCTGCCGTTACGACGCCGATTCATCAATGTGCTGAAACCGCCAAAATGCCCATCAGACGGTTCTTAACAGGATCCAATTTTTTACGATGGTGATTGAAACATTAACTAGACTGCACGATCCGACACCTATACAGTTCCCGTCATCCATGTGTGGATTGGTCTATCTAGGCCTTTAGAATTTAAAGGAAGTCTGCCACTTTATAGTAACATTCATAACTTTCAAACAAGTTAAAAAAAAAAACTTGAATCAACAGAAAAACATTTGTGACACATGACTGAATGTATGACAAATGAGAAAAAGTCACTGCTTTGAAAATTAGCCACTTGAGCTCACTTTACTGTTGATAATGAGAAACAAACTCACAGCCACTAACTTTGACACTGATCTTACAGGTTCCAAACTGTCCATATTTGAGGGACTCCATACTGCATACTCTTAAAGCGCGTCCCTCAAGGATCCACAAGGTACACTGTTTAGGCAAGCTCATCAGCACCCACCAGAATCCTGATCCTGACAGAAATGACACTGCTCGTCCTGAATCAAGAGGTTGGAACGTTCGACAGAACCTGCTTGAATAGACATTAATTACCAGGGAGGTTGATCTCTATGTAATCTACTCCTGCAATTTACTGTACAGCCAAACGACATGAGTATGTTGAACCTGAATTATAATTCATTCGCTGCAAAATATAATGTTAACATTGTTTAAGAATTCTATTTCATTTCAAATTCTGTGACGGCCAAGTAAGCTATGTGATAAGCATGATGGCCTCTTTATTTGAAATGAAGGTAAACTAAAAATAATGGTATGCACTTATATAGCGCTTTATCTGCAACACATGGTGCCCAGAGCACTTTACAAGGCCTCACATTCACTCATTCACACACCAATGGGAGACTGCTGCCATGCAAGGCACTGCCTGGTCCACACTCAGGTTCAGTGTCTTGCTCAAGGTCACTTTGACATGGTCAGCAGGGTTGAGGATGAATCCCGCAACTTTAGAGTTGAAAGGCAAACACTCTACCACTGGGCTGCTTGTTGGAACTGTGCATGGCTGGTGAGAAAAGGTAAGCAGGCACCTTCGTTAAATGAGCTGGTCATAACCACTGACAACCTGAATATATCGGCAGACTTCATGTACTACCTATTCCCTTCATTGTTCATGTGCCCCCAACAACTACATCACCACCAACAACAACAACAATAATAATAATAATTATAATTATAATAATAATAATGAAAATGCGTTATCAGAAACATGAATGGAGGAAGACGTTTTGAAATGATTTATCTTGGTCTCATTTTACACCTCAATAACAAGGCATTTGAATTGGGGTGTGTAGACATTTTTAAATCCACTGTAAATGCTGCAATACTCCTTTCAAGAGAAGTTTATATGTCTTTCTTCCCTCTGGTGTGACTTGACAAATTGCAGGTGTGCTTGTTATTTTTATATTTCACATTGGTTATAACAGAGCTTTTATTCGGTGGTGACGTCAGCTGGGAAAGGTCCAGTGTTTATCCAGTGCTTGGTGATGACAGCGCCCTATGTCAGTTCTGCCATTGCCAATATGCCCTTTCATGACAATACGCATACATTTAGTCTAACTTGCCATATGCAACGATACTTATCAATTTTTTTTTTTAACAAATATTTAGCCTCTATCAGTCTTTGTCTTTGTTGCTGGCTTTTAACAACACTTTGAGATGAAACATGATGATAGGAGTGACATCATGGCAATATATTCTTATCGGAATTTTAAACCTTGCTGGTCAGCCTTTTCCGTTGTAAACCAAGAAGGAAGCCATGTGCAGACATATCTGCTCTAAAGGCTTTTTGTATCTGGACCTGCTTGTTACCATTTGAAAATATGTTTGAAACAACCCTTCAACTCCAAACAGGCAGTCCATTTGAGCAATGCCAGGTCTGACCTTGAGGTGAAAGCCCCCGTCCATCCCAGACATTAAAGGTTTGCTTTAGCAACCATCAGTTTGATGTCATCAACCCACTTACACAGCTAAAGCTTATTAAACCATCACTGTTCATTTAAAATATGTCTCCCAAGCAGTTTGGGGAATGAGTTGGCCTCTACATCAACATTCAACACCACTTTGGCATGCAGAGTCCTTGTTCACAACAAATTTAACTGACAAGACCTTTGAGCTTGTATTATATATACACATTTTCAGATGCCTTCTTTCAATTTGACAATAGCTTCTAAGATTTACTGGCATTTTTGACATTTATTATCTGACCTGATAGCAAATTAGATTTACTCTCTGATTATCTTGTCTTCTTTCACAATCCTTGTGTAATACATAGTGCGTTCAAAATGCAGTATGTCTTTCATTCTAGAAGTAAAAAAAAAATCAGGGTGAATGTGGCAGCCAATGAGCGGCAGCTGTAAAATGCATTCAGTTGATAAATACATTAAGCAAAGCCATTATTCTACACAGTCTGCATTTGCTAATTTCACACTTAAAATCTAATTAAAGGCTTTGGTTTTGACAGCCCAATGGAATGCAAATGTATCCACATTTAAATAGAGATCATTTACACCGTTAGTCTTATTATGGAACAAGGCACAGCTTGAGGAGATGGACATTTATGGGTCAGCAAATTGACTTTAGCCTCAGGTTTGTTAGTTAATTAGAACAAAGTAGTACTTAGCCAATGTTGCAGTCACAAACAGTGTTTCATTATATTAACTATTTTCTATTTGATATGCTAAGTTTGGCCATGAACTGCATATCTGTTTATCATCCAAAGAGCAGTTCTCAATTTTATAGCAATCTTGAAGGTTTCTTTGGTTGTTAGTGAGCAAACCTTGTAAAATATCACCATTGAGTTACTGTGTTGGATTCTTTTCTCAGCACATCGATTTACAATTTGCAATAAACGCAAGAAAGTTGCATAATATATTGATGTTACTTCAGATTTGGCAATATTGTATTCTGCATTTATTTTACACCAACATTCAACTAACCTTGCAAGAATGTTTTTTGATGCGTGGTACACTTTGCTGTAGAGGTGATGCATCCACTGGCACACATACCTGCGTGCTTCTTCGTGTTTACAGTTAGTTGACTAATATATTTCTGTTTTTCTGTAATTGATATGAACCTTGTATTAATGATGTTTGACTTATCCTTTGGTAGAAAATACTGAAAATATATCAATTAAAAAATGATTCACGTCAGAAAAAAGTTTTTATATTGGGAAATGCAACTGAAATAAATTCCAAATTAATTTAATCTGACCCAGATTCATTGCTCAGTTCTCCCATTTCTGTCCTCAAAAAACTTACTCTGTCCCTAATGACATTTAGAATAAAGCTTCATCTCAATACAACCTGCATGCGTTGCAGAGGGAGTACTCTAACAAACTCCCAGAACATAACTATTCCGACTCAATGAGACACGTGCAGATTCACCATACTGCATGACTATGTTTTCAAAGAATACAGGTTGATAATAATCAATTACCAATCAATTATCTATGTGAATTCATTGTGTTTTTAATCTCTGACAAATCCCTACTGAATGGCGTACTGTGTCGGCAAATCACAAAGCCGAATTGTGCTTTTGCCAGCAATGTAAATTTAACATACTATAGATGCTCCCATAGTATATGGAAAAATCTCATCACGTGATCAATACATGACTCTTTGCGCATGAAGAGTCAAAACGTGCCATTTCAATCACTCCAAAATAAACTAAAAATTGCATTAAATTGCATTAAGATTCTAATCTAATCTGATGGTCTAGGTTGTGATTTGTCCATTCACCACAAAGCCTATGAAGCCATTCATTTACCATTGTGAGATTTATTTGACCATTTCTATTCTGTAGTCTACTTTGACAAAGGAACAACACGCAGCGGAGAGAAAGGAAAGGTAGGAAAGGCTCCCGGGGAGTTTTTACACATTGGGTAATTACGCGCCTTGACTGACAGCCAGCCCAGTGCCAAAAGGCTGAAAAACAGTCTCTTATTGGCCAGTGCGCACTTTACAATCACCTCTTGTGCGCTTGTGTCCCAACAGCGCATCAGTGGAGCGCACAACTCTGCAGCAGCCACACGCTCGAGAGCAGCGCAACACGTAGGACTTGACCAAAGCGGATCTTTATTTGCGTATCCCGTCAGTTTCTTTCTGAAGTGGTTCGAGTTACAGTCACAATGAGGGCTGCTTCTGCGTCTCATTCGGTTTTGGGGATGATCCGCCTGGCTCTGACCATAGCGATGCTGACAGCATGTGGAGCCTCCGAGTACGAGTATCTGAGCTGGAAGTCGTCGGACTCGTACAACGGCGGGCGCAGCTACGGAAAGCCCCCGCAGTGCGTGGACATCCCGGACGACCTGCGATTGTGCCACAACGTTGGCTACAGTCAGATGTTGTTGCCTAACCTGCTGGAGCACGAGACCATGGCCGAGGTGAAACAACAGGCCAGCAGCTGGGTTCCCTTGGTGCTCAAGAACTGCCACCCGGGCACGCAGGTATTCCTCTGCTCGCTCTTTGCGCCCGTTTGCCTGGAGCGGCCCATCTACCCGTGCAGATGGCTCTGTGAGGCCGTGCGGGATGGCTGCACCCCCATCATGGAGGCGTTCGGCTTCCCCTGGCCGGAGATGCTCACCTGCGACAAATACCCTCAAGACGACGTGTGCATCGCCATGACTCAACCCAACACCACCGAATCCACAAAGCAGACAGGTAAGATTTTTTTTTTGCCCATGTAATTTGTACCTGAGTGTGTTTCCCAGTGTTTTTTTTTTTTTGTTAATTTCCATATTCACTTTTCTAATATATATTTGTATATTAGATTAATCTACAAAACTCCAGTCACTCTTTCAATCGCAGGTAAATGTATTATGCATTATTATGCATCCAGATCTCACTTAAAAACTCATTTGGTTTGCCTTTAAAATTATCATTGCCTTAATCAGTAATCCCATTTGGGCAAATTGGGCACCAACTACTGTGTCACAAAAAAGTAACTAACATTAAGAAATTAAGACAAACTACCCCTGCTGAAAAAACAAACAGTGACCACTTTTGCCACCTTGGTGTGATACTGTTGTTTCAGGGGTGAAGGTGTGAAGATGTAAATCCCAACACAAACAAAGTGAATGCAACCTTTTGGGGGAGAGCATTCCGCTTTGCAATGTCAACGAACATCTAATGCGGTTATAATTTCTTATTCTGTAATAAAAGGGACTTGGAACCATGATCACGAAGAGCTGTCAGCAGGTTGTTTGCTTAGTGTGATGGATCACTGAAAAGCTCTTTTTTGAGCTTCAGTGTGTGTTTAGTGAGTAGCAAAGAACAATGTTGGGTGGAAGCCCGCAAAAAGAGAATAGCTCCAGTGTAGTAAGAAAACTTTATATGACAAATTGGGTAAATAAGAAAAAGATGCACATCTTCTTTTAATATTGCTTCAACAGAGACCTTACAATTTGGAAGTTTGTGAATCTCTCAAGCAATCTTAAAGCAAGCTGCCAAAGACACGGCAAACCCCACCAACCATCCACCCCTCCCCGGAGCCATCATCCGTTACTAATGGCTCTCTGGCTGCTCATTCCCCAAACCTGCAGAGACTCCTTAGTGTGAGGCTGACTCACACACCTCACACAGAATCAATGGAGGGGCGGGCAGGGGGTTCTGTTCCCAGCCTGAGCCAAGCTGACAAATACCAGAGGAACCTTGAAAGATAGCCAAAACCAGCAAGTCTGGGGAAAGACAAAGTATGGGTTGATTATAAAAGTAGGTTTGCTGTTGTGTTACTGTGCCCCTGCCACAAGTGAGGTCTACACCTGGGTAGGGAATGTACAGCAATCTTATTCATTTTCAACATAGAGGGGGGTGGGGGGGGGGTCCCATCATCACATCATCAACTCACTTAGATTTCCATCTGACGCTTTAACGACACCACTTGAAGGCTTTTTCACACTACGTGTGAGCTATAAATGGGGAGCCTGTGCATCTTCCAGCACTCACACAGTGCTCACTGTATCTGAAGAGGGGGCATAGCCCTGTGTGTGTGTCAAGGGGGCGGGTGTCATTAATTGACACGTCGGTATGGATAAAGGCCTGTTTTTCTCAAGCGAAAAACCCTCCCCATTTCAAAGTTCAGGGGACCACACAGATGTCCCCACTCCACAGACATCACCTGTTGTCACTGGTGAGAAATAAATCAGAGCACACTCAGAGGCCCGTCCGTTAGCATGAACTTATCCACTGGCTTTGGCAATCAAATGTCTCCTTCCAGTTTTCCATCATTGTTGTTAGCAGAGGTCAGCTAACAGTGCTTATCACTTTCCTGTTGCGACATACAATGTGGTGATAATTGATTTAAAAGGAGAAACCATCTCAAACAAGCAAAGAGACTGTGAGACTTGGTAAACAGTGTCTGTTTTCACAAGCTCTTTACACCAGGGTGTCGCTTTGACAAACGTTTGTTAAGCACATGTAATGGACAACTGGCAATGGAGAGAAAACTATTTGCTTACCCCCCATTTTACCCTGTGTGATTGTGAAACGTTAGTAGTTTGGTCAAATAGAAAGCACACAATGAACCACGTGCAATCAGAATGTCAGAAACATTGCTTTCTGCCTCTTTTAATTACAACTGGCCATAAAAGTTGAAAACGTTCTTTGCTGAGGTCAGTTTAGAAGGGTTTATGAAGCGTAGAACACAAAGACTGGGCAGTTTAAGCCGTATGATTTGCTTATGCTGCTAAAATTCCATGTAGTCATAGCTGCATAAGAACAAATAAATAAATAAATAAATAAATAAATAAATAAATAAATAAATAAATAAATAAATAAATAAGTAAGTAAGTAAGTAAGTAAGTAAATAAATAAATAAATAAATAAATAAATAAATAAATAAATAAATAAATAAATAAATAAATAAATAAATAAATAAATATAATTCTTCAGCCAGGACTATGGTATTTAATTTTAGCTTTTTAAACAAAAACAACTTTTTCAAAATTACTTTACAATTTCAAACTAGGCAACAGAAAAGATTGTTTAATACTGATTTTCTAAATTTCCCAATGAAGATCGCATACATCCTACAAATAACACTCTGTCATCAGTATGTGATGTTTATGAAGGTGTATAAATTGGTCTTGTCTAATTGCAAATGTAATTTTCATACCATTATACTTCACATACCGTGTTCCCTTTTTCTCCACAGGTTATTCTCCCATTTGTCCTCCTTGTGACAATGAAATGAAAACAGATGCCATGCTGGAGCACATGTGTGCCAGCGAATTTGGTAAGGATGCTGTGACACTCAGTCATATGCACTGACATCAATTATATACATAGGCTACTCATTTTTGAGTGAGCAGCATTGGTTTATCTTCTATCCTAAAACAGACCCTAACCTCTTTACATAAACTTTGTTTCAGTATGTCAAACAACATTTTTTTCCAAAGTGCAACATTCCTATTCCTGCACAAACCAGCTCTCAGAATTTATCTTCTGGTCACAATTCACAGTGTGTCTGGATTAGGGGAGGATTATTTTCAGTGGCCAGTGAAAAGGGGTCGTTAAAGTCTTTATGTGACAGCTCCATACAACACTAAAGTCGAATGTTTGCTGTCTGGGAAGGCTGTTGTTAAATATTAGCCTATTTGTTTAGATGTCTGAATAAAATGAAATATTGACGACTAGAAACCATACAGCGCCAAAAAAAAAATATATATATATATATATATATATATATATACACACACACACATACATACTATGTATGAGAGAGAGAGAGAGAGAGAGAGACAAGTATTGAAGACCTATCGATGTGCACATTCAATACATTGAAGGGTCATCTGCCCAAGTGGAATGAAAACCAGATGGGGTCCAACATAAACAAACCATTCTGAAAAGGAAATAGAATGGAAGTATTTGATTTTAGTCAGAAAAACATCTACCAGCTTGTTCATTTTATTTACTGGTTGCTCCAAAATACTTTGATAAGTTTTCTTCCACGTTTGCCGCTGAGCTAACGGTAATATTAAAAACAGACTTTCTTCCTTGTCCCATCCCAAGGTTTAAAGTTATTGTTGAGTGTTTAATGTTTTGCTTTGTTGTTGAGGTTGGTAATGAGTCTGCCCCTTCTGGCATTTGTCGTTGTTTGCCAAAACTATGGTGGCACATCATTTCCTTGTTTATTCCTAGAGGAAACTTGTTTTTGGTTCCTAGTTGATAAAGACAAATTAAGACCCCGTAACCAGGATAAAACACTGCATTGCTTACGTAGCAGTTTTAGAAAGACAAAGATGTCTTTCTAAAACATACCATTTTGACGATGGTATGTATGTGTCAATTGCGATGTGGTATCAAGTAATGTACAGCATGACAGAAGATTGCATTTTTGTAGCATCTCGGCCAAACATCTGTTTCTTCTTCCAGCTGGCCAACTGAGAGCGTTTCTTGTCGGACTCGCAAAGTGCCAAATATTTCCAACTGTGCATGAAGCCAAGTATGACTTCATGGCATGTATTCGGGAAACCATTTAAATACACACAAATTAGAAAAGACCCACACTAAGATTATGATGTTTTTCACACCTAAGACATACATTGTGCTCACTTTTGACTTGAAAACATGGAATGGGACAGCGGGATTAGGGACCAAGTTTACAAGCTGATTTTACAGACAGGCTTGTCTATTTTGTTTGGAATGGACCATAAAATAGATATGTTTTAAAGACTTCCTGTTCTTTTCTGTTCAACAATGAAATGGATAAACATGGATGGTGAAATTTAACCAATGAGTCATTGACTTTTGGCAGAAATCCTTATTAAATATACCCACTCTGGCAGAGGATCGTTCTATTGATTCACTGGAAATTTTACTTACTGGAAATGGTTGGAAATGTGTTCTCATTTAGAGGTGGAGGTTAAATTGTTGTTGTTGTTGGTGGTTTCTTTTTGGTATCTCTTCAACATTTTTACAGGGGCACATTAATGATTCCTGCTCAATGCACAAGCACGTTCCCCATGTGGTTTGACCTTAGTAAAAGATGAACATAGCAAAGCCAAGTCAGCTTTGGATTAAAAGTAGTTAAATGCGGGGAAGGGTTCTTATACTTGCTCTGCAGCCAATAGATCAGAATGGTTGTTGAAAAATAACCCTTTTAAGTCATCCCCTCAGCACTATCACACTCCCTAATGTCTCAAGAGATCTTGATGAATATCCCTCTGTCAGACACAAATCCGTGCGGCACTCAGCTCGTAACAGATTTACGGCCTGCCCCACTCCACACTTTGTTCCCACCGCAATTTATCTCTCCACACTTAGAGTTTTATGGAACTTCATTGCACCCAAAACTCCCATCACCCTTCAATTGAATCTCTCCTCTGCTTTGGACAGCTTACTTTGTTGTCATTGCCAAATTGCTTTTTTCCCTTGCTGATATAGTGAACAGGGCAGTTCGCACTTAAGCCACTTGATGAGATGAACCACGTTGCCATCCATTGTGAATGGAAGATAGCACACACCCTTCTGTTTGGCTTTATGGCTGTCTCGAGCTTAAAGCCCATATTTCATGAGTGGAGAAGGTGTGCAAAATGTTATTTATAGAACGTTTGTTTTATGTTCATCAGATATTCTCAGTTTTATTGGTTGGAAACCGTTTTTCCCGTCACCATTTAAAGTTCATTGCAACAAGAAACAAATTGAAATTTTTGGTGAACGTCTTTGTGATCGACCTTGAAGGAACTATGTTGAAAAAATATTTGCTACGTGTACACACTTGTAAACCTTTGCTGCTCAGTGACATACGGCCTTAATCCGAACTAAACTACCAGAGAAACCCGTGTCAGGCATCAGCAGACAAAAAAGCGTTTTGACTGAAAAACCATGGGGTTTAGTACAATACCTTGACAAATCAAGTCATATGCATTCAATTTTAACATTGTTTAATTGCAACTGAAAAATTAAAGAGAAACTTACAAAAAACAAGCCTAAATGATTTTTGGTTATAGAAAAGGAAGGATGAAATAAGGGTTTATGTCTAAATGTTACATATCATTTATTCCCCAGATTTTCTTTCAGTTATAGCATAGTCATATTTGATGTTTTTAAACATAACCACATTCTCCATGTAAAAGTGCTGTAGGAGACTGATATGAGTAACTTCTTGTTCTGCAGCTTTTAAGACCAAGATCAAAGAGGTGAAGCGAGAAAACATGGACCGTAAGGTGATCTTTCAGAAACGTAAGAAGATGGTGAAAGCTGGCACTCTGTCGAAGAAGGACATGAAGAAGCTTGTGATGTACTTGAAGAATGGTGCGGACTGCCCGTGCCAGCAGCTGGACAATCTGGGTAACCAGTATCTTATCATGGGCCGCAAGGTTGACAAGCAGTTCCTGCTCACGGGCATCCACAAGTGGGACAAGTCCAGCAAAGAGTTCAAAAAGGCCATCAAGAAACTCAAGACCCACAAATGCCCTGCCTTTGAAAATGTCTTCAAATAAGATGACCTCCCTCTAATTGGTCACATCTCCTTCTTCATATGAACTTGCACAAGTGTTAAACTCCAAAACATGGCTTTTTTTTTTGTCTTGTTTATACTGATATATCTTTCTGTTTACATATATTATTTGAATTGTCCCAGTTTTTGAGTGAGTGATGACATCACAAATAGAAGAGATACATTTATTTCTTTAGTTGAGTTAGCTTGACTCTCCTATATCCCAAATTTCCGCAACGTATATGTAGATGCATCCTCAAATGTTACTTGAAGGTAACAGAACATTTTTTATAAGATTCATTCAATTAGTTCTGTCTGAATTTTAGTAAAGAGAATGATATCATCGTGACGATTATGTAAGGATCAAGCTTGCTTGTTCGTTTCTATATATATATATTTTTTTTATGAGACCTGGACCACAAAAATGCGGCCGCTTTTGTTATTTCATATTTCATATTTTCAGTTATAACAATTCAGAGCTCATCATGTTTTCGAAAGAATAAGTGAACAATGACTGATGTCATGAGATGCTTCAGCTAAAGACTTCGCCAACTTAGTTTGTTGTCATTGTCAAGCTTCTTGCAATCTCTCACAAAACCTATATTCCAATCATGTAATGGCAATATCATCATGCAATCTTGACCACAAATTATGTGCCTCTTGCGTCACTGGCTTTTCAGTAACCATTATTAGGTTGAAATGAAATTATTTGCAGTTTGACTTTTTTTTTCACATGAACAAGTGTTAACCATTGTCCAGTGTTTTGCTTGATATTGCTAGCCTGTTTTAGCACTATTTTGTGTGCATTTTTATTACGTGTACATACGAATTTTACATAAATAAGGAAAACCCCAAATGTTTTGTGTTTTATTTGTTTTGAGCTTAGTCTTACAATGCTCAACTGGACAGTAGGGATTGGTTGTATTCCATAAAATGAAAATAAGCAGTGCTGGCAAGTCAATTACAGTCCAATTTCTTTACATTTGTCGTTCACTGACCAACATTACAACTTTTGAATCCACCGGTTTTTGTCTTGCTGATTTAAAAGGTTACTTTATGCATTATCTTCAATCAAGGCACGGGGTGTTACAGTTACAGATGTTAAATTGGTGAAAAGGAAGAAGTAAAACAACATCAGCAAGAGCTGTAAAGAAAGATCCAGAAAAATTGGTAGTGATCAGCAAAATCCTCCAGTGGGGAGTAGTAAAGGTATCAAATCTTCACCCACCACCAACAGGACAAACGACAAAGGATTCAAATCACTTCAATCGAATGGGAAGGCAAAAAAAAGATCTATTAAAAAGTCAATAACCAGAAACTTCCATGGAAAATTTCAGATTTTTCCCCATATTTATACACTTGGTCTGTCCACACGTGTGGGTGCCACTTTTTACAAATTATTGGCCAATCTAAAGTACAAGTAGTCCTGAACTTACAAACACAATGAGTTCCAAGAGTTTGTAATTTGATTTATTTGTATTGTGTTTGTACTTGATATGCAATGTTAACTGTTCATACTATTGGAGAACACTTTAATAAAGGGCAGTGCTGTCAAATCAGTGAAGAAATATTTGATATTTATTTTCCCATCTTTTGCTGAAAGACATGATGTCTAGAAGCACTTTGATTAATAAGTAAAAACATGCAAATGTACACAAGACAGCCAGTGCAAGATTTGACATACTACATTATCACAGATCCGTAAGCTAATGATGAACTTTCTAATGTAAATTATATCAGTGCAAGATGATACAAAAAAAAAAACATTTTGGAAAAGAAAAAGCTTGTTATGAAAACAGCATAAACAGACAAATCCATCTTATTCCTACAAAAGCCTAGAAAACCTTTCTCAGATGTGGACTTTCCTCATGAATCATTATTTCAACTGTCTTCAATAAAGGCAAAAAACCCACAGTCAGAATCCAGCTTTGTCCAATTAACAAATGATCCGCAAAAAGCATATGGTTGGATTTTATGCCTTCCTCTCTCTCTCTCTCTCTCTCTCTCTCACACACACACACACGCATGCGAACACACAAACACACACAGACACACACGTACACACTGGAACGCCCTTCTTACACTTTGTCAACCATCCAACATTGTTAGAAAAATATGCCTTGTAAATCACACAAAAAGACTTGATGGTCAAACGTCACGCTAGACTTCATCTTAATGAGCTTCCAGATGTTTATTTTTCTTCCCTTTTCTTTTTAAACAGAGTAAACCGAGAGATTTACTTGCGACAAACAGTAGTAGTGTATTAATCTCCTGCCCAAAGTGGTACATCAATTTCTTTGCTGTCTGCTCCGTACATAAGAGGTACACTGAGTTGTCAATGATTAACAAACTAAACGGAAGCCACAAAGTCACCCCTTATTCATGTTAATCTGAAGAGAAACGCCTCCAAATTATATGCAGTAATCCTTGAGCCCACTAAATCCGTGTCCTTCAAGTGTCATTTTAGTTCATTATCTTATGTTTTATCAATTTTATATTGTAAATGTATTGTCATTGTATTTTTTTTACAATTGCATTAAACTTGAAAGTGTCAAAAGATGCTTTCAGCTAGCAATTATGACCATGGAAGTAACGGCCATTTTAATGGCTGATGGTTTAAGCCCCTACCCTCACTTAAAACTAAGAACCATGTGCTTTTAAGCACTTGTGGCACAAATACGTGATTGAAAATAGCACATCTTAACACAATTTTCAAATATGGTTTAGACTCAACTCCAGATGTTTTATTTTTTTGCGATAAAAAGACAAATGCTGAGCTTTAGTTTATTTAAACAGTGACACGTGTCTTTTCGCCACCTTGTTCTGTCAATACTATAAAACCATCCGCATATTCTGTTTTATGGATGAACTGCTGGTAGCCAACAACTATAAACTGTCATTAAAAATAATCTTATATGGTCATAGACTATAAACATGACTATGAATTATTAACCATTTATTGAAATGAATAAAATCTATATTATCTCAAAACTATAGTCAGTCATCACTCCCAGCAAGGCTACATTTCCAAGTTAAGTTCTAAGAGCTGTTCCATTCATTTGTATTAAGTGCTTTTTAATTGTCTACTTCGATCATTTTGTACCATTTCTTTTACATCGCTGTTTCTAATCCTGTATATGGATTTTTGAGTTTCTTTTTTGTCTGTGCTGCCCATGTCAATGTAATCTGGCAAGTGGGTTGAGGAGCAGTTCTAACTTCTGACTGATGTAACTTAAACACTTTTTAGCAGAGGGAATGTTTCTTTAACAAATCGGATTTCAAATGCGTGTTTACAGGGTCAGCGCACAGGCCAACAATGACGTCAGCCTTTTTAACGATTAAGACAGTTAAGTCCCCACTAACTCAGCCAGTGGAAGACTTATGGTGTAAAATAAAGCACATTGTAAATGTTTAAAGTTCCTATGGGTGCTTTAATTGTCTCCGTCCCCTGCTATAGGGTTCCGCTATTTACTCGTGCCAGAAGTACTTTAACTTATTATGATGAAGTTGGTTGTGCCCAGATTTTCACCACTCGTGGTTGAGATTTTCCTGTGACAAACTGGGCTTTACTTTTTACCCTGTGCATTTGTTCAAGCATTTTATTGCTGAATGTTTGATAATAGAAATTAAAAAATATAACGCCAATATTATATGGTATGACTCATTATTGCAGGTTCCATTCACATGCACTATCCTGCTGATTGAATTCCATAGTTTGTTAATAGTTATCCTCAGGGAGTATTCACTCTGGAGGAGTACCTCTGAGGGGTGTGGCCATTATATTATCAAGATGTAGTCACACAATAAATACCACTTTATTTTATGGGGAATTTCCACCTGAATCAAACCCTAATTTTATTTTCCTGGCAGAGTATCCAGTGGAAAAGTTATTCTAGTAATCACTGGAAGGAAACTCACATTAAGAAGCTATAATCAGGAAATGAAATAAATTTTCAACTGGCAGACAAAATTAGGCATGTAAATACCTGACAGAGAAAGTGGACCGTACATGTATCAGCTTTATTTGAAATGATTTGACATTACTTTGGCTCATTATTTTTTTCCGTGATTTGGTCCGCACAGTATCCCCATAGTTAAGAGTGACATTATTTTGGAAGATACATGTGGAATGTGTCACGTAGCTACAGATGACAAGCAACCCAGTGAAATGACTTGAAAATACTATATTATGCATGGCAAAAAGTAAGTGATGATGGTATTTGATAAAAAAGACCTATACACAAGAACTGCTTATCCTACACACTTTTTAACATCCATTGTAAGACACATTAAAAAAAATGGTAATGCTAAAAGTTCTGCAGATTTTACGAGAAATGCAAAAGCCCAAATGATGTCACAACACCTTCCGTTGCTGATGCCATGTGATTTAGTTCTGCTTGCCCAGACTGAACACTTATCACCAATGCCCATTTGCGTTCACATTCCCCAGAACACCCATGTTGTGCAATCAAGCGCACAAAATTACAAATTTTTCCTTTTAAAACAGTCAGATGTCTGACCATTTACAACACATTGGCCTAGGTCCAAAACATTTGTGTGAGTTTGACAAATGACGTGTTTTTGAGTTTCTTGTGAATTTTCTTATTTATCTGGGTCAGTTCATGCTGAGATGGCAACTGGACTGTTCTGGGTGACGCACCAGCTGATCTCTTCAAAACAGTCCAGTTTCAATCGATTCAATGCCCTGAGAGTGTATTTTTTGCATAAATTTTACTTTATAATCATTCTAGAATTCTAGATTTATTCATTACATTCTGTTGTAGTCCTCCACATTCTGTCTGATGCCGGTCTGATTTTACCTCCTTCCGTTGGGAATTGTATGAACTATAGAATAAGGTCCCTAAACAAACTATCTATACTTTATTTATTTATTGTAATAGGTTTTCGTGCCAAGTCGACTCGAAAATAGTTGTAGGACATGACCATTGCACTTACAGAAAGTTTAACTTGAACATTTTTTTTTGTACAAATTGTCCTTGTATAATACAAAAAATATAATTAAGGGTAAATGGACGGCTCTTGCTAATATAATGATTTTTAATTAACTCTAATTTGGCAGTGAGTGTGTGGGCCTGCTCGCGTGCCAAACACTGAGGAACTTTAGTTTTAATTGAGTTCAAGTCTTAAGTTTTTCTCAGTGAATTCCAAAGCATACTTTTACAGATTTTTTTTTAATCTGAGTATATGGGACAAACAATAGTTTGCTCTCTGCCGCAACTACCACAAGTGAGAGGGAATTTAAAATACCCGAGGCTTGTCGGCGCCCTGTGAAGGCTGTGACGGGACGATCAAGTCTGTGCATGGCTTTTTATAATAGTTAACCTGCCCTTTCGTTTGTGCAGATAAAACAAAATTTAAATTACAATGTGCAAAGAAATGACTCATAAATTTAGTGTCTTTCTTTCCCAATTCAGTTCTATCTGTTTAAATAGAAAATACAGCTCACAGAAGGATTTTTTTCTGCTAGCTTAATTTGAAGGGCAGCTCTTACAGACATAGTGGCACTTTCAGTGAAAGATATGCATCATCAACACAAATTACAACACTGCATTGAGCTCTGAACTCACAGCAGTGTCTCAAATTACTGCACAGGCCACAGTTTTTACTTTTTCTGACCCCCCCCTTTTTTATCCATAATTTTCTCATCTTTTTTCATGTCTGAGGCATGGTAACTCTCAATTTTTGAATGTACGAACCTTTCACGTCTATTTGCCAAACAAAATCAATAGGAAAGAGACTTTTACGTTGACGAGTTTTCACAGAAGAAAGAAAGCTGACTTCAGTGAACAAAAATAGCTGTAAAAAAGGTCACTTCAACCAAAAGATGGAGAAAAATGCAAACACACGGCATTAGCAAAAACCTCTGAGAAAAACAGGAAACAATAGGAGTGGTCCACAATGAATGACAATGAAGAACATTTGAAGGGGAATTGTTGTCGTTTGTGCTCTTTTGTCTTGATCCAAAATTCATAGGTCAATTGTCATCACACAAATTGCTTGTGACAAAATTGAGCCATTTTTAACAATGAGCCCAAAAACCCAGAATTCAATAATCGCCAGTTATAACCTCAAAACTGCATACCATCACAATCAATTCAACTCAATTGCCCACAAAAAAAATCTTCCAAAAATATGATTCTCGAGAATTTACAGCATTCTCAGTTGCTCAGATACCAATTTCCTACTGATCAATGGTTTTCCATACTAATGACTAGATTATGATTTAAGAATATTTTCCCAATTCCCTCCGTGAGCCTTCACCTGATTGTATTGGGGGGGGTTTGTGTGCCCTGGGTTTGCATCAAGGGGGGCCCAGACGAACACAGCCAAAAAAGGCAATATGGGAGCAAAATTTGTTGGGGGAAGTTTTGCTTTGGGACGTCAATGCACACATGAGCAATGACAGTGAGACCTGGCAAGGTATGCTTGGAAAAAACCGCTGCGCTGATCAGAACCCAAACAGTAGTCTTTTGCTGGATTTCTCTACTCATGACGGATTTTCGATGATTAACACCATGTTCAGCCATAAGGATGCATAAAGTTCCACAAGTGTACTTTGCACCAGCGCACCCTTGGCATAGCTTTGCACCCTTACACATATCAATTAGTTTTTCAGATATGTAGCCTCGTGGTTTGGACACTCGGGTCAAAAGAGGGGGGAGCTGTCAACCGATCACCACCACTACCAGAACCAACACACCACGTATTGGTTCTTATAGTGGGGGAATATGTCTGACCTGGCAAACCACCAACATATTGTGAGTGTCTGCTTGGAATGCTCAGAAAGAGTTTCCTCTCTGGCAGAACTTCATCCACATCTGGAGGGAATCAGAGGACAATGAGTCTGAGTGGAACATATACCATTCTTCATTGATGAAGCATCACACTGGAGCTGGGGCCATAAGATGGTCAGTGCCATGGTGGCAATCCATGAACCCACTAGAGGACTCAAGGTTATTGTTGGTTCTCAGTGTAAATTGGTTGGAATGAAAATCAGTACCTCAAAATCTGTGAGCCGCTGGTCATCAGTTGGAAAAGGGTGGAGTGTCCTCTCCAGGTCAGTGATTAAGGCGACACTGTGTTTTTTGTCCTGTTTGTGGAATAGTGGATTACCCCCCAGCAGGATCCAGGAGGGTGAATAAGAACTCACTCAACTACACTTTGTTCACTCAGAAAAGGTACTCGACCATGTCCCTTGGGGATTCTTGTTGGTCTCTGAGTAAGGGGTACTGGAACCCCTGAAGACTCATTCAGTCTGTACAACCAGTACCCGAGTTTGGTCTGCAGTGTCACTTTCTTTCCAGTAAGGGTTGAACCATGCCAAGGCACCAATTCTACTCATAACCTTTCTGAATAAAGTTTCTAGGCACAGCTCCGGGGTCGAAGGGATCCAGTTGCTGGCCCCAATGTGCATCCCTGCTTTTTTGAAGATGTGGTTCTGGTGGCTGCAAGAAGCGACCTTCAACTGGTACTGGAGGGGTTCGCTGCTGAGTATTAAGCAGTTGGGATTAGAATCAGAACCCCCAAATCCATGGTCCTTAGTCGGAGACGGGTGGCATGCTCACTTCATCCTGAATCAAGTGGAGGAGTTCATTGGTCTTATTCGCAAGTGAGGGGAGAATGGAAAGTGTTCAACAGGCAGATCAGTGCAGTGTCTGCAGTTTTGCGGATTCTGTATTGGTCTGTTGTGGTGAAGACGGAGCTGAACCAAAAGTCGATGCGTTTGATTTACCAATCGATCTACATTCTTACCCTCAGCCATGGTCGCGAGCTGTGGGCCGTAACTGAAAGAACAAAATCACGGATACAGAGTTTACAAAATGAGATTCCTCTGTGGACTGTCCGGGCATTCCTTTAGAGATAGGGTGAGAAGCTTCGTCCTCCGGGACCAGGAGTTGTTGGACATCAGCCAGTATGCTTGCGCTGGTCACTGTAGCACAAACAGCATGCCCGAGCAGATCCCACAAGAGATCAGCTGGGTTGATGTCAGGACTGTAACACCTCCAGTCTCTCAATCTCAAGAGGTTGTCTTTTTAAAAAGCGCTTACAGAGTTTTCATCTTGGAAGATGGAGTTCAGTCTCAAGTGTGGAGCTATATGGTATTGCTACTGGCTGCACAATCTCATCTTTATATCGCGCTGCAACAAATTAGCTATCTGTATGGCTTTCTTCCTGGAGGTTTGTGATATTATACACTTGCTAAACTCCATGACCTAAGACTCTGTGTTAGTGAGCCCTTCTCCAATATAATCCATCCATCTATTGCACAAGTATGCCTTAGGCTGCACACAACAAAGTAGTATTGGGAGACCAGTCAGTATCTGGTGTAACCACAACTAATGCTTCACATCTATTTCACATAAATTTCATCAGGTTACTGATTGTGGCTTGTGGAATGTTGGTCCTCTCCCCTGCCAATGGCTGTGCCAAGCTATTGACAGGAAATTGATAGATACTGGCAGGAACTGGAAAACATTGTTCCAGCATCCCAAACATGCTTGACTGGTGACATGTCTGTCCAGTTTGCCGTACATGCAAGATGTTTTAAGTATAAGCAAATTCTTTTGTTCAGACAATAAAAAGTATAAGTTGTTACCTGGTGACAGTTTCGACTGATTCTCCAGTCCTTGAGCTTCCAGGAATTTTGAAGAAGCATTAATCGACTAAAATCGAGAAATTGGCCAAGGATTGTTTTGTTCTTTCTTTTTTTTTTTAAGAAAAAAGACGTATTCAACGCTGAAGGAAGTGGATTTTACAGTAGGTGATGGCATGCATCAAGGATTCTAGGAGATGCTAGTTGGTGTGGTAAAAACTACACTAACAACTGATTATTGAGCAAAGAGGCCACATAGTAGCTTTGTATGCTGGAGAGAATTTTGCAGAGAATGTTGCTTCTGTGGCATGTGGATGGATGGATTATTTTGGTCATGGAGAAGTGCTCACTAACACAAGATTTGACAGTCACAAAGTCATGGAGTTAAGGTCATAAATAATAAGACCAAAAGTAAGTGTTTTGTTTATATCTTTAGTGTTATGTTACTCATCCCACAAATGCATCCTCCTTATCAAGGTGCGTCATATCAAAGAGAAATAAACGCACTTTCCAATCATCCATCAATTGTCTGCTTTATGCACATGGTATGAAATATATTGGAAAGCAAACCCATCCATCCATCTTCTTCCGCTTATCCGGGGTCGGGTCGCGGGGGCAGCAGCTTTAGGAGGGACTCCCAGACTTCCCTCTCCCCAGCCACTTCATCCAGCTCATCCCGGGGGATCCCAAGGCGTTCCCAGGCCAGCTGAGAGACATAGTCTCTCCAGTGCGTCTTGGGTCGTCCCCGGGGTCTCCTACCGGTGGGACATGCCCGGAACACCTCCCCAGGGAGGCGTCCAGGAGGCATCCTGATAAGATGCCCGAGCCACCTCATCTGGCTCCTCTCAACGTGGAGGAGTAGCGACTCTACTCCGAGTCTCTCCCGGATGGCCGAGCTTCTCACCCTATCTCTAAGGGAGAGCCCGGACATCCTGCGGAGAAAACTCATTTCGGCCGCTTGTATCCGAGATCTCGTTCTTTCGGTCACGACCCATAGCTCGTGACCATAGGTGAGGGTAGGAGCGTAAATCGACCGGTAAATTGAGAGCTTTGCCTTTTGGCTCAGCTCTCTCTTCACCACAACGGACCGTTACAGGGTCCGCATTACTGCCGACGCTGCACCGATCCGCCTGTCGATCTCACGCTCCATCCTCCCCTCACTCGTGAACAAGACTCCAAGATACTTGAACTCCTCCACTTGGGGCAGGATCTCATCCCCGATCCGGAGAGGGCATTCCACCCTTTTCCGATCGAGGACCATGGACTCGGATTTGGAGGTGCTGACCCTCATCCCGACCGCTTCAAACTCGGCTGCGAATCGTTCCAGCGAGAGCTGGAGATCACGGCCTGAAGAAGCCAACAGCACCACGTCATCTGCAAAAAGCAGAGACGCGATGCTGAGGTCCGCAAACCGGACCCCCTCAACGCCTCGGATGCGCCTAGAAATTCTGTCCATAAAAATTATGAACAGAATCGGTGACAAAGGGCAGCCTTGGCGGAGTCCAACCCTCACTGGGAACGAATCCGTCTTACTGCCGGAAATGCGGACCAGACTCTGGCATCGGTGATACAGGGACCGAACCGCCCTTATCAGTTGGCTCGGCACCCCGTACTCCCGAAGCACCCTCCACAGAACCTCCCGAGGGACACGGTCGAACGCCTTCTCCAAGTCCACAAAACACATGTGGACTGGTTGGGCGAACTCCCATGCACCCTCGAGGATCCTGCCGAGGGTGTAGAGCTGGTCCACTGTTCCACGGCCAGGACGAAAGCCACACTGCTCCTCCTGAATCCGAGGTTCGACCTCCCGACGGACCCTCCTCTCCAGCACCCCTGAATAGACCTTACCAGGGAGGCTGAGGAGTGTGATTCCCCTGTAATTGGAACACACCCTCCGGTCCCCCTTCTTAAAGAGGGGAACCACCACCCCAGTCTGCCAATCCAGAGGCACTGTCCCCGATGTCCACGCAACGTTGTAGAGGCGTGTCAGCCATGACAGCCCCACAACATCCAGAGCCTTTAAGAACTCCGGGCGGATCTCATCCACCCCCGGGGCCTTGCCACCGAGGAGTTTTTTGACTACCTCAGTGACTTCGACCCCAGAGATTGGAGAATCCGCCTCAGAGTCTCCAGGCCCTGCTTCCTCGATGGAAGGCGTGTAGGTGGAATTGAGGAGGTCTTGGAAGTACTCTCCCCACCGACTCACGACGTCCCGAGTCGAGGTCAGCAGCACGCCATCCCCACTGTAAACAGTGTTGACGTTGCACTGCTTCCCCCTCCTGAGACGCCGGATGGTGGACCAGAATTTCCTCGAAGCCGTCCGAAAGTCATTCTCCATGGCCTCACCGAACTCCTCCCACGCCCGGGTTTTTGCCTCAGCAACCGCCGAAGCCGCGTTCCGCTTGGCCATCCGGTACCTGTCAGCTGCCTCCGGAGTCCCGCAGGCCAAAACGGCCCGATAGGACTCCTTCTTCAGCTTGACGGCATCCCTTACCGCCGGTGTCCACCAGCGGGTTCGGGGATTGCCGCCACGACAGGCACCAACGACCTTACGGCCACAGCTCCGGTCGGCCGCCTCAACAATGGAGGCGCGGAACATGGTCCACTCAGACTCAATGTCCCCCGCCTCCCCCGGGACGTGGGAAAAGCTCTGCCGGAGGTGGGAGTTGAAGCTCTTCCTGACAGGAGATTCTGCCAGACGTTCCCAGCAGACCCTCACAGAGCGTTTGGGTCTGCCAGGTCGGACCGGCATCTTCCCCCACCATCGGAGCCAACCCACCACCAGGTGGTGATCAGTTGACAGCTCCGCCCCTCTCTTCACCCGAGTGTCCAAAACATGCGGCCGCAAATCCGATGACACGACTACAAAGTCGATCATCGAACTGCGGCCTAGGGTGTCCTGGTGCCAAGTGCACACATGGACACCCTTATGCTTGAACATGGTGTTCATTATTGAAAATCCGTGTCGAGCACAGAAGTCCAACAATAGAACACCGCTCGGGTTCAGATCAGGGGGGCCGTTCCTCCCAATCACGCCCTTCCAGGTCTCACTGTCATTGCCCACGTGAGCATTGAAGTCACCCAGTAGAACGATAGAGTCCCCAGAAGGAGCGCTCTCCAGCACTTCCTCCAGGGACCCCAAGAAGGGTGGGTACTCTGAGCTGCTGTTTGGTGCATAGACACAAACAACAGTCAGGACCCGTCCCCCCACCCGAAGGCGGAGGGAGGCTACCCTCTCGTTCACCGGGGTGAACCCCAATGTGCAGGCGCCCAGCCGGGGGGCAATAAGTATACCCACACCTGCTCGACGCCTCTCACCGTGGGCAACTCCAGAGTGGAAGAGAGTCCAGCCCCTCTCGAGAGGGCTTGTACCGGAACCCAAACTGTGTGTGGAGGCTAGTCCGACTATATCTAGTCGGAATCTTTCTGCCTCGCACACCAGCTCGGGCTCCTTTCCAGCCAGAGAGGTGACATTCCATGTCCCAAGAGCCAGCTTCTGCAGCCGGGGATCAGACCGCCAAGGTCCCTGCCTTTGGCTGCCGCCCAGCTCACATTGCACCCGACCCCTTCGGCCCCTCCCACAGGTGGTGAGCCCATGGGAAGGGGGACCCACGTTTCCATTTCGGGCTATGCCCGGCCGGGCCCCATGGGCGAGGGCCCGGCCACCAGACGCTCGCCTTCGAGCCCCGCCTCCAGGCCTGGCTCCAAAGGGAGGCCCCGGTGACCCGCGTCCGGGCGAGGGAAAACAAAGTCCATTTATGTTGTTCATCATAAGGGGCTTGGGTGAGCCGTGCTTTGTCTGACCCCTCACCTAGGACCCGTTTGCCATGGGTGACCCTACCAGGGGCATGAAGCCCCCGACAACATGGCTCCTAGGATCATAGGGGCACGCAAACCCCTCCACCACGATAAGGTGACGACTCGCGGAGGGGTGGAAAGCAAACCCTTTTATTTATTCATTTTAAATAATATTTATTTATTTATTTATTTATTTATTTATTTATTTATTTATTTATTTATTTATTTATTTATTTATTTATAACATTTCTACTCAGACATATTCAAAACACATCCACTCTCAATGCAATTCTGTTCCCTGGATATTTTTTTTTGCGTGCTGGTAGCAGCTAAAGATAGTCACTACACAAATGCTAGAAAGAAAGCTTGATAGATTATGAGTCACCCTGTTTGCTTTTCCCCATAAGTGCTGCTCCCTCTAACTAATCTCTTTCCTCCTTGCCAATTCAAAGGTCATCCACCAAAGATACTTCACTCTTTGATGTAGACACAAGCGAGGGAAACTCCACTTAAAATCACTGTTCCAATCTTAAAGAGATTCACATACCTTAATTATGGAAAAGCCCTGAACAAATCATAGTAAACTGAGTCGGAGAATTATAGGTTGTATGAGGGCATTAAAAAAACATCTAGAGTGCTAACACATCATTGTGTGATGATGATTGATGATTGTATGCGATTGATGACGGGCCCACAAAAAAACACACCTATTCATTTTCAGATTTTATGGTACCATATTTTTCACTTCTCCACAACTGCCGCCACTACATTTGTCAAAACAATTGTTTCAGTACAGTGCTCTTAAAACAGCATTTTTTGCATTTTATGCTGTTGTCTTCCTAAGAGAAATACCGTTCAATACAAAATAATAAATTAAAATGCTTTGTTAAAAACAACCCAATTTGAAAACTAGCACATGTTGATTTTTGTGCCGTGCAAGGCTAACTTTGTTGGGAATTTTGCAGACCGCTCTGTGCCATTCCTGCTGACAGAGGGTGGTTTCTTTTACACGCCCCTGACACACCTGACAATTTTGTGGCTAAAGTTTAGATCCGTTGGAAGCGATCAATCCTTTGAATCATTGTTGTAAGCAAATCACTGATTCACTATTAATTATTATTATCCATGCATTTTACGAACTGCTTATCCTCACGATGATTGGAGGGGTGCTGGCGCCTATTGTATCCCATCAGTCCTACTGTGTACCTGTAAGTCCACTGATTTTTAAAGGGAATAAGAGGACCCTCTTCCATTGGCCAAGAAGCTATTCAGCTCATGCCCCCATTCATGCAAACACCCATTTTGAAAACTGCTCTCATTTGTGAAAATACAAAAAGAAACAAAACTCCATCAATGCATAGAATTCAACTGCGTGCTATTGGAAGGCTTGCATGAAACTAGAGCCCTTTGGGTTTCTTGAAGTTACAATTTCCCAGCTCAAGTGAATGGCCTCACCCCCGTTCACATTGCATCAAGCCCATTAATCATGCCGCCATGGATTTGTATTGACTTTATTTGTTAACACTTTCTGATACTAGTTAAATTTCGTTCGAAGACAACCATAGTCCATTAAATCCATTCTTAGCTAGTTCACACTGGGACTAACATAAGTGAAATAGACCATTATTAATTGTTACTTGTAGCTCCTTCATACTTTATCTTGTAAACCAAATAAAGACCAATCAGTAGAAGGAGATTTAGCTTATGCTACATCTTGCGCATGAGATTTTCAAGCACATGTGGGAATTACTAAATTAGGCCTTGCAACAGGTTAAATTAAAACCACAAGTTACGCAAGTTACAAGCTGCGCAAAATTTTCATGACTCGCTTGCACACCAGAATACAAACAAACTATATTATGTGATCCCCATAAATCAGTTGCTACTGCACATGTACCATTAGCAAATATTTTTTGAATGAGGGCGATTCACTATAAATGCAGATATTCTTGATAGTTAGGCACTAAATGACATTCTGGCATCAAATCTCCAGTGGAAATTCAGCCAAAGGAATAGTGCCTGGGGGTGTGTTCCTGTGTGGTCACCGGTCACCCTGGCCAGAACCCTACTGTGGACCACCCTCCATAGCCGGGCAGCCTCACTGCCTAATATGGAGGTCCATCCCCCGAGCAATAACCGAGTTATAATTATTTGTCACTTCACTGGTTCTTTTATCTCAAACAATATATTTTAGGTTTCATTACCTGACATGTTTCGGCTTGTACTTCCGCCTTCATCAGAGTGATTGACAAGTGAAAACAAAATGAACTCAGTACAACTATTATTATCATTTGATTTTAATGTGATAACTTTAGTTTTTAACCCATGAAAATAAATAATCAGAAATGATCTTCTGTGTTTTTAACTTCATCCATAATTAAAATTGACTGCTGATCAGTAGAAAGTCTAACCCAAACTTATTACTGGAAGAGATTTTAGATCATCTGTGACCCTGAACAGTACAAAAAAGACAATGTAAGTAATGCATATATATATATATATATATATATATATATATATATATATATATATATATATATATATATACATATCAGACGTCCAGCTGTAACGACTCTGGCGTTGGTTATATTTGTTATGTATTGCCCTCTAGTGTACTGTATCAAATCTGCATGGGTCATTTTGTTATAAACCAGACGCTTTTCATATTTTAATTTTACAAAGGTGCATTTTATTGCAATAGCAAAAAACAACAACAATGAGAAAACAAAGGAAACAACAACAATTGGAATAACTCAACACAACTAATATTGTGTTTTTGAAAGTATGTAAAAGCATAACAATGGTACAAGTTTAACTGTACCTCAGTAAAGAGGAAAGACCCAGTTGTATTTAGTCCCAGTCCACTACACATGTATTTTGCAATTAACATTCATAAAATATTGTAGTGTTGTCAAACATAAAAGTTAACAAACAAACAAAGAAACAAACAACAAACATTCGTCCATTTACTCATTCATCCACAACACTGCTTATCGTGTTCAGGATCGTGGTGGCGACTGAGCCTACTCCAGCTATCATCGGGTGAAAGGCAGACTATACGCTGATCTGGTCACCGGTCAATCGCAGGGCACAAACAAATATTTAAATATTTCTTTTTTAACTGACATTTGACAGAAATTTCTATTGATGGATGAGACAAAAGTTGAGTTTCTATTGATGGATGAGACAAAAATTAAGTGATCAATTGTAAAGAAATTTCAGAAAATGTTCGTTTTATTTCTCCTTGCTTGGTTCCTGGCAAGTCACAAAGCTGCGCGTGCTCTCTTGCCGTGAGATATGGTGCTCTGATCTCCAACATTTGGATAACTTGAGCAAATAGTAAAAAGGTAACACATAATTTATGGTAATTTGTTACCATTTCAGCAGACTGTGCACGCCTACTAATTCTAAATGCAGAAATTATGTGTGCGCAGGGCCCATTGAAGATGTCGGCTGTTCCACAATAACTTAGAAATTTCCTACCATCTAATATGAAGTATAACATATTGTAAGTACAAAGGTGAAAGAAAGTTGACACCGCTGATTTGAAGTGGCTGACAGCTTGAAGTGAATTTTCGCCACATACTTCCCAAACTGAAACTGTCGACATTTCGTGACTTGAAATAGTGTTGCACTTTTCCACTGATATCCAATCCTTCATTTAGAAGAACAGGAGGCTCCTTATTCTTGCTATCCTCCCCAGTGGGGGGCCAAGGCAAACATGGAGTGGGTTGGCTGTCCTCCATCTTAACAAGCAACCTCCCATTAATTTCCTCTGCAGCCTGCACAGAGGTGACGGCCCTTAAAATTCCCACTGTGTCCCATTTGCTTTCTCTACAGCTGTTTTTTATCTTCTCAGAATGACACTATATGGGAAAAGAGCAGTTAACACATGATAATAGTTTCGAATAAAGTCCTTGCTTCTGTTGAATAATGAGGCATTATGTATGCTGATCGTTTATACAAGATCAGGATGTCATTGGCTCAAGCTAGGAAAACCCTTTATAGTGCTCCACAATTATGTGATGTTCTAGTCCACTGCTTGCTTACATCAAACCCATACCCCTAGCTGATACATTAATGTTCACTTTATAACACCCATCAATCCATTGTGTGTAGTACTTATCCCCAGTAGAGTTGTGGGTCAGAGCTAATTTTGGATGAGAAGGGAGGTACACACTGAACTGGTCGCCAGCCAATCGCTGCACACACCAAGTCAAACAGATGTTCACACTCACATTCACCCCTAAGGACAATTTAGAGGCTTCCATTTACCCAAAAAACACGATTTAGAAATTTGGAGGAAAGGAGTACCTGAAAAAAGCCAAGCAAGTACAGGGAGGCATGCACAGAAAGACAGAAGCACATTTCTGAAAATTATGAATAAAGACTTAATGGGGAAATTGAATAATAACACAAATACATAAATTAATACAGTATAATGTAAAACAAATGTGAAAACATTTTATTTGCTTATTGTACATGAGCCAGTTTCCATTACATCATCCATTTTTCTCCAAGAATGGTAGGCAATAATAATAATAATAAGTTGACACACACACAAAAAAACATTTTATAGGGATAGACTGACATCTTTATTGGTTATATGTATGGATAGTATTGGTACTTGTTAAAATTTTCTGATACTACACATTGATACCACATTATTAAGCGAACATACACTTTCTAGGTATAATCCATGTTCAGTTA
This sequence comes from Syngnathus floridae, assembly GCF_059516105.1. NCBI lineage: Eukaryota > Metazoa > Chordata > Actinopteri > Syngnathiformes > Syngnathidae > Syngnathus > Syngnathus floridae. Next base: position 14,729,867 of record NC_142417.1, on the reverse strand, counting down.
TGTGTGTGTAGAGGTGGGTTAAGTGATACAGAGAACATAATTTCAATTTTTTGTATGTATTACACATAATGCTGAGCAACATTATCAGCTATGAAGGAATGAGGTCGAAATACAAAAAGTCCTGCCTCGCTACAAAAACAGATATGCTCAAACCTCATTGAATAAAGTACATAAGCAGACAAGTATATTCACATATTCAATAAATAAAAGAAACATTTGAAGCATATAATTATACCTACACACCAAATCAATAAAGAAGACATAACTAGACATTTTTGATAAGTGGTGATGAGAAAGGTTTTTATAACTTTATGATCTGAAATATATATTTCTGAGGACTTTGAAATAACAAATGACTTTTGAGTCGTCTTGACCGTTCGGTACTTGATTGTATCTTATGTTTTGACTAATGCTAGACGCCAGTTTTTGATTACTACTGAACGCTCTGCACAGAGGGAAATAGTTTGCCTAACAAAGAAAAGATACGGTTGAATGCGGTACGACAGTGTATGTCCAAGATTGGAGAAGAATGTTCACAGGAAGGTCACGTGGAGATAAAACCAGTGGGTGCCAGAAGGAGCCACCCGAGAACTCGGACAAAGATGATCGCCAAGGCCGAGAGACGGGATGGAAGACAACAGCCCCCACCTACACACCGAATCGCCCATAACCAGCACCACTCCCATGGAAGCAGACTCTCCTTCGAACTTGCCCCACCCCGAAGACTCATCGCCCATCAATCCCGGCCCACAATGTGCTACTGAATATAAAACTGATCTAACAACCTTGGACTTTGCCCTTTTCTGAATGGAGACTTTCCGCTCTTGAAGGGCCCAGCGCTGTATTGCACTTTCCTGAAAACAGAGCTTTTTGAACAAGAATTGTGATTGAACTCAACCAAGCTGTCTAAGTCTAATTTCTGCTTCAGTGTCTTTGCATTTTCCTAAATCTGAAGAAATCAAACGAGCACGCAGTGAGTAAATTGAATAACAGGTGATTGGCAAAGGCTTTTGCCGTGAGGCGCAGATAACGCGCTCCCTAAATTGTGGACAAAATCCAACAGCTACTCTACCAAACGCCCATGTTAGGTTGGCTATAGTACTGGCTGTACAATAACAATATATATATTTAAAACAATGTATTGGTAAAACACTTACAACCAAGATATATGAACGAAGTCCTGCGTCAAGATTGATTTTTTGTATCTGTTATATTTCACGTCATCGTGAGGGAGGGACAAGAGGGAAAAAAGGCCATTTTATAGGGTGATCATGAGTATTTTAGTTCATATATTATTTAGGAGTCATTGTTGTTTTCAAACTGCTACATGATTGTCTCAGGATGAACCATGCTTTGCAAAACAAGTGCAGGTTTCTGTGTATTGCTTATCTGAGATATCATGGAAGAGACAGGAAAAAAATAAGAATAAATACCTCAGGGTGGCGCTGCTGTACAGCACTTTTCAAGAAATCCGCAGCACTTCTGCTCTTTCACCTAAACGAGCATCATTCTAGCTGATTACTTTGTCTTTTGATCAGGGTCCCAAGAGTCATAGTTTATTCATTACTGCGACTGAGGGTAGTTGAGCCTGAAGTCCCATGTGCTCACGTGATTGATGGTTTCTTTAACTATGGCAATTGATCAGTTTGCTATATGCAAATGTGCTGGTTTCTCTTCTTCCGTCAACTGTGTCTTCCCCAGAGGACCAGATGTCTTACTGCCTGACCATCATGAAAAGCAACCACAACCATTGTAATAATATTAGCCATAAAAACAAATTGCTTATTGATATTTATTGTGGCATACAAATGTAAATTGAAATTGTAAACAATTTATTATCATAATGAACTATAGTATTACATCATTACACTAGCAGTCTGCCACCATGGTTTGACCTTAATAAAGATAAGGAACAATGAAACCTGCTATGGTTCTCTATCGAAGAATGTGGTCCCCTTGTGTATTTATTTGATTATTTGTTAATTATTAAAACTGTGATAAATAAATAAATAAATAAATAAATAAATAAATAAATAAATAAATAAATAAATAAATAAATAAATAAATAACTCACTGATTAGCACGACTGCCTCACAGTTAGGAGGGTGTGGGTTTGATTCCACCTCCGGCCCTCCCTGTGTGAAGTTTGTTTGTTCTCCCCGGGCCTGCGTGGGTTTTCTCCAGGCACTCCGGTTTCCTCCCACATCCCCAAAACATGTTTGGTAGGCCGATTGAGCACTCCAAATTGTCCCTAGGTGTGAATGCGGATGGTTGTTCATGTGTGCCCTGCGATTGCCTGTGCCAGTTCAGGGTGTCCCCCGCCTACTGCCCGATGACTGCTGGGATAGGCTCCAGTACGCCCGCCACCCCCGTGGGGACAAGTGGTACAGATGATGGATGGATGGATGGATGGATGGACGGACAAATGTATAAATAAATAAATAAATAAATAAATAAATAAATAAATAAATAAATAAATAAATAAATAAATGAAAGGATGGATGGATGGATGGATGGATGGATGGATGGATGGATGGATGGATGGATGGATGGATGGATGGATGGATGGATGGATGGATGGATGGATGGATGGATGGATGGATGGATGGATGGACCGACAGACTAACAAACGGAAAAATAAATAAATAAATAAACAAATAAATAAATCATCTTTTGGCTGCTCCCGTTCGAGTTCACCACATCGGTCAATTCCATCTCACTGTGTCCTCTATATCTTCCTCTGTCATATCGACCATAAACCTCGTCTTTGGGCTTACTCTTCTTCTCCTTCCTGTTGGCTCCATCCTCAGCATGAGTAAAGAAATGAATGTGACTCTTATACAAATGTGTTGGGCACATAATTTGTTGGAGTGGTCGGTGGTGCCCCCTCTTGCATACGAATATATATAGACTGCATGTTGCTGAGTTTGCAGGCATATTTTTGGGAATGTGGATCGTTTGACAATATTTTATTTTTATTTTTTAGAAATTTGACAAATCCAAATGGAAAAAAAATCCCAAATTCTTCAAGATCATTGACTTGTTTGGCCACTGTTATCCTTCAACCCATCAGGCGCCATGGTATAGTCCTATAGAAATGTAAAGCAGGCTCATAATTGCTCATTTGACAACACCAGAAAGCATTGAAAAGATCATGGTCTGGAAACAAGAAACAAGTGAGTTAACTGTAGAGAAAATGATGAAAAATGCCATCATTGCACTACTAAAACGGCAAGATGTCACCTGCACACAATTTTTCACACACGACACGTTTCCACTGAAGATGTCAGCATGAAACAAGTGTGTTGATGTCAAAAAAATCTTTGTTGCACAAAGCATTTTGCTGTGATTGCACCACATTTAGTAATTTGCATGCAATCTGTTAGCAGCCACATGCTGATGCTTAAGACTTGTTTCAAATAAGTACAAGAGATGTACACATTGACTCCTGATGAATAATGGCTTTCAACGACTGCATTGCAAATTGTTACTTGGGCAACTCTCTGTGGAGTGGTTTTAGAGATTGAATTGTCAATTACATTTAGGGACCTCATGAATACAAAAAATAGATTGAAGTACATGAAAATTGTGTATGACGTAGTTTAGTATGGCAAATAACAATTGGGAACTATTTTCATAGATAGGCAGCCCGATTGGTGTCAAAACAGCTGTATCTCCTTTTCATGCCGGGGCGGGTCTAGTTCTCCATGTCTGGGACTGAGTCGCATCTTTCTGGGCAAATAATGAGCTGGGGCCTTGCGCTGAGTCAGTGACATTGCAAGTCAGCGACTTAAATCAGGAAGCTAGTAAACTAATGTGAGTTGCATAACACATTTGCCGTCGCTACTTCATACATAAGTCATACATACCGTATTTTCCGCACTATAAGACGCACCTAAAAACCTCAAATTTTCTCAAAAGCTGACAGTGCGCCTTATAATCAGGTGCGCCTTGTATATGGACCGATATTGAGCCACTACAGCAGGCGTGTCCAAAGTCCAGCCCGCGGGCCAAATGTATATATACATTTACTTATATATGGACAAAGTTTTAAAATTCATTGAAGGTGCGCCTTATAATCCGGTGTGCCTTATATATGGACACATTTTTAAAATGGGCTATCATTAAAGGTGCACTTTATAATCCGATGCGCCTTATAGTGCGGAAAATACGGTACGTTTTGGTACAAAGACAGGCTTACAGGAAGCAGGACTCTCTTCCCCAATCAGTTATGAGAGGCCAATGAGAGACGCACAGACGCACAGACGGACAGACGGACAGACGGACAGACAGAGACAGATAGATAGATAGATAGATAGATAGATAGATAGATAGATAGATAGATAGATAGATAGATAGATAGATAGATAGATAGATAGATAGATAGATAGATAGATAGATAGATAGATAGATAGATAGATAGATAGATAGATAGATAGATAGATAGATAGATAGATAGATAGATAGATAGATAGATAGTTAAAAACATTGTTTACACTAAATCTTTGTGGTACAAAGTTTGTGGTATTGTACTTAAAGGGTGGAGCAAGCTTTGTGGACACTAAAATCAGCACTGTGAAACAGCCTCATATATCCATATGACAAACGCTCAGCAGACATCTTTGTATTGTTGCGGCTGGGTAGTCTGAGGAGAAGCGATATGGAAACTTAATCGGATCCGTTCAGAGGACAAAATAAATCATACATTTTATACCAGTATCAATCTAATAATGAGGATTCTTTCACAGCTATAAGATTCAAGTTAGATGGGATGTTAGAAAGGCTGTGTTTGCAGCTTTTGCCGGTGTCTGAGGCATAATTAAATTGTACATAACCTTGAACTATGACAATGGTGTGTTGCCAAACACATTTGACGTTACCACAGTTTAGAATTAAACTTTTGCAGGAGAAGTGTGCTTTAAGATAATAATTAATTATTAATTAAATGATTAATTATTATAATTATCATGTGACAGTTGGAATGGTGGACAAGAATATCATGGAATATTATCACAGATGAGAATGGAGCCAGGGGCGACCAAATGCAGCAGGGACAAGGGTTTATTGAGGGAAAAGTGAGTTGGAAGGGAAGAAGGGGAACAGAAAAACCGGAATGGGCAAACTGACATTACTTTCTAACACAGGGACTAAACTAACTGAAACCGAGAGACAAGAACAGAAGAACAAGAGATGAGAACAGGCTAGAGAAGAGAGACGAAAACAATCCGAAAAATATTCCCCACTTTCCTTTGGCCAGCACTGCATACATTTTTGCCTTTATTTGATATCCTCTGGAAATCAAAATTGATTTATCCCCTCTCTAGAATTTCTGCTCTACCCATCGTAGAAACACTTAATTACAGATTTCATCTCTCAAGGAATCAAGATGAGGTCCACGAGGCACACTTAGATTATGGATTGTATTGACGCATCTTCATGCAAGCACCTGTACAATTATTGCACATAGAGAAAAACTGTGATGTTTAGTAACAATATGATCAGTTCTTCAAACACCAGGCACAATTAAAATGTGGTGGTAAAAAAAACCAAGACAACAACAAATGACAATATCATTAATTTGTTTTTAACATCACATTCTTGGGAAGAAAGCAGCCAACGCTGATGATAGGGAAGAAATAAAATGGTACAAGCAAGCATCTATGCACAGCATAAGGCAATTTATTGTCTTGCAACGTGCCGAGTGACGAGTCTTGCCCTTGGGGGAGAAAAAATGGTCAGAACGTGCACTGGATCTTTGACTCAGAGCTGTTTGGATTGAAGTATCGTTTTGGGCATAAAATGCATTGCTACAAGATAGCAGAGAGCTGGACTCAGCATATGCACTGTTTGCATAACAACATGAAGTTTACCACATCCAGCAATGACTCATGCAATGTTCTTTAACATTGTTTTGCACATAACGCATACAAGTACATTCGGTGAGGAAAATTAATGTATATGAGAGCGCTTTGGCAAATGATGTATTTAAATATACATATTACTGTAATTGGATGTATTACGTTCGGCTGCTGGAGCACTCTCACATTTGTGAATTAAAAGTAAAATTTGTTTTTATTAAAATGAAAAAAATATGTTCAAAGATACCTGACCTTATTTGGAAAAAGTACTGGCCCCCTTATCACATGGGTTGAATTAATTTATATAATCCCAATTTTCTAGTGTAAGTGAATGTGTGTTTGTGTGCACGTGGTTCGTGTGTGTGTTTGTGTGTGTGTGTGTGTGTGTGTGTGAGAGTGTGTGTGTGTGTGCGCACGTGTGTGCATACAGAACATATTCTTGAGATGATACAAAAAAGGTTTAAAAAAACATGATATTATTTGGATTGAGATAGGTTTGTGCAGGAAAAATGTTAGAGATTTGCTCACTCCAACTTATTTCGCAAGAACCACACGAGAGACAAGCAAGTTCTTTTAGACACCTGCAGGTGGAGAGTTCACACGTTGAAGGAGTGACGTCTGAAGCTCTCCCAACTGCAAGGACATATTTATTAAGAGAAAGAGTGGGGGCAAGAGTAGACTGAATAGGAAGCCCTTGTGCTCTAGTCAAAACATATCAGGGGGTGTTTTACGACCTTGTATAGAATGGGATTCATTACCGGTTGCATTCCAACATAATCATACGATAAGGATACTCTGTAAAACCCTAACAAAAACCTTAGTTATTTAACCCTGTAACAGACTGTAAATAAAAACACTGTAAAAGTTTAGAACTTGATTTGCGTTAACTCCATCAGACATATTAAAAAGTGTACAATTTTAAGTCTAAAATGTCAAAAAATGATCCCGTCTGAAATATTTTGGAATTGTTTTTAGTTACTGTGATATGTCATAAAATTAAAACTAGACTTAACTAAAATTGTCTTGTGATGGATGGGTGTGCTTGGCTTCTTGACACAGCAAAAAAATTACAGTTTGCCGTACAATACAATCATTGTTTCTAACAAATTGGTTTGCTGTTATTTCATTAGCCCGGCTTCCTATCATATAGTGTATTATTATATTTCATTGGATGAAAGATTAAATGTAACTTTTACGATTCTTTCTATCAAAATCAAATGAAGGAAAATAACCTGGTATCTTTATTTGCCTCAAGTGTACCAAGGGGAAAGGTCATAGTGAAATAAAGTGGTAGAGATGTACAGCGCACATGTCTCCGACTCAGTGTGCGTGTGTGCATGTGCACAGGTGCATTTCCATTTGTCTGTGTGCATGCAACCCTACAGGTTTATTGCCCTGCTTCCCCCGTCAGTGGAATTCTTATTTCAGCTGTCGGCATGTGCCATCTTTATCGTTGTCATGACATTCCGCATAATACCCTTTGCTTTTCTTTATTCTGTGCTTTCTAGCAGATGTGCGTATTGGTATGCTGGTAGGGTGCAATGCAGCTCATTGTGTTATAATAATAACAAAGAGATGGCTGCAACATACAGAAAAGGGAAAGGTGAAAAAGGTGCCTGTAGCAGTACGAGATTACATCTCATGACTCAACAGAGATTCAGCTGTAAACTCTTTCATTGTAACAATTTGGAGAAACAAGAACAATAGATAACTGTAATTTCACAGCATAATTGGGTTGCTGTAAATTATATTTACAACAGTATCTAGCTATATTTTTTAAAGTAAAATACAGTTAAATATTAATCCCCACATGTAAATTAACAGTTAATGCTTGTTAAATAATGAGGACCTGTAATTCAACAGTAGAAAACTGTCAAGCGGCACCGCATTCCCACCTCCACCGCTTGACAGAAAATACATTTCATTACTTTCCAATATTGCTTCGTTTCCCCATCAATACATAGAAATACATAGAAATGGGCTGTCAGAGGTATACTTTAACCTGCTGCTTATTTGCAATTGGCACTGACAGGCAAATAGTGATGAATGGATTGCTGGATGCATTTGTAATATAGGCTTGAACCAGAAGCACAAGAAGGTACACAATTTAAATAGAAAAGACGTCAAACCAGTGAAAAGTGTGTGAACGTGCACGAATATTCATTTTGGGCGCTTTGACAGAAAAGTGCCTTACAAATCTGATGTAATATTATTACAATTATTATTATTTTTATTATTATTAAACAGGAGATTTAACCTCTAAAATCGTGTGTACTGTAAAAATACTAACAGTTGTATTATCATGTACTGTGATCCAAAATAGAGCTAGTATTCTTTTAGAATAAATAACAGCATATGCGGTATGAAATTACCATACCACTGTTATCCTACGCTAATTCAAAATTCAGTACTATACTAAGAAAACAAATTGCAGTAGGTGTAATGTAAAGTCACTATCACGTTGCCTAAATGTGAGAGTTGATGTTGGTTATGCGAAAGTCATTTTAAGTGTGCCTTACTCTGAATGAAAGGTACTGGCTGATAATGTACATGTAATGTATGCATGTATGTATAAAGTTTCTAGATCTGACATGCCCCCAAGAATACAAAATCTATTCAGACTGAGACAAAATAACCTTGGGCTCAGAGGAGTGTTGATATTTAAATATCCACAAATAAGCACAGCACTAAGGAGCCACACGCTATCAGTGTTAAATACTGGAACAAAGTGGTTGCAGAAACCAAGGCGCTTGCCAATCGAAAGACCTTCAAGAAACGGTGAAATGTTTATTGATACAAAAATAGTTACTCTGCGACTTCAGTTGATATGCGGCTGTTTTGATTTTGGTGCATCAAATAAATAATAAAATTCTTACAGTTTTTTTCTGCATCATTTTGAGATGTCAAGTGAAGTCAGATTTATTGTATAGCCCTTAATCATAAAAACGTCTCAAAGGGCTTCAAATTGTCACAGTTGACAATTACTTTCCTCATCCCCTGATCTTAAGCCGTAGTAGGGCAAAAATACAATGTGTCACATGAGACGCATTCCATTCTATGTGTACTGTGAATTGTTTTGTGAAATCCCATGTATTATGTCTTCAACACATAGTGGTGCCAGTGTTGCTGATCTGTGCTAATGTTATTATGAAAACTCTTCAACGCCGCTGTCAAACACTGATACCAAAATGCAGTGTAAAATGGCTCAGAATGTAACATTGAGGGCACACTGGGAGCAGATCTATTAGCAGCAGACACAGGCACGTCCCCAACCGTATCACGAGCTATGGATTTCTTAAACTGGGTCTTCAGTGCAATCGACCAGACTATCTCCCCTCGACATTCAAGAACTGGGGAGCCACAATGCCCCCACAGTACCTCTCTTGCGGGTACACAATGGATAGCTGGAGCAGATGCCGTGTCATATGCCTTGACATGTTGTACACTGAAGATATGGAAGATGTGTACATGCTGATCTTCCTCGTCATCAGCTGGCTCGCTCTCACCCTCATTGGGTTGCACCTGTACAAAAAGCTGAAAGGAATGAACCGGACGGCTGAGAGCAGGGAGGCAAAGCTCTGTCTTGAGATGTCTGGACTCAACAAGAAAATGGACAAGCTACAGGAGGCCAGCATGGGAGACAATTAGCTGTGTGATCGGTTGGTGCACGTGCCGGCTGTTGCTGGAGACGATGCACGGACTGCCTTCACCATTGTGACTCCAACTCTGTCGAAATCGATTAAACATTCACTGTATTCAAATCAAACTGTTAAAACGTGTTATAACTAAATCAAATTGGCATTGCTGTGTTCAAAACAAATTGAGATCCATTGTCCTGCAAAATTCCAGTTTGTGTTATTGCCGTAGTTAAATCTTACTCAAACTTCTAGTCTACCATATTTTCGCACTATAAGGCGCACCTAAAAACCTCCAATTTTCTCAAAAGCCGACAGTGCACCTTATAATGCGGTCTGCCTTATATATGGGCCACTATGGATTCGTGATACGGACTAACTTATTAAAGTAAGCTTTACGTGTTTATTTTGTGTGTTGTGTGATATTAACGTTTGAGCAATGTTGAGTTATTGATATATTGTTATTGTTTTCACTATTTTGAATGTTACTATATTGTGATTGCATTAACGTTTGAGCAACGTTGAGTTATTTATTCTATGCGCCTTATAATCCGGTGTGCCTTATATTTGAACAACGTTTTAAAATGGGCCATTCATTGAAGGTGCGCCTTATAATCCGGTGCGCCTTATAGTGTGGAAAAAACGGTATTTGTTATTTGTTATTGCTGAATTCAAATCATTGCTGTATACAAATCATATTCAAACGTCCAGTTTATTTGTTATTGCTGTATCCAAATCACGGCTGTTTTCAAATCATTTTCAAACGTACAGCTTATTTGTTACTGCTGTACTCAAATCATATTCAAACTTCCAGTTTATCTGCTATTGCTGTATCCAAATCATTGCTGTATTCAAATCATATTGCTTATTGTTATTGCTGTAGTCAAATCACATGTTATCCTGGTCAAAATTCTGTTTTCTTTTGTTTTCTCTCTTTTCATAATGACTGTCAGCATTATTGGTTGTACTGTGAAATGTAGCTTGTGTGTCTGGCATTGAAACCCTTGGTTATATAAACAGATTCTTTTGTTCAGACAATAAAAATTTAATTTTTTACCTGGTGACAGTTTCGACTACTACTCTAGTCTTCTTCAGAGCCGTCCAACTTGGTTCTTGGTTGTAATCGGGACGGGACTAGATAAGCAGAATTGCTTCCACCCGTTTCCCTTTTTGACAAGTCATGTAAAACATATTGTGAAATGAAGCCGTAATAAGTGTTTTGTTATGTACTTGCCAAAACAAACAAATCAATCAAGGACCCATATTATGCTAGATCAGTGGTTCGATCGAACCCTAGGGATTTGGGGTGTCGGTCTCAGGGGTTCGGCACAGCCTCCACTGCGGAGGTCCGAACACACCTGATTTATAAATTTGTGATAACGCATATCTGAACAGGCCTCAGCAGAAGTCACACTGATTTGCTGGTATGTCATTTGTTGTGAGTTCATGCATTGTGTTGGTTTCATTCTTTGAACAAGGTGATGTTCCTGCACGGCTCATTTTGTGCACCAGTAAAAAACATCTATGTCTTGAATTTGAATTTTCTTTTTTTTATTTTTCACTAAAGAGGGGGTTCGATGAATGCGCAGATGAAACTGGTGGGGTTTGGTACCTCCAACAAGGTTAAGAACCACTGTGATAAATCAACTTTTATGAAGCTTTAAGCTTTGTTATGCTAAGTCCTCATCCAAACACGCTCAAAGTGTTGTTTTTCTCCATTCACTCATCTTGGAGTATTCCTCTCCTCTCTAAGCACCAGCCTCACTCCTGCAGACTAAACACATGCCTAGTTTCTCAGAACAGCTGTGTCTGCAACTTGAGTTGAAATGCGGCTCGTTCTGATTTTTGTGCATCAAATAATTAATAAAATGCTTCCAGTTTTTTTCTGCATAACTTTGACATGTAAAGTGAAGTCAAATTTATTTGTATAGCCCTTAATCACAAAAACGTCCCAAAGGGCTTCAAATGGTCACAGTTGACAATTACTTTCCTCATCACCCTCTTAAGCCCCAGGAAGGCAAAGAAGAACCCACAAAACACCAGCTGGGGAAAAAATGAGAAACCTTGAGAAGGGGCCGCAGATGAGAGGATCCTCCTTCCAGAACAACCAGAATGTCCAACCAGGCGTCTTACTATGAAATCTTGCTACCAAAATACATAACTCATATTTTATTAGAAAATTAGCCATTTTGCCAAAGGTAATATGTAATCATACAGTAAATGCCAATAATAAACTGTGCAAAGCTTAGAATTCCATGATACAGCTCCTTTCACGTTCTGTGATGGTTTGGTTGAAAAGGAAGCATATTGAGGAAAGAGTGTCGTTGCGAACCAAATAGTCACGGTTGAGCACTGGTTTGCACATCCTCCTCACAGTTAAGAGGGTGCGGGTTCGATTCCACCTCCGGCCCTCCCTGCGTGGAATTTGCATGCTCTCCCCGTGCCCGCGTGGGTTTTCTCCGAGCACTCCAGTTTCCTCCCACATCCCAAAAATACATGCTTGAGCACTCCAAATTGACCCTAGGTGTGAGTGCGAGTGCAGATGTTTGTTCATCTCTGTGTGCCCCACGATTGGCTGGCAACCGGTTCACAGTGTCGCCTGCCGACTGCCCGATGACTGTTGGGATAGGCTCCAGCACGCCCGCGACCCTCGTGGGGACAAGCGGTATAGAAAATGGATAGATGGATTGACCCAATAGTAAAAAAAATGTATGCAATTATCAACCCAGAATACAGTAACTCCAAAATTAACCTTTTGCCTCTGCGCAACAGACAGTTTCCTAAACAAATATAAAGTTGTGTTTTTCAACTCTTCTTCCCAGCTACAGCCAATCTGAAGTGTTTGTGGGTTACGAAGGACAGATTGCCTGTTGGTTGTTGGTTGTGTGTCAGCTCAAACTGAAAAAGGGACAAGCCAGTTTAGCAGACAGACGGACAAACATGTATGCTGCATGTCAGCATGGAGGTTCCCAACAAACAAATTGGGCTCATTTGGAAGTGATAACAGCCGCTGCTCACTGAGCTCAGAATTAGTGCTTCCATTCAAAACCATTTCCTTTAGGTAAGGATTCATTGTCTATGGAAGAATCGTTCCTGCTGAATTCCCCAGGGAGCTGCAGTGGAATTACATTCTTACCAGCGAAAATGATTTCATCTATAAATCCATAGCCTTTAGGAACATCCAACAGCCTGCTGCTCTGGAGTCACTGCTTGGTTTTCCTTAGTGTCTTCATGTTTTCAACCCTCTGTTGCGAAGTGGGTAGTTTTTTACACGCCATGTTGAAAATCCACTTCAAATTTAATTGTGCAGATTTACTGTGAAAAAGGAGCACTTTTTATTGTAGAAATTATGTAAAAATAAAAAATCAACCCTGTTCAGCTCAACATCCAATTCTGTGCAACATCCTCTTTTCTATGGCGTATCATGAATATCCTGTGCAAGGGAGTAATGGCATGCAAAAGAAAATTAGAAATAAATTTAGCAAATCATATGGAGCTGACACACTTTCTCTCTTTAGTAAGTATTTGATAAATTATAAACTGCTGTGATCAAAGTGCAGTTTTCTGGAAGCAGCAGTAAGGCCTGCATGCTGCAAGGCAGACTTCTTAAAATCAAGTCAGTTAATCAAACTCTGAGCTACATTCCCCATAATTTCAAAATGCTGAAAAGTTGCAAAGCAGCCACTAAGTTTTCTATTGCACACAGCTTTTAGGCATCCTTTAACCATCTGGACCACGGGTGCAGTGCTGAAGGGCAAAGAAAAGACTGGCATTCACAGATTTTCTATCTCCCTCTTCTCCCAATGCGATTGACCTGGAATTCTGACCTAGTTGGAATAATCAGGAGTGAGACTGAGATTTTTCTAATTATCATAGCCAATAAATAATACAAGTGATGAACTGAAGCCTCACTGCCTTGACTCATTCCAGTGCTAGATGACGAAAATGTGCTTTTTGCTCTTGCATCTTGAATGCACACGCAATGAATTTCTACTTCACTCTGTTTTGATTCCTGTGATGAGGCAGCTGTTAGATTGCCTTTTCACCCCAGACATTGCCAATGACTGTAGCCCAGTTGGGCTCATGGTGCCTGAGGGTTTAATAACTTTTGAGTTATTAGCACCAAGTACGATTTGTAATTGGTTTGTAGGGAAAATTTCAATTCAACTTATCGTGACCAGAGAAAAGCCTAATCGTAAGTTAATAATGTGAATATGTGAAATAATGTGCACATATTTAACTTATTTAACCCTATTAGAAGGGCATGAACGGTTTTCCACCCAAAAATATGAAATAATAACTGTTATTGAGATGAAAAATGCAAAACTCAAAAACCGTTGCCCTTTGGTATTATTTTGACGTTAATTGCTTTTCTGAATGAGATTCATGAGAAAACTTTGATATTTATTTATTTATTTATTTATTTATTTATTTATTTATTTATTTATTTATTTATTTATCTTTTCGGGAAGGACACTGGCAGAGAAAGGTACCTCTTGTGGCAAAGACAGGAAATGGAGATGAAGTCTACAATGCACTTGAAAATGTGTGGACAACTTCAACGTGCAATACACGTTTTTATCCTGACTGCTCAGTACAATTTTCCAATACCTTAATGAAGAACTAAAGGAGTTCCAAAAAGACAGACATTCTGCAATATTATTACTTTTATATTACTATTGTTCTTTATCTTGTGGACGGATGTCTATAATGTCACTTTTTCACACGTTCGCACAATGCTAGTTTGAGGTGGAAAACAAACTGCCCAAATCAGAGGCGATTTCAGTGAAGGTAAGTATCGCAGTGGAGTATCATTATAAGTAAACCATAGATAAAATAATGAGAATATGTAGTTTTTACAAACTGCATGCAGAGAGACTCCTCCTCTGACCTTGGATTGGATTCAGAGGACAGAGAGTATATTTTAATGTCATTACTCAATGGATTGTGCTTGACTTGGAGCTTACACTGCTGAACTCAATCATTGCCGTTCTGGACGCACTGACTTTAAAATATATCATATCAGTCAATATAATAAATCAATCAGCAATATTTAGCTAATTGTTGCAATGTCTGCTCCCCTCTCAGATCTGTATGGACTTAGGGGGACTTAATTCAAAGAACACCCTTAAAACTGTTGGGTAAACAATTTGACCGATCCAGTTGGGTCAGTCTGGCACAACTTTGGGTTGTTCTGCAAAAGAAAAAAACAAGAAAAAAAACATTGGGTTGTTTTGTACAAACCCTTTTTTAAAAAAAAAAAATCTACCACACATACACAACTATACGATATCTAATTACTAAGCAAAAATTGAAGAACGCTTAAAAAAATATTTGAAAGGCTGCTTGACGCCTGGGCTGGCGCGTGTTGATGAACGGTTTGCAGCCAATAAGAGAACAGGTGGGTGGGGCATAGCGGCCAGATTGTACTATAATGTAGTACAGCTGCCAGGAGTAGACGCATCTCCCACTCTAACTCTGTGGCCATCCTGGCGGCTCTGGTTAATGGATTATATACTTTCCCTTCAAGTACGACATCAGCTGGCAGTGCTCCCGACAAAATTCTGTGAGGGATACAGCACAGAGTTACAGGTACTGTTTGCCCTGCATCCTCTTCTATTTTGCCCTTTTTGGCAATCACAAGAGACGCACAGAGCTGTGAGTGGAGACTGAACAGAGAGCATACCGCAAGGGAAAGCAGACATGACTGTCGCGCTGCATGGTTATTTTCTTACACAGCGGGAATCTTGGAGCGTGTTGCAGAGATATTGTAGCGTTGTGCGGTGGTACATGTTTTACAAAGTAAGAGCATCCAGGTGGAGGTTGACTTTTCAGCACATAAACATAGAACTGGGACCCACCAATTCTAAGAGGGTCTTTATTTTTCTTGTATATACTATTTTGCAGTGGTCAGTGGATGTGCAGAGTTCTGCCATACGTTTTTGTTTTTAGTTAACTTGGACATTAAAATGTAACCAATAGAAGAAGAAAAAAATAATAAAACATAATTAAGACCCTCCCGCAGGTGGAAGTCAGATATGACTGCCTCAAGGTGACATTTAAGAGGTTGATGAGTCGAGGTAGCCCCCCACCCCCAGACAGGGATGCAAATCGCTCACCTTTGTGGGAGAGTGCTGTGCAGGTTGCACAAATATAGTTAGCCCAATTTGTACCTTGGCCAAATTTTAATTTAAGGTTAACGTGATGGGTGTAGTCTTAAGTAGCAAAATATGGAGAAAAATGTCTAGGATGTTTTTATTGTTATTTTCTTTACATTTCACATCTAGAAAAAGGCGATATAATAGCTGTTCAAATATTTTACTCTCCTATTTTGAAAGAGTCTATGAGTAATCAATGAGTTTGGATTCCGTTTCATCACATACTAAGTTCTAGACCTGCCATTTGAAGAAAAATTCTCACGACAGCTTTTGTTGTGAATATACAAATTTAAAAAATGACTTGTGTAATGACTTGTGAACAGTACAGGGTGTATCCTATCCTGTAATTTACCAGCTTCCTTGTGGCCCTAAATAGGATAAGAGGAGTAGAACATTGACGGTTGTGACTTAATTGCAAAATTTGGCCTCATGTATTCACTATACCAATACAGGATGCTTCCTTATGACCAACTTCTTTTACAGACCACAAGAGGGCCCCATATTGGTTCAATTGAGTTTTGTTTCTTGGACTGCATGTACAACTTCTCCAAGAAATGTTACATATGCAGAACGAGACATTTTATATTTTAAATAGATTTTTCTTAAATTGTAAATAACACCTCTCACCAGCTTTTTTTCTGTTAATGAATCCATCAAAACCCATTATAATTCAGTCTGAAAAACATAATGCATATTTTTGTTTTATAACAGTATTCTCTCATTATTATTTTATGGTTCAAGTGAGATGCACCTCTGGATTTTTATAAACAGCTTAAATGAGAAAGACTTGTGATGATATCATCTAGCAGCATGAATCAACTTGTTACAGTAACAGCGAAGCAAAGTTTGATACACACGATGTGTTTTGCAATGGCTCTTCTGCTGCCCTTTTTTTCCCAAAAGACTGCGTCAAACCACAGCAAGTCTAGCATTCTACTCTATACTGAGTGTCAGGCGAGATTTGGTGGTTTGGTCCAACTTCACTACTGGAAATATAATGGACTGAATCCATAACTGGATTCACTACTTGTGACATGTAAACAGATTCAACCTTTTACTAACAGATGTCTTAACTTAAGCATGCAAGCATCTTCTTTTCGACAAGTGAGGGTAGGGTCTTTGAGTGGTGCTTTTAACATGCACTCGACTGTTTCCTCATGTGTTTGTTGTCACTCAAGATTCAAGATTCAAGAGATTCAAGAGTTTTTTATTCAGTACAAACAGTGTAGACAAAAAAGGTGTGGAAAGCAGGATGTTATTGCACAGTAATGACTCTGAGACTCTAAGAGTGGTGTGAGTTCATCAGAGCGACAGCCTGGGGGAAGAAGCTGTCTCTGTGTCTGCTGGTCTTAGTGTACAGAGCTCTATAACGGCGTCCGGAGGGGAGTAGTTCATGGCCGCGTTAAACATTTAAAAAGTTGAAGACCGCAAATCCAACCACAAAAGACTTCAGCAGATTTACGGAGTGTATTTAACAAAAGGTGCCCGTAAACATAAAACAAACGACTCGACAAAAAGTGACATGACAGTTAAGGTAACAAAATGATCGTACTAAACAAGGAAGGTACACAAAAGCCACAGAAGGAAGAAATCAAAGAAGCATCAAAAACAAAAAATACTCTCAAACACAAGGCAGAGGAAGAAAAAATGCTTCAGTGAATTGTTGGGTTGTTGCGCTAATATGATACAAGAAGTTTAAAATAAAAACAAAAAGAAAAACGTCATCGTCCACTTGCTGAATGGTTGTTATTGCAGGAATTGAATATAAATAATTGATTGTTCATATTCGGGGCAGTTTTGTCTCGCCACCTTATGATTCAAAACAAAGAACCAACCGCAGGCAGACCAAACAAGATTTATAGTTACTTAACCATTTCATACATATTTTTTATCTTAACTGGTTTTGTTTTTGCATCATATGATGAGGTTGAAAAACTTGAATAACCAAGAAGAGGTGTCAGCACAAAAAGGGATTGACACGCATCACAATGTTAATTAATTCTTAATCGATGCATACATTTAAATAATTCATTATTCAACAGGATAATGGAACTGTGAAGTGCAGTGCATTGTGGACCACAATCTGTTGTACTGTTTTTAGTTTTTATTTATTTAGTTAACCATTACTTATGGAGGAAGGGCAATTGAACAGATTCACATTTCCAATGCCAACCTGGCAACACCTGATGGCAACGTAAAAGGAAAATAAAAGCAAATACACAACAACCAACTGTACAGTGTGAGATAGTTACATAATTTATGACATTACATCACAGCCAATAAAAGGTTCAAAACAGACTAGTGCAGCGAAACTTTGTAAAAGACGTCAGTAAAATGACCGCATGATTTTTTTATACATGTTGTGATAGGGATTGCATTGCAAGTGATGCGTACATACATAAGTAGCCTATGTAACATATGTTCTCAAACATATCTGAGAGCAGAACTGCAACATGTCCACCTCTGCTTTAGATAATTTTGTAATTTATGTAACTGAAAAACTTCTGTTTGTTGTGACTAGTTTTGCACACTCTCAACACTTACCCTAATTGTTTTCATTGGTGTAAAACCAATCAGATTATTGTAATAAAGTGTAGACACCCTGCCCAGTTTGTGTGTTGTTTGTTTTCACTCAACCTATTTGTGGACAGTGCATGGGTCACACGACATGGGAACAAGCCAGAGGCCACAAGTAGAGTAATATAAGACAGAAAGGGAATGATGAATGCACAATGTCATTTTGATCTTGGCCAAAGTTGCATCCACCCATTGTAACTAATCTGCTTGCTCAAAGACATTTTCAGGAACGGGCTGAACAAAAATGCATTGCAAACATCAGTTTTCCATAATAGTCCCCTATAAAACTTGGAGATTTAAACTTTGTAATAAAAGCCCTGAAAAGTCCTGAACGTCAGTATGAAAAAAAACAAAAAAACATTGCGCTCATGGACAACAAACTGAAAACGTGCCTGACGTAACATATTAAATGTTATTCAGATAACTATAGCATAAATAACATGTTAACAAGTTTACCAAAGCATCCGTGTCACTCCAAATCACTAAATCCAATAAAATCTGTGTCACTTTTAAACAACTCCGCTAACTCCGGAGGAAGAAGATGCGGCGCTTCCTCTTCTGCGGCGCTTACGTCAGACTCATCATCAGTTGCAGTTCCAATTATTCCATAGGTCTAGAGCGCCCTCTTGCAGTTTAGTGTGATAGGACATGTGAAATGATATAATAATGTGTTACTAATTTCACACATAAGTCGCTCTGAGTATAAGTTCCACCCCCGGCCAAACCATGAAAAAAACTGCGACTTAAAGTCCTGAAAATACGGTATGTATCTGCGTGAAGAAAAAACTCCCCAAAATTCTTCATAAATCATTGATAAATGCTCAATATGTGTTTTACGCAAAAAACGTGGTTGGTCTACTCGCCAAGGTTCAAGCCCAAGGTTTGTTGTACCTGTTCGCCAGTTTGGCAGACTGGTTTCGGCAAAGCTGGGCGATCCGGCATATGGTGTGTTCTTGACAATGCACCTTGCAAAGTGAAAATTTGGTGGTAGAAATTAACACCAGCTCAGACTGTGTCCAAATAGTGACAACCCTAGTCCCGGGGTGCAGGGAGTGATGCCCCATTTTGATTTTTGGGGTTAAATCTTATCTTTTAATGTACCTGTTCACATTACAAAAACAAATGTGACTTTTAATCTGAACAGAATGTAACAATTATATGGTACACATGCACACAAAACAAAGATTAACAACAAACCGCACTGTGATATTGAGATGTTCATTTTGAATCTAAACAAATGTACTCAGAAAATATCTCAATCAATAGAAAAAGCAGAAATATACTTTTTTTTTTTAAAATTATTATTTTTAATGTAAAATACATTGGCTTATTAATAGTACGAACACATATTGGCAATATAAACATAATTTTGTAATTTGAGTATGTACATAATTGTATTTATTCTAACCAGTCTGGGATGTTTTATTTATTGGACCAAACATGAGTTGAAAAACAAACAAACATGGTTATTGAAATATTATCATTAATCAAAAGCATTGTTCTTCCACCATTGAATCAAAACATTTAACACACTAAAGAACCTCAATATAAGTTGACACTCCCAGCTGTGGCAGCAAATTCACATTTTCCAATTCAAATGTAGAAAGAATGAATTAATCAACTAATCACCAAGTTAAAAAAGTGAACTGTTTTATTAGAACTCGGGCTGTAAGAAATCCTTCTTAATAATAGTTTCCTTCTCAAGTTTCCTTTCTCCTTGTCTTTGCCAAAGAACTACAATCCGATTTCCACAAAACAGACCAACCACAACTTTAAACGTGACCATACTGTCTTCCGTCCAATCATATAACATGACATCGTCAACACTCCCAGGGACCCCGAGTTGGTCGGACCACCCGAGTAGATCTGGCATTGCGTGGGATGGTCAGCCAACCATTAGTGTATTTCTTTTGATCTGGTCACATGCATTCAGACAATTGGGTGTCTGTATACTGAACAGTAAGTACAGCTACCAGATTGGCTCCATAACTTGTCAGAAGGACCTACAGTGCTGTATCAGCGATGTGACAATTAAGACAAGCCAAATTATATTTCAAATTTTTGGGCCAATTGTTTCGTAAGACCAAAAATATGTGTATATTCATGCAATTTTAATACCATGAATATTGGCATCCCTAATTATATTTGTTTCATCAATGTCATGTGCGGGGGACAGATGTAGTTGGCCACTAATTGACAACCACTAAAGAAGGGGATATTTTTTAAGAGAAACTGGTATGATTGCAATGGATAAGGAAGGGAAAGGGTTCTTTGTTCAAATGTGTCCTTGGTGTCAAAGTCTGTCATCTTATTTCACAACAAAACCACAGCCCTGTGAAGCCGGTAATCCGATCTGAGAACCAAAGAGACACCTCATACAAAAGGCCGGTCAAGCCTGGTTTGTCTAGTTGAATGAATTACAAGTGATTGTTCATTGCTTCAACATCTGCTGGCTACTTGCGGCCGTGACCTCAGCACCCTTCCAGAGCTCCCAGCAATGCTGCGTTGCATGCCTAGATTTATTTGCCTCAAGCTGATGAGCGTTCCATGCGCATGCTAAACATTGCTGACTAGGTGTGACATTGAAACTGGCATTCCGCTAATTTGATTGTCAAGTTGAGGAGCGCTACCCTATTGCCTAAATGAGTCCACCGTGTGCCACCAAATTCAAAGGCCAGCTTCGGTAATGAGCTTTGCAAAAAAATATAGTGTTGACAGTAGGTGACTTTAATGGTGTTGACAAATGCTGGTGTGATTAGATCTTGATGATTAAATTCTCTAAATATCCCCTGTTGGGTTACAATTGCAGACTTCCAATATCCAATCATGCCAGGTGAAAAAAAAATTTCTTTTTTAGCATGCCATTGGGAAGAAATGGAACCCTTGTCGCTGTGCATCTCAAATCCATCGGCCTGATGCACTGATCATCAGGGGCAGGGGCATTCTACAGAGTTACAGTAAATGTAGAGCTTTGACGCTTGGAGACCTGTACTTTTTTTCAAACATGAATAATCTACTCTGTTTAGAAAGTCTCACCAATCCACGTTGTTAAGCTTAGTGTCATCTGGATCATGTCCATTTTGCACGTTTGGCAGTACACCTAACCCTCGACAGAACACGCTTCGATTCTACACGACTTTCTGGACCTCGATTTTTTTTCGTCATAAATGTTCTCTTTAACTGTGAGAACTGACCTTAAAATGGATGATATAAAGAGTGTACGAAATGACTCGCGCGTAAAGCTTAGCGCAAGTGATTTAATTTCCTTGACAAATTTAGAGGCGTTTGATAAGAAGTTAGAACAGCAATCAATTGTGCGACCACAGAGACGGCAATCGGTAAGGGCTGTTTGACCTTTATGAATCTGATCTTATTACACTTTCAAAACTTTTTCAATAAGGCGCTTTCGGGCTTAGCGTGATTCCCAAATTCTGGATTCAAGTTCCGCGTACAATCGAGGTTTAGGTTTAATTTAATTATAATACTGATAAGTCATTTCATATTATGAAATGTGAGTGGTAAGGCTTTTTAACGTTTTATGCTCTCACAGTCTTCTTTATTGGATTTAATGCTAATTTAAGGATTTAATACTAATTTAAGAGAAGTTTAAAAATGTGTTAGCATTATCAAAATATGAACCCATTTAACACTCAATGCTATTGAAAGCATTTTTTTAAACAGCCCATATTTTGCACACTTTCAATTTGCTGTCCGTTATGACACAATTTCCACACCAAACAGAAAATGTTTAATTCATGTTTTTTTGTTAAAAAGAAAAAAAAAAAAATCACATTTGGACATGAGAGGTTTCCCGCGAACAGGGACGATATTAAGAACATTTTGGGATGGGATGTAATTCATTCTTAATTCATTATGGTAAATATAAATTGACAGTCTTCATGCCCTTGGGAAATAACTGAAGATATTGGATTTTCAACAAACACTTGGTACCAAACAGCTCAAGAATAAGATGCCTCGTAACATTTTGTTGAAATTTAATTGTGGCATATCTTTACTGAGAGTCACTACACCTTTAAATTGAAACTATTGTTTCTTCCATTAAATGTTACAGCTATCCAATGTGTAATTTCAAGCTGCACGAAATGCATCCCTAAAAGACCTGGGCAAATAAAGTCAATTATAGGAACACTAGTTTATTATTATTTTGTTGCGGTAGCATTTTAAAAATATTTGAATCTGAGGGGTCCAAGTTTCCCAGGTTGCTTTTTAGCATTTCCTGCAATTTGTTTCTGCATTACCTTCTCAACAACATTCAGGATTTTTTAATAATTTATTTCTAGCCTCTTTGCAGCTTTCGTCAGTGAAACAAACCTTTTCAGCAAAGCTGTATTTTCAAGCATTTCCAATGTGACTCTATTTCCCTCATCATTTTATCTGCTGCAGAAATAAACGGGATGTTGTTCACCCTTCTGGCTTGACATGAAGATAATCCTGTACTGTTTGTATTCATTGATTTTCTTAACATAACCTCCATAATTTCCACAATGAAAACATCTGCAATTTAACTGCAGGCCGAGTTAAAACACAGACATGAGGAATGGCTCCAAGCCTCATTAAGCTCATTAACTCTATTTGTACAGTCAACCATTAGGGCATAATGTGAGAAATAACCTACACGTCTTAAAGCCTCCATTACAATATTGTATTGCTATTATACTCAGTTTCATTACAAGACAACATGCTTTTACTTAAGCAATTAGTGTAAAAAAATCTGCTAATGAATTCACAACGAGTCAAAGCTTCAGGATCCAAAAAATCCCCTCAGTGCTTTTACAAGCGAGAAGGAAATACCAGCAGAAAAAAAATCGTGTTATTTGGATGATGAATAGGATTACCTTTTTAGAAAAAGGTTAGTTCAGCCTCTGACGTTCGCATTTTTGGAGAAGATAAGCCTAAATACTTTGTACGGTAATTTAGCTTTCAAACAAGCTGTAACAAAATTTGTAGTAGAATGTAATAGTTGTTTCAGAGATGTCCCTGGGAAACTGAATAAGTGCTTTCAGCGGTAGTTGTCAGTTGAAGCGCATTATCGCTGTCATTTATTTAGAAATAGTTTTTGTCTGTGTTGTTGAAGTTTTCATGGGATGTTGTCCCTCTGCGGATGTTTGATATTTAATGTCTTTTTCCAAGTCATTTCTTAGGAAAGTTGCTCAGCATGTAATTTAAATGTTGGAGCTGATGAAATATTAACAGCCTTGAAATTATGAAACAAGATTATTGTAATTTTCTCCCAGATCCCCAAAGCAGTGCGGAGATGGTATAATATTGTTTTTCTAAAACAAATAAATAACTTTTCCACCTAAAATGGTATCAAATACGGTAGAAGCCCAAAAGGCCCAAAATACAATCATACATTGAAATCCATGCATTGATGACTGAGAAAATGTTCAAAAATATCCACAAAAATAAAACATAACCTACATTTAATTTGTCTGTTAGCAAAGTTACTTAAAAAAACTGAAGTAGGCCTTGGTGTAGGTTCACTACTGGAATATAATTTAGGTAATACAATTGTTTTTTTGCCTTTTTTTTTTTTTGTTTCCTTGCTCCAAGGTCACCTAACAGTTGGTCTATTTCAACAGATGAAGTCTACAGAAGTGGACCAAGGGCTTTTCACAGACACCTACTGCAGAGTTTGCAGTGCTCAGCTCATCTCCGAGTCCCAGAGGGTTGCTCATTATGAGGTGAGGAACACTCCAATAAGGCACACTGAGAGTATGCAAAGTTAATAACATTGTTAATGCATACATCCCTAGAAACTTCACTTACCAATACAGTATAAAGTACTCTACCTAACCCTCTGCTCGCTACTGAAAAAGTGTACCAACACAAATATATTTTGGAGGGTCTACTATAATTCGCTGATACACCTTATAGCACCTCGCTTGCTCTCCATTTTAACCTAAATGCTCAGGTGGATGATTTTTTTCCTTTACTGAGCGTTATCCACTGTGCTTTGTTTGCTTTATGGTATTTATGCACTTCTGAAGGTTATCTTCACCTCCAGGAACGGGAGGTGAATAAACACATCAATCACCTCTGATCTGCAGTGATGCCGAGTGTAATGTCTGAGTGGTTTCATTCCTTCTGCTTTAGTCTTGTCAAGTTTCTCAGCAGCTGTTGTCTTTCACTCCGCTGTCGGCTTGAGTCAAAAGAACGGGTGGAAAGGCTGTGGGATATTGTGCTGTCAGTAGAATTCAAACGCCTTACGTGACACACACGTTATCCCTTTACAGTGTGTACAGAAAAAAAAATAGAATCAGTGAATCATTAATATAAATATAAAGAATACAGTAAAACTGATGACTTATGGTTCAATAATTGTTTTGTTCTGTGAGCTTCTCGCTGTCCTTCGTTTGTAGCATTCTGAGTCAACTTAGTTTACTTCGATTTTTGTATTCCTTGTTTCCTGCAGGGTTGTGTGCTCATTGCTATTTAAAGTACAGTTGTCTAAAATGTCCATTGGTACCTGGAGAAGTGCTTTGTTCTTCAGGACTTTGTGGGAGACAGGAGTGGCTGTGCCGAAATTGCAACTAAAATATTAATTTTGTTATTGTGTATGAATGCTGAACACAGGACCTGGCATTTTCCCTCCCGCAACGGAGGCATTTTTGGATTGTGTTTTTACACAGTTTGGGTCTAATGCAGTGGTTCTTAACCTGGGTTCGATCGAACCCTAGGAGTCGGTCTCAGGGGTTCTACAGAGCCCCCACTGAGGAGGTCCGAACAAACCTGTTTTATCGTGTAGCTTCTGATTTGCCAGTATGTAATTTGCTGCGAGTTCATGCATTGTGTTGGTTTTGTTCTTTGAACAAGGTGATGTTCATGCACAGCTCATTTTGTGCATTAGTAAAAAACATCTATGTCTTGAATTTAAAAAAAAAAAAATTTCACTAACGAGGGGTTCGGTGAAGGCGCATATGAAACTAGTGGGGTTCGGTACCTCCAACAAGGTTAAGAACCACTGGTCTAATGCATCCTGACTTGTTTGGGTCATGGTGGTGATGAGCAAGTGTTGGAAAAAACAGTGTTTTGTGTTTCTAGTTTCCATACATTCATGGTTTTGTTGGCAAAAAATCGGTTAACATTTAGGTGAAGGTGATATTTGTAGAGCTTAACTCTAGATTTCAATATTAACAGTGGCTTTTCAAAGGGAGGCATGAGCGCTAGCACGTCCGCCTCACAGTTCAGAGGTTGTAGGTTCGATTTCATCTCTGGCCTGCCCTGTGTGGATTTTGCATGTTCTCCCTGTCCCTGCGTGGGTTTTCTTCGGAAACTCCAGTTTCCTCCCACATCCCCAAAAAATGCATGGTAGGCCGATTGACCACTCCAAATTACCCGTAGGTGTGAGTGCGAGTGCAAACGGTAGTTCATCTCTTTGCGCTCTGTGAACCAGTTCAGGGTGTCCCCCACCTACTGCCTGCTGACTGTTGGGATAAGCTCCAGCATGCCTGCGACCCCTATGGGGATCAGCGGTATGGTGACTCAATGGATGGGTTTGTCAACATTCAACACTCTACTTTAACAATCAGGCTTGTTTGATGCAATTCAGGTTTTGGATGACAGTCATTCTCTACCCCTTGCACAAGTCATCTGCTCCAGGACACCATGCAGTGACATTTATGAGAAAAAGTGGTACGGAAATTGGATGGAATGCCACACTATGAGATACAATAAACCTCGTGCAGTTCTGCTGCAGAAATCGTTGACTCGTAGCATGTTCATATATGTATATGTAAAGGCAACGCTTAATAGCAACAAACTAAAGAAAGCCCTGAAGTGTGCAAAATCAGACTTTTAGAAAAGTTGGATGAGCACACAACCAAATGAAAATGACAAAGAACATTTAACATTTATGTTATAGCATATTAAAGATATTAAGCAACATGAATGGAAGGAAGAACATACGTGATCTAAAAAAAATACAATAACTGATCTAACCCATGTAAAGTATTACTATGTATGTAATTGGTGTATTTTAATATCACAACTGTTCATTATTGTGTTATTTGAATTAAACGGCAATTAAAAACATTTGGCAGAATATACACCTGCTTGTCTGGTGTTCCTAAAATTGTGTTCATAAAATAAGAATCAAGCTGATTTATTCACCAAATTTCATCCATCTCAGGCGGCCAACATGTTGGGTGATATTGTCCCCATCTATCCAACGAAAACATCACAAGTGCTCCCCGCACCTGCGTTTACAATGTCATGTGACCAAACCCGGAAAACGGGTTAGTGGACTTTCCTTATATGCCGCACTAACTTGCATAACTACGATGGCCCTGACGTGTAAATCACAAACACAAAAAACAAACAAAGAACAAAACAGAATTGCAAACAAAAACACATTACACAAGCCAGTGTGAAAGGTTGTCTGTTGTCTGTGCCCCGCAATTGAACTCTGTCATTGTGTTTTAATGAAAGGTAATGGAATGTCATTGTATATTTTATTTTAATAATGTATACATTGACCATTGTAAATACTATTGTAGAAATAGTAAATAGTCACACAATAAGAAAAAAGAATATAGAAAAACAAAGTCTCAGTTTAAGATTGATTAAAAATGCATCAAGATGCATCAATAATGTAACATGTTGACAGTTGATCAAATGAATGAATGAAGCCAAATTTGTCTTGCATGAGCACACTCAAAATGCATGCCTCTTCCACTCATGGTCAGTTGGGCCTTCTGTCAATACTAGAGTTCAACACAGAGGTCAACTCAACTGCTTAAAGCATCCCACGCACCAAATTAGCGAAAAGATTTGGGAAAAAAAACAGATCCATCATTTCCTACAATGTTTTTTTTGTTCTAGGCGCAAGTCTAGCACAAAGCAGAGTCTAACTGCAGGCAATGGAGTTTTCTTTCTTTTGGTATTTTGCTCAACTTTGCACGGGTAGAATCAGGCGTAACGGAGCATTAAAACTCCAAACAGCGAACTCGCCGAATCACCTTATGACCGCAGTATCGTGCAGTAAAGAGTTTTCATTTCAGCAGATCTGGCTCACAAGTTATGATACCAGCAAACGCGACAGACTGTAAAATAGATCTCTACATCCTTCCCCTTGTGTATTATGTCCTTGGGAAGAAAAGTTTTCAATCAAAACTTTAAGCTCTCTGATTTGTGTTTTCTCCTTTGCTGTGAAATAGCAATATCACAGCTCTCAGTAAAACTGCTATTTTCTTTTCAATTTATATTTTCCTCTGTCTTCTGTATCCCATCTTGTGATAACCTGTGTTTCTTATAAAGCAGATTCATTTTCAGATAAACGAATTTGTCCTCTCAATTATCTCCTCCGACGTGGCTCCAAGAACAGATCCTGTGCGATCAATGCAAAGCTTGTAAGAAGAGACCTGCTACACTCTCAGTGAACCTTTTTGAATGAGGCTGCTCAATATCAAGTAAACATGCATGTGAGATGAATATCTAAAATTGTGTCTAAAATTAAATGGGCCGTCAGGCAACTGCTAAGTAAATGTCATTTTCTCAAATAAACATGTTTTATTAAATTGTTGCAGTACATCAATGTATACACTACGGAAAATTGAGTAAATAGAGCAGCAGGGCTCTCAGTGTGGCAACTTTTGTGACGCTATACTGTATCACAAGTGAGTATCACTCTGCTGTAGCAAGGGGCTGATGACTACAGCTTAAATTAGACAATAAGGAACCTGGGGTCAGATGGTGAAGAGGATCAAGTAAACCAAACTGCTACTAAATAATGGACAACTAAATATAGATAACTCGAACACAACCCTCTCCGGGCTACTGGTCAAATTCCAACTTGATAGATTTAAAAACTGTCTAATGCATCAGAAATACAGAGAGATGATCTGATCAAGGGTCAAACTCCAGTCACCAGCAAACCTTTAACTGTACTGAGAATTTTGTAAGTAGTTTTATTTCTTCAAGGTCAAATGAGTATGAGTACACTTTAATAACGCTTCACTGTACTGACAAATTAATAATAATCCATGATTGATTATCAGTGAAAATAAAAACATTCTTTGATTTTCACAGAGCAGGTGCCTAATGTTTAGGTGGACGCTCTTAGTTCTTAGTGGACTGTTTTCCACAAATCACTTTTTTTGAAACATGGTACTGCTTTTTTATTTTTTTGCTTTTTTGACCTGCATAATTTGTATAATATTTATTATGGAGGAAATGTTCAAGTCAGAGGGCGGCTCGGTGACACACTGGTTAGCACGTCCGCCTCACAGTTCAGAGGGTGTGGGTTTGATTCCACCTCCGGCCCTCCCTGCGTTTGCATGTTCTCCCCATGCCCGCATGGGTTTTCTAAGAGCACTCTGGTTTCCTCCGTGGTAGGCTGAGTGAGCACTCCAAATTGCCCCTAGGTGTGAGTGCAAGTCCGGATGGTTGTTTGTCTCTGTGTGCCCTGCGATTGGATGGCAACCGGTTTAGGGAGTCCCCCGCCTACTGCCCGATGATTGCTGGGATAAGCTCCAGCATGCCTGCGACCCTCGTGGGAACAAGCGGTACAGAAAATTGATGGATGGATGGATGGCTGTTCAAGTCAGTTTACCAAAAACACAAAGAAAATCTTTTGCTGTTGTAGTAGATGTTTTATTTATTGCTTTAATTCGCTGAACATTTTTGAGAGAATGACTGTGCAATTTAAAACACTCAGGGCCGAATTCACCAGGATTATGTTGCTTTAGCGTGGCGCTAACTAGTAAAAATGGAGCAAACAGATACCATCTCATTGACAAAGCACGCACAGATGGTGAAATGGGTCATGAACTACAATGCCAAGAAGAATGTTTCTTTGTGCATTGGTGGTATTTCCGCGTACTTAAATCAAGTAATTGGTTGCGAAATCACCCACCCCTATGCAAATGGGCTTCATTAATAAACCACTTCTAATTCACAGACATCAGCACTAATAGCCACACAAGGTTTTAAGTGCGCAAACAACGCATCCATCATTGTACTCACGATCAGATGTGAAAGTCCCGTTCACACCTCCGTAGTCAGGACCCTAAGCTCACGTTGGATAGTTTCAATAATAATAACAATAATAATCATAATATCAGAATATCGTAATAGCATAATCATAATAATCATAATCATCATAATAAGGTGGAATCGTGGAGCACTGATTTGCACGCCCACCTCACAGTGCGGAGGTTGTGGGTTTGATTCCGGTTCCCCCCCTTCCTGTGTGTAGGTTACATGTTCTCCCCGTGTCTGCATGGGTTTCCTGAGGATACTCCTGTGCATTCCCACATTCCAAAAACATGCATGGTAGGCCGATTGACCACTTCAAATTGTCCGTAGGTGTGAGCGCAGATGGTTGTTCATCTATTTGTGCCCTGCGATGTTACATTACATTAGTTTTATTAAAATCACAAAAAGAATTGGAATGAAAGAAATCAAGTAATTAAATGGAAGGATGAATAGGAAGCTTTAAATTTTGAGTTGTGGTTGTTCTGCCATGGTGCTGAGTGGGCGCAATTCATTCTTTGTGGATTCAGCCCTCAATCTTTTTCTGACTCTATTATCCCATTTTCGTGCCCGTCTAAGTTTGAACAAAGTGTGTACCGGTGGAGTTTCTTTTGGTATTTCAGTACAAGCTTGAAATGGGTGTTTCTGTTGTTGGAATAAACACAATTGACTTACTTCATGGCCTATGACAGTGGCTCCCCTCATTCCCTCTAAATTCAGCGTAGGAGAGATATGTACACTGTTTTTGACATTCCGCAAGTAGAAATAAACTCACTGGAATCCACGCAGGAGATCGACATGCACAAAGCACTTGCAGATGTAGATGTAAAATTGGCTGCTGTGAAGTGGACACTTGTAGACCATGTGTGACAACTGCCCCAACCCCCACCTTTGGCTTTGCTGCACCACAAAATATTTTTAAAATAATTATATTAATAATAATGTGCACTCCCAATATGATGTACAAGTAGTTTGGAAAAATAATGAATTAATTAATGAGCGATCTCTGGCATCATGCAAGTGGCAAGGTTGAATAAACTGTAGCGTAGTATGTAGCATAGGCAATACAGTTTATAGCACTCTATGCAAATCATTAAATGGGATTTGACTGCCATGTATTGCTTTATTCATAGCCCTGTCTTTTCTTTTTTCCAGAGCCGAAAACATGCAAATAAAGTGCGACTTTATTACATGTTACATCCTGTGGATGGAGGCTGCCCTGCCAAGAAGCTCAGGACAGACAATGTGAGTTATTCATGATTTATACAATACATCACGTCTCTCATATGAACTCACTGCGAAACATGTGTAACATGTCAGATCTCATCTACCAGATTCACACTAAGATTTTTTAATGGATTTTTAAGATCCTCTCTCAGTGGCTGAGTAGCTAAAAGGCTGGGGGCCACCATTTTAGTGCCATAAATGCTGTGCTGATGATGGGGTTGGGCTGGACATTATAGCAAGTCAAACCTGTATTCACAACTGTCTTTCTGCTATAATTGTCAGAAATGCACAAAGTGAAGACAATCATTATAAAAAACATGGTTGGTAATCAATTTGGCAGTTGCCAACCTTCTGTCATGCAGTCATGCTCTTATTTAAAGTAGATATCAGTGACAGTAAACATTTTATTTTACGGTTTGGTCCAGGTTGGTGTGACTGTTGTGATTAGAGGTAACGAGTAGGGATGCAGACTGTAGGCCTTTTTCTGCACTGTATTTTGGCTTAAAGAAATATGCTTAGACAATACGACACCCATACCACTTTACCAGCTTTACCTTCAAAGCAGGTTGAGTAAGAAAGTAAGTAAGTAAGTAAGTAAGTAAGTAAGTAAGTAAGTAAGTAAGTAAGTAAGTAAGTAAGTAAGTAAGTAAGTAAGTAAGCCATGAGGGAATAATTTTAAGATAAACACGGGAAACCATACCGTATTTTACGTACTATAAGGCGCACTTAAAAACCTCCAATTTTCTCAAAAGCCGACAGTGCGCCTTATAATCTGATGCGCCTTATATATGGACCAATATTGAGCCACTACAGCAGGCGTGTCCAAAGTCCGGCCCGCGGGCCAAATGTATAGTATATCTTATATATGGACAAAGTTTTAAAATGGGCCATTGATTGAAGGGGCGCCTTATAATCCGGTGCACCTTATAGTGCAGAAAATACGGTACTTTGTTAGCCGACTGCAGGTTTTCCTTTGCAAAACTGCTTGGGCGGCGACAAAGGCAGTGACCCAATGAGTTGAGTGGCGGTGGTCATCCAATCAGCAACGAGTTTCTCAGCTCTGGGTGAGCCAGCCGCGCCACCATCACAAAACCGCGCTGGATGAGGGCCCATGGCAGTTGGACAATGTTCGGGTGATTATAGTGGGATAAAATATTTATAGTTTGAGTCAATTCTAA
This sequence comes from Syngnathus floridae, assembly GCF_059516105.1. Lineage (NCBI taxonomy): Eukaryota > Metazoa > Chordata > Actinopteri > Syngnathiformes > Syngnathidae > Syngnathus > Syngnathus floridae. Next base: position 14,698,239 of record NC_142417.1, on the reverse strand, counting down.
TTGATTTGTTAAGGTGGGTGGATGGTTTGCATTGTTTCTTTTAAGAATTTAATATCCAAATTAATGGTCTGTGACATGTCATCTGTTATGTAGTTAGCTTATGTACAGTATCGGCATGATCCATATAACACTATAGGTCAAACAAATGGGATACTAAACTCAAAGATGTTTTTGGCAGCAGTTTCATTCATGCTGCATAGCCACAGCAGCAATTTCATCAGAACAAGATACACATCAACCCATGTTCATCAAAAAAGCAAATTGTTACGGATCATTGCAGTAAGGCAGAGGCAAAAGCAGATAGGGGACTAAGGCAGCGTTACCAGATGAATATTTATTGAGTCTGTTAAGGATGGGCTAAAGGAGTGGAATTCAGATACGGTTGTGAAGGATTCGGGTGGGAAAAAGACAAGGCAAACTAAGCAACTACAGGTAAGAATGCTGGTGCAGGAACTGTGATAGGACTATGAAATATAGGTTGAGATGACTGTATGAGCTGGATGCGATTGACTCTCTGACAGTGAAAGTCAGTCGGGTGGAGTAGTGGGGTTTGGGAGTGTCTTAAAACTGCAGCAAAACATGATGAGGATTCTTTGCAGCTTGGCCCCTGTCCCAATCGACAAACTGGAAGACAAACACACTGACAAAGGAGGTGGAGCTGAAGCCCGTTAAGCCCATGGGCTCAAGGAGGAGAGGCAGCAGGCATGACACAATGCTTTCTGTCAACTATCTATGTCCTTCTGTTCATTTTATTGTGTTCATTAGGGTTGTTGGTGAGTTGAAAGTTGTCCCAGCTGATTTTGGGTGACCTATAGGCTACACCCGGGATTGGTCACCAGCCATAGCAAAGCAGATATAGGGCCTGAATAATAATTCACATTCCACATTAATAATGCAGTATGATAAGTATTTTCTCATCTGTGCACCCAGTATTGTATTTGCCAAATGTCCTAAATTGCAGCATAGTTTATTATTGTGTTTTCTGGGAGGAGTATATGCATATTCAATTTATTATGCCCATTGTGATTTGTCAAAACAGAGACAAATTGAGATGATGGCTAATTTATTTAATAAATAGCATGTCTAATAGGCAAGTGCAAATGCAAGATGGTGCCAAAATAGCAACGGGGAAAATAAGAAACCCAAAAACAACTACAATTATTATGAAGCAGTTCTCTGGCCCATGCCCAGCTGTGCAGCCCCGATAAACTGCAGTGATAGCTTTAAAAAGTTAAAACATAAACACTTTTTTCAAACAACCGCTATTTGCGTGAAGAAGGGGAGTGGGAGAGTGAATGAAGTGCTTTAATGCTGCTTCTTGAATGCATTCTTATTTTTCTATTACTGACTTATGGATAGCCATCATCTCATGATACCTCAAAGTATCCAGCTGGTAGTTTGAAGATGGATGTATAACAGCAGCAAGTAGTTTCTGCGGCATGGGAATGAAATCTATATATTGCAAAATTTACCTTCCTTGTTATGTCTGGGCCAGGTGAATTGGTTCCGCCACTGTAATTTAAAAACACTGGCTCTGTGTTTTGGGTAAAATTGAAAGAGACAAGGAAAAAAGATCCTGCCATCTGCTTTGTGTTTATATGAAGTTTCTGCCTCTGAACTGAATAGTGTGTTGGGTTGAAAAATACTCCTTTTAGAAGGCAAATTTTTCAGAGAAATCAAGACTTGCATTGTTAGGGTTGCAGAATTCCAACAATTTTGTTGTTGGAAACATTCCATGGCCTCTTTGTTACAACATGTCAGAGAGACTGTCAGAAATAAGAAGCATCTTTATTTTGTGACTGACTGCCAACAAGTCAGTGAAGATACAAGTGGACAAAGGAACAAAGACAATATGATGCAACGTACTGTATTTTCCGCACTATAAGGCGCACCTAAAAACCTCCAATTTTCTCAAAAGCCGACAGTGCCCCTTATAATCAGGTACGCCTTACATATGGACCAATATTGAGCCACTACAGCAGGCGTGTCCAAAGTCTGGCCCGTGAGCCAAATGTATATGTCTTATATATGGACAAAATTTTAAAATGGGCCATACATTGAAGGTGCGCTTAATAATCCGGTGCGCCTTATATATGGACAACGTTTTAAAATGGTCCATTCATTGAAGGTGCGCCTTATAATTCGCGCACCTTATAGTGTGGAAAATACGGTACATAGTATAACCCTAACTGCAGGCCTGCGGAGTGAGGGGCCTTGTCCTAAAGTCCACCCCAAGACAAAAGAAAAAAACAAAAGTTTGTTAGGGAGTAGTTTTTGTGGTTTTTTTGTTTTCATTTATTGTCGTGTTTATTTTTTTTGTTCTTTTATTTATTTTATGTTTTTTTTATCATTTGCTGTTGTTGTTGTATTTAGTGATTTGGTGTTGTGTATTTTTTTTTTTAAAAAGAGAACTTAAATACACATCTAACACGATGTTTTCGGTTTTAAAAATTGGATTGTTCATTAGTATAATGTTAACCCCCAGTCTAGTGTCTAACCACTGCTTGAGTCAGAATTTTGACTCATGCATTCAACATTTAATGAGGCATACCTCTCTAATTTGCTACTCAGCACTGTGGAGGAGGGTTCACAAAAACAATGAATGTCTGTGATGGTTAGTTTGGATTAGTCCTGTCAACACGTTGTGGAATAATGCAGTTTTGGGGAAATGTATTTGTAGCGCATGTGAAAGCTTATGTTGACAAAGCCATCCTCCACAAAATGTGCCAGAATACAACAAAAATTCAGGTTACAAAATGCTTAGAACCTCTCCCCAAAATAAACTGAAGTCGTTTATTTCTCAACTTCTCTGAAATTATGAGCTGATGCAAAGTTTAGCTTTAGCTAGAGATGCAGTTGTGTTGTCACTGTCAGTGCAACACAAAGTATGCAGGCACTTGAACAATGAGTGACAAATTGAAAGGTTTTTTTAGCAAGCGTTGGCCTTTGAAGGCCATTGTGTGGGGAAAAAAAAGGACCTCAAACATCTTCTGACCTATAATATGCATGAAACAATAGGGACATTTGACCTTTGTGTTGCAACACTAAGTACAGTATTGACAAAATGTAACAATGGACCATCTTTAACCCTTTTTGTCACTCTAAATTTATGTTTGGTGTCCAGTCTGACTATGGCCCTTGTAAAAAGGGCACATTTCGTGATGGGAGGGGACCTCCCTTGTAAAATTACACAAATGTGATGTGACCAGGCTGTGCATATAAGGTGGTGCTGTCTAAAAATACACACAGCAGTATTGCCTCCAGAGACTGAGACAGTGCGCACATTCTGGCATGGCCCAGCATCTGGACCTTTTTGACTTGATGACATGTGACAACTGTACATGCTGCTGGTCATTCCTGCTGCTGTGATAACCTGCTTTCATTCGGGTGGGGTGAGAATGTCGGTCAACTCGCGTGTTCACAAGATTTTATAGGTTGGGTGATCGTTGAAATGGATGAGGTACATTGGTCTTAGTAAAAAAAAAAAAGCGTCCAGACTTGCAGTAAAAACATCACGTGTGATGTCAACAAATGAAAAAAGAAAAGGTGAGCAAACATTAGCATTATACCCAATTATATGAATAAAATTCTAAAAACATATAACATCTCAAAGGAACTGTTTGAAAACATTTGACCTACAAATGTTCACAATGTATAATAATAAATTTGCATTTTATTGTTACATGGTTGTTTCATAAATTCAGTTTGGAGCAATACAAATTGTAAGGATCTTAAGGGTTAGCGCCACAAGTGTGTTTGGTATGTGTGTTATAATATCATTTATTTACAACATACAAATGTAGCAGGTCTGTCTTATAGTCGAGATGTTCTGGGTTCTTATCTCGGCTTTGCATGTTCCCCTTGTGTGTGTGTGTGTGTGTGTGTGTGTGTGCGTGCGTGCGTGCGTGCGTGCGTGCGTGCGTCGTGTCTGAATATACCGGATTCATCTCACATTCCAAAATTTCCCTCCTGTGTCATTGTGACTGTAAATGCTTGATTGTCTGTATGTCCCTTGCTATTCACTGGCATTCAGTCAAGCGTGTACAGTGTCTACTACTCGCGCAATTGTCATTTGGGATCAGCTTCAGCTGACCTTTGACCCAAATGGATAGATTTGTAAATATAGTATTTTAATATGTCTGTTGACTATTTTTTTTTCGACATGCATAACTCTTGTTTTGTTTGTACTAAGACTGAACCGCAGAGAACATCTGATGACGATTCGAGCTTTTCGTGAAAGATTAATTGTTGGTTCTTGTGCCACCACTGGCAAGCAAAGAACATTGTCTGTTCATGCATCAACAAGGTTAAATGTGTATTTTGCAACACACTTTGTGATTATTTCCCCTTGGGGATCATTGAAATATTTATCCATCTAACATTTGATAGATGGCTTGATGGTTGCATTCCTACATACGGTCATCAGCAAAAAGTTTTCTTTCAACATATAAATGAGTTCATGGCAAAAAACAAGTCACAAACAAACACTGGGAACAGAATCACCACAGCTGGGCACATAACATGACATAGGAACATAAAAACTGACAGGAACAGAAGCAACAACATGTTTCAACTAAGGCAGAAAGAAACCAGGGAAGGAAATACAAGCAAATTCACAAGACAAGACAAACCTGTACAGGACATGAGTAGCTGAGGCAATTTCTAAACTCCAAACCACTACTCTATCGAAATGACCTTGAAAAGTATCTCTGAATGTTTTTAGTGCATTTTAGTTGACTAAATATGCATGTATCTTTTTTTTTACTTGTATTTCAATCACGAGCTGATTTTAGACATTCTGGACACCTGACTGAAGAAAGGAGCTATGCCAATGGACAACTCATTTGGCAGTAAACATGGTTTTACATGGTTCATTAGAAGAGCTGAACAGGCAAATATCACAGCTGTACATTTTGCTGAGTCAGTGTAACTGATCAAAATATCCCTCAACTGGGTCATCCAGTGGAGGCCTGCCATTCACTATTGAGTTACACTTTGTAAAGGAGGGGTCCCACAAGGGCCTTTTATTGCCTGTTTTCCATCTCTCCCTGCTGGAGGACACCTAATTCAAATGATAAGTCCATCAGCAAGCTCTGTAGAAACTTAAACGATGAATCTGGTATCTTGCAGCAGGGACCATTTTTATGCAGTCTACACAAATAGGGTCCACTGTCTCTAAAGACTCAATCCTAAACTTTAGTGTCCTGATTGATTCAAATTTGACTTTCATCAGTAAAACATCTACTTTGAAGGGTTTTATGCTCCAAGCAAACCAAGATAATCTTCTCCATGCTTGTATCTCCAGTAGACTTGATTATTGATTATTGAACACTGCAGCTCGAGTTCCGAGTATAACAAAGAAACAAGAACGTATTACTCGATTCCTAACTACCGTATTTTTCGCACTATAAGGCGCACCTAAAAACCTCCAATTTTCTCAAGAGCCGACAGTGCGCCTTATAATCCGGTGTGCCTTATATAGTATGGACCAATATGGATTCGTGGATGATGCCATTATTGACCAAATACTTATTTTCCACCATAATTTGCAAATATATTCTTTAAAAATCAGACCATGTGATTTTCTGGATTTTTTTTAATTTTGTCTCTCATAGTTGAAGTGTATCTATGATGAAAATTACAGCCATCTCTCATCTTGTAAGTGGAAGAACTTGCACAATTGGTAGCTGACTAAATACATTTTTGGCCCACTGTAAACGCACTGTAAACGAGGCTTAATTAGCTGTGGAAAAAATATTTGGCAAACCCGGCCACAAATAATCTCACTGCACGTGCGCCATCAAAATGTTAACGTGTGCTTGGAAGAGTGAAAAAAGCTTCAGTCAATGTAAACTTGTGTTGCGCAATGAGCAGCCCCACTCGCCCTTTCTTGTAAAACGGCAACGATAATGTATTAATCATCCTATGAGAGCATTCAGGAATTTTAGGAGAAGTTGTAGTCCTCTCAATGGCGTTGAACCACAAATTACTCTTAATCAGATTGTTTTTTGTTGTTCTAGTCATTTATTTGGGCTCTGCACCCTTTGCACTTTTATGTCCTAAATTATAAACATTTTCTGGCTCTTTGGGCAAACAAGTTAAGAACTACTACATTCACAAAAAATAAAAAGTTAGTTAAAGCAAATATCATGTTACTTTAAATGTTTTGCACTTAATTTTTCATTCTTTGTTTCCAACCTCAGTCTGGTACCTACAACAGCTTTTTTATGTTTGCACATTCTGGAACACAGTCATGTTTTTGTTTCAATTCATTAAAGACAATTCAAATAATTTTCCCCTGTTGTTTGAGATTGTAGGTTGATCGCATCTGGATACGAGTGTGAATGGAATGCATGAGAACAATGAGAAAATGCCAATATGCTAGAGGGTAACAGCTCAGAGGTGCCAACAGGTACCCACAGAACTGAAGTTAACCACATGTGTAAATACTTTTAATTCCAATAATAACTATTTATAGTTTTTTGACATACCTAAGATTCAGGTCTTTTAGACCATTTCCATAATCAAGTTTTCACGATTTTGGGTTGTGCCTTCAGCAATCTTAGTAAACTACTCTTTATTTCTTTACTTTGCTTTTAAATGTCTTAAATTCTTCTGTTAGTCAAAGGTCTGAACTCATTTTCCTTTAAATGTTGCTTTGTAACTATTTGAAGCACATTTGTTTAAGTTGTGTATGAAATGTGTTATATAAATAGAGATGACTTTGCTTTCCTTTCCCTTACCTCTTATTGTTTTAAATTTTTGTTTGTAGTGTTGTGTGTAGCATTAAGAATCAGCCAATGTTATTGGTGTGTAAAAAATATATTTGTGCAGCTAATACTGCTGTTTTGATAGCAACAGTTTCAATCCAAAACAATTTTCTTCGAATGTATCTCATACGATATGGGTACAACCTGCTGTTTTAATGTCAGTGTGTGCACACGTGTGTGTATGTGTGTGTGTGTGTGTGTGTGTGTTGTATTGGGCAGGCTCAGCTCTGTTTTGCCCTCCCCTCTAAGCACAGAAATAGACTGCTTTGTTTGCTCAGACCATCTTTTTATCCTTTTATTGCAGAGATACCCTTGTACTACGCTGTCCTATTTCTTGTACATGTGCCGCAGGGGAGATGTTCATAAGTAGTCAGTATTGCCTGGGTCCCAAATAAGGATACTTGTACTCTGTGCAAAAAGTCAGACTATAGGCACTTTCCCAGTATAGTATATAGTACTATTGTAGACATTTTTTGTTTTAAAAAAATACTTAACCGAACTTATAATTTCACATGTACCAGTAAATAAAATATTCAAGCTTCTTGCTGACGTCTTTAACAAGCGGTGCTGGGTCTGGTTTGAATGACAACAGCTTGCTTAAAACAAGCATGGGCATATGTAGTTTCTTAAACGTGGCCAATCAGATAACAGGGATATTAATATTTTAATTTATTAGATCAGGGGTGTCAAACTCATTTTTTTCACGGGCCACATTGTAGTCATAGTTTCTTTCGGAGGGCCATTATGACTGTCAACCCAAATAAATGTATGAGCACCTCATATTATATACAGTATAAGCTACAAAAGAAACTGGCAAATAACTCGTTTTCAAATCAGACTAGTAAAAATTGGTCAAATATTTAAAAAAAAAAAGATATTTTTAACAGTGAAGACAATTTGCAATTCTAGTAATGACACACAAATTTGATGCACAATTTGTCTTCGCGGGCGACATAAAATGATGTGACGGGCCGTATCTGGCCCCCGGGCCTTGAGTTTGACACCTGTGCATTACATGGTAAACAGTCTGATCTCGGTTTTGTCACTGTAGGAAGGCTATCGGTATCCAAGTGTATGCGTAGCACAAATGAAGGACATGGCCAAGGACAAAAAGACGGGTGGTGTGTGTGTGTGTGTGTGGGTGTGTGTGTGTCTTTAGTGTATGGGGGGGTTTATATTGAGTCACATAACATGTATTTAAAACCTCCTCATACCGTTCTTTTTTTGTTTACAGTTTCTGTTGTTAAAATATTTATTTTAAACACAAGCCTTATTAGTGAAGTGTCACTTGACACACTACTGGGCGTCTAAAAGTGAAGAAACTCAGGCTTTCTGTGAAAATCAGTCTCAGAGTGAAAGTGAATGTTAGAGTGCATCTGCTAGATAAGTATTTGAGCTTGATAAGTGTGCAGGTTCGGTTTCATTTCACTGGCCCGTTTCATTTTCACAGGCTACATCAAAAGCACACATTAAACAGCAGAAAAATAATTTGCTTAAACTTTACAATTCATTTTTCTAACTTTCTGTGTAGGCCTGGGCCAGATCATGTTTGTGACTGAGGAGGAGAGTACTTGACATGCACCATTAATCAACATGCACCAAATAATGGTTTGCATAAGAAAACATACAAACAAATATATGCTTGTTCATACAAACAAATATATGCTTGTTCAATTTTATATCACAGAAGTGAAAGAATTCCTTATTTCAGGTAACCTCAATCTGAGACAGTTATGAAGAGAAAAGGTGATCTACTGTTCACTAGTTTACTTAACACTGGATATCGATGTAGGTCTGGGATTTAGATCATGTAACTCTTTGCTTGGCTTGTGCTCTAACTCTTTTCCCCACCCAAAATTTTAAAACAGGAGCATACATCTTTTACTGCATAAAGAGTTATTTGTGTCCTCTGCATTTTCTCCGGATAATGGCTCGATGATAATAACGACTTGGTGCTACTTGCACAGATGGAGTCCCAGGGTGTCATCCTGATTGGCTTCACTATCACAACATAACACAGCTTGTCGGCTCCATTTGTATCCCAGCAGGAACTAAATGATTAAGGCGAGAAATTCTACAATGCCTGCTGCATCCGAGTAAAAACTTGAATGAATGCCAACTGACTTTTCTTTGAGGGTTAATTATTTTTTGAATAGAGGTATGAAAATCTCACATTCTGATCATTCTGAGAATGATGACCTTATTTTCTTGATGCTATAAAAAGCATAAAAATGCATCTGAACCACTCCAACACATTTGTTTCAAATAAATATATACATACATACATACATACGTACATACATACATACATACATACATACATACATACATACATACATACATACATACATACATACATACAGACAGACAGACAGACAGACAGACAGACAGACAGACAGACAGACATTTTTGTGGTCAACTTAGCCAAGCTAACAATTACAAATATGCATGGCAAGCTGAATCACTGGTTAACGTGCGGGCTTACTCGCCGTAGTAAGAAGTCACCTGCCTTCGTCTTTATCTTCACAATATTTTCTGTCTCTGCAGCAGAGCATTCTCTATTCGGGCTCCAGAGCTTTGGAATGCCCTACCAATGGATATTAGAACTACTACCTCAGTAGAAACATTTAAGACACGTTTAAAGACACATTTCTATGAGATGGCCTTTAACTAACTTGGAGTGGCCGATTTGGCCGGAGTTTGTGTTGTTCTCTCTGCCCACCCCCTCCCTGGCTGGGGAGGGGGTTAGGTGGCGCAAAAGCTGATAGCGGCTAGCTGGATTCTCGGGGACCAATTCAAGATGAAGAAACTGCAGCTCAACCTCCTTGAAGACACTGCCAGGACAATCGAGGGCACCTCCGACATCCATTTTTTCATTGATCTTCATATTATGTATTACTTGTGCCCTCTCTGCATCCATTACAACCTGGTGATCCTGAAAGGGGGATCCTTCCATCTGTGGTCCCTTCTCAAGGTTTCTCATTTTCCCCTGGCAGGGTTTTTTTGAGTTTTTCCTTGCCCTTTTGGGAGCTTATGATCAGGGGATGCTTTGAGAATAATTGTCAATTTTTGGCTATGTGAAGCCCTTTGAGACTCTTTGTGATTTAGGGCTATACAAATAAACTTGACTTGACTTGGCAAAAAAGCCATAGAGTGTGGTGTATACAGTTGCATCACTACGTTTAGGAAAGGCACCTACATGCACATTACTTCAGTAGGAATGAGATTATACTTTCTTTCTTAAGTATATGTATAGTATTACCAGGTGCTACCTATACATTTGTCTGTCCCATCTTGTTGGAACCATCAACAATCAAATAAAAGCAAAATCCATCAGGGAAATAATTGCTGTGAAATATAAACCTAACCACACATAAGTCACAATTCTAGAACGAATGTAAGACCACCCATTTCCTGCCAATAGGAAATCAATTCCTGGATGTAACTGAATTTCCTAAATTCCAATGAAGCAATAACAGAAATTATGCTTTTCGGTCCCAGTAACCCGTGTACGTCTCACCCTGGAGTCTTATCTTAAGTCTTATCTGAAGTCTTATCCGTTGCCGGTCGAACTTGGGTTTTAAATTGGACAGTGATTTAAAATTGGGTACCAAATCTTTCTTATCTTCTTCCATTTTAGGCAGCTGCCTAAAATAAAGCCTTTGCTTTCTCAACAGCACTTAGAAACAGTGATCTGTGCCTTGGTTACATCTGGGCTAGACTACTGTAATGCTTCAGAGTCAGCCAGTCCTCCCTCAAGCGACTCCAGTTGGTCCAAAATACTGCTACTCTTCTACTAACCGGAGCTCGTAAGAGGGACCACATAACCCCATTTCTCACTGATTCCCAGTCCATTTTAGAGTGTCTTTTAAGATACTTGTATGAGCTTTCAAATCTTTAGTGGCCTTGCCTCAGCTTACCTCTCTGAGTTCCCACCTCTACACACCTGCCCAGTGCCTGAGGTCTGCAGAGAAGTGCGGAGGATTAAGCAAGGCATCATAGGGGATCAAGCCTTTTTTGTTGCTGGTTCTTCCCGCTGGAATAACCTCCCCTTAAATGTTAGGCAAGCCCCATCTCTGTCCATTTTTAAAATACCCATTTTTATTCTTTGGCTTTCGACTGATTTTTGACTGCTACTGTTCTGCTACTGTATAATAATTTGTGTTCCAATTTACTGTTTTCACTGTCTTTGTTATTTTTCCTTTGCTATACGTATGTGAATCACTTTGTTACAGTTTCAGCTGTTGTAACATGCACTTTATAAATAAAGTTATATTGTATTATATTTTAGGGCAGCGATGAAGGTGACGTGGACAAGAATAAATGTTGCACGCTGTGTAACATGTCCTTCACATCAGCAGTGGTTGCACAGTCGCACTACCAGGGTAAAATCCATGCCAAGAGGCTAAAACTTCTGTTTGGAGATGAGAGTGCCATCAAAACTAAAGGTAGAGCGCTTTCCTATTTGAAATGTTTTGTGGTTTTCTGGTTTCATGTGATATACAATGATTGACAATCTCACAATGAAGTTCAACAGTGTGATTAAAGACTGTGTAGACAGAACTCCCGCCTACACACAACAGCCTCCTGCTTTCTGCCGCAGAGCAGACCACTCGTGTGACAAGTGTTTTTGGGGTGTTTTCAGCTTGCAGTTACAATTAAGAGTCTTGCTGAGGGCTAATTAAGAGCAGAAAAACACAAAGAAAGATGAAGCACACTTGTTACAATGCATTACGCAAAGATCCAATTATGGTCAAGCAATGCGAGAACCAAAGCAGATTTTCGGCTGCTCCAGACAAGACTTTTTGCAAATTAAAAACTCTATGTAAAACAAGAACATGATGCATAACACAAATTGTTTGTAGCTTAAACAAAGCTGTTTGTAACAACTGTACTATATCTGACACATGTGTTTGAATGGTAAATTATATCAATAAATTAATTATTAATTATGAATCATTACCATATTTTCCGCACTATAAGGCTCACCGGATTATAAGGTGCACCTTCAATGAATGGCCCATTTTAAAACTTTGTCCATATATAAGGCGCATCGGATTATAAGGCGCATAGAAGAAATAACTCAATGTTGCTCAAACGTTAATGCAATCACAATATACTGTAATTTTCGGACTATAAGTCGCGTTTTTTTTCATAGTTTGGGTGGGTTGGGCGACTTATAATAAGGAGTGACTTATATGTGGGTTTTTTTTCAAAAATTAAAAAAAAAAAAAAGTGAAACCGCGATAAACGAACTGCGATGTAGCAAAGGATTACTGTAATTTGAATTTCAAGTGATGTCAGCAGCGCGGTGCGGCGTGCGCAGCGGTTGTTTACAAAAAGGACAAAGATTGATCACGGGATGACGAAGATGACGAAGGGCCCCACGTACTACCAGCATCATTTGCGGCTTTGTTTCTAAGTGACACGGAGGATGAAGAGTTTGAAGGATTTAAGGATTTGGAGTGACACAGAAGGTTTGAAAAACTATTATGGCTTTTACGCACGCCCGGTCCTATTCTATGGAGGTCTCTTTCACCTCCGTGGATGGAAGTCTGGGGCCGGCGCTCGGCCGGGTGGCTGTCCGGGGATGGTGGATGGGGCTCGGACATGGCTTTTACGCATGCCCGGTTCTATTCTATGGATCTCACTTCCACCTCCGTGGCTGGAAGTCCACGCCGCCACACGCCTGGAAGTTTGTTTTGTTAAATAAAGAGCCGTTTACCAAACCCACGTCTTTCCTTGAACTTTGTTAACGCTACAATATAGTTATATAGTAGATCTGTGGCATAACAACGAGGCTGACGTCAGGGCGCACGCGCGGCGTTGTTGACAAAGGACGAGAAATTTGATCGATGGATTTAATGATTTAGAGTGCACAGATGGGTTGATAATACTATTGCTCATATAATAGTTATTTGATATCTAATTTATATATCGTTATATGGGCCTGATGCGGCTCGGTGGCGCACTGGGTAGCACGTCCGCCTCACAGTTAGGAGGGTGCGGGTTCGATTCCACCTCCGGCCCTCCCTGTGTGGAGTTTGCATGTTCTCCCCGGGCCCGTGTGGGTTTTCTCCGGGCACTCCGGTTTCCTCCCACTTTCCAAAAACATGCTTGGTAGGCCGATTGAAGACTCCAAATTGTCCCTAGGTGTGAGTGTGAGTGCGATTGGTTGTCTGTCTCTGTGTGCCCTGCGATTGGCTGGCAACCAGTTCAGGGTGTCCCCCGCCTACTGCCCGATGACGGCTGGGATAGGCTCCAGCACGCCCGCGACCCCCGTGGGGACTAAGCGGTTCAGAAAATGGATGGATGGATGGATATATGGGCCTGTGGAATATTTTGAAGTGCAAGCGCTGTCAGCCGCGCGCACGCATTGTTGACAAAGGACGATCGATGAATTTAATGAATTGGAGTGACACAGATGGTTCTATTAACGTGTTATTTATGTAATAGTTTTTTGACTAACTCTGAAAGTTACGTCAGGCCCGTTCTCAGCTCTTCGTTTGTGTTTATGTCACGTGAGCATACCTATCGTTTAGCCTGTTGTTGCTCGTTCATGTCTGGTCTTGGTGTTGGATATTGTCGAATAAATTTCCTCCCCCAAAATGCGACTTATACTCGGGAGCGACTTATACATGTTTTTTTTCACATTATTGGGCATTTTATGTCTAATGCGACCTATATTTCGGAGCAACTTTTAGTACGAAAATTACGGTAGTAACACTCGAAATAGTGAAAACAATAACAATATATCAATAACTCAACGTTGCTCAAACGTTCATATCACACTACACACAAAATAAACACGTAAAGCTTACTTTAATAAATTTGTCCTCATCCACGAATCCATATTGGTCCATAAATAAGGCGCACCAGATTATAAGGCGCACTGTCGGCTTTTGAGAAAATTGGAGATTTTTAGGTGTGCCTTATAGTGCGGAAAATACGTTACATGATTTGTCACTTATTGTATTCTACTTCCCTAATCAGACTTATGTGTTCCTATTCAGTGACCATTATTGTGCCTGTGAATGACTGGCAACCAGTTCAGGGTCGAGTCGGCCTTTTGCCAAAAAGATAACTTAGCTTTCTCTGTAACACTCAAGAGACTCAGAATCAGCTATATTCAGTCATGTACTGTACTGTACTCACATTATCGTTAATGGATATTCATACTCAAATCCTTCAAAGTCCTCATCTGTATCTAAATTAAACAGTTGGGCATTAAACGTGCTGTTCTCATTCGTCATTGCCGGTGTTAAACTCATCACGTCGCTGTTCGGCAATGATCTCGGCTTTCCAGAAAGCTCGAAATGTGTCTCGTAAGCATTTCTCTTTGTCGATACCATTTTAGAGGGTCCAAATACTGTTTGCTTTACACAAACCGATAGTATATATTTATCAATCGCGGCGGAGGTACATACACTACGCATTACATACAGTTCTCTGATTGGTTTAACGCGCTGGCCTACGTAGATTATGTTAAACGTAATGTCCTCTGATTGGCTCATCGCTGTCATCTTATGTATTTTGCGTATCACATAGTGATTGCTGTCAGCTTGCATCCCTTTGGCGGCAGCCACACAACCATTTAGAGATTTTGGAATTCAGTCTACATAAAATACCCACCATATTAAAAGGCACACGTTTGTTTTTTGAGAAAATTAAAGGTTGTTGAGTGCGCCTTATAGTGTGAAAAAAATCAGTAAATTGAAAAGCTACGCATTATGTCTAAGGGCTGGGTATTGATACAAGGGTAACAATATGTTCGAATAAGCCTCTAAGGCACTTGTGATTAGCTAGGTAGCTTGAGCTTTGCCGTTGTATTGCTGTAACCTTTCTCTTGCTTTTACTGGATATCCCTTCTCTATGACACTCTTTGCACATATGTAGAAGTTGATCTCAGTTAAGACTACAAGGTCACACATTGTCACACAGACTAGGCAGAGTCGCCCCCTTGCAGGAGGACGGCCCAAAGTGGTATAAGAATAGGAACCTTGGAGGTGGGGGTTAGACCTTCTTCCGCAATCCTGCAGAGAAGGCTCCACAGCTGTGTATCGAGCTTTCTGGCATACATCAAATAGTTAAACTGAGAAGGCAGCCTCCTGGTAATTACTGTTAGCATAGCGAGCATTAAAGATAAAGAACAGGGACAATATCTAACAGATACAATAGTGTATGTTTTGGGATACATGTGCATTTGTGCCTTCAAGTTATGTAATCAGAGAAAGCCATAAGCAATTGACCGGTGACCGGTTCAGGGTGTAGGCCACCTGCCGCCAAAAGATCGCTGGAATAGGCATACCTCGTGAGGCTCGTGAGGCCAGTTCTGATGATGGATGGATGGATGGATGGATGGATGGATGGATGGATAGATGGATGGATGGATGGATGGATGGATGGATGGATGGATGGATGGATGGATGGATGGATGGATGGATGGATGGATGGATGGATGGATGGATGGATGGATGGATGGATGGATCGATGGATGGATCGATGGATGGATCGATGGATGGATCGATGGAGGGATATACATATTTTCTAACAACATAAATATTTTCTCTGTTGTCCAAGGACAGCTGAGATAGACTCTGGTGTCCCTCTGACCATCAGGATGATAAGCAATTCAGAAAATGGATGGATAAATGTTTTTAATTTATATAAAATTGTGTCTCGATTTCATGACAATAAAAAAATGTGGGTATCAGGGTGACAACAGTTGAGAACCACTGATTCAGTTGACACTAAACTTCAACTGGGAGTTGCAATAAATAGCCTGAAGCCTTTTTATGAAGGTTTTTCACTAGCCTGGTCTGCTCGTTGTGAAGTGAATTGACCTGAACTGCGTTCACTGCCACCATACAGCATTTGCATCTCAAGTTTGAGCTCCGCAAGTCAAAGCAAAAAAACCAACAACTGAGCAACAGCTCATTCTTTAAAAATCTTGTTCATCAAATCACTCATATCTTAAGACACTACTATATTATATTTTCACAAAATAACAATTGATTAATAACTAAATGTGACTAATGCTAGAATTTTTTTTAAATGCAACCGAAATGCAGACCGACAGCAACACATACTCGTGTACATGTAGGCCTTTTGAAGTGCAAGCTAGTCACCTCAATGCGACTGACAGTGAAGTATTGGACCTTTAATAAGCCCTGATCAGCTGCCAAGTAACAATGTCTATGGCCCTCCTCATGCAGTCAAGTGAAAAATAAGCTGTTATCTCCATTAAATGCCTGAAGAGGAAAACCTAAATTCTACTTGACAAATGGAATAAAGAGCCTGTTCTTCCTGTTGCTGCCCACTTGTGTCTCAATGCATGGTTACCACAGTTAACCTGAACACGTGCTGTTTTGCAATGAGGGCTTTATAGTGCCAATAAGCGCTTTTATTTCAATTCCTGCAACACTGTGTGAGTGAATTTGCTGCCCACTCAAATCTGTTACTGCTGTCTTATGGTATTATAAAACTGCCAAAGTTTCAAAGAAAGGTTTAAAAGCTGAATTTGGCTTCCAAGTAGCGTTCCCATTCTGAACATTGATCACAAAATTGAGTTAAAAGCTTCAAGTCTGAGAATGTCCAAGCATTGGACTTGACCTCAAACTCCCATTTGCGAAGTCAGGGGTGTGACCCACTGAGCCACCTTTTTTTTTTTTCTCAAATGCACTTAATATTTTGTTGCAAAAAAGGGCAGAATAATACATTTAAAGTTTGAAGTTACAATATGAGTATTTATTTGTATGTACATTTAAACATTTAAGATGGAACCCAATAATGGTTACATAAGAGCATTTGTATACTAGTGCGATTACTGCAATTTACATATAATCTGATTAGTAGTGGAGAACTACAAATTCCTGGGTGTTCACCTTAACAACAAACTGGACTCACGCCCTGTACAAAAAAGGCCAGAGTCGCCTCCACCTGCTGAGGAGACTGAGGTCCTTCGGTGTGTGCAGGGCTCTCCTCAGGACCTTCTATGACTCTGCGGTGGCCTCACCCACCCTACGCTGTGGTCTGCTGGAGTGGGCGCAGTACGGGCCGGGACAGGGGGAGACTAAATAAGATGGTCAGGAGAGAGAGCTCTGTCCTGGGCTGTCCCCTGGAGTCCATTGAGGTTGTGGGTGAGAGGAGGACGTTAATTAAACTGAAATCCATCATGGACAACACCTCTCACCCCCTCCATGACATTGTGCGGTCCCTGAGCAGCTCCTTCAGCAGCAGACTATTACACCCACGGTGTAGGAAGGAACGATTCCGCAGGTCCTTCATTCCCTCTGCTGTCAGACTCTACAACATGCGTGGCACCTGATAAAATTGTTTCGTCTCTACCGCTACTGGCGGCACTTGTCTTTGTCCTTGTCTGTTATTTATCCTTTTTTGAATTTGGCACTTGTATTCTTGCACTCTTATATGCTGCTGTGACAAGTAAATTTCCCCGCTGTGGGATGAATAAAGTTCTATCATCATCATCATTAGTCTACTAACAGCAATTACAGTCTGTGAATAATCAAAATACGTAACTGAGTGTGACCGCTGTTTTTATACGGCTTATCCTCACTTGGCTGCCAGCCCTTTGCGGGACATAAATTGATTAACATGCATTTACACTCACATACACATATATGGAGGATTTGGAGTCTTCAATTAACCAAACTTCAGGAAGGCTGGAACCCCCATTCTCAGCACTGTGAAGCAAATATGATAATCATTTGTGCACCACGCTGCCACGTTTCAGAGTTCAGGATGATATTATCCATCCATCCGTCCATTATCTGTATCGCTTGTCTTGTCTCCACGGAAGGTCGCGGGTGTAGCAATCAATCCCAGCAATCTACAACAACAGCAAAAGGTTTTCTTTGTGTTTTTGGTAAACTGACTTGAACATCCATTCATCCATCCATCAATTTTCTGTACCGCCATTTCCCACGGGGGTCGCAGGCATGCTGGAGCCTATCCAAGCAATCATCGTGCAGTAGGCGGGGGACACCCCTAAACTGGTTGCCAGCCACACAGGGACGAACAACCATTCGCACTCGCACTCACACCTAGGGGAAATTTGGAGTGCTCAATCGGCCTGCCAAACATGTTTTTGGGATGTGGGAGGAAACCGGAGTGCCCGGAGAAAACCCACGCGGAGGAGAACATGCAAACTCCACACAGGGAGGGCCGGAGGTGCAATCAAACCTGCACCCTCCTAACTGTGAGGCGGACGTGCTAACCAGTGCGCCACCGAGCCTTATTATTATTATTATTATTATTATTATTATTATTATTATTATTATTATTATTATTATTATTATTATCATCATTATTATTGTAGTTGACTAGTTGCTCATTTGATAGATTGTGCAATAGCAGTAATGTCACGATTCGTCCCCGGTTGCTTTATTATGTCTGTTACCATGGTTTCTGTTCGCGTCGCCCCTCCCTTCCTGTGTCACCTCAATCAATGTAACCACAGTCGCCCGCCTCTTGTTACCTGTTTTGTATTTAAATCCTGTCTGCCCCTCACTCCTGGTCGGATCATTGATGTCGTCACGTCTGTTGTCGGTATGTCTTGATGTCTTCACGTCTGTAGTCTTCTTGTCTCACGTCCTGGTCAGTCAGTCCAGTTATTGTTTTGTTAAGTCATGTCAGTTTGCCGGTTCTGTTAGTTTGTTTTCTCCAATAAACCCTGGTCCAAGCTGCATTTGGTCGCCCTGCTCCATTCCGATCCATGACAAGTAAAGCATCAGTGAGTCAATTAAAAACCCAAGTCAACTCTTTATCTGTTGTATTATAAGATGTTGAGTTATATACATTTGTATCATTTCCAAATATTTGAAGAAAAAAAGCAGCTTATATTTTGGTGTTTAAAAGTCTCAGAATAACTTCTCTGTAGATGAATGTTGTGGAAATGCTCCCGCAAGCTAAGTTGTGGATGTTAAAGGAAGTGACATTTGTGGGAGCTACTCTGCCCCCAGCCTTGGCAATTGGAATCCAGCCAGAATATGGGAATTGCACTCCACATCCAAATGCACTACAGTTGCATGAACATTGATAATAAATAATTATCATTATTGCAAGTCCAGACTGTAAAATCTAAAATAATTGGGATGCAAGCCCTTGCATTACTTGGATTTGGTTTGATTTAACCCCAAATATAAGGCATATCATCAGCTTGTGCTATATGGGTCAGTGAACATTCAGAATGCCTGAGTAGAAGCACAGTGGGCCTATCTTTTAGGTCACTAAAGCTGTGTGCAGTGCTCTAGAAGTTGATAACACATGTAAAAGTGTAATTCTTATGAAATCAATATGTCGCTCTGTCAAATTCTATTTCAGACTTAGATCTGAAATTTGTCTTAAAGTTTTAATGGGCATTATGTAGCCCAAAAGATGTTGTACAGTAAACCATCTGTCCTGGGACAAACAGGAAATTTAATTGAGGCTCTTCCATCCCAGATTGTGTTGATTCTCATTAAGGTTTATATTGAGACATTAATAGCAACACCTTCGTGACCTTCACGGGTGAATGAGGCAAAAATGCTCAGCTAGGCACTGTTGTTGGTGAATAGGACGAGGATCCCAAGAGGTGGTGCATCCATGTGCAAAAAAAAAGAAAAACAAAACAGATGGTCTGACCAAATGACTTGTGTTGAAATTAAAAGCTTTTATTTACCTCCGTGGTATGTTCTTGTCCTGACAGATCTTTTGCCGGTCTGGTGTTGGTAATGTTATTATTTCGTGATTAAACACACTCAGCAGTTAGAATACTGAAATAAGACTTGTCAATAATGTTTAATTATAGTAATTAAAGTCAGTATCATCTAGAATATGTATGGCTATATAGATCACATTTACAATAAAGCAAGACTACCGTAACTGGATTTGACGTTAAAATATCAATATGATAAGTAATTCTATATTGTCGATGATCAAACTGTTTCTCATTCATTTATATGACATCTTTTATATTAAAATATATTCACTGCAGAAGACAGCCAGAATAGGCTCCAGCATCCGTGCGACTCTCATGAGACTCAGCTGTTCAGATAATGGATGGCTGAATGAATATTATCAAGATTCATGACTGCCACATTGTAGTTCCAATTTAACCTTTGGTGTAGGCAGTTTTCTCAAGTGATTAAACCTTTCTCTCTCTTCTCAAGTGATTAAACCTTTCTCTCTCTCTTGTGCAAGCCACATGACCAATTCCAATTTAACTGAACTGTTTACTTGGCCACGGGTTACAATTCCTTGAAATTCTGTCATTTGAACAATGCAACGTAAACCTTATCTTTCATTACCTATCAGTTCACAATGACATGCATGCAAAATGTTCAAAGTCTACAAGCATTGTAACAAGCAGGAATATAAGAATGTGATACCAACATAATTTGCTATTCTAAACTTGCTTCAAAGCGCAATCCAATGTTTTGTCCTCTTTTTCCTCAGAGGCCTCTCCGAGTCCTGTAAAGAGCTCTCCAGACTCATCTCCCATTACCTACCCGGGACAACGACGCGACTCGGATCGCTACTGCCAACTATGCAACGCTTGGTTCAACAACCCCGGCATGGCCCAGCAGCATTATGATGGTAAAAAGCACAAGAAGAATGCTGCCCGAGCAGACTTGCTGGAGCAGCTGGGCAAGACTCTGGACATGGGGGATATGAAAGGTAGGGAAGCCTGACTGACCTCTTCATTTCATGTCGCTAGTGTTTAACTGCTGAATTTTAAATGGATAGACTGATATTCTAAAGCTCTTGCCAGTTTATCTTTAGTATATGCTTGTTTTTTTCTCAAAAAGTAGATGTAAATGTCAGGGCATTGCACAGTAGGCCGTACTGTTAAATCAAAACCTGTAAGGAGATGATGACAGCGAGTCGTGAGTTGAGTTGTAACTTCAATTTATTAAAACTCTGGCCTTATTTATATATTGGGTAAGCGGACGATGGGCAATCCTATTGGTACAAGACATCAAAAAGAGATAACAACCGTGTGTGGATACAAAACATCAGAGAGAAAATAGACATCAGAGAGTGTGGAGAAACAAATTGGGTGGTGACAGTTTGTTGCTGCTACAATCCAGTGTGTGAGGGCGTAGGAATTGGTAAATATCATCCCATCAGTCAGAGTCAAATTTCTGAAGTAAGAAATGACCATGTCTTCACAACCATTCCTACGTAAACACACTGTTGAACCATGCTAACTGGCATTTTCAAGCGAGTGCGTTAGATCTTTTTGCCTCCAGTTAAGCTGTTAAATGACATCACATTGTTTATAAACTTCAAAGGGATTTAGAGATTGGGTAACGGCGCATGACCAGGACTCTACGTTAAACTATCAATGAAAGAAGCACGTAGATTTATGATCATATTTAGGAGAATAATGATAGTCCATCCTTCACATTTTTTACCTTATACTCATATAGGCCTGTACCGCTGTGCAAGCAAAGAAAAAAAAATGGAGTGGAGTTTCAGTAATCAGGATGGTTTCAATAAGATTTAGTCGAATGGATTGAATAACAGCACACAAGAAGTGTCATTCTGAAGAAAAGGGGAAATCCATATTTAGATGAATAAGTTATTTACCAGTCGCTTTATATTAGTTTTAGTACGTTTTTGTCCTAAATAAATATTAGAAATTAAACTGCAACCAAGGGTGGCTCGGTGGCGCACTGGTTAGCACGCCTGCCTCACAGTTAGGAGGGTGCCGGTTCAATTCCACCTCCAGCCCTCCCTGTGTGGAGTTTGCATGTTCTCCCCGTGCCCATGTGTTTTTTTTCTGGGCACTCCGGTTTCCTCCCACATCCCAAAAATCATGCTTGGTAGGCCAATTGAGCACTCCAAATTGCCCCTAGGTGTGAGTGTGAGTGCGGATGGTTGTTTGTCTCTGTGTGCCCTGCAATCGGCTGGCAACTGGTTCAGGGTGTCCCCCGCCTACTGCCTGATGACAGCTGGGAAAGGCTCCAGCACGCCTGCGACCCCCGTGGGTACAAGCAGTATAGAATGAGATGGACGGATGGAAACTGCAACCAAATCATTTAGGGGGGCTTAAGAACATCAGCCCCCCACAGATGCCAGCTTGACCTACAGAGTAGTATGTCAGTCAAACATCACTTCCTATAATATCTTACAGAGTGCTGATTGCTTAGCTATCAGCCCGGGCTTTTAACTCAGTGGTCAGTGGTAAGTGCTCTGCGCTCCCTACCCAGAAATGGTGGCAAAGTGAATCTGAGCCACTAGTTCAGGGGGCAGTATGAAGCCACCTTTGATGCTCAACATGTCATGTTTCTAAGAAAATACCCACACAATGACAAAATATTAAATAAAAGCAGAGGGTCCCATTCTGTGATGAGACATTCATTATACCTGCTTTAAGCGCCATGATAGGAGGATATTGGTTGAGCTGCCAATGTCTCTGATATGCCTGATAGATAAATAATTTGGGGTGTTGCATGTGTTTTTAGTATCGTACCAGAAAGGAAAGTGGTCCAGTTATCAATTAGCTGATTCATAGGAGGAGCATAACAACACAATCCATGCTGCAAAACAAAGTCAAAGTCAAAGTCAGCTTTATTGTCAATTTCTCCACATGCCAAAGACACACAAAGAAACCGAAATTTCGTTCCCCCCTATCCCACGGTGACAAGACATGGCTCACAATAGACAAACAAGTAAACAAGTATAACAAAAGCGTGCTGAATAAATAATGAATAAATAACACAACAATAAATAAATAAATTATTTGTATCAGCCTGCCACAAACAAATAGATATGTGGGAAACACTTGAGCTGTAATGAGTTATTTTGCGCATCCAATGTCATTAATTGGCTCTGTAAATTAGAATATTACAGCTCATCACAACATCAATACAAAATATTGCCCAATCCGATAGTCAATCAGACCAATGGAAAAGTTTCATATTTAAGGTGGCAAAATGTCTGTGTGGTCTGACGAGACCGGATTGCCTTTGCCTGAGAGTGATGGACATATTGGTGTAAGAAAAAAAAAGAGCAGCTTCATCACTGAATCTTGTCCATGGTCCTCACTGTTCAAGCCAGTGAGGTCAGTAATGCTGGATGCCTCAACTGGCTTGTGTTAGTTTTGGCAATTTTATGTAGTGCACAAAAAATAGGTAATCTGAATACCTCAATCTACCATCTGAATTTCAGGGTTGGAAGTTCTGGCCTTCTTGTGTTCAGTCTTGTATAGGCATATTGATGCAGGCTTTTCATGCACTGTTGTTTTGAAGCTATTATAGTCATTCTAGAATCGACTAATATGTCACAAGCTGTTAATCTTAGAGAGGCGAAGGATGTTATCGCTTATGTCACAATATGTCAATAACAATTATACAATGTCTTTCCGGCTGATGGCATACTGGCTGCCAGAAGACCAGAAGTACCCTAGAGAGATTAAAAGGCATTGAAATGTGACCACACTGAATGAGACAGACAATTTGGTACAGTTCAGAGGACATAGTCTAAACCTAAGGCCTGATTGATTTTTTGGTTCATAAGTGGATGTCAGCTAGTTGATGCTAAAAGGATAGATTGCTTTCTACAGAGCTAAAATGACATAATATAAATAATAATGTAAAATAATATAATGACGCATAATATTAACAGTAATACTATTTCTACTATTAAACCTATGACTAACAGTACTACCGTAATTTCCGGACTATAAGTCGCGTTTTTTTTCATAGTTTGGGTGGGGGGGCGACTTATACTCAGGAGCGACTTATATATGTTTTTTTTTCACAAATTTTTACTTGATCATTAAGACATCACTTACAAGTATAGTTGACCACTTCCCATGTTATTTTTAGTATAGTTGATCACTTCACATGCTTTTATATCTTTATCTTGAACATATTCAAAACATAAAAAATAGAGAAAACATCAAATAAAGCAATTAACACTTTAAAGCACCATATCCAAGTCCACTGTCTGCTGTATGTACACTTGCTCCATTTTTGCTCCTATTATATTTATTATTAGTATTTATTATTATTTGTTTATTTATCATTTATTCAACACTCTTATTTATTCATTGTTTGTGCCTTCTTGGTTTTTTTTTGTGTTGCTTGTATGCATATGTGTACTATCTCACCAAGGGATAGTAGAAACGTAATTTCAATCTCTTTGCGTGTCATAGTATATATATAAAAAAAAAGCAGACTTTGACTTTGATAAAACAACCCAAAAAAATTATATTTTCAGACGAAACTGGATGAGGACGCTCTAAATTTCACCGTTGGCCGTGACTCATCAACTGGGTGGGCTTAAGAAAAATGGCACCAAAAAGAAACTCATATTTTGCAGGTTACAAACTTCAAGTTGTAAAATATGCAGCTGAAAACAGTAATCGAGCAGCAGAAAGAAAGTTTGGAGAACCGTGATGTACCAATGGATTACTATTTCAAGTGACGTCAGTAGCGCGGCGGGGCGCAGCGGTAGTTTACATACAAACGTGCCCACACAAGGACTACCGGCATCATTAGCGGTGATCATTTCTAATTGACACGGAGGACAAAGAGTTTGAAGGAATTAAGGATTTGGAGTGACATAGAAGGTTTGAAAAACTATTATGGCTTTTACGCACACCCGGTCCTACTCTACTGAGTCGGGGGCCGGCGCTCGGCCGAGTGGTTGTCCGCGAACGGTGCGCGGGGCTCGGACATGGCCATTACGCACGCCCGGTCTGTCTGGAAGTCCACGCCGCCACACGCTTGGAAGTTTGTTTGGTTTAATAAAGAGCCGTTTACCAAACCCACGTCTATCCTTGTACTTTGTTAATGCTACAATATAGTTATATAGTAGATCTGTGGAATAAAGACGAGGCTGACGTCAGGGCGCACGCGCGGCGATGTTGACAAAGGATGAGGAATTTGATCGATGGATTTAATGGAATTAAAATGCACGGATGGTTTGATAATAGTATTGGCTTGTATTATAGTTATTTGAAATATAGTTTGTCTATCGTTATATGAGCCTGTGGAATATTTTGAAATGCAAGCGCCCTCAGCCGTGCGCACCCATTGTTGACAAAGAACAATCGATGGATTTAATGAATTGAAGTCACACCGATGGTTTTATAAACATGTAAAACATTCATGTAATAGTTGTCCTTAATCACTCTACATGTTACGTCAGGCCCGTTCTCAGCTCTTTGTTTGTGTTTGTCACGTTAGCATACCTATCGTTTAGCCTGTTGTTGCTATTCAATGAATTGGAGTGACACCGATGGTTTTATAAACATGTTATTCATGTAATAGTTGTCCTTAATCACTCTATATGTTACGTCAGGCCCGTTCTCAGCTCTTTGTTTGAGTTTGTCACGTTAGCATACCTATCGTTTAGCCTGTTGTTGCTATTTAATGAATTGGAGTGACACTGATGGTTTTATAAACATGTTATTTATGTAATAGTTGTCCTTAATCACTCTATATGTTACATCAGGCCCGTTCTCAGCTCTTTGTTTGTGTTTGTCACGTTAGCATACCTATCGTTTAGCCTGTTGTTGCTATCGTTTAGCCTGTTGTTGCTCGTTCATGACTGTTTTTGGTGTGGGATTTTGTCGAATAAATTGCCCCCAAAATGCGACTTATACTCCGGAGCGACTTATATATGTTTTTTTTCACTTTTTGGGGCATTTTATGGCTGGTGCGACTTATACTCCGGAGCGACTTATAGTCCGGAAAATACGGTACTAATAATAATAATAATAATAATAATAATAATGATAATGATCATAATAATGATCATGATTTTTTCTGGTTCGTGTACGGTATGTTATTTCTCTTTTCAATCATCAGAGGTTATTATAAGTTAAGTACAGCCATCCTTTGCCATGTGTTTAGACTTTTATACAAGAATGCATTTGTGTCACATAAATTGCTGCACTATTCATGAATGACACAAATTAATTCTTTTGCCTCTATCATTTTGTAATGAAGTGGTAAATCATCCTATCAGACCCAAGCAAGTATCATGTTTTAAAGAATAAAATGCAGTGCACATGGTTGGTGGTAAACCTCTGGATGAGGATTGGGAGTGGGTTGGCTGAATGAGCCTGCTTTTGCTGCCAAAGCACTTCTGTACATCTTGTCTTTGCCACTTTGATCTCATTTTCTTGTTTATTTGATGCTGCTTTTCCCTCTATTTGACCCCAGCATCATCCTCTCAATCTGCTCAGTCCGCTAATATAATTTACAGCCTGACTCTGCAGATGTACATATGATGAAATACTCAGCAGCTCCCATGAAAGGAGTCCCATAACCCTGGAATGTGCTGCATTGTTGTAGAAATAAATGGTCATCCATAAAAACATAGAAAGGCGAAATTACAAAATATAGAGGCCCAATTGTTATAATAGTCATTATAGTATTTGTTCATGTATTTGGCAGGAACAGTAGCCATAGCGTGACCAAACTGCTTTGTTCCAACAGGTCTATAGGACATTGTTGTTTTTTCTTATTGTTTTTTGAGAGTTTTGGTTTGTTTTTGTTAATGATAATAATAATAATAATTATTATTATTATTATTATCATTATTATTATCAAGAAAAATAATATTTACATTATTGGTGTTTGTAATATTTACAAACACCAATAATGTAAATATTAGCCTGAGAGGAAAGGTGGCGAGTCGACCTCATACAGTAGTTTTCTGTGGCTGTGGTCCATACTGATTCTCCCTTCTATGAAGTTAACAAAAACAAATTACTGTATTGTTTTCTGTTGCTCTGTGCATGGAAAGGATTCAGGACAACTGAGAGCGGAACATTGATGAGGCCAGAAGGCTTAAGGGACAATACCATGAGTTTAGAGCCAAAGGCAGCTGAAATGATTGATAGTCAGGCTGTTGAGTAATCCGATAGTTTGAAAAGCAAGCAGTCAAGGCCCACCACAGAACAGAGCAGACATCTCATAATTTATAAAAATAAAAAGTTTGTGTTGAAATGGCAGGATTTTGTGACCAAAAAAAAAAAAAAGACCTAGATAAGTCATGTCAAAACTTTTTATACCATTAACGTGTCCATTTTTGGAGTAAAGTAAAAATCTAATAAAATAATCTGGTTTCACAAGTTTGCCCACCCTCATACAACTGTGATGTTGCTGTGTTCAGAATTAACCAAGCACAAAAACTCAAGTTGAATAGGAATCTGTAAACACAGAAAACTGCTTTGGGAGAAGCCTGTGGCCATAGTCACAGTGTGCTGAAATAACACACCTGCAAGGAAATGAAATTTTGTATGTGATATGGCGTGGCTCCTTCTTTTCTCAGCCCATATATTTTTAAAACGTCATTTGAAAAATGGTCACACAAGAGTTAACTTTTGCCCGTGTTCCCTCTCATTTTGTCTGCATTACACTGGTACAGCTTTGCATATTGGGTTGCCCCAGCTATTCAGACGCAGAAATTTAGATACAAAATCAGCAATTGCACTTCATCTCAGGTATGATAAATCACAATATGTGTTACTAAAATGTGCAAAATCAACTGTGCCGAAGTTTTGCACTTTAAGCACATGCAGTCTTGGTTGGGCCGGCCGGGTTAGTCGAACAGCTTCCCATCTAATTGCTTGATCAATCAAGTATGCACAAGCCTGCAGTAAATTGGACCCTCAAAGTTGCTCAGCCTAGAGCAGTGGTTCCCAAACTTTTTCAGACTAGCACCCCCCTGGCTCCCCAGTGAATTCCTAGCGCCCCTCCCCCCCCCCCCCCCCCCCCCCCCGTCGACTGACTCGTCCCACCGCACATGTTGTGTACAAATCGTCGTCCGTCCACCCCCCCACCCCCGTCGACTGACTCGTCCTACTGCACGTGTCGTCAAACAAACGTTCGAACTTCTGACTTCGGACTGCCACCCCCCTACCGCCCCCTTCAACTTCTGACTTCGGACTGCCGCCCCCTACCGCCCCCTTCGTCCTCACCGCCCCCCTACCGCCCCCTTCGTCCTCACCGCCCCCCCAGATCTTTCCACCGCCCCCAGGGGGGCGTTACCGCCCACTTTGGGAACCACTGGCCTAGAGTGATTGATTTCACATACACACAGCCTCTAAAGTGGATGTACTTTGTTTTCGTACTTCCAGGTCTGAAACGAAGCTATACCTGTGAAGTGTGCAGCGTGACATTGAATTCGGTGGCACAGTACCACGCGCATCTGCAAGGCTCAAAGCACCAAAACAAGTGAGTTGATCACGCCACTGTGGGGTCCCAAAGTAGAGCTCGTTTTAAGTAATGATGTTGATGTACCTAATGCCAAATGCTACTTCTCATTTTGGCATGAAAACTGTTTTCCTGGCTTTCATCTGTGTCCTTGAAATCCCCTGCACCCCAGGAAGGCCTGTGTGCATTTTAGATACAGCACATTTCACATTGCATGCATTAATCATGAGAATATTGTGGAACGAGGCAATGCTGAGACTGAAATTTTAGATGGGCTTAATTTGCTGGGGGCATCCGGGTAGTCCCATTACAGTTTATCTTCTTCCCAAAAACTGTGAAGCAAGTATGTCTCATTGGGTAAAAAAAAAGTAGAAAATCAATAATATTTGTAATCTTCTAAAAGCTGGTTATGGTAACAATATCTGCTTTACAGTCAGAGGATCCAGATCTCAATTGGCACATCTCTGAGAGGACGTTTTCCTCATGCTAGTATGGGATTTATCAGAATTTTCTCACAAATTCCCCAAACATGGGCGAACATAGTTCTCTGAATTGTTTATAGGTGTGAATGGGATTTTGAATGGTTGTCTGCATATAGGTATATGTGCCCAGTTGACAACCAAATCTGTGTTTATAATGCCTTTCATCAGAGGTCAGCTGCGATAGGCACCTGTCCTGTGACGCGGTCTGAAAAATGTATCGAGGGATTTAGAGAAGTGCACAAAACAACATAGTAATTCATTTTAATCATCATTATCGGTTTAAAGTCCACTTTCCAGACTGCCGCTGGGTTGGACTGGATTCTCAATATGGCTTTCTTCCACCGGGGGCGGTCCATGGCCATCTCGTGGTTGAGAGTCCTATATTGAGAACATTTTTGGAGCAAAACTTTTTACAGCCGGATGCCCTTCCTGACACCAACCCAAAGGGACATTGATTTTCTGTAGGGGTTGACTCCCTTAGCCCATTCCTCTCCCGAGGAACCCACTGGGCAGTGGAACTATTTAACCCATAGTTGGGGGCTGGTTCGTGGGCACCAGGTCGTGTCCACACACCGGTGGGCCTGTGTGCCGCATGTCTAGGGGCCAAACCTCCTCCGAGTCCCTTGTAGTTTAGCCTGGGTCCGTGTTGTACCCAGTTACCATGTGTCGCCGCGTGGAGGCACTACATAGGGCTTGCTGTTAGAGAGGCTATGTACTGGCAGGGAGAGACTTACGCACTCGGCTCTCCGGTTCGCATACTGCTAGCCAGCAGTGAGGGTTGACAGTGAGAAGTGACATGCACTGGGCACTCCACCAACACACTAGACGCATCATAACAACCCGAATTGGTCTTATGAAGTCAGACACATAGTAATTAATTTTAATGTTGCTGTTAAATCAGCAAATTATATGGGCAGTTTCTGTAACCATTCAGGATCAGAAGATCTCCCTTAAAAACTCACTGCAGACCAAAATACATAAATTGACTTGTTTAAATATGTAAACAGATTTTTGCTCTGGTAAATGAGAAATGGTCTTTTACTTGTATAGTAAGGACTAATAAGGACCTCAAAACGCTTCACACTGACTTCTTCATTTACCTACTGATAGCACCTTATTTATTTATTTATTTATTTATTTATTTATTTATTTATTTATTTATTTATTTATTTATGCATTTACTTATGCATTCATTCATTCATTCATTCATATTAAACCAAAGCAGGGCCACCTCAGGAATTTGTTTGACAAATAATACATGACTTGCTTCTTCAGGAATTAATTCCTCCTGTGAGGCAGATTCTTGTTGCACAAATCCACAGGGATGCTGGCTACACAAGACGTGACATACCGTTTAACAGCTTCATGCTTTAGTCATGCATGCCTGCACTGCTTGTTGGAGCTGTGGGGTTTCCATGCACATCTGCTGTTCCAGTCTCTGTCACACGCAAGCACACATACATGCTTACAGATGCATGAACAGTACCTATACTGAGCAGGCTCCTACAGGGAATTCAAACCACACGCGAACCCCCGAGGCCACCACTTCCTCCACAACCAGCCTTATTTACCCCCATGTAATCCACAACGAGGCCTCTGTTAATTTTTCTCGGTGATTTGCTTAATGTAATCTTCCAGTGTATAGTTCAAGTAACATTTAGTCATTTTTATATACTGTCTATATAAGGGGTAGCCGACTTAAATGATAGATGGGGTCACCATTTTACAACAACGCTGCTGGGACCACACACTTCCTTACCAGATGTATGAAAAAAAAGGCTATTTTGGTATGGACAAATCATGTGCTTATGTCAATTCAATTATAAAACATGTTTCAGAATCTGAAACTTTCTATTGTCCCTAAACTAATGTTGGAGCAGGAACACATTGAGGACAAGGCACACAATGACAAAATAATATAAGACATAATTTAAAACAATCTAAAACCCAGACTCAAGAAGACAACAAAATAAAATGAAACAAGTCAAGTCAAATTTATTTATATATCGCCATTAATCACAAAAACATCTCAAAGGGCTTCACAAAGGGCTCTGTTGACACTCGACATCCCGTGATCTTAAACCCCTGGAGGGCAAGGTAAATCCCAATTGGGGAAAACTGGGGACAAATGAGATACCTTGGAAAGGGCCCACCAATGGGAGGACTATCGAGCTGCGATGGCTGCAGAGCTGTCAACATTTACCACACAACATTAAACAATGCAAAGAAAAGGGAATGTAGATGTCCGTAATCAAATAAAGAGCTGCAGAAAGACGGCCTCAGTCATTGTGGCAGCGCCTGTGGGAAGGTGGTCCACCTCAGCTCTCGTCGCTAACTTCATTTTAAATATGAATTTAATTTCTTTTAATTACACCCTAAATTGTATTGTTTTAATGAACTGCCGATCAGAGACTGTGGATCATGTGGAACATTAAATTTACCTGAATGTTTTATTGTGCATTAAAAAAAAACTGGTTTGCATTTATATTTTAGATTGTAATTTGTTGATTTCCATGTCACTATTAAAATGTATTTTTGTTTTAAAAAAGTAGATCCACCCCATTACCTTTTACTTTTTAACACATTGACACACCTACATATGATGACGTATAGAAACTTGACTGAATGCAATTTGCTAATGACTGCTTTTGAAGTGTAATTGGCAGGCTTGGGGTGTTTCTGCAACCTTTGTTGCATGCCCTCTCAGGCATGGCAATCTCCAAAGCCCACTCCATCCTGCTACTACAAATAGCCATCACCTTCCTAATGTTTGTCTTCCTTTCTGCTTGAACCCATAACACTCCTTGCATGATTCATTGCCCCATAAAACAAGGAATTTGATTAAAAAAAAACATTAATTCTTGAATACACAACTATTGTTTTGAAGACATTGTTTTCCGCAATTTAAAGCAGTTTGCAGGTGCTTTAACACTTGTAACATGCTTTAATGAAAAGGGTCAATAATTATGGGACAATGTACACACCTTATTTTTTTGTCTTGTAGAAATGAGCCCATTTAGAGCTTATCCAATTTAATGACTGTGGGGTGACGGTTATAAAAATTAGCTCAATTTTGATAATGTAATTCGGAACGGCTTGCGCACACACGATTTGGTTAATGCCAGATAACTTGAGATTCACTTGGTTGTTTGCCTTCACACTTGAGGGGTGATGCAACCTGAAAGCAAACTATTTGCAATTAAAAACTCATTTGTCTTATGTTCCATAATGATTTAAAAGAAAACATATCATGGAAATAATGAAATATGCTTTGAAGATAGATATAGTACGTGCTATTTATAAATGACTCCGTCAGTAGGAAAAGCAATGTTATGAAACATTGGTGACAAAAAAGTGGTTCCTGTGCACTGAAGCAGAAAACAGCTGCATCCACTTTTCGGGAGGTAATATTGTTCCAAAACTCATCCTCCAGTTGTTTAATGACTGTCATTAAGAGCATCACACAGCTTGAACTCTACAGAGCGCAAGGCTATTTTCACACCGTGGAACTATTAGTTGCTCAGCAAGGGGGGACAAATTTCCATGACAAGATATTCTCCTAGGCATTGGCAGTTACAGATTAGGTTGGACAAATGACAAAAGCGACACCACATGCTTTTGACTTTGATGCCTGATTTTGCTGATCAAGTCTCAAAATTAAAACCGAGCACACTACATATGTGCAGCTTTTCAGTGCAGAGCAGGATATGGTAAATCTCAAAGGTGCCTCTTCCTTTTCAACACCACGTGGTAAGACAGGAAATATCATATAAATTTATCAATTAAAAAAACAATTTGTATGACAAAAATAACTAATAAACATTGCCCCCCCAAAAAGCATACATTATTATTCATTTTAGCCAGGTATCCTACTGCCCTTTATTGAACATAGAATCAAATATGTAACCCACGTTTGTATAGCAAGGCAGCTTGTGTTGTACATTTCATACACAAAGTAAACTAATGAGCGCCACAAAGTTAAGAGTACAATATCAAAATAATCAAAAACAAAGTACTGTCATGGATGAGGTAGGGCAACCATGTGCAACACCATCTCTTTATTTAGGGTAAAGGGAAAAAGTAGAAGAAACAGAACTGTCCAAGGTGCTGATGGTGCGAAAATGTGGCAAATACAGAAGATATATTTTACTAAAATTACTTCATTGAAGTGTACTCGTGGTGGTCCCACGTTACGGTCTTGCTGAGGAAAGGGAGCATAATGTAAAGTTTGGTCAATATCTTTTGTCCCGATTTTTGTGTCTAGTCTTGTATTTGCCAGAATAATCTCCCTCTCTACCTTTAATGCACGGCGCCATGCTGGAACGGGTGACATCATGTCATTGACGTCCCTTTCACCCACCATTTGTTAGAGTGGATAGCCAGATTGCTTGCCTTTGGATGGAAATCATTTCGTTCACAAGGTGACTTTAATATTTTTACGAGGGGACTTTAATACTTTCACTACGTGGCTTTAATAAGCTGCCATATGAGAGAAAAAGTCCACTGTACGCCAGGTAGTCCGCCAAGCAACTACCAGCACATCTACAAATTTGGTTACAAAAAGTAGACTAGATTTTTTATTCAGTAAAAGCAGGTCTAACTCATGGCGTTGGCAGTGTAGCAGGATTTGTGTTGTTGAACGGGGTGGAGTCAGACAAATTTGGCGCAGCGGACTTGTGTGGTTTTAGTCATCGGATTTCATTCATAAATATGACAACAGCATCGGACAACCCCTCTGAATCATTGTAGAAATCAATATTGTCATCCTTAATATGTTTTATCATGTCTATCCTTACCGAGGGGAAGGGGTCACACAGGAGTCGCACAGGAGTCTGTGCACAAACAGGGATGCAAGGCAATCGGCCTTCAATTTCCTGTGGATGTCAGATACGTGACAAACTTCATCATTTATACCATCTAATCTGCCGGACCCCAGCGAGTCAATTTCTGCATTGGTGCAATTTCACCACACTGATTTCTATCAGGATGGATTGGAGCGCACTTTGTTTGGCCGGTC
Organism: Syngnathus floridae; assembly: GCF_059516105.1. NCBI lineage: Eukaryota > Metazoa > Chordata > Actinopteri > Syngnathiformes > Syngnathidae > Syngnathus > Syngnathus floridae. The sequence goes on along the minus strand of NC_142417.1, from coordinate 14,664,791 downwards.
GTCTTGGTCTATTCCATAATGGTGCACTATGGCGCAAATACCCCGTTATGCCCAATGCTACCTGTGTCTAGGAAAATACTAAATGAAACAAAACCCCACTCAGGCGTACAGCTAGATGCCACTTTTTGCTAGACTTGCCCTGTGCACAAAATTGGGCCCCAAAGTATCTTCTGGATATCCACACACATTCCTGCTGGACATAAAAAGGCAGCTTTGCTTGAAAAAAATTAAGACTAATAATCATGGCACATGACAATAATAATAATTAAAAATAAATAAATGATAATAATAATAATAATAATCATGATATCCATCCATCTATTTTCTGTACTGCTTTGTCCCCACGGGGGTCGCGGGCATGCTGGAGCCTATCCCAGCAGATAATAATAATAATAACAGCACCAAGGAATGTCGATCTAACTTAATTAACAGATAAATGCACCCCAATGGCAGTGAAAGGCTAGCTACTGACATCTCATGAGCTGCAACAGTAAGCGATATCCTTGAGCTACTAAAGAAACTCTGCATGTCCCTTTAGTTTCTTTTTTTTTTTCAGCCACCTGATCCAGTCTAAATTTTGTTTGTTCCAACTCGCCTAGTTGGCCATTATCCACTTGTCTCATTATCCTTTCCTTTCTATATACCCCTTGATCAACGTGTTGACGTGTGGTTGAGCAAGTGATTGATTAAAAAATTACTCCAGCATGGTGACTAGATTGTCATTCGGACCCTGTAGTTGTACTGCCAGATGGATTGTTGATCCTTATACTAGACTATGCTGGCACTGTACTTGGTGCAGTTACAGCACTACTAAAAATAATTTAAATGAAACTATGTATGAAACCAACAATATTTTGTCTCTATGCGTGTGCATGTGCGTGCGCATGTGGCTGCAATGAGATCTAGAAAAATTGTCACAAAAATGTAAGTTTTCGTGTGTTAATGTTTTTTATTAAGTTTTAGTCGTATCATGAGTGAACCACATTGAATAAATGCATTGATGAATGTTTTATCATTGAAGATACAGTATTGGTAATTCAACTTTTCCTGTCTCTGTTCCTCCAACAGTCTGAAAAATCAAATATGTGTCCAGTGAACATGAGACAAACCAGCAACACTGAATTGATGTCAGACAAGCTGTGGTCAGCTTGCCCTACTTTTTTTCTGCCTCTACTCTGCAAACTGTCTTCACTCACTCGTCTGTCTTCAATGAATACCTTTTTCATTTTCATTTATTTGTTTATTGTCTTTCCTGTTGCTGCATTGCAGCAGCTATCTCACAGGAAAGTGACGGGGTAGGTAGGGGTCAGGGGGGTCTACCTACAACAGGACAGTGAAAAGATTATCTTTGCATGGCTCTAAGTATTGACCATTTACATGACAGCTCATCTGTTGAAGCTGTTTAAACATTTATTTTATGCTGCTAGTCAAACAGAATTAAAATTTGTTGGTTCATGGCAGCATTTCTTCATTCAATAAATTACAAATGGTTGTTTGCATTACAAAGGTATGCTGTAACACCTACCTACAATAAATTATTTATTTATTTATTTATTTAGTTATTTATTTATTTATTTGTTCATTTGTTTATTTATTCATTTATTTATCTATATGGTATTTGTTTTCCTATTTTGCATGAAATGGCATTAAGTTTGGACCAATTGTGTAAATTGCGGTTTCATACTATACGTTTTATGCAATGTAAGAAATTACTATTGTAAAATTGTTTAGAGATGAGCAAAGTTAATGATACAGTTAAATCTAGATTAAACATAAACTATTTAGACCAGAAACAAACTACTGACATTACACAATAACAAAACGAGACTGTACTGTGTGTAAATCCTAACCAATCACAATGTATTGCTTTTAAATTACTGTTGGAACACATTTCCATTGTGATTTGGGCTGTCTGAATTTGTCGCATTCATAGCACCAACTATTGTGTTAGCTTGAAATCTGTGATACTTGTGTTTTATTTCACATTATAACTCTAAATAGGGCGGCACGGTGACGCACGAGTTAGCACGTCCACCTCACAGTTCAGTGGTCCAGGGTTCGACTCCGGCCCCCGCCTTCCTGTGCGGAGTTTGCTTGTTCTCCCCGTGACTGTGCAGGTTTTCTCCGGGTAATCCAATCTCCTCCCACATTCCAAAAACATGCATGGTAGGCTGATTGATCACTCCAAAATTGTCCGTAGGTGTGATTGTGACTGTGGATGGTTATTGCCTACCGCTCAAATACTGCTGGAATAGGCTCCAGCAAACCCGTGACCCTCGTGACAATAAGTAGCCCGGAAGATGAATACATATTAAATTCCAATATATAATATTGATGAGTATATTTGGAATGAGTGGTCAACATAGCCTTGAACTCATGGAATGACCAGCAGCTAGAAAGACTTGGTAACATCACACGATCACCACACAGATCAGATCACCATTGTTATTTTAGATTTCTATTTTTATATATATTTAATGTCATTAAATTTTGTTTTCAATTTGAAAGTCAATTTCCACTCTCTTTTCAAGGTTAATTACTTAGTATTTACAGTGCAGGTCACAAATTATGTGTTTGACTAAAATTATAACAGTAAACAGGTTTCCTTCCTGCAGAACTGCATTTTTTTTCATGCATTACTTTATGTATGTGGTTAAATAATATTGACTTTGGAATGATTCCTCTGGTTAGGACAACTTCCGTTTAGTGTTGTCTTCATCTCAGGGAAATGGACTGTTTTTATGTGTGTATGTGGCTGCTGTAGAGAAATGTGTGTATATATTTGTCAGCATATATACATATATATATACAAACTTCATTTCACTTCTCAAATATCACTGTTTGTCTGCTATATGATATATTTAACTGAAATTGCTGATTCGAACAACTAATGATTTATAAAGGAAAATCTTAAAAATGATCAGGGGTGCCCAAACAGATATAGGGTTCAATCCATAGTAAAGTTTTGAAATAATATCATTTGTTCAGAAGTTATTCACTGCTGTTAGAGGTTCAGACTCCGAGCTTACAAGGTAATTCCAGGTGCTGTATGAACTGCAAAGCTGTGGGGTAAAAATGTAACTTTACTGGCAGCTGGAATCACATAACGATGACTTTGTAATGCTGATTAAGGGAAAACAACATAATGATGACTAAACCAGTCAAAAATGAGATGCTACTGTTGGCAATGCAAACTAAACCTTTATATAAATATATGTTTTTATATTGCAAATAAAAATTGCATGTGTGATGTGAAATATTGCAAGTTGGGGAAAAAAAACAATGTGAGATGTGCTTAGCTCATTTAGAGCAAGAACAATAGATTTTCAACAGGCACACCTAAATCTCGATTTAACTTGCTTCGATCTTCCGTGATTTTCTCTCTAACGCGGTTTGGTCATGGACCCCAATTTTTTTTGTCATAAATACGTTTTCAAGTAGTATTTTAAAATTACAGATATAAGGACCATGTGAAGCTAAATGACTAGCGCGTAAACCCGAGTGCTAGCCCTGGATAGCGGCTTTAGCGGAAACACCTCATCCACACAGTCACTCACAGGTTAAAGAGCGTGGCCGGACACAGTATTGGAATAAGTGGCTGCTTTATTATCTTCCATTTAATAGACATAGCATCACAATGACTTGCATGATATTGTCAGCTGCGTATTATTTCTTTTTTAAGAAAATGCTGCTGACCTCGACTCCGGACGTCGTGAGTCGATGGGGAGAATACTTCGAAGACGTCCTCAATTCCACCGACACGCCTTCCATTGTGGAAGCAGGGCCTGGAGACTCTGAGGTGGACTCTCCAATCTCTGGGGTCAAAGTCACTGATGCAGTTAAAAAACTCCTCAAGGGCAAGGCCCCAGGGGTGGATGAGATCCGCTCGGAGTTCTTAAAGGCTGTGGATGTGATGGATGGATGGATGGATGGATGGATGGATGGATGGATGGATGGATGGATGGATGGATGGATGGATGGATGGATGGATGGATGGATGGATGGATGGATGGATGGATGGATGGATGGATGGATGGATGGATGGATGGATGGATGGATAGATGGATGGATGGATGGAAAATGTCAACAGACTTCGATGTGTGGTGAGCGTTCAAGGTGACAGATGGCAAACGGCTGCCCAACAACATGCATGACGTAAATTAAAATAAGAAAGAACCCTGCCTAAAATCATGCCTGTCTAAAATAAAACAAGACTTTCTGTACAACGCGATTTCGGGGTTAACGCGTTTCCCAAATTATGGACCCCAAATGCCACGTAAAATCGAGATTTAGGTGTATTATTCAAACATCACCCCCATCTTTCATCCATTAACACCCTTGTGCTTTGGGTAATGTGCTTCATCGTGTCTGGAAAATACAAAATAAAAGACACTTACTCTTACACAGACTGCATGACTTTTTATTGGCGAGGCAACCCGAAATGTGGACTCATTTTTTTGGGTCAACAATTGAATACAGTTGTAAGCAAGCTTAAACTAAGGATGCATTTGTTGGCCTCTTATGAAGGCTTAGCTAGGGAAATGTCTGAACAATATCCTAACATGCAATTTAAGCTGCGATCAAGGAACACCAACACTATACACCACAGATCTACAACTGCGGTCCTTGAGGGCAGCTATCCTGCATGATTCAAATGAGCAGCCCATCAGCAAGCTTTTTAGGAGCTTGATATCAATCCTGGCAGCAGCAACAAAAATTACTGTGTGTGTGTGTGTGTGTGTGTGTGCATGTGTGTGTGTGTGTGTGTGTGTGTGTGTGTGTGTGTGTGTGTGTGTGTGTGTGTGTACTGGCAGACAGATGTAAGAGGGTACATTACCTTGTTAACACACCCACGAACAGGGGCCCCTGGGTGAGGTGGGGACATTTTTTTGAGTCCCCACTTTTTTATGCTTTAAATCTTGTCAGAATCATGTCTGAAACTATTTGGTGAAGTTTTATAATTTTTGCAAAAAGGGGACCAAAAAGTGTGTGAGTGTGGAAATCACTGCTTCTGCTGTTCCACACGTTTCCACTCCGTGTATTCCACACACGTCGTATTCACACTCCACAGTTTATATGGAATGAGGTTCCCTTAGGCCAGGGGTCCCCAATCCCCGGGCCACGGACCGGTACTCGTCCGTGGGTTGTTTGGTGCCGGGCCACACAGAAAGAATAAATAACTTACATTACTTCCGAAGTTTTATTGATTTCGGAATCTGAACAATGTTTTATTTTGAAAAATTACCCGATTCTCTGTTACATCCGTCTATGACATAGAGAGGACGTTACTCATGTTAGGATGTTGTCGTGATGTTTAGAGGACGCTGTAGAAGCAAACAGGTAGAGTGGATTCGTGTTTATTATTATATTTAGAAAATACCAAAGTTTTCATGCAGGTCATATCATATTATTTTTGTTGTATTTATCCACCACACCTCAAAGACTTCCGCGAAGTTTACATATTAAAGAGGGGACATTTGCATTGTAAAATGTTCAAGACAAACAAAATATTACACACTCTGCTTTAGTGAATTTCAAGCTGATTTATACTTATTGAATATGGCACTTTTCCGACATTTCATTTTTTGCTGGTGCAATGTCTTCCTATCGTAGAGGGGACTTGCGCAGTTTATATATTGAAGAGGGGACATTTGCATTGTAAAATCTTTGCATATGCTATTTTTTACACATGGCTGGTTAGCATGTGTTATGTTAGAAGGGTGCCGGTTCAATTCCCCCGCTGATCCTCCCTGTTTGCATGTTCTCTCCGAGGCTTCGTGGATTTTCTCCGGGTACTCCGGTTTTCTCCCACATCCCTAAAACATGCTTGATAAAGCCGATTGAGCACTCCAAATTTCCCCTAGGTGTGACTGCGAGTGCGGATGGTTGGTTGTTTCTGTGTGCCCTGCAATTGGCTGGAAACCGGTTGAGGCTGTCTCCCGCCTACTGCTGGAAAGGCTCCAGCACGCCCGTGACCGCCATTGCGACAAAACAGTACAGAAAATGGATGGATGCATTTTTACATATTGAAGAGTGGACTTTTATGTACAACAGTGTTAATTGCAAGTGTGTATTTAGTCCTTAGACTAAAATGCTATTTAGTCTTAGTTTTATTTTAGTCATCTGGAATCTTTTAGTCTTAGTCTAGTTTTAGTCGCCTAAATACAAATTCTAGTCTTAGTTGACTAAATGGTTCTCCAGAATTCCCAGTCACTGGAAATATCAATCACGCTGGTTGTTGGATTTGGTTCACAATTAGGAAAGCGTGCTATCCGCGCCTCACGGCAAAACCCATAGCCAATCACCTGTTATCCAATGTATTCACTGCATGCTCCTTTTATTTCTTCAGTTTTAGGAAAAGGCCAAGACTCCAAAGCTAAATTTAGACTCACACTGTTTGGGTGAGTGTTTCATTTTTTTTCTTACTGTCAAAAAAGAACACAACTGACTTTCAAAAAAAAAAAAAAGTTACACTAAGTAAAATAAAGCACTGTTTGACATGATAGACCTGGTTAAGACCAAACTATATATTTTTTATACTCAGAGACCCAATATTCCCCCCCATGAGTAAGCACTTTGCAACGGTGGGAAGGTAAAACGGGAAGAACCCTCGGACAAACCCTGACTGCAGGTGGGTGGCCATCTGCCTTGACCGGTTGGGTGGAAAGACACAGAGAGAGACAAACTTAGCACTCATTTATTACACATTTCTCCTTAAGGATGCAATTTTGTTGTGTACAAAAACTTTTATGGCTTTCCAGTCTCGTCCATTATCTTTGAGTGATGGATTTTCATTTAAACATTTTTCACAGTCCTCCTTTCGAGGAACCCTCATTTCTGTCAGGAACTGCTTCAAATGACATTGGATAATGTTTTTTTCTGTCTCTGACCAGGGTATTCTGGATTTCACTGTAAATAAACAAAGAAAGTAAGAAAGTGAATAAATAGATGGATGGAAATGATTATCATTCATTCTTCTGAAACAAGCACATTACACAGGCATTACTAGTCATCCATTTTCCTTGTTAACGAATGTCAAACAAAGTGTTTGATTTCAGGGAGACAATACATATATTTTAGAGTCACTACACTAACACACCCTTTTGTTTAGATGGCTGTCCCCCAACTGCCTCTCTTGAAGTAGCAACTGTTTCTTTACCTTCCTCTGAGTTTTCTGAAATCACATGGTCAACGATAAGACGTTTGCACTTATTGTGATTGAAAGTCACAATGCAGATGTAAATAATGAATGAATATTCAGTGAAAACTTACTTTCTTGACTTTTGAGAGTGGGCCTCTCAGACGGAATGTCCTTCCTCTCAGCGTCATTGGGCTCCTCTTCAGCTGAAACTAAATATTTTAAATCAATACTTGTGCACTAAAAGTCATTTTCCTTTGCTTTGTTTAGTAATAAGTGTATCAAGTTATTGAAACCCTATACTTACAGTTTATGTTTGGCATTAAGCCCTCCAAGGTCTGTCCTTTGAATTGCCCCACTCCACTTTCCATGGCATAGAGGAGTCTACTGACTTTTGCTGTTTGCAAGGTTTCTTCAGGCAGTCTGTAGTATTCCCTATGGACTTCAATATCATGGCCCATGAAAGTTGCCGGCTGATCAAGCTCATGGCTTTCTAGATTTAGCAGCTGTGAAACAATAGCCACGTCTTTTCGCAATTTTGTGTGTTAGAGATTTGTTCACTCAAACAATATCTTGCAAGAACCACACGGAGACAAGTAAGTCCTTTTTGACACCTGCAGGTGGAGAGTTCACTCACTCCAGAATGAAGTCTGAACCCTTGTTCCTGCGAGGGGATATTTATTAAGAGAAACAGAGTGGGGGTTGAGAGTGGGCAAATGGCCGAAGCCCCTGGCTGATCAAAGCACAGCAGGGGGTCCTTCACGATGTTGTGTGAACAAAACACTTTGGTTGCTTCCTCTGCAGCTAGTCAATCAGTTCAAAAGATCTTAGCACTTTGTTCTACTACTTTTGTTAAGACAGGACAAGCGAGTTTAATTATTACAGGTTACATTCCAACATAATCATAGGATAAAACTAACCAGAAAACCCTAACATCTCCCTCCTGATTTATCATATGATTATGTCACCCCAAACAACAAAGACAAGCAAGAAAACATATATACGTATAATGAAGAAAGAAGAATAGGAAAAATAAAAACAACAAACAATGATAGCAACACCTTCCAGTGAAGATGAGGCATTACCTTAATACCCCAGATCAAACTTATTGTGTAAGCGAAAAACCTGCTGGCCAGATGTTATTAGCAGGAAAATTCTTACACGGTCCCTTTGGCCTAGGCGACCAGAATGCTATCAATAATAATAAAAAAAATAAAAAGAAAAACACAGAACAGCATCTACGCAATCCACGTCTCATTATCATTATCACATCTGTCACGTCTAAGAAGATGTATATGTGCTCGCGTTTTCGTCAGCTGATGATGTTCTAGTCTGTAGGTGTGTTCCGTCACACACACTGGCGCACACGCTCGTGTCCAGTTGGCGGGCAGCATCGGATAAACCTTGTGACCACAAAGCCACCAGCCATTCTGTATGAAGTATGTTCCGTTCGATGGTGTAGCCATGTTGGTTGGAGAGCCCTTACACCTTGAAAACGGCTCTCTCATCCTGGCACACAGCGGTGATGTCCATAGCTCCCATCCAGTTTCCTCCTGGAGAGCAGTCGTCGTCAATGCATTTGTGGGTCCTGCAACCTTGGATGCAACATGTGTAGTCAGCAAGACTTGGAATGGTCCCTCCCGTCGTGGCTTGCCCAGTTCCTTCTTTTGATGACTTTGATGTAGACCCAGTCTCCTGGATTGATGGTGTTGTCGACCTGTGAGGAGGAAAGATCAAGCGGCAGTAAATTTGTCTTTGACACAGTTTGAGCGTCCTGATCATATAATCTGCCAAGGACTGCTCTTCATTTGTTGTTTGCAACTCTCGTAGTCAATTGTCGTGCCCATTTAACTGGTAAATAGGAGTGTTTGCGGGAAGAGTTTGAACACCTCCTAATGATTTCCTTTAACCAAAAACTATTTATGACAGGGGCGTTCCCATTTATTGCCTCCTGGTTTAAAAGAGATTGTCTTACCCATGCCTTCTTTCTCCTCACACGCTCGCACCCACACAGGGTGTGAACACACACACACACACATCTGCACGCACACATACACAAAACGGCATACAAAGTTCAGACGAACGACAACAAGACTGTCACAATTTTACAGAGATTACTCACAAACAGAACACAGACAAAGGGATTCTAATCCATCTCTCATGTAGCTTCTTTTGATAGTATCTCCTATCGGTAACTGTATAGCAGACGTTTTAGCATATAATCCCATACTCTGCTCTCTTGCTTCTACTTTTTCATGTTGGTGCAGTTGTAGGTGGCCCCTATTGCAGTCATTGTCTTGTTAACTGTCGCCTTGTGACTCTTATGCATGATTGTGTGAATGACAAAAATTGAACGTACCTAACTTTCTGACCATCAGACCTCCACTGTGGTACAAAAAACCTTACTATTGTATTGAGTAGGTACATTGAGCAACCTAACTTCCTCCTGACTGCCAAATGTCCTGTTCTAAAATTTATACAACTCGACCTCTACGTCTTAAGCTTGATGAGCCAAAATATCAGATCTTGCTCTTGTTTCCTACCATTTTAGCCTATTTGTTTTATCCAAATCCGTTCAATCTCTGATTATAATGCTTTTCTCTGTAGCCCTACGTATTTTTCAAATTTTTATTTATTTATTTATCAAATCTTCTCAGTTCTGTCAAACTCAGTGCACAATGAATCTCCCTTCCACTTTGAACCAAGCTTCACCAAATTTGGTAACGCCGTAGCAAGGAGTGCGATTTGGTTGTCGGACGCTCCAAGTCCATATCTTTTTGCTGCACTTCACCCTCTCAAGTTGGTGTTCTTTTGTTGTTACTTCAGAGCGACCCCATCCATCACTCTTGAATGAGTCCATTGTTCAAATGAGTCAATTTTCATCATTGTGAGTTCCTCCGCTTTTCACTGTCTTTTCCGTCCCCGAGGATGTTGTCTGTCCTCCGGAGTGTACTTGTCCTTCTCCAAGCACAACAGCAGTCTTTTCTTGTCCTTCGCCAAAGGTCAAAGGTGCTTCAGAGCCAGGCACCATTTTGTAGTTGTTCACGGCTGCAGGCGAAGTCTCGGATTGGGTTTCAGGGACCCTGACACTGAGAATGACAGGCTGGGACATCAAACTTGTAAGACTATCTCCAAATGTAGCTGCTTCCATCAATTTGCTGGTAACGTTTGTTTACCAAACTTCAAATTCTTCTAATAACAGCGGTCTCGTATTTATATCGTAAATCCTGCAACTCATCCTATTTTTGAGCTACATTTTATCTATTGTTCCAATTTAATCGGACAGTATGTTGTCTTCAGTATCATTATTGAAAATCAACTCATCGAGGTCTGCTTTCCACATCAAGCCCTGATCTGTATGTCTTGACCTCTCACATGTTATTGTCATGCTTGCTCAAAAATGTGACTTCGAGTATGGTGCTGTGAATTCTCAATCTCCCCAATGAAATTGGATCCCACCTCGTAGTTCTTATCGTTCTCATGTTCCTGTTAGCCTGCAATTTTCCAAATCAAAAATGTTTTCTTTTAACTGTCTTTCTTTTGAACCTCTAAATCTCTCGTGTTGCTAACCTATCTACACCAGAACAAAAAAAATTTACCACAGTATAACACCAAATGTATTCGAAAATTCATTGTCATAAAGTGTTGTATTCTTACTATCTTCCACTATCTGTCCTACTCACTCCCCCCTTTTGAGGCTTGGCAACGCCCATGCCTCACACCTTGACAAACTTTATGGGAGAATGCGGTCTTAACGACATACGATTCCATCATCATTTAATTTGACTGTCTTTCCAAAACGCTTCTCAATTTCTCAGTTCACACATCTTCTACATGTGATACTGGTTCTCCAGTTTTTTTTCTAGTTAATTATCAATCCAAAAGCTACGTGTTTCTTTCTAACATTCAACCTGCTCAAAATCACTCTTTCATCAAAGTCGCTCTACTAATTTTCTATAGTAGTCGCCAACGACTTCAACCATTCAACCTTTCATTCAGGCAATCATTCATCAATGCTCATCATATGCATCTCACACAGTCTCCAAAAAGGAGTCATACTATCACATTGGTCCCTAATTCATCCAAGCTCACCACACAGCATTCATATATCATTTTCAACTCAGGTTTCCTGGTAGAACAATCCACCAGTCCAAAAAAAACTTAACTAAAACAAACAACTGGCAAATTAATCTGAATTTTTTCTTTGTTTTTAAATTTGAAGAACTCAATCTCTCAGATTTAGCTTGCATTTAGAATTTTGTATAATCAACCAATCAATTATTCCTATTAAATGTAGCATTGCAAAATCTTAAATTCACAATTTAGCTTCTTCCAATTCCTGAAAGCATGTTCTGTCGTTTTTTTTTTTTTTTTTTTTTTTTTTTTTTTTTTTTTTTTTTCTTTCATCGAATTTCTCATGTGGGCTTGACACTTAACATGCACTAGTGTGGATTAGTTTCTGCTCGCAAACAGATTTCTCTCTTTTCCTCTCATTTTTATCTGTCAAAATTGTTTCTGTTCTGCGGTGTAAATTGAATAGACAACAGTCTAGCAAATTTCTTTATATTAAAAGTTTAGCCAATCTTCATCAATTTGGGACTTTAACTTTAACACATACGCACACACATGCACAGCTCTCGCGTGCAGAAGGTAGGTTCCAGCAACAATGATTCGTCACAGGCTGGCCATTTCCTGTGGTCGATCATGAGCTGGTCCCTCCCATGCACACGAGGACAGCACATTCTAATTTTATTTATTTATCTTCTAGAAGCAAGTTGCATTTCTTTACCACTTGATTTGCATATTTTAACTTTAGTGTAACACAAATCGAGCTCTAGTTATTTGTAATTTGGGCATACAAACAGCATTGTCATACTTCTTGGATGGACAAGACTTCTAATAATCTAAAAGAATTCTAATAATCTGACAATGACATGTTTTGCTGTCATATGGGCATCTATTCTTTCTTTCTCTGTATGAGCATAAGCGGTCAAAGAGGAGGAAGCTTGTCATGCTAAAAATTTGGCTTTTCCTCTGCCCCTTCCTGCACCCTTTGATTGATATTGCTTTGCAGAACGACACTCTCGTGCAAAGTGTCCTCGTCTCCCACAGTTCCAACAGTTGTCTGAAACTGATGGGGGTTTTGATTTGAATGGTGGCTTGCGACGTTGTTGGTATCTAACTCTTCCTCTGCCCCTTTGGGAACTTTGGTAGAAGATTGTTGTATCTTCATTTAGATCATTATCATCATCTAGATGAAATACATCAAAACTTCTGCCTTTCTCAATCCCATTGTCAGCGTCTCTGGGCCACTGCATGTTTTTTGTAAACCAAGCAGTGTCCGCTTCCACCAAGTGTTTTCTCACCCAACTGCCCAAGTCAGGGGGGAAACCAGTGAGGAGCGGAATTTTAAGATGTTGCTGATAAGCACTCTCATCTGCATCATTGAATGGGATGCCACTATGTACCCAGAATTCTTTTTCAAATCTCAATTGAATGGCGGCTTCATCACTTTTCAACTTTCCATCTTTTGTCTTTTGGATTTGTTCTCTTCTTTCTTGTGAAGCTTTCAACCACATTTTAGCACAATCCAATTCTCTCTCTTTTCTAATTTCCTTGTATTCCATACATATTCTTTCACTTCAGCATGTATTGCATACAATTAAGAAATCTCCTTGCCATGAACTTCTCATCTCAAAGAAGAGCAGAGCAAGAGATTTACCGTTCTTATTTCCCATCTTAATTTTAGTAGTTTAAGGTTTTACAATTTTTGTCAATTTTTTTTTTTTCTTTGAGGATCCTCAATGCAGGTTTAAATTGACCTTTCAACAAATTACTAGCCTGTATTATTGCCGTGGATCAATGCTAGAACTGCTATTTAGTCAATTTATCCTACCAGTCACACACTCAATCACACAAACGCCAGCGCTTTTTTAGGCCTCATGGCTCGGACAAACCAAAGCCGTATCTCATAGCTCGGACAAACCAAAGCCGTATCTCATAGCTCGGATAAACCAAAGCCGTATCTCATAGCTCGGATACACCAAAGCCGTATCTCATAGCTCGGACAAACCAAAGCCGTATCTCATAGCTCGGATAAACCAAAGCCGTATCTCTCGTGCACACAACTTAAGGCCTTTAACTTACTTGTTCCCTTGGTTCGTTGCACTGCCGGGTCCCGTCAATCCACCTCTGTCAGACGAAGGCAGACCTAAGATGCTGGCCCAGCGAAGAATTCTCTTCCCAGGACTTTCTTCTCCAGGTCCTCCTAATGGACACTGGCTTGTCGACAATGCAGCACGTCCTCCTTCGTCAGCCAGATAGCGGGTATGAGGGTCCCGGGTTTCGGCACCAAAATGTTAGAGATTTGTTCACTCAAACAATATCTTGCAAGAACCACACGGAGACAAGTAAGTCCTTTTTGACACCTGCAGGTGGAGAGTTCACTCACTCCAGAATGAAGTCTGAACCCTTGTTCCTGCGAGGGGATATTTATTAAGAGAAACAGAGTGGGGGTTGAGAGTGGGCAAATGGCCGAAGCCCCTGGCTGATCAAAGCACAGCAGGGGGTCCTTCACGATGTTGTGTGAACAAAACACTTTGGTTGCTTCCTCTGCAGCTAGTCAATCAGTTCAAAAGATCTTAGCACTTTGTTCTACTACTTTTGTTAAGACAGGACAAGCGAGTTTAATTATTACAGGTTACATTCCAACATAATCATAGGATAAAACTAACCAGAAAACCCTAACATTGTGGACGTTATATTTTCTGGCCGTTCTGCTCCACAGGACTCTGCAAACCTTTTTAGAGTATCACATCCACGAATATTCCCCTCAGAACCAAAATGGGTTCGGGCAAAGATGTAGGGGTTGTTTGGGGGAATCCCAACCTCTTCCCTTGTTTTGAGGAGAAGATCCACAGATTCCTTGACATTAGGAGGGAACAACACTGGAACTTTGCGGCCTCCTTTCCCCTCTATCTCTACCCTGGTGAGATTATTGCACAGTTTCTTCTCCAAAGGGGATAGACTGTTCAGAATGTCATCCTGCATGCTTTTCTTGTTTCTGTCCAGGTATGATTTCAACTCCATCCGCGACACTTCTCCTTCACAACGCCGATTGAATATTATAAGCTGTGTCAGACTTATTTGAGACAGTTCACTCCATGACTTTGTCGATGGATGGTCGATGAGTGCTTTTTTGTTAGCTTCTTCAAGGCATCTCAGATGATCACGAAGCTTTTTGATGTCCTCGGATAAGGGCAGTGTTTGGGGGTTGTTCCATTTCTTCCGATAAAGTGTTTTCAGAGCATTGGATGACACAAGCGTTGACCACTCCAGTTTGATTAATTGCAGGAATTGATCTGCTCTTTCCATTAAGCCGTGGTCCTGTTGACGCAGAGCCTCTCCTTGCAAAATCTGTGCCACCGTAACAAGGGAATAGCGCAGTTTCACCGGTGTTGAAGGAACGGCATATCTGTTTGTCAAGTCATTGAACCCATTCATACTTTTCACAGCCTTGAGTACAGTGTTGAACTTCCCTGGGTGGATTAAATCCTTCAGAAAGACAATGTCTTTGTCGATTTCCCTTGCCTCTAGGACAAGTCTGGCAAGTTCCCTCATCGTATTGCGCATGTCTGCCCGATATCGGCTAGACTCGCCATTTTTTAGAAACATCCTCTCTCCCAGTGAGATTATCAGCGTGTCACTTTTCACCAATTGAGTAACATGATCATAAGTCATGTCTCCAAGAACGCGTTTCAGTCCGATGGAAATGGAGGTGTCAATGGGCAACAACATGGAGCAAGCAGCTTGAACTTTTCTCCTCACTGGTCCATCATCTTTCACTCGCAATTTGCAAATTTTGATATGTCGCCAGATGTCAGATTTGACATACATAGCAAAGCAAAACTTGCATGGCAAATAGTCTGCAGCTGTTGAGAGATTTCTTGCTTGCCTCCTTGGCACGATTTGTCCATTTCCAGATGCTAGTACTTCACAGTTATGTTGGTAGTTTCCTTGATTCCTCACTTTGGTCAATAAACAATTACGCTGGCTTGAGCCTTTCTTATGCATAAGTGCCTTAGCTATGTCAGGTTTATCGCAATGTTTCTGCATCAGATGCCTTGCAATTTTTGCATAAGGTTTCTCGCAATAAAGGCAGTAATTCCTCTTATCATAGACACGACGATGGGCAGTGTTTGAGGACATTTTAACATGAATACCTCGTTGAGTGTCGCGACCATTACCATTATAATCTACTGCCTTTAGGGGTTTTAACGAAGTGCTTGACACTTCTGCAAGCTGTTCCTTCTTATCTGACATGTCCAGCTCAAGGGAAACCTGTTTCCTTGGGATTTTGGAAGGTGGCTCTTTGTAGATCCCTCCCTTTTCTGCTTCTTCATCTTCCTCCTCCTCCTCCTCATCATCATCATCGTCCTCTTCTTCTTCAGTATAGTCCTCATCATTTTGTTCATCTTTATCCTCATCATCATCACCATCATCATCAGTAGCATCAGAGATATCCAAGGGAAGGGAAAGCTGTTGCACACTGGTCTGAAATAAAAACACACAACGTATGCACCTTGCAAACAATAAACTGTGTCAATATCCTCGATACTTTTCTCATAGAAAATAATGTATTAAACCACTTCTTACCATTTCAGACACAGATGGTTCCTTTTCAATGGGAGAAGCTGAATCCACCAGGTCACTGCCAGTAATTTCCGACACATCTGGGGTTATGAAATCACAATTTTCAGTTTGAGTTGTGACCTGTAAAGATATTTAAAGGAAGAGTTAAACATTTTGGTAAATTTGCATGTTTTGCACATAATGATCCATTCCAGATGTACAGCTTAGCATGAAGGTTTTGATAAGCCTCTATCATGACAAACATCTTGATTCACCAACAATTACATTTTATAATCCATGTTTACAGCATGAAATCAATTATTTGAAGTAAGTTTCTATCATTGTGAATATAAAAAAACAATTTATGTTCCCTTGACATGTGATATATCATGTAATTTTAAGTATAACAAAAATAAATTTCTAGTCAATGCCAGAATCTGCATGTAAAGGCATGCAGTACTTTTGTTTATTTCATTTAATAACAATTAAATAAAATAACACTATATATATATATATATATATATATATATATATATATATATATATATATATATATATATATATATATCACACACATACTGTTATACATACCTGTCGCCATGGACAGTTGGTGTCCCCATAGTCGTACACAATTTCTTCTCCTTTGTTTATTTTTGTGATTGCAAAAGCACACAGATGTGGTTTTTTCTGTTTATCCAGTATCTGTTGGTCATATAGGCACAGACAATAATTAGTAGGAATTACAGTCATTAACAGTATTTTTTCTGTCTGACGGTTTCAACAGTGTGTACATATATATTGTTACTTACTATTCTAATTTTGCTGTTTGGCTTTATGTGATCGTCATTTATGAATCTTCCAAGTCTTGCTGTGTCCTTGCTGCCATCCACGCTGTATAGGGGATTTATTGCACTTATTTAGTCTTTGTTGCATTTCAGCGATATTATTAAACATAGCTGAAGCATCTATAACTAAATGATTCATTCAATTGTTCTTACCAGAAAATCTGTCCCTGGAAAGAGTAAAAATACAGAAGTGCTGCATCTGTATCTAAGTATTGTTTGAACAGGGCTTCTCCTTCTGAACCTGTCACGTGCCTTCCAACGTATTCAAGCAAGAACTCTCCTGCCTCCATGTTTTTGGTGGCAATTATTCCATAACCTGAAAAATGTGAGTATTTATACATTTAATTATAGTATGATAAAAAAAAAAAAAAGAAATGCAATAGGGCTCGGGCACGGTGACGTCACAGTTTTGCATAGCAGACCCGTAGTAGAGCCTTAAATTCTAATGTGATAACATACCTTTCTCTTTGTTGATTATTCTTTTTTGAAATGTGGGTTTATCTATATCAGCAGAAATGAACTCCAAGGCTTCCTTTTCAGGGCAGATCCTTCTTGGTCTCATTTTCTGTCAAAATTGACTGCAAGCAGGGAAAAACATTAACCTGTTATACAACACCAATGCACCTTTACATACACACTAACACTGCTACGTGCAATAACTATTTATTATTTACTTTGTGTACATACTTCATTCATGATAATATAAATACTTGCATTGTGCATACTGTAAATAAGATCTTTCACGTTCATTCTTAGACTTCCTTCATACTTTTTTTATGTTCGTTATGTTTTTCACCAGAAAGTAGCCCCAATTTCATTGCACCATTGTGTTGTGAAACGACAATAAAGGGCACTCTATTCTACTTTTTTATCAAATAGGTTGTCTACCCTTACTATTAATTGCTTAATATTTTACTAAGAATATGTAAATCTGTGGACCTTACCGCTCTCTTCATGCTCAAAAACAGGTTTGAGGGGTGATTCTTGGTGCACAGTGATCCAACCAATAATGCAAACTGCAATGAGGCCCCTTGTATTTATATGGTCCTGCCTGCTCAATGCAAATGAGGTCTGTCTGTTTTCGACCTATTGACGTTGAGCATTACTTAAAAATTTGCATCAACATAGAGCAAGGCTGGAGGTGACGACCTGACCCCTCTCTTCCACTCAATCGAAACCAGAATTTACCCACTTCTAACTTTTAAGAAGTCACAGTTAGAAGTGTGGCTTCTAGTTCACTTCATGCTGTGCAAGGACAAGTTGAATAAGTAGTTTGCATTATTGGTTGGAGCACTGTGCACCAAGAATCAACCCTCAAACCTTTTTTGAGCATCAAGAGAGCGGTAAGGTCAACAATAATACACAATTGGTTTGCAACCAATAATGCAAACTACTTATTCAACTTCTCCAACCAATTGTGCATTATTGTGGACCTCACCGCTCTCTTGATGCTCAAAAAAAGGTCCACAAACAGATTGTCTACCAGTCCAGGGAACCAAAGAGTCATCTTGACTCAATGGAAACCATAATTTAGGGTTAGGGTTTAGTTAGAAGCCTGCTAGAACTGTGACTTCTTACAAGTTTAGTTAGAAGTGTGACTTCTAACTTCCTGCCTGCTCAATGCACATTATTGCCTGTCTGTTTTCTACCTTACTTTGGTCCGTACATACCAGGTTGAATGTAACGACCTATTGACGTTCAGCATTACTTAAAAATTTGCATCAACATAGAGCAAGGCTGGAGGTGACGACCTGATCCCTCTCTTCCACTCAATCGAAACCAGAATTTACCCACTTCTAACTTCTAAGAAGTCACAGTTAGAAGTGTGGCTTCTAGTTCACTTCATGCTGTGCAAGGACAAGTTGAATAAGTAGTTTGCATTATTGGTTGGAGCACTGTGCACCAAGAATCAACCCTCAAACCTTTTTTTGAGCATCAAGAGAGCGGTAAGGTCAACAATAATACACAATTGGTTTGCAACCAATAATGCAAACTACTTATTCAACTTCTCCAACCAATTGTGCATTATTGTGGACCTCACCGCTCTCTTGATGCTCAAAAAAAGGTCCACAAACAGGTTGTCTACCAGTCCAGGGAACCAAAGAGTCATCTTGACTCAATGGAAGCCATAATTTAGGGTTAGGGTTTAGTTAGAAGCCTGCTAGAACTGTGACTTCTTACAAGTTTAGTTAGAAGTGTGACTTCTAACTTCCTGCCTGCTCAATGCACGTTATTGCCTGTCTGTTTTCGACCTTACTTTGGTCCTTACATACCAGGTTGAATGTAACGACCTGTTGACGTTCAGCATTACTTAAAAATTTGCATTTGCACTTGCTGCTCTAAAACAGGTCAACACATTTTTTCGGGCAAATAGATTGTCTACCTTCTGCAGACAAGAGAAACCATCCGACATAATTATTTCATGTTATTTAACTAGGAATTTGTAAACGTGTGGACCTCACCGCTCTCTTGATGCTCAAAAAAGAGAGGGGTCAGGTCGTCACCTCCAGCCTTGCTCTATCTCTTTTTTGAATTTTGCACCAAAAATCAACCTCCTTGTTTAGTTATACAACTAACCTATATTCATTATTCAACTTGTCCTTGCACAGCATGAAGTGAACTAGAAGCCACACTTCTAACTTTGACTTAGAAGTTAGAAGTGGGTCAATTCTGGTTTCGATTGAGTGGAAGAGAGGGGTCAGGTTGTCACCTCCAGCCTTGCTCTATGTTGATGCAAATTTTTAAGTAATGCTCAACGTCAATGGGTCGTTACATTCAATCTGGTATGTAAGGACCAAAGTAAGGTCGAAAACAGACAGGCAAGAATGTGCATTGAGCAGGCAGGAAGTTAGAAGTCACACTTCTAACTAAACTTGTAAGAAGTCACAGTTCTAGCAGGCTTCTAACTAAACCCTAACCCTAAATTATGGTTTCCATTGAGTCAAGATGACTCTCTGGTTCCCTGGACTGGTAGACAATCTATTTGTGGATCTTTTTTTCCTGGCAGCAGCAACAAAAATTACTGTGTGTGTGTGTGTGTGTGCGTGTGTGCGTGCGTGCGTGCGTGCGCGCGTCAAGTCAAAGTCTGCTTTATTGTCAATTTTTTCACAAAGTGATCGAAATTACGTTCCCACTATCCCACTGTGACAAGACATAGTACACAATATACGTACATACAAGTAAACAACACAAAAAGTAAAAACAAGAAGGCACAAACAATGAATAAATAAGAGTGATGAATAAATAATAAATAAACAAATAACATAATAAATAAGAGGAGCAAAAATGTCAGAATATAGCGCAAAAGTACAGGATGCTACGCAGAAAGGGGGAGAGAGTTCAGGATCCTAACAGCTTGGAGTATGAAGCTGTTGGTGAGTCTGGAGGTGCGGGAGCGCAGGCTCCTGTACCTCTTCCCAGAGGGCAGAAGATCAAACAAAGAGTGAGCGGGGTGACTCACATCACTCACAATCGTGGTCGCCTTGCGGGTGAGATGGGAGGTGTAAATGTCCCTCAGGGAGGGGAGTGAAACACCAATAATCTTACCAGCCGTGTTCACTATGCGCCGCAGGGCCTTCATGTTGTATTCAGTGCAGCTACCACCCCAAACAGCGATACAACTGGAGAGGACGCTCTCAATGCTGCCACAGTAGAATGTAGTCATGACGGCCGGAAGAGCACTTGCTTGTCTGAGTTTCCGCAGGAAGTACAGGCGGCGCTGAGCTTTCTTCGCCGGTGATGCAGTGTTGGTGGACCAGGAGAGGTCCTCACTGATGTGCACCCCCAGGAATCTGGTGCTGCTCACCCTCTCCACCACAGCACCGTCGATGGTCAGTGGCAGGTGTTGGGTGTGACCTTCCGGAAGTCAACAACAATCTCCTTGGTCTTGTTGACGTTCAGCAGGAGGTTGTTGTCACTGCACCACGTGGCCAGAAGGTCGACCTCCGACCTGTATTGAGTCTCGTCGCCCCCGGTGATGAGACCCACCAGAGTCGTGTCGTCGACATATTTCAGCATGCGGTTGCTACTGTAAGTTGCAGTGCAGTCGTGCGTCAGCAGGGTGAAGAGCAGCGGACTGAGCACGCAGCCTTGGGGGGTGATGCTGGCAGAGGTTTTGTCGCCAACACGTACCACCTGAGGTGTGTGTGTGTGTGTGTTTGTGTGTGTGTGTGTCTGTGTGTGTGTGTGCGCATGTGCGCGCGTGCGTGTACAGACTTTCAGGACAGCTGAGCTACAATGGTGGATTTAGCTTTTTGCTGTTCTAACAAATTCTTTGTTTCAATTCTAAATCCCACATATTAACCATTTTGCGCTTTGCATGGAAAAGTTTTGTCAAGTGTCTTTGACTAACATGTCTTTACACTTGTTTTAACCACTGTATTATTGTTTTCTCATCTTCTCTGTTCATTTGTGGGGTTAAATACAAGAAGACAAATGCAAATGCCAGCTCTAACATGTTTTAATCAACAAAGCCAGGATGGCTATTGATATCAGTTGAAGAGACAAATTGCACTCTGGCCCCAACATGGCCCTGGGGGGGTGTAATATGAAGACAAAGGTTTCATTGGAGTTTAGCTTCGACAAGACAATGGGAAACATAAATACAAACGTACTTTCTGGGAAAATAATTTTTTGAAGGAATTGTATGCAGGGCGGCAAGGTGTTGGACTGGTTAGTATTTCTGCCTCAAAGTTCAGAAGTGCAGAGGTTCTGGCTCACTCCAAATTGTCCGTAGCTGTGACTGTGAGTGCAAATGGTTGTCTATGTGTGCCCTGTGATTGGCTGGCAACCGGTTCAGGGTGTACCATGCCCTAAGAAAGCTGGGATAGACTCCGGGATGCCCACGACCTTTGTGAGGATAAGCGGTTCAGAAAATTGATGGATGGAATTGTGTGCAGTAAATTTCCATTGTTCATAAAGACATTTTTCTAAAATCATAAACTCTTAGGCATATTATTCTACAACTACTGCTTCGGGTTTAAAGTCAGTAAGGGATTAAAAGGAGGGTAAGGCTTCCAAGCTGATTGTTGCTTCTAAAATTAAGTAAAAAAAATAGATTATGTAACCTCAAAATCAAAAATAAATTTTTAAAGTAGAGTATCAAAGGTCAGTTTGTCTTTGAAGCAGAATTCCCAATTTTACAAGGTGTTGCAAATTTGAAATAAAAGTTCAGGTCTGAGAATACCCAAGCACAGATTTGATCACAAAGCCCCGAGGTCCAAAGCTAAGGGTGCTAACCACCGTGCCACAGAGATAGCGGTCATACCACAACAGTAGGGTTTCAAAGAGACATTTCAGGTTTCAAAGGCTGCCCCAAGAGTACCTGACTTGACTTGACAATCCTCCTGACTGTCTGAATTTCAGTGCTTTTAGTGCATAGGTATCCTTTTGATATTGAGAAATGTGGTTTGCAGAGATGGTATCATTTTGAAAATACTGGCTGAGTAAGATAAGAACTACGAAAAGCTCCAGCCTGCAGGCTGAAGAACATCTAAGCCAGGGGAATCTGTGGGGGTTGCCACATTTCTGACTGTGCCTTTGAAGAAGGACCATGATTATTTCAAGAACCAGTGCTATAAGTAAATATCTTGCGTGTTTTTTCTTTCACATTCATCTGCTCACTTTGATGAGAATAAAAAATATATACAGTATTTTGAGGAAGCCAAGCACAAGTGTGCTGAGTGCATTAAAAATCTGTAATTGATCTTTCCAGAAGTGAAGTTTATCGTATAATTATTGAAGTGGATGGAATTCACTATTAGGGAGACAAAGAGTGGCCAACTTTTTTTTAATCTTCAAATGCTATGTAGAATATTCAGTTCAGACCTCAACTCAGCTATAGTAAGGGCCATTGTACTCTAGTGAGCAGAACAGGTAGTGAAACAAATCTTTCTTTCTATGCAATCCCTAATCCATTGGTCTCAGTTTGGAATGCTTCTCTGAAACTAATTTGAAACCAAATAAGAAGTCTACTTTAAAGAATTCCAAAATTACAAAGTAGGAATGATTAAGTATTTGGTGGGATCCTAAAATTTAATCCATCATCTGATCCATCTCCTTATACAGACCCAGTAATGCCTATTGATGAAGGGAAGTGATTTTTTTTTCCCATCTTTGCATACAAGGTGGCTAAATGTTGCTTGGCAAAGAATATGAATACATATTTAATATCATGTTAATAATATTTTTGGCATCACAATTTCCTTTGCGTGGATCAGAGTATTATCTTCTCTTTTTACATCACAACTGAGACAAATTCTAACCATGAGCTATTCTTACCTTGCGGAAATGCATGATTAAGCCTGTGAGGACATTTGGCACACGCATTAAACAAGGCCTCGCTCTGGCCAAATGACTAATTAACTCAGTTTAATGAAGCAAAACATAGCAGGAATAAAAAAAAAATGTCTTTGAATTCATTTACTATTACGCTACCCTTCATGAGCCATCATATTGTGGTGGAGGGGTTTGAGTGTCCTAGTTTTCATAAGGTAAGTTGCCTGGGGCTTTATGCCCCTGGCAGGGTCATCCGTGGTAAACCGTCCTAGTTGAGCCATGAGACAACTCCTAGACCAACCTAGGAATTTTTTTCTAATCCCTAATTTTCTATATACTATGTGGTGTGTATATACATATATATATATATATATGGCATGCCGTTCAGGAAATTAATATTTGAATATATTGAATGAACCTTGAATATATTGAATGAACTTCGGAATATATTGAATGAACTTCGGAATATATTGAATGAAACTTGAATATATTGAATGAACTTCGGAATATATTGAATGAACCTTGAATATATTGAATGAACCTTGAATATATTGAATGAACTTCGGAATATATTGAATGAACCTTGAATATATTGAATGAACTTCGGAATATATTGAATGAACCTTGAATATATTGAACGAACCTTGAATATATTGAATGAACTTCAGAATATATTGAATGAACCTTGAATATATTGAATGAACCTTGAATATATTGAATGAACTTCGGAATATATTGAATGAACCTTGAATATATTGAATGAACTTCGGAATATATTGAATGAACCTTGAATATATTGAACGAACCTTGAATATATTGAATGAACTTCAGAATATATTGAATGAATTTCGGAATATATTGAATGAACTTTGGAATATATTGAATGAACCTTGAATATATTGAATGAACATTGGAATATATTGAATGAACCTTGAATATATTGAATGAATTTCGGAATATATTGAATGAACCTTGAATATATTGAACGAACCTTGAATATATTGAATGAACTTCAGAATATATTGAATGAATTTCGGAATATATTGAATGAACTTCGGAATATATTGAATGAACTTCGGAATATATTGAATGAACCTTGAATATATTGAATGAACTTCGGAATATATTGAATGAACTTCGGAATATATTGAATGAACTTCGGGATATATTGAATGAACTTCGGAATATATTGAATGAACTTCGGAATATATTGAATGAACTTCGGAATATATTGAATGAACCTTGAATATATTGAATGAACTTCGGAATATATTGAATGAACTTCGGAATATATTGAATGAACTTCGGAATATATTGAATGAAACTTGACTGACGTCATCATTGCCGCCATCTTGTACATGCATTTCGTTGCTGCCGCAATTATGAACCAGTCAGCTCGCAATATCGTGTCAGCTATTCTTAGCAATGATGAAATTGTCAATGCACTGGCGAGTGCTTGTACCACCCAAAATCCCCCGGAGACACATGCCCAGCAATATAATACTTTGGACGAAGAAGTCCAGGCTGCTTTTAATCGGGGCAGACCTGGGCGCACAACAGACCAGGCTTCTGTTAATCATCGCAACCTCAGCTTGCCATCGACCTCACAGCAGTGCCCCACAACAATCTACGCCCGTTCACTAGAAAGGGCCCAAGACAGAAGAAGTAAGAATAGGTAGGGTTAATTTAAACCGCACGTTGAGCCGTGAATATGGTCCGTGAAAATATTGTCTGACATTAAACCGCCCCGATTAAAAGCAGCCTGGACTTCTTCGTCCAAAGCATGATATTGCTGGGCATGTGTCTCCGGGGGATTTTGGGTGGTACAAGCACTCGCCAGTGCATTGACAATGTCATCATTGCTAAGAATAGCTGACACGATATTGCGAGCTGACTGGTTCATAATTGCGGCAGCAACAAAATGCATGTGCAAGATGGCGGCAATGATGACGTCAGTCAAGTTTCATTCAATATATTCCGAAGTTCATTCAATATATTCCGAAGTTCATTCAATATATTCCGAAATTCATTCAATATATTCAAGGTTCATTCAATATATTCCGAAATTCATTCAATATATTCCAAAATTCATTCAATATATTCCGAAGTTCATTCAATATATTCCGAAATTCATTCAATATATTCCGAAGTTCATTCAATATATTCCGAAGTTCATTCAATATATTCCGAAGTTCATTCAATATATTCCGAAGTTCATTCAATATATTCCGAAGTTCATTCAATATATTCCGAAATTCATTCAATATATTCTGAAGTTCATTCAATATATTCAAGGTTCGTTCAATATATTCAAGGTTCATTCAATATATTCCGAAGTTCATTCAATATATTCAAGGTTCATTCAATATATTCCAATGTTCATTCAATATATTCAAGGTTCATTCAATATATTCCAATGTTCATTCAATATATTCAAGGTTCATTCAATATATTCCGAAATTCATTCAATATATTCCGAAATTCATTCAATATATTCAAGGTTCATTCAATATATTCCGAAGTTCATTCAATATATTCAAGGTTCATTCAATATATTCCGAAGTTCATTCAATATATTCAAGGTTCATTCAATATATTCAAATATTAATTTCCTGAACGGCATGCCATAGATATGTGTATATACGTACGTATATGTGTATATATATATATATATATATATATATATATATATATATATATATATATATATATATATATATATATATATATATATATATATATATATATATATACACATATACGTACGTATATACACATATCCGTACATATATACACATACATATATACACATATACATATATATGTATACGCATACACACACACATCAACTGCAATATCTCAAAGAGAATGTCTACTTCATCTGTCAAGAGGCAGAGCATGAATAAAGTATTGTCTGTCTCATTTCCAGTTGTGTGCCAAATAGTGGTGTTAACAAGCTCTGGCTGAATCACTGCTGCTTACACAGGCATGAGACAAGTAATTGCCACTGCTCAATGATATATGAGGGTCATATTGATTTGTGGTTCCAACAAGGCTGTTTTTCCACTGAATGATATAGAGCCCTATTTGTACTAAAGTAATTGAACTGTATTGTTCTTACTGCTGTGCGTTTCAATATCAGACTGTGAACGACCCAAAAGAAAAAGTTTGAAAAACATGCCATATCCTGCAAGTTGATACATATGATTAAACATTATTGAAATAATATATAGTCCTCGTAGCCTTAAAATATCATGTAATTTTTATTTTTAGTGATTTGGTGTTTTGTATACATAAATCCTCAGAGGACGCTTTCAAACTTCAATGGAAAAACACAATAAATCATTATTTATGTTACCATTAATGTTTTTACATTGTAAAAATTTAATACCTGCTGTATTTCATGTCGAGAGATTGTTTGAATCCAAGGCAATGTGGAGACTTTGGAAACATTCCATTTCCTGCAAGGGCTGATTTTCATGAGGATCATGGGGAAACACAGTTTACACAAGCATTTGTGGCAAAATGTGTGCACTCATTCAATTTAAATGTTGTTCAAATGTTGGAGAAAAGGAGAGTGGAAGAGAGGATGAGGAATCTACAAAAGAAGATTGCCATCTGGATTTAAACCCCAAACCTCAGAACTTTAAGACAGATGTGTTAACCACCATAACAGAGTGCTGCCAACTTTGGACACTTATTAATTAAGTCTTTACTTTATTTGAAAGTGAAAGGGCTTGTTCTGATTTTATTTCTTGATGGAAACGTGAAATACAGGAAAAAAAGTTAAAGCTTTGTTTTACCATACTGTAGCTACTCATACTATAAATTGAGATGTTTAAAATAAACATCATCCAACATCAAGCATCCATTCATTCATTCTTTTGACAACTTATTCTATCAGGGTTGCAGGTGTAATGAACCTATCCCAAGAAGAGGCAGGGTACACCCTGAACTGCTCAAGAGCCAATCACAATAGGCAAACAAATATTCAAATTCACACCCATACCCAAACCAGGCTGCTAATATAAAAAGGGATAATGGGTTAATGATTTATAAACTATTTCCTCCCATTTTACCTGATCTTTTCCTTTTGTCTACAAAGTAGCTTGCTGGCACGCATTTTTTCAATTCCCCAGACTGGAACTTTAGAGATTATCCTGTGAAGCTATAATGAAAAGTAGCGACAAAAGGCTGGCAGTGATCACACAAAATAGATAGCTGCTTTTATTGTAAGGAAATTCTAAAGCACTTTTCCCCAAAGGTGGTTTAAACACAAATGACCCAGAGAAAAGGCAGATAGATTAACACCACCTCTGAGAGAACTGACATCTTGCAGGGTAAAATACCTCACTGACGATATCATTTCTAAGGATTAATTGACCCTTATGTTAGTAGAACAGCTACTGTGGTATCTATAGAGGGAGTTGACCTTTGTGCTAAAAATAGTAACATACCACACAAACCCATGCAGTTGTCCATCTTAAAAAGACTGATGACTAGAGAAATTATTTGTTTTTGCTAAAAGAAGAGCTTCTTAGTACTTCTGCAAGATGGTGCATGCCTGACGAAAAACCTTGAATGTGGTCGCTCGCCATTTGCGCTCAAGATTTCTGCATAACTTTGTATGAGTTTCATCTATGAACCATGGAGTAAGCAAGTCGCTAAAAAAATAAACCTTTACGATTGTCGAGTGGGTTTACTCACATATTCACTCAAATGACCATATTTCGCAAACCATTCTGACATAAACACTTTGTTGAAATACGATAACCTGCATTGCCAAGTGAACGCACGGGATGGCTTTGCCTCCAGTTAAGCCACGCCCCTAAGATTATGCCACATTGCTTACAAACGCTGAAGGGGTCCTACAGAGGTGAAGTGAAAAGCGTTGTTTACAATTTTCGATTGGCTGCAAGAAATTGTAAACACAGTTAAGAAAAGTAACATCAAAGTCAAAGTACGCTTTATTGTCAATTTTTTCACATGCCAAGACACGCAAGGACATCGAAATTACGTTCCCACTATCCCACGGTGACAAGACATAGTACACAATATACGTACATACAAGTAAACAACACAAAAAGTAAAAACAAGAAGGCACAAACAATGAATAAATAAGAGAGATGAATAAATAATAAATAAATAAATAACATAATAAATAAGAGGAGCAAAATGTGTGCATACAGCAGACAGTCAGAATATAGCGCAAAAGTACAGGACGCTACGCAGAAGGGGCAAGAGAGTTCAGGATCCTAGCAACCTGGAGAATGAAGCTGTTGGTGAGTCAGGTGGTGCAGGAGCGCAGGCTCCTGTACCTCTTCCCAGAGGGCAGAAGATCAAACAAAGAGTGAGCGGGGTGACTCACATCACTCACAATCGTGGTCGCCTTGCGGGTGAGATGGGAGGTGTAAGTGTCCTTAAGGGAGGGGAGTGAAGCACCAATAATCTTACCAGACGTGTTCACTATGCGCTGCAGGGCCTTCATGTTGTATTCAGTGCAGCTACCACCCCAGACAGCAATACAACTGGAGAGGACACTCTCAATGGTGCCATTGTAGAATGTAGTCATGACGGCCGGAGGAGCACTTGCTCGCCTGAGTTGCTGCATGAAGTACAGGCGGCCCTGAGCTTTCTTTGCCAGCGATGCGGTGTTGGCGGACCAGGAGAGGTCCTCACTCATGTGCACCCCCAGGAATCTGATGCTGCTCACTCTCTCCACCACAGCACCGTCGATGGTCAGCGGCAGGTGTTGGGTGTGACCCTTCCGAAAGTTAACAACAATTTCCTTGGTCTTGTTGACGTTCAGCAGGAGGTTGTTGTCCCAGCACCACGCAGTCAGAAGGTCAACCTCCAACCTGTACTGAGTCTCGTCGCCCTTGGTGATGAGACCCACCAGAGTCGTGTCGTCAGCAAACTTCACTATGCGGTTGTCGCTGTAGGTTGCAGTGCAGTCATGTGTCAGCAGGGTGAAGAGCAGCGGACTGAGCACACAGCCTTGGGGGGGGCCCGTACTCAGCGTGATGCTGGCGGAGATTTTGTCGCCAACACGTACCACCTGAGACCTCTGACAGAGGAAGTCCAGAAGCCAGTTGCAGAAGTAGGTACTGAGGCCCAGCTTGTCGAGCTTGCAGATGAGTCGTTGTGGCACAATGGTGTTGAAGGCAGAACTGAAGTCCACAAACAGCAATCTCACATACATGGAGGGCAGAGCAGATGGCATCCTCAAAGGACCGTTTGGCTCAGTACGCAAACTGGAAGGGGTCTAAGGTGGGGGGGGAGAATGGATCTGATGTGCTCCATGACAAGCCGCTCAAAGCACTTCATGATGATGGCCGTCAGTGCCACGGGGCGGTAGTCATTGAAGCAGGACGGAGCAGGTTTCTTCGGCGCAGGTACGATGGTGGCAGCCTTGAAACACGAAGGGACGATGGCCTGCTGCAGGGAAATGTTAAAGATGTCCGTGAAGACACCCGTCAGCTCCCCAGCGCAGTCCTTCAGCGCTTGACCTGGGATGTTGTCAGGGCCCGCCGCCTTACGGGTGTTGATAGCGGCAAGCGCCCTCCTCACGCTGTCGGCAGAGAGGCACAGGGGCTGCTTGTGTGGAGGGGGAGTGATCTTCAGCGGGCAAGTGCTGTTCTGAGCGTCGAAGCGAGCAAAGAAGCGGTTTAGATCGTTGAGCAGACAGACGTCGCCCTCACAGCTCTGCGGCGCGGGCTTGGAGTCCGTGATGGTCTGAATGCCCTGCCAAAGGCTCCGTGCGTCCCTGCTGTCCTTGAAGTGGGCGGTAATCTTGCAAGAGAACGCCCTTTTCGCTTCCTTGATGCCCCGGGACAGGTCGGCCCCTCCTGTCCTCAAGCCAGCCTCATCCCCCGCTCTGAAGGCTTCGTCCCTGGCCCTCAGCAGCCTGAGGACAGCCCCTGTCAGCCATGGCTTCCAGTTAGCCCGAGTGACGATGGATTTTGAGTGAGTCGCATCATCAATGCACTTCGTGATGTAAGAGAAAACAGAGTCAGTATACTCCTCTATGTCTGTCCGATCGTTGCAAGTGGCCGCCCGCTTAAACATGTCCCAGTCAGTAGTGCCAAAGCAGTCTCGAAGCGCATCAGAGGCACCCTCAGGCCACACCTGCACCCGCTTGCGAACCGGCCTGGATGCTTTCACCAGTTGTCTGTATGCGGGCAAAAGCATAACAGTGAGATGGTCAGAAAATCCAAGATGGGGGAGGGGGGCGGCTTTGAAAGCTCCTTTATGTGTAGAGTAGACCAGGTCCAGGAAGCTGTCACCACGTGTTGGAAAATCAACATGCTGGTGAAGCCTCGGAAAAACAGACTTCAGGTTAGCATGATTAAAGTCCCCAGCAAAGATGCTGAGACCATCAGGGTGCGCCGTCTGTTGTTCACTGACAGCCTGGTACAGTTCACTAAGAGCCGCGATCCTGTCGCCTTCGATGTTGGAAGGCGGGATGTATACCGCGACTAGCAGAATCGCAGTAAATTCCCTCGGCAGGTAAAAAGGACGGTACTTAATGATCACAAACTCCGCCATAACAATACAGTGGAAAAATAATAATAATAAAATAGTACACTGTGGGAATTGAACCCGTGACTCAAAGGGACAAAGCAGGGGGGGAGCGCTCTACCTATTCTTTTCGTATTTTTAACATACTTGGCCGATTTAGATCATTCTGATTTGCTGTATCTAAAAAAAAAGTAACTTAAGAATTAATGTTGCCTTTGATTGACAAGGAATAAGAGAGCCCTTGAAAGTTTTTTGCTTGTCATTGTTTCCAGATCCTGGTGAAGCCGAGCTGGAGCCAGTTGCTCAAAGTGATATAGATCAGTTAGGTGTTGGTCTTCCATCACACTAATGTACATTTCAGGGTATGCTGGCAGGGGGGAAGTCATTAAATGAGCCCTCCGAAGCATCGACTGTACATTAGGTGCCCTGGGATTTTGTGTCATTCCTCTCAGTAAATTGTATCTGCCAAACTCCTTTCTGTAAGTTTCTTTTTTGATTTATCGACTGGTAGATTGTATTCTGGTGTATTTGGTCACGTAATAATTTCAAGGTGTATAAAAAGCTAAAAGCTAAAAATAGAAATAAAAGATAAAAAGAATATTTATTTTAAACATCCAAAAAAGCATGGTTGCAAAAATTCACACAATCAAGCCTACAAAAAGATGACAATATTTATATTTTTCTCTTACAAGTGAATCATGTATTTAAACCAGTATTC
The DNA here is from genome assembly GCF_059516105.1 of Syngnathus floridae. Taxonomy (NCBI): domain Eukaryota; kingdom Metazoa; phylum Chordata; class Actinopteri; order Syngnathiformes; family Syngnathidae; genus Syngnathus; species Syngnathus floridae. The sequence continues at coordinate 14,633,662 of NC_142417.1, read as the reverse complement.
TTAGTTTCAAAATACTTTTAAAACGTCTAATTAAACAACACATTTTTAATTGTATTAATAATAATGATAATAAATTAATGGCATTAAAAGGGGTTCAATAAATCACGTGTGTGCGTGCGTGCGTGTGTACGTGTGTGCGTGTAAAAAGATAGGGGAGACACTTCATTAATATCAAAAACCTCATTAATATCAAAAAACTCTGTTTCACCACCTACATTCTAAACTTCAAATCATTACTTGTACTTTTCCAGTAGCATGTTGGCTTATTGAAACATCATGGCAAATCTTTTGTGAGTTATTTAAACAACTTTGGTGGGGGTCTTGGTAGCACCCTTTGTTGCCTTTAAACCTGGGTGACAGCTGTGTTATTTGGAACACTATCTTCCCTTTGTAATCAGACCCTGACTAAATACTCCATGAGTCATTTGTTTCTCCCGGGGCTGCAGGGCATTTGAGAGCTTTTCATTAGGTCTTTTGTTTGAAGCCAAGCTAGTTGATTGACACACCAGCCATGATGCTCTATCAATATTGAAACGCATTTGCCCCACTGTTACAGTATGTAAAATATTGTGGAGGCTCAGGGAAGATGTGCAGTGAATATTTTAAAGCAGGGGTGTCAAACTCATTTTTTTCGCGGGCCACATTGTAGTCATAGCTACTTTCGGAGGGCCATTATGACTGTCAACCCAAATAAATTTATGAGCACCTCATATTATATACAGTAAAAGCTACAAAACAAACTGACAAATAACTCGCTTTCAAATCAGACGAGTTAAAAACTGGTCAAATATTTAAAGAAAAAGACATTATTAAAAGTGAAGACAATTTGCAATTCTAGTAATGACACGAATTTGATGCACAATTTGTCTTCGCGGGCCACATAAAATGATTTGGCGGGCCGTATCTGGCCCCCTGGCCTTGCGTTTGACACCTGTGTTTTAAAGCTTGTTTGCAGAAGACTAACATTTGAAAATGACAATCCCATTGCTCACTCAATTTAAATGCACGATGATACTAAAGTATTTAATAATTATTAAACATCATTGTTGTGCCTGAACTTCGTTCAATGATTTGGACGAACGTGAAATGAAAGTAGTGCATTTTTGTTTCGTGAACATTTTTGCGAACAAGCTCATTCTGGGACCAATGAACGACTTTGAATGACATTTCACTTTCGTTCAAGGATGCCAGGTTTTCTCTTCTTAGACTTTAAAATAAAACCCCACTTAACAAAGTCTAAACAAGACTTAAATAGGCGGGAGAAAAAGGATTTGGCAATCCCCGACATCAACAAATGTCATCAAAATGCAAAGTGTTTATGGAGTCGATGCAAAACCAAAGTCGTGTGATAAGCACCCCCCACTCGGCTTTCTTGGCAAACAACAACAATAATGCTGTGAGCGCATTCAGGACTTTTAGAAGTTGTAGTGCTCTCAATGGTGTTGAACCACAAATTACTCTTCATGAGATGTTTTTGTTGTTCTAGTAATTTATTTGGGCTTTGCACCCTTTTCAATTTTATGTCCCAAATTATAAACGTTTTCTGGCTCTTTGGGCAAACAGGTTAAGAAATAATACATTCACAAAAAATAAAAATTTAGTTAAAGCAAATATAATGTTATTTTAAATGTTTTGCACTTCATTTGTACATTATTTTATCCTACCTCAGTCTGGTACCGACAGCAGATTGTTTGTGTTTGCACATTCTGGGACACAGTCATGTTTTTGTTTCAATTCATGAGAGAAAGAAACAACTCAAACAATTTTCTCTTGTATTTGAGATTGTAAGGTAATAGCAGCACTTGCGTGGATGGAATGACTGAAAAAGCCAGAGGGTAACAGCTCGCAGCAACCGTTTTTTGATCAGGGGGAGAACTTTGAACTTTTCATGTTTGGGAAGATGAACATAGTTTATTTTAAAAGATGTGAACTGAACTTTGAAATAGTTCATGTAGAAAATTAACTTGTCAGAGACAAATTAAAATCCAAGCAAACACATGCAATTGTTTTAATGGCATTGTAATTTTTTTTTTTTTTTTTTGTAAAAACAATGAAAAGTCCCCTGAACCATAAATTTATCCTATTGTATACATATACAATGTATACATTAGTCAAGTACGCTTTTCAACAGATTGGCGTATAAGAAGGTCCTGGCCGGCGTGCCAGTAAAATTCAAGTTGTAAACTATTGAAATGACTAACAGCTCGCTGATGGTAACATTGTATCAGTTTGAATTTGATATCAGCGTAGCTTTTGACTTAAAGATAAAGACTGGTGAATGAATATCATCTTGTCACAGCAATTACAATTTTTATTGATTGTTTTGACACAGCCGTCAACTCAAAATCCACATTTTCAAAACAGTTAAGGCAGAGGCCTAAACAGTGCCACGGTAGTCAAAATAACACATTTTGTTTGCAAAAGGTTCTTATGTGCCAATTTAAAGTATGGGACAAAAGCAAATTGTGCCTTTAAACAACTCAACTTTGACACAACTGTATGAGCACCTCCAATCAATCATTACACAATGGGCAACAAAATACAGCACTTGTGTAAGTCGTTGCTTATCATTGCAGCCTATTCGTATTTGCACGTAGCTTACATGCCAGTGCCGTTTGTAGTCCAATTAGCACTCTTGCAAAAAATGCATCCAGAATCAGTTATACTTTGATGCAAATTGCATAGATTACATTCCTTTTACAGACTGTGGCTGACCAATTAAATATTCGCCTAGAAAATACATGGAAATAAAAATAAAATCAATTACTGTGTGAGAAATTAGGAAAATAAAAAACAAAAAACGTTTACAGTAAAGAACAAAACTCTATAGTAGGCCTCTACTATAAGAGTATGAGATAGCCACAAGTGATCTTCTGTCTCTTCTGAACCCTTCCAGCTATACCTCCACCTCGCACAAGGACTCCTTTTCCTCTGACCCCTCTACCTCTTTACTCTCACTCTACCTCTCATCTGCCTTAGACATCTTCTATCCATGCTTGCAAAGAACACAGGCCTAAAGACTGATTACAAATTGAAACATTTTGTGAAGTGTCAGATAGGTCCTTTTTTAGTGATTGCATACTGATCAGGGAATTTCTAAGAGCTCGGCGCATATGGCTTCTGTTATGCAAACACAGCTAAAACAATGGAGTTTGGACTTCTTGAATGACATCTGTGTTAACTGTCGTGCGAAACGGTGGGAAAATTGTGTCAATCCAGTTTCTTCTCAGTTTCTTTAAACAGGTCAACGCAATCAATAAAAACTGTAACAGTTCATTTTAGCTCAAAGTTCACTCAAAAAACTATTTCAATAATATAAATCAAAATGACATTGGAGTTACAAGGCTGTAAAAAAAATACTTAAAAAACTAAATCCCAAATCTGAGTTGATGATCCGCGCAAGTCAGTTTTCTCATTGAAAATGTGCTGTTCTCATCTTGGCATGTGCACTTGCAGCATTTCTTGGATGAGTGTCTGTTGGACAGTCTGTATTTTCAATCTCCAAAATCGTGTTGGTGCATTGATTGGTTGTGTTGATATTGCTAAAAATATGTAGTGAATTTTGATCAGTTCAAGCACAGTTGGAGCTAAAAAAAAAATCTTAGAATATAATAATTAATATACAATGAATCGTGTGCATGCATGCGTGCATGTGTGCAGCACCATTCATATGCCTTTTAAGAGAATCAAGTAGAACTGGCATCCACCATCTTTTCTTTTGATTTAATTGAGTCCTACTCAGCCACATGTCCGCTCTCTGTTCATAAAACAGGTCATTAAATATTGAGCATTCATACACGTCCATTATGGTGCTGTATCCAGCTTGACTGGATGTGCCCTCAGTGCCCCTGGTTGTTGTCATTTCAGGGGGGACCACTGGGAATTTGCCACCGTGCACTTCCTCTCCCATCATCAAAGGACGAGTGACAAGGAGAATGCGTGCCACCTCAAGGCACCTCTCAGATTCTCACTCCACATCGACAGATCTGCAGATGCTGCAAACACCAAGTTCTACACGTAATTTCACACGTGTAGGAGGAGTCATTGATGCATAAAGTTCATTAACCACTTAAATACATTCGAACGTATTTGACTCTCTTTGTTTTGCCCTGAGCCTGTGTGATGCCCTCTTTCAATGTGTGTCTTCTGTAACTTTGAGCTACATCCTGCTCAGCCTAATAAGATTAGACAGCAGCACTGCAGGAGGTCAACAAATGTGATGTCCTCTCAATAAAACCAGAGGGCAAATGAGACTATATATTTGCTCATCTCCTCGTACTGTTCCTTGGATATACAGGGTTCAGGTTCTTCATTTCCTTTCAAAATGTGGGCTTTTACAGAGGTCATAGTTTGACGAACTCCTTCTAGACATTGTAAAGATTTAAACAAAGCTTTTCATTTAGTCGAGCACTGTTGCCGTAGCGATACACTGTTCGTCACTAAATATGTGGCTGATTTTGAGGGTCTAAAGATGTGTGAGAACATATGAAACCTTCCACACACAGACTATTATAGATTTTAATAAAGCAGCTCAAGTTGTACATTTCCCCTAGATTTAAATTGAGCAACACATGTTAACTGCTCAAGAAACGTGAAAAATTTCACGCACAGGCCTGGCAGAGGGATCTATGTTTTAGGGGTTATTTTGTCACTTTCAAAAAATTCCGACATGCCAATACCCCCAACATGACTAGGGTTGCTCGCAGATCAAATTTGATCAATGAATTTGCATTACAGGCTGGAAAACATTTATTGTCAATCCGTACATCATTAAACACCTTATCCTCTACTGTGGGTACGCCATATATCAACAGGCCATGTTAAATTACAAAAGTCACTTTTCAGCCGGGAGGGGGAAAATAAATCTCTCCCTGTCTGGGTTAAGAAACATGGATTCCTCTTAAGGCTTCACAACACATTGTTTTATATGCCTCTATGTGAGCTACATGGTGTCGGGGGCAGTGTAATTATGGCTTTGCCGTCTTCCCTTAAAGTCTGTGTTTATGTGTAACTGCTGACGCTTCAGCTCATCCTCATGCTGAACGCTTTGATTGCCCTGCGCACACACAGCAGCTCCCCGACCCCCAATTACAGGATTGCCAAAGGTGTTGCTGGCATCCAAATAGCAATTATAGGGAAAACGGCCATGTCAAATGTGACAACCACAACAATTTGGCTTTGTCAAGATAATTACAAGCATCTTGATGGTGGCACTCAGCTCAAGCACAGAAGACACAGTGAGCGGGAGGGAAACAAATTGTGAAGATTTCACATCAAATTGGGCTGTGATCTCTATTCAGGTAATTTCTAAAACATTTGCTGCAACAACTAGACCAGTGCTGCCCATGTCGGCCTGTTTTGATCATTTGAATCAGGTGTGTAGGAATCAGGGTATGCCGAAAAGAGGCTGGATAGGGGCTCTCGGGACCTGGACTCATTCGAAGATTAAAAACCTCAAAGTAAAATAGGGAAACCCCAAATCATAAATGAGGGAAAGAACTCAAGACGTTGAGGGGCTTAGTTATTATTGCTGCTCAGGAGAAATCTGAAATTCAATGTAGGTCAATGCACATTGGGACGTGCTGAATGTGTTCCACCAGATCTGTGAGTCTCTTTGGGCTGACTGGGCACGTGCATACAGCTATCTATTGTTTCACAGAAAAATATGGAACTCTTTATTTTCTTCTTAAGCCTTCGTGGAGGTCTGCAATCTACAAAGTGACATTCTATTTACAGTATATGACATGGTGGTTTTGAAATACTAACACAGCAAGCATTGGTGCAGTATTACAGTCATTGGTCTTCAAGTGTTCTGTTTGCACTTTGACCTTTGTTTCTTTGACTTAATACCGACATTACAGATCTCTGAAGTCCTTATTTTATTGTTGTCTGGCTTGAAGCCCACATGTACCGTATTTTCTGGACTATGAGGTGCACCGGACTAAAAGGCGCACCTTCAATGAATGGCCCATTTTAAAACTTTGTCCTTATATAAGGCGCACCGGACTATAAGGCGCACCATTAATGTCAGATTTTTAATCCAAATCAAATCGTTTTCCATTTTATCTTTTTTATTTCAACTTCAGACGCAACAAATTACTTTATAATCACAAAATAATGATCCATAGTCTTTTTGATTCATGATTCATAGTCTTCAGCGGGCCACTTATGATTGATTTTATGACACAGTGCTTCGGGCCAGTTTAAATTTAGGAATTTAGTCCATATATAATGTGCACCGGACTATAAGGTGCACTGTCGGATTTTGAGAAAATTTTAGGTTTTTAGGTGCGCCTTATAGTCCGGAAAATATGGTACTGTATGATAACTCTCAATGGATGCCAGCAGTAAGGGCAGAAGTCTGATGAGTTTCATGAGGATTACTGGGTGACTTAGTGCTATGGAATGATTCAGCCTTGACATTTGCCACCAGTCAGTATGCGTTCAATAGAAGATTGGTTTCAGTGACAACTATAGCTTATACTGGAACAGCCATTTTTAACCAAGTCCTTTTTGCATATGCTGCACCCTCAAAAGGAAAGACACATCTACGTTGTTCATTTCGGTAGCTTTAACTTCCCAGTTCAGTTGGAGGTTACATGAAGAGACATCATTCAGTAGCTTTGTTTTGTTTTTTTCTTGGGCTTCCAGATGACACCACCAGCCACTTCAACTGTAACCTACGGGCCTGAACAAAAACTATAATTACAGAAAATGCATAAAAATGACAAATATGTTCCCCTCACCGAAACTATATCTTTTCACAAATAATAAAACCTTGATCCTTCAGCACCTCTAGGTTGCAACACATATCCTGAGTCAAAATCTAGCCTTCACTCTTTTGAAACTCTTGCTCTCCCCCTCCCTCAAGCAGCCCCGAGGACACCAAAACATCTATTCGGTGTTATTTACTACCCTCGTGGAATTCCATATTCTCAGAGCTGCTATGAAGTCCATTAATTAACTAATCCTAACATGTATCCATAATTCAAATCTTTCTTCTTCAATAGAAGTACTTAATACAGCCCCCCACCACCCATTTCCCAATAATGTTTTGCTGGGAACTTTGAAAAATAGCAAATGTGTTGTCAGGTTTGTTCTTTTAGGGGAATTTCCAAGCAATGATTCATGTGCTTGTTTTGGCTTTTCCCTTGCGTCTCTGTTCCGCTACCCCATGACAATTGTGGAATTAATTTGGAAAAACAATGAGCATTGGCATCTTAACAAAGCATGTAAATAATCTACATTCCAATGGGCAGAAAATAACTCTGCCATCTGGATACAAGGAAGTGCCATTCCTTGCTGCCTGGTACTCTTTTGTTTATTGTTTAACAAAGCAAGAAGATAATGACTGCATGTATTGTGGCTGATTCAATAACAGTGATTTATTAGCATCTCCCTGTAGACACAAGTTGCATCCAGGAACCATGTTTAGTCACTTTTATTGGGTATCTCAAAGTATACAAGACACTGGACAGCTCTGTGCATGGCAGCAGTGTATTGTACATGTATGTATCTATAATGACCACTAGATGGTAGTATGTTCTTACAATACACAAGAATGGCTGGGATAGGCTCCAGCACGCACGCGACCCCCGCTAAGCGGTTCAGAAAATGGATGGATGGATGGATGGATGGATGGATGGATGGATGGATGGATGGATGGATGGATGGATGGATGGATGGATGGATGGATGGATGGATGGATGGATGGATGGATGGATGGATGGATGGATGGATGGATGGATGGATGGATGGATGGATGGATGGATGGATGGATGGGTTTGATGGTCAGAGGACGTCGACACATTCTTAAATGATACACGAGTAACCATTTGATCAATTTAATTACATTTTAAATGCCTATGTTCAACCTACACATTGATAATAGAGTTTTTCCTCATTGATTTCCAAATATAGAGGATAAAAGTGTTATTTTTTTTAAATAAAAAATGTACAATCTAATTAAAGTAAAATAATAAAAGTGTTAATTTTGTCTGCAACATCCGAATTTGTAAGAAGCACGCCACTAAATAACTTTTTTTGGGATCACCACAATAAAAGCATGCACTATAATCGATCAGCAATGCCAGCAATGTGCATATCCTCCATAACACACCTGGTAGTCACTAGACTCATTATACTAACAACACAGTACATTTTTGAAATGTGACTGATTTAATCAAATTTAGAAACAAAGGTTTTTTTATCTCAATTATGATATTCATATCTGCAGTACATGTAACTAAGTGGAGTCATAAGGTGCTTATTAAAATTGTTTTAATCCAACAATTTATAACACTCTTAAACTGAATCATAATTTTTGAAGCTATGGGATATTTTGAAAAACACCAAATAAATGGTTGGATAAGGATGGTGTGGAGAGTCTAGTACATGAATTACTACTACAGCAATCAGGCAACTCAATACTGTACAATTCATTAGGTTGCATCAATCAATCAATCAATCAATCAATCAATCAATCAATCAATCAATCAATCAACTAATCAATCAATCAATCAATCAAACTTCGATGATACAGCCCTTTTCATACAAAGATTGTAGTATTGAAGTGTAATGAAGTTCTCTATCAGCCCCCACACTCCCCACAAGGTCAAACCAATTCTAAAAAAAATTCATATATCACACTATCGCTAAAATACCCCCCCCCCACACACACACACACATACACACATACTAGATGCAAAAATAAATTGAGATGATTATTGACATGTAATATAATATCGTTACAATTTGGCTATACTACATAATGCACTCTACTTTGGAGTCCACCAGTCCTCCCTCAAGCATCTCCACTTTTTCCAAAATGCTGCCGCTCACCTCTAACTGGAGCTCGTAAGAGGGAGCAAGATACTTCTATTTGTTTTCAAATTGTTAAATAGCCTCACACCACCTTAGCTCTCTAAGCTACTACAACCCTACACACCAGCCCGGTGTCCAGGTCCGCAGACCAGACTCTACTGGAGGTGCCGAGGGACTAAGCAGAGCCTCAGAGGGGATTGAGCTTTCTCTTTTGCAGGTCTTTCCCTCTGGAATAACACTCTCCCTTAAATGTTACACAGTTTAAGATGCACTTTTATTCTTCGCTTTCAACCCAAAATAAGACTACTACTCTACATTTGTTTGTGTTTTAATATACTGTCTGTAGTTGTATCATTATCATGTATCATATATTATATACATAGGCCTTTGTTACAAGCTGCAGTAGTTGTGAAATGTGCGATATAAATAAAGTTGTATTGTACTGTATTCTGTTGGAGCCTATTATAGAAAAGGCTGGGATTAGACCAAGAGAGCAAACCATGAATCGAGACGATGATAACCGGCTCTCTCAAAGTTGGGAAACTGTTCTAACACCAGATGGCAACCTTTCTTCGGGTAGGCACTTTGGCTGCAAAGATGGTCCCACGTTACTGCATTCAGCCAAATTCCAATAAGCCTAAGTAGTAATCGCTTAGTCCAAGATGTCACCTTCTGTCATTATGATATCGCTATCTAAAGACAATGTCAAATAACACCAAATGAGATTTAGAGTATTTATGAAAAGTTCTTGGCGGTGTCATGTGACATCCGTGATGACAATGACAGACGATACTTGTCTTCAAAACAACTATCATGCTCATCATGCTTATCATAATAAAAAAATAAAGACAAACAATATCTTGTAATCATGTGAAATACTGCACATAATTTATTTTAGCATTGGACTCTGCACATTTGTGAAAATATTCTAAATGTATAGATTTTCTCTCCAGTTTTTTGTGTACACATCTACTGTGTTATCCTATAGGACAGCCGTTCCCAACCTTTTTGCGCTACAGACCAGTAACATGTCAGACAATATTTTCGTGGACCGGCCTTTATATAAGTATATAAACAAATAATACATTTATAATAAAAATCGCATAAAAATAAAACTCACCCCTAAGTATCTGCTCCGTAGCTTTGTGGGCTCGACTGGGGATATATGTTACGTGACCGGGACGAGTGTCTTGATCTGAATTAATTGATCGTCGATAAAAAAATAATGGTGTTTGTTTTGCTGTGCGGCCCGGTACAAAAATGACCGATGGACCGGTACCGGTCCGGGGCCCGGTGGTTGGGGACCGCTGCTATTGGAGGCTACTACACTACCCAAAACTATCGGCAACAAATTTCTTGTGTGTTGACGTAATTGCCAAACAAATATTTTCTCTATTCTGATACATAGGCTTTCAGACCATTAAAAATGTAAATATACCCTCTGGAAAGTCATTACTGATGACATGAACTGCGACCAATGGGTGGAAAGAAAAACAGTGAAACCGTCCAAATCAACTGGATCCAAATTTTTACTAATTTAGGTTTTTGTGGTAATGCAATTACCCTCTCTCCCTCTCTAATTGGTGCCACTTAATCCAAGCTCAACTCATTGGCATGTCACCACAAATAAGCTGGCAGACAGCATTGTGATATAATCACGGCCTGGGTAAATGGATGTCTCATAACTGAAGAGATTAATAAGATTAGTCATTTTCAACTCTCATCTCATTCTTAGGTTTGAATCACCGTAATTCCTCTTTCAGCAGTACGTAGTGAAGATTTGTAGATTTATTTTAAACTGGTGATTTATGAGAGTTTCCGAAGAATTGATTAAATGCCGAGATGAGAAATTATTTGTGTCACAAATTCTGTCAATTCGATGGATGTTGCCGTTTTAGCGTACAGCATGCAACGGTGCGTCTGTTGTGGCCGCCTGACAGATGATCTGCTTATAGGCTTTACTGTAAGGTGCCAGGCTGCCCGGATAAATTTGTGGTGCACTCTGCTACTCTCTCCAGCTCTCTCGAACTTGACCCTTAAGGTTAATCTGAACTGGTTCCAAACCAGTTCTGGGCTCATGTACAACATGCGGGCAGCTAAATATTAACTGTTGGAGCTTTTACATATATTTGACTTTATGCTCTGTGTAGCCTCCTTTACCCACTGCCACTCTCATTTTACTGCCAAAATTTCAGACTTGACAGACAAATAATACCCTCCCGTGGCATGCCGCATGATCACGCTGTATGAAATTTACATGACCACTGTAGCTGCATCTTGCCAGAATAGTTTGAAACTAATCGACTATAACACACTGGTGGAGCCCTGAATTTTTTTTTTCTTGGGGGGGCGGGGGGCATGGTGGGTGTTAAAGGTTATTTCAGGAAGACCTTAAAATAAACGTTTTTTTTTTTTTTTCCTTTTTTACAAAACCAAATGTTTCCTCATTAACTGATAAAGATTCTTTATATTTATATTTCGAGGGACGGCTGGAAATGTGCGTGAAAAAGTCCTGGCCTGGCAGCTGGGAGGTCCAAGCATATTTTGAAAGGGGGGGGGACACTGCCCCCACGCCCCCATTCTTGCTCTGCCAGTGATATAATACTATCATTTTTGTCAATATTATTGTTTTCAGATTTATTAGTTTTGATTCATTATTAGTCTATTTTTTGTTTATTTGTTTATTTCTATTTTTCTATTTTATTTGACATGCCAAAACTGCTCAAGGTTGTTTCCATTGGAAAAGTATTCAAGACCATACAATTTGTCTTCTAAATAAAACACAATGGTAAATACAATCACAGTATAATACTAATGGAATACATAATAGAGTGCTAAATGTCAATTTAGTTTGCGTGCTAGTTTAGTGCTTCTTTGCAGGAAGACAAACAATTTTATTACTGGGCGTCACAACATACTAACTGTCAAATGTCGTGCAAATATCAAAATGTATGTATGCACATATCATCTTGGGGCCAATGATGGATGGACGGGTAGGTGGATGGATGGATGGATGGATGGATGGATGGATGGATGGATGGATGGATGGATGGATGGATGGATGGATGGATGGATGGATGGATGGATGGATGGATGGATGGATGGATGGATGGATGGATGGATGGATGGATGGATGGATGGATAATTGCGAAACACCTTTTACTGCAGTGTTGTCTTTAATGTAATTTCTTGTCAACAGTAAAACGACATATGCCATTTGTATGTATGGTACATGAAGTAGTGAAATGAACATCTGTAAAACACATTTACCGCAAATGTGGATCGTATTCAAGAAACAGTATCTTGGCCCGGCTGCAGCAGACGGCTTGCACACCACTCCACCCTATCAGTGCCGTATGCCTGACGTGGGCCCACTCAGATATGAATCAGGTGCAGGGTAATTGAGCCTTATCAGTTTCCTTTTTCTTTATCAAGTTCCTTTCTCAGCTGATGAGTGATGGGCAGGTTTATGTGTTTGAAGGTAGCTATTGTTTTGTGCAAATGAATTTGGCGGCGGATAACGTTTTTAGGAGTCTCGAGTGTGAACAAAGGGCACGTTTCTTTGTTTTGGTTTATTGTGATTTATTAAAGGTTTATTTGCTTGTTTCAGTCATTACGATTTACAAAGTGATTGTGTGTCAGGTGTAAGAAAGTTAGCCGCATTCCTAGGTGTTATTTTCTGTTCTTTATGTGTTTGAATATAAATTAATTTAACTAACGTGTTGAAATCTGGTAGTCACGTTTTACACTTATGTGATAAGGGATCAATATTATATATTATATATATTATATATAAAAAAATATATATATATATAATATATATAATATATAATATATATAATATATAATATATATATAATATATATAATATATATATATATATATTTTTTTTTTTTTTAATTTAACTTTATTTTATTTTTTCAGTGTTACTTACTTGCTTTACTTATATCTGGGCAAGTGGAATGTATTAAGGACATTTGAGCATTGAGCGTAATTACGGGCCAAAGTACCACCCCCAAAAACTCATTTCCAGTTATAACACTTGTGAGAGTCTTATTTCTCAAAAAGCATTCCAGTCTCTTCTCATTAAAACAAATACGCTACTTGAAAAATTGCTTCTTTGGAATTCCCAAAAGAAAACCATCCACAGAACCGAGAATGATAAAAAAAAAGCTTTCACTGGAAATGAAAAACAACACGTTTATATTGATATCTAATGATAAACACAGTAGGCGTACTGTAAACTGAAAAATCCATTGTGTACTAAGAAAAGCGGACTTATTTTTCTTCAAATGCTTCATAAGAAACTCTCTTCACGGTCTGAAGTCCATGCAGTGCTTCTTAGTATAGACCTGGCATGCACTCATTACCCTTCAACAGATAAAATACAGTGTCAGTCTACAACAAAGTGAGGACTTTGATCATTATAATTTTGACATTCTTCTGCTTTATCTTTATATACAGGACTTGGGAAGAGCTTGAAAGCACGTTATCAACAGCATACTCCCCTTCACCCTCAGGTAAAGTGCGTCGTTGTCACGGCCAATACCCGCTCATTACATCATTTGTTTTATTGACCTTTCCTTGGTGACCTGGAGTTGAGGCTCTTATGTACGTTAGTGTAACTGTAATAACAGCAGTTTAATCGCTCAGTATCAATATTACAAAAGAATATACTAGATTAAATTTGATAAAAAAAAATTGCAACTTTGCCAATGGTTTATAGGGTTTCACATGAAGATAATAAATGAAAACAAACAAAACTTGAATGGTAATGGATTATCTTCATATTGTTTACCTGCATCAGTGAAAATTAAGAACATATCAAACTCTTGTAAAAATATCAAAAGTGAAAAAAAAATAGTCACCAGATCCACACTCAAAATGAATGGGCTCTTCCCTGACCTCTTCCTTGCCTCATCTTTTCGTGAACATCATTGAAAAGCTGGGAAATAGTTTTGCATATTCTTACCTACTCACACCAAATTCAGTCTAACTTTTTGGCAGTGTGTGCAACACTAGCATTCTAGCACTCAGCAGTCATGTATTTTTTCATGCTGACACAATGGTCTCCTTTCAAGATATGACAAACATTTTTATTAATTGCAAAATAATGGACGGATATGTATGTATGTATAAATAGCAGTTGAGGTTTATATCTATAGTTGCGTGTGTGTGCGTGTGTGTGTGTGTGCGTGTGCGTGTGTATGTGTGTGTGTGTGTGTGTGTGTGTGTGTGTGTGTGTGTGTGTGTGTGTGTGTGTGTGTGTGCGTGCGTGTGTGTGTGTGTGTGTGTGTGTGTGTGTGTGTGTGTGTGTGTGTGTGTGTGTGTGTGTGTGTGTGTGTGTGTGTGTGTGTGTGTGCGTAGAAACTAGACAGGACAAAGGGAGTGAACACGCAGAACAATGGTAAGGCCTTGTGGTGGAACTGGGGCGAGACAGTATGTCTGCAGGCCTGTCGGTTGCTGAGCCCCAGGAGGAACCACCAGCGCCACACAGGAAAGGTCTTTCTCCAGAGCTGCCTCAAACACACATACGCACACACACTCACACGCACACTTACACAACGTACAAACACAGATTGATCAAGACAATAGTGAACAACAAAGGGCCCCATCCTGACCAAGCCCTGGACATGTCTCTACTGTAGCTCCAGGGACTCATCTCACACAAACTCAGAACAGACCGTCCTGGCAGACGCACACGCTTACAAAGGGGTCAGAACTTTCATGGAAGACTTGACAGATTCAGACTTACTCATTGTCTGTTTACTCAGCACATTTCGTCAAAGCCGAGTTCCCGATAAGGCCAGAACATATAATATAGACAAAATACTGTTCTTTTGAATTTTAAATGAACGTGGCATGCATGTTTTTAGAAGGAAGCCAAAACACCCTCGGGAAAGTTATTGAAGGGAGAACAAGTTAATGCCACACAATAAGAGCCGGGCCCAGAATCAAACCTGAATCTCAGCATTGTGAGGCATACTTTCTGAGCAACTTGTCCATCGTGATGTCCATTTTCTGCTGCTAATCCATCCATCCATTTTCTGTACCGCTTAGTCCCCACGGGGGTAGATCACAAAATAAAGTTGATGTTATTGTTTTATACTCTTCAATGTGCTTCTAAATTGTGTTTGAGCTGTCTCTAGTTTTGTGATTATTTACCTGTATCAGTATTATTGAAATTAACTGAAATGTCAATTTTGTCATTCAAAAAAGACCATAGCATTTTCAACATGTTTCTAGTTGAGAAAAGAGGCAGCATACACCCTGAAGTGGTCAGCAACCAATCACAGGGCACATAGAAACAAAGCTCTGTTTACATTAACATACACACAAATCTAAACTTTGAAATATTTTTGCCTTCAATTGTTAAATGATGATATATTTTTGTATTTGTTAACCACAAAACCAAACAAAAACCAACAAAGAAAATGCTCATTTAAATTTGGCTTCAAGCCTATCTGTAGTTGTTGGTATGTTCGAAATATAAATTGAGTAACTCTAGCTCCAAATCAAGAAAGTTGGTGCAGATCCAATTTTTAGTTGTTTTTCATTATTTTCAATTCATTCTACTAATGAGTTATTGTTACATCTCTTGGACTGAAAAGCATTATGAGCAGGTGTTCGGAATGATTTGACCTTTGAAACTCAAAGGTTAATACATGTTATTACCTATGGTGTGACATTGCTTGTGCAGTTAGCACGAGTCATGTTAGCATTGTTGTGACACATGGTGTGATCCATGATGCAGAAAGTGTTTGGAATGTCTTGCGTAGGATGTGGAGAAAGTGGCCTGGTCCCTTTGTGGCTGGCACATAGGTGGCAGAGGTGAGGTAAAAAGTACACCACTGACGCAACACTTCAAGCAAGACAACAAATGTGCTGAATGCCAGGAATCCTTTGACGCTGTGGAATCATTTTCCCGTCAAGAGTGAATCTGGACTCCGAGGAAAAAAAAAAAAAAAAAACAATGAGTCAGACTGGATGGCGCGTTAGCAGGACAAGTGCCCTTTCTTTTTCCTGCACTCATCTTTGCAAATATTTCAACTGCTTCCTGTATGTACACAGTTTACATCACTATAGCGCTCTGACCTTTGCTCTGGATTGTCCAGTCAGTCGGCCAGCAGCTAGTGACACGTGCAGGAGAAAATAGGGCATCGTTTTGGCTTGAATGATCAAACCCTCTTCAGTGGTGTCAACATTGTCAGTCAGGGTTAAGTTGGAGAGTGCTTGAGGATTACCATGGATCCTGAGTTTGACACAGCAAGAAGAGATGTAGGGCAGAATTAGGATCAGTCCTGTTGGAATGAAGGCTGCGGTTAATCATTTGGCAGATATTAAAATGTGAGATCAGAGAAGAAAAATACTTTAACTCAACTTGGACATGTGGAATGTTTGGTTTTAAAGGAAGGTTTACAGCATTTTTGCCCAGTGTGGTTTAACTGTGCATATGGGCAAGCCTTAATATTTTCGCAGCAACACGCCGCTCGGCCCGCATTTAAAAACAGCCGGTTGGTGTTGTTCTGGGCGTGAACACAGCCAACTTGTTTTGCAGCCAATTTAATCAGCATTGCTTTTAAAACTGGCATGCGAGTAGGACATGGTGGAAGCAAACATTGATTTGCTAGCGTCCATGCAGGAGATCAAAGTGTGGAAAGTATGTTGCATGTAAACCTCCACAGGCAAGTGATGATCACTTGGAGACTGGCTTGTACCCTGAAAGTCCATGTCCGTATGCAAAACCCCCACCCCATACCACTGCTGTCCCGTGACCAGTAGAGTCATTTAAAAAATATAATTATCATGATTATGTTTAAGATAATGCTGGTTGTAGTTGTTGGTGGTGGCTTTTGTTTTGTTTCTTACTTCTGTTTGAGCCGTGTAATGCCATTTGGTTCCGCATACTTAGTTTATTTGAATGACAATTAATGGAAGTCTAAGTCTAGAAAAGAGCACATTCAATGAGGTCTGTACAGTCACAAATGTTTTTATGCTTGAGCATATTTAACTGTCCATTAATCTCGAGCCCTTAATCACTAAAATATAACAAGTGTGAATGTTTACGGGCAGAAGCATTCCAAAGCGCAAAATCTGGGCTCCCATAATCAATCGCCAAGGGCCGCTCAAAAACGTTCGTTGACCGAGAGGCTGTTGATACATAGTTTTCCAGTGACACATATTATCCCAGCCAATGATTTAAACCTCAGTCGAAGTGGAAAGCGAGGGAGGGGGAAGATGGGCAGTGTTGACACATAATTTACACATGTAGTCTAAAACTAAATATTTTCAACAATATACTACTACTACTTTCACTATTTCATTTTTATTTGGGGGGGTTTAACCTCCAAAGTGCTTGGGGCCATTAAAAAGTCTACCACCACCTCCCAGAGATCAATGTCCAAGATGTCCAGCACACTGGGTAATCTTACAAACAGAATGTGTTAAATTAATTGTTAAATTAAGAATTACCATCAAATGTGTCAGGATGCCTCATTTCTTATTAAGCGGAACTCTATAAGCTCTCTGTAATAAATCATAATCAAAATAGAAAGAATAATATACTATTTCCATAATGCTGTGAAATCTAGATATATGTTTGGAAGATATGTTTAGTGTCTTTTAAAAAGTCCTGAAGCATGGATCTGTTTCAATGCGGTATATGTCCATGGCAGTTCCTTTTATGGCGGGAGCTTCCAGCGACAATGCTGACTAATCCGAAACTAGTTCATACCTCATGCTTAGTTCCTCATAAGATCTTGGTTTGAACCGGTTGGCACTGGAAACAAGTCGTCTACCACTCCCTGCACTGTAATCGCTGATCTGGTGCCTGTCTGCGTCACCCTCTTTTCAAAAAACACACACGCACGCACACGCACACGCACGCACGCACGCGCACACACACACACACACACACACACACAAAAACTGTTGGTCTTGCGGCAATCGGTGATTGTTCAAACATGGATTTTTTTACTTTGTTTGACAAAAAAAAAGACGTAGACACATTTGTAACCCTGCTATATTGAATATGATCTTAAGTGTGCATGTTTCTCAAAAGCACAAACTATTTTTAATCGAGTCTTTAGCCACATTTAGCAATACACATGAGGTTAACTTTAACCTGTCAAAACCAAAAAGAAATGGACAAAACATGTACATACATTTTGAATTACATTTGTCTTGAATGCACAGTCTATATAGTTCACAAGTTTGTTCCATTATTTAATATTATTAGGCACACCCAATTCCGTTTCAGAGTATATTCAATCTTGTTTAGCTAAAATGTTGCTATATATGAACCTTTGTATTGGTTGGCATTTTATGTTTCCATAGTTCCGTTGAAGCCTTTTCCCCTCCCAGCCCACACCTTTACCCTTTCTCTTCCTCTAACAGTCGTCCAGGTCCGAAGGCTGTCTGCCACAGTGTCTGTTGACATGAAAGCATTTACTGTTTCTAAGGCTGATAAAAGGCAGGAAAAGGGTGGGAGAGGATGGGCCCAAGTCCAGCACGGCACACTGTAGCCAACACCGCTTAGACAATTGATTTAAATTTTAGCTTTATTTTCCTGAACAATTGGATGGCAATAAAAGGGTATGCACATTAAAAAATGACTTAAGCTAGGAGAAAGACATGAAACAGCAGAAAGCTAAAAGTGCCAAAATCGTTTACATGGTGAACAGACTTGGATGATAAAGCATGAAGTGTGGCCTCAGTGACCTCAGTTGAAGACTTATTGCGTGCAGCGATACTTTTAACAGAACAATTAAATGATGAACTTTACAGATCATGGTCTAAAAGGAATTAATTCATTCATTTTCCAAACCGCCCATCCTCGCAAGGGTCACGGACATGCTGCAGCCTATCCCAGCTGATTTGGGGCAGTAGGTGGGGTACACCCTGCACTGGTTGCCACATAGACAAACAAACATTCACAGCTATGGACAATTTGGAGCAGTCAATCTTGCATGTCTTTGGAATGTGGGAAGAAACCGGAGCGCCTGGAGAAAACCAACACAGGCAAGGGGAGAACACGCCAGAGCCGGAATCGAACCCTGTATCTCTGAACTGTGAGGAATACGTGCTAAGCAGTGCCATCTTCTATAAGGAATTCATTTTACAAAAACAAATTTGAGTGAAAAATTTTGGTCATAGCTATATGAATCTGCATGCAAAACATAAGGCCTCGCTTGGAACAAACAGGGAACTCCGCCCAGCACTGGTGAGATGTGAATATCTGTCTCAACCAGTTGGCTTTTGATATGAGATGGCTCATACATACATTGAGATAGAAGTTCTTGGTTAAGACAAATTTCCCGAGCCATGGCAACGATATTTAATACACACACATACACGGCCACAATAATACAGTTTATATGCTGCTTTTTATTTGTCACTGTTTAATTTTGGCCTTTCTTACTAGTGAGGTCATTCCAACACACAGCAACTCATTTGCGGCAGTTATGTGTCAGAAGAGTGATAAGACTGTCACAGATGACGCTCCCCTGAGGGTGAGCTGTATTTCTTTTCAGCGCCCTTTAGTATACCGTATGTTGCAGCACGTGAGCGACACACCAGCGCAATGGCGTCATGTGTCACAAACCAAGAAACTGGTTTGAGCCGGTAGAGGGACTACCAAAGCAAGCAGATTAGGAGGCGGCCACTCGAACCATCTTTGCGTCAGCAACAAAGCCTGCTACAGATGCTCCTTTTGCATTGATGAAAAGCTATAAAACACGACAAAAACCTCTGAGGTCGGAGTAAATGCACTAAAAGCTTACTGCATAAAAATGTCATTTATGATTTTGTCGAGAAGGATAAATCAGAAGGTGAAGAAGCAAAGCCTGGACAAGTCTAAAGCCTGTAATGCTACTTTAACAGGTTCTTATCTAGAGAGAAGGGATGATTAAATAGAGTCCAGCGCAAACACACAGCGCAGAGGAATCACTCCCGCCCTCCCCAGCCTGATCTCAACTGGTTCTCGCCGGTCTGATGTAGCGCGTGGCTGTTTGAGGGAAACCCAGGCAGGCTTAATTACATCCTTCTCTGAGTAATAGAATATTCACTCTCCAATGGGCTTGTCTCGTCAGAACAAAGAGCAGTATGAAAACAAAAATGTGCCAACCACGCACTTTATGAAGAAATTTGGGCTTGGTTACATGACTCAACATTAATTATCACCTTAGCCATAAGCTGTGAAAGACATGTTTAGTTTACAGGCAATTACCTGACTACTTTCAGATTTAAATGATGACGTTATGAATAGATGATGCTATTTATGAACGTTCAACAGATTTTTCATTTTAATTCAGTTTTCATTTGTCACGGCTTGATGTCAAAACAACAGCAGTCATCTTTAGATTTTACCTTATATTTTGTTATATATGTCACTAATCTTATAAATATCATAATAAACTGTCCACACTTGTGATTTTCTCTCAGTTTTAGTTGTGCTCTCTCAGCTATAATTATAATTCAGCCATTTATTGTGGCCTTTGTGCTACAATGGCTTGTCATCTGCACCACCTTACTGCCTTTGTCTCCTTACAATGTTTACAGTTAAGGAAGAGAGGTAGATGTAAGCCTGTCTCTTTTTGGCCATTAAAATGACTTTGAAGCACAGCACTTATGTCAATTGTATCTTAAAATGACACAAGGGATATCCTTTTTCATGCGTGAGTCGAAAATGGTGGTTCATGTGAACTCAGAAATAAGGTTGCACACAAGCAGAGCTTTACTTTTGTAAACAAAACGATTTATTAAAAAGGGCACAGAATAGGACACATCATTCGTGAAAAAGTGGCTAATTGAGATTTAAATTAGGAGCCACAGCAGTGACAGTGTTCATGTTGGAAGAAGGCATGTGTTCAGGACAGGCATCCATAAAGGTTCTTCTTCTGGCATTTCAAGTCTCATATAGTTGTTGCTTTCCACCAGCACCTCCTTTGTGTGCTGCTGCCTCATCAGCATGGCTGAATTCAAGCTTCAGGGGAGTCATTTTATGTCCTTCATTGCTTCCATCATCTCATCTGCTTCCATCCGGTCATGGCGGGACTCTCCGGCGCTGCAACGTGACCACGCTGGCAGCCTTTTGCAAGCTCGTCATCGCCCCTCGGATAGCCGCCACACACACAGTAGTCGGCGTTCAAGTCCCATCAGGAGCGTAGTCTTGCGTGTTTTCGGCTCCGAGTCGAGCCGAGTGAGTGAAGACACAAGCGGCTACAGCAGTGCCGTCAGCGGAGTTTGAGCATTTGCCGGAGCAAACCCGCGATCTGGAGGAACTTGTCCTTCTTCCGCTGCTTCAGAGCCATCAGCGCCCGGGCCGTCTCCTCCGGATCGTGTGAGTAGGAGAAGATGCTCCTCACCCGCTCCTCTGCTTTCATGTCGCCCGTCTTCTGGAAGAGTCTGGTCAGGGCGTCCTGGCTCACGTTGTCGAAAATGTTGGCCACAGCTTTCTTGCGGTGAGCCGTAGCAAACTTGTTGCCGTGGACAGAAGGACTGACACGGCGGCAGTCTGAAGACACGTACGCGGACATCTCGTCTCTCGGTTGGTTTGGCGCTGAGGCGGAGAGAGAGAGGCCGGACGGGCTTGCTTGGCTTGTGAGGCTGAGTGAGCGCAGGAGAGCTGAGCCTGCGTCTATTTATGCTGCTGCTGTGGGAGGGTCACTCCGCCAGCCTGCAGTGACATCAGCAGTCGTAAAGCAAAGAGGGCAGACGAGCAAACTGCTGCTGCTCTTGTTGTTGATGTTGTTGTTGTCAAAATACCAACGGGAAGATTAAATTCATAACTAATACCTTCACGTTTAACTTACCTTTAACTGCCTTAGGATTATTTAATAAAGTTTAACATTACAATAATAATAATATTAATATTGATAATAATAATAATAATATTTATGTACGTATTTATTTTTGTTATGATTTGAGGAAATAATACATCATATCATTTGATTTGTCCAGTCAGACGGTCCACGAAGATGTCATATATCATATGCAGTATTTTACTTTAGTTATAACCCTGCTAGAGTATACTCAGGCAAAATGTAAGATTAAAAAAAATGAATAAATCATTTACAATTAAAAAAAATAGTTACATTGTGTTTAAATCATTTTGTATGATGAGACAACTACAAAATTACCTTATTATATGTCAGCATGAAAACAAAAATATTAACATAATCAAACCAAAACAAAGATGATATAAAACTTAATTTATCAGTTATATTGAATTTGTAGGTTTTTCATCAAGATGGACGTGTCATCTGGTTTATCATTTTATGATAATGTGTGAAAATAATTTGTATTGCAAAAAACAATAAAGGGCATCAACAAATCATACTGATATACATTATGAAAAATAAGTTAAATTGACAATATAGGGTACTAAATAGAATACACAATAAAATCTAAAGCAAACAATAATGTAGCTGAAAAGAAAAACATTTAAAATTAAATAGATTAAAAATTAAAATATATTGACATGCAAAAACATGCAAAAGCTTCAGTAGAAACAATATGTAAATGTAAAATTTACTCCAAACCTTGCGCTTTTTTTATGTGACTCCGTTCTTTGTGAATATGCATTAACAATTTGTTGTTTAGCAGCAGAACAGAACTGCACTGCAACATACAAAGAGTTAACTTTCCCCCATATTGCGCCAAATTTAAGGTAACTTGAGGGCACAAAAATATTTGAGTGTGTAGTGTAGGAGTGCTCTGCATCAAACTTAGAGCTGTTTGGAATATCTTACGGCATACGCATACCTTGAGTAGCTAGCGCACCATATAAATAATTATGGACAATTGTTAGTTTGGCGCAATGAATTTCTACATTACTTTAAACCAGAACTATGATGGTAATATGACTATGAAAGTATTGTTAAAATAACAATGCTCCGGCAGTATCAAATAGTAGTCAAGTGTTATCAAAATAGGAAGATGTTGCGGTTCAACAACACTCTAACCAAGGGTAATAAGACAAATAATTAATTTGTGAATTGTTAATTGTGATTTAATATTTGTAGATTTCACAATACAGTAAACCTCTTGGACCTTGTTGTGCAGGTGCACTTATTAATTCAAAAGTGAGAATCATAGAAAAATGATGTTGATTAATATTTTGGATATTTTATTTGTTAGTTCTGTTATTTTTTAGTTTTACTTTACAGAATAGTATTCATTATACTGTAATACACACATTATTCATTATACTGTCATTCACACATTTGGATGACATTAAATTGTGAAGGTGTGTGCAATTTTAGATTCTACTTTAAATTCTTTATTTTTAAATGTGTGCCATATTTATAAGGGCACTATTTGTTTGTCTTATCCATCTTATTGTAGCAATGAAGAGGAAATTTAATGGCTTGCATTGCCTACAGGAAGAGCTACAGTTCATGATGTCATTGTTTTGTTTAGTGCTATTGTATGCGTTGTTGTTACCTATGGTGATACAAAGACCATATTTTAAGCAGCAACGTATTTAAAACTGAATGTCAAAAGCTTTCTTATCACACACAATTTACTGGCAAATCTTATTTAAAGTGTGCATGTTTTTTCGTTTTGTTTCCCAAAATTGACGCTCTAAAAATATTCAGCATTTCTGGAACTATTTCTGAGAGTAAAAAAAGAATCTTTGGATTACAACTTATTTTCTTCAAATGTCTTAAGTGGTATTTACAACCAAAGTTGACCTGAAGCCATTTGTTGGCTGGCTGATCTTATCTGGTAAAGCAGTGAGGCCCTGTTCGGTCGCAAAACTGGAACTTGAAGAAAAAACAGTACCACATAGCTTTGCCCTCTCATATCCTGAGTGCCTTATAAGGAAAAGGAAAGTCCTCCACGCCAGCGGTGATAACTGACTCAGGAAGTATATTTTTTCCTGTGAGTGCAGCCTCGTGAAGGTCATACACAGCATGCCTGGCATGTGGAATTGACTGCTCGGTGGAACAATGAGCCAGGAATCCTTGCTGGGTTTGAAGTGAGCTCGGATCCAGCTTTCCTGGCATGCATTATTTCCAAGTCTGTGTGAACAATGCGTCGCCACAGGATATGTGACCGTCTGCAGGTGGCATGGCTGGAGATATGAAATGTCAATGCACTCCTTCAGGAAAATAAGGGTTGGCTGCATATTTATGACCCCAATACTGTCTCTGGGCGCAAGGCACAAGCAATGCACAATGAGACCGCGGCAAGACGGAAGGCAGAGCCTTGAGCTTTTTGACCCTATTCTCCTGTATTCACACTTAATCTTAACAGAAGCAACACACAATCTAAACAAGGACTGAGGCTGTGTCTTTTTTGTGAAGATTCTCGGGAGACAGTCGGTTCACTCCCTTGTGTAAAGATCAAACCTCTTCCGCATTGGTTTAAATTTAGCTGACATTGCATAACTAACACTGACAGCAGTACCTGAAATGAAGTCAAAGGGGCTGATAAAAGTCCGATATGGAGTGATATGATGAATGTTTTTCTTTCTAATTACAGTTCATGGCCTACTTTTGTGTTTTTATTTATGTACTTTTGATGCTGAAGCAAATTTTCATGCTCTTAAAGGACAATGAGACATGACCCTGCAGTTTGGGAATTGAAATCTTATGCAACACAGCAATTATCAATATTTAGGAAAAAAAGGACAGTATAGGTCTTGCAACATGGATCTACGATTTTAGTTGAGGTTGTTTTCCTTGCACACAATACATAACCATTTATCATCATCATCATCGGTTTAAAGTCCGTTTTCCAGGCGCCGCTGGGTTGGACTGGGCTCTTGATATGGCTTTCTTCATTTATGATTTTATGAAAGTGTTTCTGTGTTAAAATTTTTAGGAACACTTGAAAATGTTTGTAGCATACATTATATCGAAAAAAAGACGCGCACTGACATGAAGCAAAACATGCAATGATTTACATAAATCGTAAAGCGGGCATCGGCATTTACATGAAAAGTCTGTATTAAAAAATGATATCCTTACTACAATTCCCGCCTGAAAAAATACTCAGCAGTGATTAAAGGGTATTTTGGTACAGAGGGGCGGTGAACTTACTGAGGTCCACTTTTTGGTTGGACTCTGCTTGATTGACACATCAGCCTGACTACCGTATTGGCCCAAATATAAGACGGTGGTTTTTTGCATTGAAATAAGAAAAAGTGGGGGGTCGCCTTACATTAGGGGTCCTGACATTATACCCATTCACAACGCTAGATGGCGCCAGATATCATTAAAGTGACTGCTGACCTTAACTCCCCAGGCCAAAGTGAACCCCTGTCACGAAGAATAAAAATAAAAATAGCGGTAGCACGAAAAAGAAAAAATAGCGGTCAGAAAGAAAAGAGAAGAAAATAAGAGAAGAGATAACAGAAAATGGAGAAACGTAGCTACAATCTAGAGAAAAGTGGGTCGAAGATCGGCCAGGTTTTTTCAAACTTGAATTTTGAAAAAGAGGGGGCCGTCTTATAATCAGAGTCGTCTTATATTCGGGCCAATATGGTATATCAGAGGAGGCCAAGGTATCTTTCTCTTGTTTCCTGGCTTGCTTACTATGCTTAATCAAAGTTCGGTTGTTTTGGAATACAGTATTTTACTTCTAAGGTAGCAAAGATGCTTAATAGATGTGTTGTGGCTGGGTGTAGCAATACGCCTAAAGAAGGGATCAACGTACATCTATTCCTGAAGGATGAAATAAATAGGCTTGCCAATAAGCGAGGAGGCTTGCTATGGACCGCGCTAACCGGCCTGCTGCTCAGTGAGGAGACTTGCACAGCCAGTGTTGGCTGTCCAACGGCTGAACGAGGAGGCCTGCCGCAGACGGTGTTGACCGGCCTGCCGCTCAGCAAGGAGGCTTGCTGTGAACCGTGTCAGCCATGTCAACTGAAACAACTTCAAGACAAACCCCAGAGGCCAGCTTGTTGGGAGCGCCGGACTTCCAGCGAGGAGGCCGAGCCTTCCGCTGACTGTGGTCATTTAGGCACAGAAAAGGAAGTACTTTTCAGATGGGTAGTGGAGGGGGTACCATACTTCCATACACTTCAGGGGAAATGTAAGTTAAATGACCCCCTACAGATTTTAATTGGATATACGAACAATTCAACTTACATAAAGCCTCTCGGAATGCGTCATGTTGACGTATGTTGGTGACTGATGAAAGGAAATAGACAGACGTGACAGGGCACTTTAGCTGCAGAGAGGTTGCTCATTTCTTGCTCTTAATTTAACCATGGAAAATTGAATTGTTTTATGAGGTTTTCAGAGGTTGAAATGGGCCCAAGTAGAGATGTCCTCATACTTTTTGAGGATGGTTGATCCTCATTATTTTGACATTTCAAGCGATGTCTGTATATTGATTTCCAATGGGGAAATTGTGATTGCTTCCTTTCGTGACGTCATCAACCAAAACAGGGTGTGTTGCCCTATTGCTCATTGTAAGTGGTTATATTGAAAGGCATTAGTTGTTTTACTGTTTCTGCAAGACGCAGTGATCCATGCACAACTGCAGCATTGTCACTGAGCTTGGCTTGTGTGGCAACAGACATAGTAAAAGGGTAGCTTCATTAAATGCAGAGTGAGCTGGACTTAAATATGTCTGTGGTCGTCATGTATCTTTCGTGTACAATCAGGATGCACCAGCAAATCCGCATTCGCTGTCTACGAAAGTAAAACCACAATGTTAACAGAGGTGGGCACTTTACCAAATTTTGCCGGTCCATTGCGTGTCCTTTGTCCACAACCTGGGCACGCTTCCATCATCGTCCGTCTGTCCTCATTCGTTATAAAATTGTCCCACCATTCGTCCTTCCTCAAAATTTTAAATGCACTTCTGTACTAAATAAATAAATGACCGGACACCTGCAGAAAAGCTTTACAGAGCCTCACATTAACTTTTTTTTATTTGTAACCTTGAAAAGCCTAATAATTTTTAAGTTTAAAATGGCTTACTTTAATCAGGATCCCAAGTAGCCAGGTGGACAAATCCATCAAATCCAAATCAGTTATTGTGATGTCATACAAAATATTATCAGGCAGCCATTCTAAAGCTCAAGACATTCTTCTCTGAGGCAAACGGCTTTCATTTTTTCCTATACGTCACGGCCTGAGAGAGGCAAAAGTTTCATAATAATATACTATTCACATCCATTTTTTGGGCGACCCCGCTTCCTGGTTAACATTCACATTTGTTTTTTTCTCTCTTTTTGCGCAATGAAAACTTTATTTGATGACAAAGTTTTCTTTCTTCTTCTTCCCTTTTCATTTTGTATTTGCTCATGTGCTATCTCCTGGAATTTAGCAGCAGTGACTGTGTCTCTTAATATTGCCTGAAACAAAAATAAAATAAAAACAATGAAATGATGTCGTAAGACACAGTGACAAAAAAGACCACCGGTTGATAGTATAATACAAGATTTGGTTGACAGTGTAAGTGAAAAGAGTCGACTATATTTCTGTCAACATTCTTTCTCATGAATAGCATTTTAGAAAAATCATGTTACTTCACTTGCGTCTCGTTTTGCGACCTCCTGCATGATTTTTTTTTTCACTTTCGGCCTGAACGTACGAATTACACGAGAGACAAAGCGGAAACGGAAACCTAAGCTTTGGCAGACTTCCATGTCTGTCGGACGGACTGAGTGGTTAGTTAGCTCTTGACCTGAACAAAAACCTGTTTCCGTCCATCTTCAGTCCATCCTTTTTTCTTTTTTTCTTTCTAGTCCATCGTCTTTCGTCTGTAAAATGGGCATCCGTCTGGGATAAACAGACAGACTGTTCCGTCCCTGAGACGAAATGGCCCCTGTGGAGGTTATATAATCAGAAAGGTTTGTTAATATTTAGCACTTACTGTACTTTTATTGATTTGACTTTCTAACCTCCGACCATAACTTTGTAGGTTAATAAATACGTTTATTTTGTAAGTTCATAAGTACAGTTACCATTGTCCATTTAAAGTATGATTGACATACAGTTTAATATACTGACTTGTGGGACCAATAATTGTAATACACTCTGCCAGGGGTATCCAAAGTCCAGCCACTTGCAGCCGTCAGCTATTTTTTCAACCAACTCGAATGTTAAACAAGGTCTGCATGAGAACATTATGTTGTGCTAGCCGACATTGTTTTTCATGCTTTGATGATGGAATTTGAACTTTTTCCTGAGCATATCTGGGACCTACAGTTTTAGTAAGTTCAGTAAAATAGAATAACAAAGTGGCCTCCACTTCATTCAAGTTTTCACTAAATGACTGTTGGTGGACAACATTTGGACTCATGCACTTGGGTGATGTCACATCACTGGAACTAATGCTAGTTAATGCCTCCCCACAAGCCTTGGGGTTAAAGGAAAAGAATGTTTGACCTGTGTTTATAACTGTCATCAAGGCCTTTCTGGAATATGTTACATGCAACACACACTCAGTGTGTCTGTTTGGCCAATGTCTTCTTATGTAACTATATCACAGGAAGTGAAGGGCATTTGGGTGCAGGAGTGTCTTTGAAAGTATTTTTTGCATGTGTATCAATTTGACGCTTTAAAATATTAATTGGTCTCAGAAAGTCTTTCCTCTACTGCATATTTTGTTCATTTGCCCCAATTTTTTTTTAACATTTATTTACCCAGGCAAACAATTAAGAACAGGTTCTTATTTACAATTGCGGCCTGACCCAAAGAACAGTGACTCTTTGAGGAGGGTGGGGAACGGGATGCTGAAAATAAATAAATACATAAAACAAAGTTAATATAAATACACAATCAAGAAATAAAATACAACCAAAAACAGTAAAATTATATAATATGACAACATGATTACGCTAACAGCTGCAAGAGTCAGTCAAAACTTGTAGTAATTTGAAATTTGAAAACTGTGATTGATGTGATGACAGTGAGTTTAAGGGTATTTTGTACAGTATTCCAATCATAAGATGCAGAGAAACTGAAATACCAAGATTAAATGTACATCTTAGAATAATGAAACATAAACAGATGAAAAATGTTTCAACAAGTAGTCTATTAATTTCACAGTGTTAGCCAATGGGTACAATTACATAAATTGAGTAGATTACTGCAGACATGAATCATTTTCTGAAATGTTGTCAAACCTCTGCTGCAAGCAAGTAATTGCCATGACACTGCTGACGATTGGAGTTTGTTTTTGCTAAGCATGCCAATAACTTGTTCTATGTGTATTCTTACAGCTGCTAAACAGTGAGGAGCCCTTACGTCACTCTCGTCAAATGTTCACAGACTTTGCACCTAAGAAAACTATACATTTTATTCTATTGCTCTATTTCACTCAGTCTATCCAAACTTGTTTGAAGACGCATTTCTAATTTTTGGCTTTCGACACCACATGAGACTGACATTGCCCTATTTTCTAGTATATATGTGGTAGTATCATTCGTTTGTGTTTTAACATACTGTTTTCACTGTGTTTGTTGTTGTATTATTTAATTTATAGCTAAAATGTGTTGCAAAATGTGTAATAGAAATGGAAAGTTGTATTGTATTGTATAAAGCTATGGCTGTAATTTGAAACGGTAAAGCACATATTTTTGTGATGCAATATTCATGAAAGATGAGAGTTTACACTTCCAACATGTTTTTATTGAGTTTCATTGATTTTAACTTCAAAACCTTCTGTTGTTTTAAAAAGGCAAAAAATTAATTTAAACTGAACTGTTCAAACACTTCTGTAGATGCTCATTCAGATTTGACTGTTATATGTTGAGGTCAGAGTATTTCCCACTCAATGTGTTCAAACTCACATTATTTGAAATAAACCGTTTCCCACAGTGGCAAGGAGTCCTTAGAGGACGTAACATTAGCATGCTAAACAGAGTTCAAGTTTCCTCCTTCTCAAATTGTCCCTCGTTCAAGCTACCTACAACCACCTGGGAGGGACTGACCTGTGCATGCAGATTAAATGACTGAGCACTGAGCCCGCATAGACAAACCACGCAATACCAGGTATTATCACGCTGAACTGGCTCAATCCGGCTACCACTCGCTTCGCGGCTGGCTGCTCTGCATGGGGCCTGAGGCCAAACAGAATGTTCGTTCGTCTACGCAACGGATCCTGCGCCAGAAACAGCAGGCCTCTCTGATTCAGGTGGATCACGTTAAGGTAACTATTGTACAAAATGATTTTGCAGGGCCCCCGGTTGACATATACCTTTGATATGACCTTTGATTATACCGCATTACAAAAATGCATTCCCTAGTTTAAAAAAAAAAAAAAAGTCAATCTATTGAAGTCAATCCAATGATGTGGCCCATTCCATGCATTCCGTCCACCCACATGAATTAAAACAGTGGACCAAAAATCTTCGGTATAAGATTCTGTGATGGAGAAAAATGAGTAGCATCGATAAAATACATTCAGATATTGGACAACTGACACATTTCAAACAACTGAATGAATAAGCACCCTCAATCAGAAGGTGGTATATCACTAAGTAATGATGTTAGTGAGAACCACTGACAAGCTAGTTTTATTTTTCTTGTGTTGTTTACTTGTATGTCCATTGTGAACTGTCTTGTCACCGTGGGATAGTGGGAATGTAATTTCGATCTCTTTGTGTGTCTTGGCATGTGAAGAAATTGACAATAAAGCAGATTTTGACTTTGACTTTGACTTTTGAAGCTACAACACAATCTGACCACTTGTACAAAATTATCATATACAGTACAAAAACAAATGCAAGAACGTTTATTTGTTTTAGTTGTAAATTAATTGTCAATTTTACTTGACTTGTACTGTACATATTTAAAAGAAAAGAAATTAAGCTTTGTTTATTTTTAAACGGGGCCTTAAGGAAATATGACAGTTTTGGTTGACACTGTCAGATGAATTTACCAATATAGATTGTGATTCAGAAAACTTTTGTTCAGTTGTAATTTGGCGTAGTATAGGACCATATTGAACCCTAAAAACATCGGTCTAATGAAATGAGGTAACCAAATTATCATTCTAGAAATTATCATATGGTGCAAGTTATCATCACGCCGTTTTGGCTGCACATTTGCACAACAACCTTTACAAGAGACTCGAAATGTCTGAGAAACATTTGTTTTTTGAGCTATTATGTCATGTGTGAAAATAAATTACATACATGTATGTGGGTCAGTGTATGCTTGACTGAGTGCTTGACAACCATAGCAGCTAAGTAGCCGCAACACTGTAGTTGTGTTGAATGTCGTCAAGGTCCCACAATTCAGGATTTGACCAAGATTGTTGGAAAATGTCATGAGATCTTGCTCTCTGATTATTTTTTATTATTGTTTTATATTTTAGTCAATGTCAACTGTTCTCTGTTCAGGGTCAGTTAAGTATTTGCAGCTTCCCTCCTTGAAAGAGATTTTTTTATCTTGAGATATTTTATCTGGATTTCATTCAATAATCAAGCAATGTTTTTCTTTTGTCTTTTTTATCTTTAGATTCTGCAGTTTGACAGTTCATCAAGAATTTTTAGTCACTGGCAATGAGGTGCATTAAGTGCATTTGCATTTGAATTAGATATAGGACTTTGGTTTTCCTGAAATTTACAAAAATAACATGAGAAAATAAAAAAAAATTAAAATAAGTTTAGGTCATAATACAAACATAACACGTTTTTTTTTTCTATAACAGCCTCAAATGTGATGCCAGCTTAATGTGACCCAAATCTCCTTGACAATAAACTTTGGTGATTCATTCTTAAAGCTACTTATTGTTGTTCTACTAATAACAATTCAACATCTACAGGTTGTTTTTACTTCTATTGCTATTGTTGATTCCAAATACGAACATCTAGGGCGGACCACCATCTTGTAACAGATACCAATTGACCTCAGAATATTTTAATCTTGGTATTTTTTTATGTTGGTGCAGCTATGCGCAAATGATATAATCAACAATAAAACAAGATTGCATTTTTGACAATGTTTAAGTTCTTTTTGTAAGGTTTGTGTCAATGTGTAAAACAATTCAAAACTTTTTTTTAAACGTTATTTTAGTGGAGGCAATCCCTCAGTGGTGTTAAAAACTGGGCTACGTCAACAGTAATGGATGTGCGCAAGATCCATACAAAGACAACATAAAACAAAGAGGCAAGAAGTGATGAGGCCTGGTCAGGCGCCAAGCAAAGGAAAATGTTGGTCGTAAGCCGCCCCATTGTTCATCGTGGCAGGAGGGCCAGGTCACGCAAGGATGAGGATGATCACGAACAAGTCATCAGTGGGAGTTTCATAGATATGAAAGCAATACACATCTACTGTGCTGTAGCTGCTTTGTTTGGCTCAGTTATAAAAATGAGAAACAGTCTTCTGTGGCCAAAGGTAACACGATGCTTGGGGAAGATTCTGTTACCTCTTTGACAGGAAGGAGACAGCAGTTTCATAATATTGCCGTATGAGTGGGAATAAATGAGTGAGAAAGTAATGAGATACAGATGGAGCATTATTCTTTACCACGTCAAAAACAGCCGAAGTTATCCCTGTGATAGTGTCTATCATCCCCAACTAGATAGAAAAGAATACATATTTTGCTTTTTTCAGCTACAAGATTACAAAGAGTATACTGAAAAAAACACAGCTGACTATTATACATGTTGAAGTCTTAATTTGATGAGTTTATGTGTTGAGGATCTTGTCAAGATTTCATAAACAATGTAAGTTTGGAAACATCATCAACATCATCAGTAGGAATAGTTTAAAGTGATTGTACAAATTTGGCGTCTGTTCTTGGGACAGAACAACACAGCAACAACATTCCTATTGCTATTTCTACATTAAGACAGTACGGTAAATGGATTATTTATCGGGAGAGACAGTAACATGACTGTTATTACACTCAGACATTTTAAGATATTCTCATAACATCTCTACTGCAGATATACTATGTGATGTGTGAAAAAATTAATTGTATTGAGACTAAATGGTCAAAGAGTAAGTCCTGCAACGAGTCTTTCAGGAAATTATCTAAACTCAAAAAGGTTTGGCAGTGCGCAGTGTGACATCTTGGAGGTGGAACTGAGAAACCCAGGTAGCCTCAGATTGAGGCTGGTTCAAATCCGTATTATATTATATTATATTATATTATATTATATTATATTATATTATATTATATTATATTATATTATATTATATTATATTATATTATATTATATTATATTATATTATATTATACAGAAAGCGATCAAAACTAGCTTTGAAAATGTATATTAAGGATAGCATTTGTTCAATTATTGATCAAGTTATGGCAAAAAAAAATTTGCAAAATTTCAACCTTATTCATTACACACAACAAACATGTTGGTACAGATTTTAGCAATTGTCATGGAAGTTGACAAACAAGAGCCACATAGAATGATATGGCGGGCTGGATCTAACCCTTGGGCCTTAAATTTGATACTGGTGCATTAGAAGCTTGTGACACAAAGAAACAACCGCGCATGCAGACTTTGAAACACCATATGTGAGGTGTATAAAGTTGTATAATAGTAGTAACAATAATGCACTAGATTTATATGGTGCTTTACTGTAACAACACTCAAAGTGCTTGCAATGGATACATATAATCCAAAAAGCAAAACATAACTGATTAAAATATCCAACTAGGAAAGCACTAGTTTAAGCTTTTATCTGCAAACACAAAATATCTGACAGCAACAAAAAAGTGGAGCATACAGAGTAAGTGATTCATAAAAAGGAAATGTTCTTTGTGAATAAATAACCGATTTTTACAAGTAAACTTTTGGTTTCAGCTTGAGCCTCTCAAGACGCAGTAAATGACAACAGAAAAGTGGGGGGTAGAGAAGTAGAGAGAAGGCAGTGCGTGATAAAGCGGCAACACTGAAATGAGGTCAACAGTCACTCTGTCTCTGCTTTTGAGTGCACGCTGCAATACTGACAAGGTTATAGACATCTTTCTCATGCTCATTTCCAGCCGCATGTGGCTTTTTGAACAAAATCCATGCATGTGGCATTGTCTCAGAGTGAGACCAGTTTGCAGTCTGCAAATACAGACATTATCTGGATTGCGGGAGAAATCGTCAACAGTCTATGCTTTTCTGCATAATTTTACCCCAAATTAATTAATTAAGGACATCATTCATCTAATACGTGGAGGATGGATTATACATTAAATGTTCTGTGTTCTTTGTACTGGCAGCCAAATTGTACAAATAATGTTAAATGTGCGTGAGATGGTTGCAGCCTTTCTCAGGCAGCTGTCAGCTTGTTTTGCCAGCTCACTGGTTTACTTTTTGTGCCTCTCATGGACCTGATTCTAAGGTGCAGTACAAACAGAATGATAGGTGACTGGAACTGAGCAAAGTCCTTTGATAAAGCCTATTGGGCCAATAGGCTTTATCAATAGTATTGGCGAAAGCTAATACAAGCGAAACGAATAGTCATTTTATTTACATTTCCACCAATATTGTCCATGTAAACGTAGCCATTGTCTTTTACTTGACAAGTTTTCTATCTTCTGGTCTTGTTTCAAATTTGGCACAAGGTAAACAATGACATGAGACTTGTGGCAGACTGACAGCCAAACTACGGACAGTAATTCACTATTGCGTCAAATTCCATGAAGGGCATTTCTAAAGGCGTCACGGGAACATCATCCCTTGGCCCTGCTCCCATTGATATGAACCCTAACGCTGTCTAGTGTCCTATATATTCTATGAAAAAGATAACACTGAAAAATAATAAACAGGCAACATTTGATTGTATAACCATTTGCGAGCCTGATTACAGATGAGACATTGCTCCAATACAATCATGCTGACATAGATCATCGCCTGTAGGCTTTTTATTTTTCCACAACTTCCACATTCATCATTGATCATTAAGGTCTGACCAGGGGTTGAATGACCTGTACTGTCCCTGGGTTGACGCCATCATCCATACATTTACATCTCTGTACCTCCAGGCATTTGGGGGCCCCGTGAAAATGTATCACTTTGGGCGCCATTAGATCAATGCAGCCGATAGATATTCTACTTTCTCAGGCTGTCACTCATTAGGCAGCGCAATCGTCATCTCCCCTGTTTGTATGTGTCTATATTTACAATCAAATGCAAGTTGTATTTCATTTGAAACTGCAGTCCTCTCGCCAAAGCCTGCAGGCTGAACAGCTAACTGAGTCTTTGTGTGGCATCATCAAATGCAAACTGCAAATACGCATGATGTCCTCACTCCTCTTTGAGGGAACTCGCCTTCACCCAAGTTTGCTTTAGAAACTGAAAACAGACAGACACTGCTTCCTGGTGGTGCTATTGTGTAATGCAAGCTAGTTGTCATTGAACGTTTCCCGGGACACAATTAACATTTTTTTCCATGGTGATCTGCATTTAAACGTTTCAGTTGTATTTAAACTATTGCGATGGAATAAAAACTGTCTTTATTGTTTTTATTTTGCTGCTGAAAGGAGCTGCAAAGTCCTATTTACATACTCCGGTGGTAGGAGAGAGATTACTATTTCTTTAAAAAATAAAGAAATCTCACTACTTTATTGTAGATGGTTTCGTATTCCTAATATTGGAAGAAGTGACACAATAGGCATACAGTGATACAAGTAATGTGTACTGTTATCCTGACACACAGGCTGCTTCTGATGTGTGTGCTTGTGAAGAATTGTTTTTTTGTTTTTTTTAATCACAATGTTCTTTCTGCATCTGATGTTTTGTTAGGGCTGATTAAGTCCATCTTTTTAAATCGAAGATCAAGGAGTCAAGTGACATCCTCATATACTTCTCCCTCAACTGTCTTCTCAGATTTTAGCCACTGATGTGGCTTCTAGATTTTGAAGCATCCCCAGTTCCTGCTGCTCCCGTGCACGGTGTAACAATGCTAGAAGTAGAATGACCTTTGAACCAGATACTCTTTTCTCTGCTGACAACTCCACTGTGGCGTAAATAAAGGAGTAAGCACCTTCAGACTTTGAGCAACAATTGAATACTCTTGTGATGACTGACCTCACTGTCATCACAAGAATGTGTCAGTGTGCAGGCCTACCAAAGCTGCTCCAACAGGTTCCTTCAGTTCAGACAGTCGTTGAAGCATTTTTTTAAATTTACTTTTACTTTTACTTTTTAAAATAAAAAGAGAATAGGCAACAACAGGCTGAATAATTGTGCTAACATTACATGACACATAAACAACGAACTGAGAACATGCCTGACGTAACATATTAAGAGTTATTCAGATAACTATAGCATAAATATAGCGTCTGGTGGCCGGGCCTTCGCCCATGGGGCCCGGCCGGGCATAGCCCGAAATGGAAACGTGGGTCCCCCTTCCCATGGGCTCACCACCTGTGGGAGGGGCCGAAGGGGTCGGGTGCAATGTGAGCTGGGCGGCAGCCAAAGGCAGGGACCTTGGCGGTCTGATCCCCGGCTGCAGAAGCTGGCTCTTGGGACATGGAATGTCACCTCTCTGGCCGGAAAGGAGCCCGAGCTGGTGTGCGAGGCAGAAAGATTCCGACTAGATATAGTCGGACTAGCCTCCACACACAGTTTGGGTTCCGGTACAAGCCCTCTCGAGAGGGGCTGGACTCTCTTCCACTCTGGAGTTGCCCACGGTGAGAGGCGTCGAGCAGGTGTGGGTATACTTATTGCCCCCCGGCTGGGCGCCTGCACATTGGGGTTCACCCCGGTGAATGAGAGGGTAGCCTCCCTCCGCCTTCGGGTGGGGGGACGGGTCCTGACTGTTGTTTGTGTCTATGCACCAAACAGCAGCTCAGAGTACCCACCCTTCTTGGGGTCCCTGGAGGAAGTGCTGGAGAGCGCTCCTTCTGGGGACTCTATCGTTCTACTGGGTGACTTCAATGCTCATGTGGGCAATGACAGTGAGACCTGGAAGGGCGTGATTGGGAGGAACGGCCCCCCTGATCTGAACCCGAGCGGTGTTCTATTGTTGGACTTCTGTGCTCGACACGGATTTTCAATAATGAACACCATGTTCAAACATAAGGGTGTCCATGTGTGCACTTGGCACCAGGACACCCTAGGCCGCAGTTCGATGATCGACTTTGTAGTCGTGTCATCGGATTTGCGGCCGCATGTTTTGGACACTCGGGTGAAGAGAGGGGCGGAGCTGTCAACTGATCACCACCTGGTGGTGGGTTGGCTCCGATGGTGGGGGAAGATGCCGGTCCGACCTGGCAGACCCAAACGCTCTGTGAGGGTCTGCTGGGAACGTCTGGCAGAATCTCCTGTCAGGAAGAGCTTCAACTCCCACCTCCGGCAGAGCTTTTCCCACGTCCCGGGGGAGGCGGGGGACATTGAGTCTGAGTGGACCATGTTCCGCGCCTCCATTGTTGAGGCGGCCGACCGGAGCTGTGGCCGTAAGGTCGTTGGTGCCTGTCGTGGCGGCAATCCCCGAACCCGCTGGTGGACACCGGCGGTAAGGGATGCCGTCAAGCTGAAGAAGGAGTCCTATCGGGCCATTTTGGCCTGCGGGACTCCGGAGGCAGCTGACAGGTACCGGATGGCCAAGCGGAACGCGGCTTCGGCGGTTGCTGAGGCAAAAACCCGGGCGTGGGAGGAGTTCGGTGAGGCCATGGAGAATGACTTTCGGACGGCTTCGAGGAAATTCTGGTCCACCATCCGGCGTCTCAGGAGGGGGAACAGTGCAACGTCAACACTGTTTACAGTGGGGATGGCGTGCTGCTGACCTTGACTCGGGACGTCGTGAGTCGGTGGGGAGAATACTTCGAAGACCTCCTCAATTCCACCTACACGCCTTCCATTGAGGAAGCAGGGCCTGGAGACTCTGAGGCGGATTCTCCAATCTCTGGGGTCGAAGTCACTGAAAACTCCTCGGTGGCAAGGCCCCGGGGGTGGATGAGATCCGCCCGGAGTTCTTAAAGGCTCTGGATGTTGTGGGGCTGTCATGGCTGACACGCCTTTACAACGTTGCGTGGACATCGGGGACAGTGCCTCTGGATTGGCAGACTGGGATGGTGGTTCCCCTCTTTAAGAAGGGGGACCGGAGGGTGTGTTCCAATTACAGGGGAATCACACTCCTCAGCCTCCCTGGTAAGGTCTATTCAGGGGTGCTGGAGAGGAGGGTCCGTCGGGAGGTCGAACCTCGGATTCAGGAGAAGCAGTGTGGCTTTCGTCCTGGCCGTGGAA
Organism: Syngnathus floridae; assembly: GCF_059516105.1. Taxonomy (NCBI): domain Eukaryota; kingdom Metazoa; phylum Chordata; class Actinopteri; order Syngnathiformes; family Syngnathidae; genus Syngnathus; species Syngnathus floridae. The sequence continues at coordinate 14,595,726 of NC_142417.1, read as the reverse complement.
CAGTGGACCAGCTCTACACCCTCGGCAGGATCCTCGAGGGTGCATGGGAGTTCGCCCAACCAGTCCACATGTGTTTTGTGGACTTGGAGAAGGCGTTCGACCGTGTCCCTCGGGAGGTTCTGTGGAGGGTGCTTCGGGAGTACGGGGTGCCGAGCCAACTGATAAGGGCGGTTCGGTCCCTGTATCACGGATGCCAGAGTCTGGTCCGCATTTCCGGCAGTAAGACGGATTCGTTCCCAGTGAGGGTTGGACTCCGCCAAGGCTGCCCTTTGTCACCGATTCTGTTCATAATTTTTATGGACAGAATTTCTAGGCGCAGCCGAGGCGTTGAGGGGGTCCGGTTTGGGGACCTCAGCATCGCGTCTCTGCTTTTTGCAGATGACGTGGTGCTGTTGGCTTCTTCAGGCCGTGATCTCCAGCTCTCGCTGGAACGATTCGCAGCCGAGTGTGACGCGGTCGGGATGAGGATATATATATATATAATATATATATATATATATATATATATATATATAATATATATAATATATATATATATATATAATATATATATATATAATATAATGTGTTAGTTTCACACATAAGTCGCTCCTGAGTATAAGTCGCACCCCCAAACCATGAAAATACCTGCAATTTATAGTCCAGAAAATACAGTACAGATTATTTTAGTCATACGGTATTTAAAGTGCAATTTATCATTGACTGTGTGCTGTGTAATTTATAAAATAAAATGTTATCACATAATGCTGAGATGCCACATAGTACATAGAGGCATACCACAGACATAGGTAAAGTGGACATCCACCCACATGCTGTAGATCAGGGGTCGCCAAATCCGTTCCTCAAGGGCACCAATCCCGCCTGTTTTAGATGCATCCCCACTGCAACACACCGAATTCAAGTCATCAGGATCGTTATAAGGATTAATAGAGCTTGCTGATCATTTGTATCAGGTATGTTGTAGCTGGGCTGCACCTAAAACAGGCTGGATTGGCACCCTTGAGTACCGGAGTTGGTGAGCCCTGCGATGGATGGATCTAATGAAGCTTAGCTGCGAGTTGGATATGACGTTAGGGTAGTGGAATGTCGCCCTCTACCTTAGTCCTATCTTTTTGTTTCTTGTACCATGTGATCAGCTTTCTACCTTTGTACTCTCTATGGGAGACTTGGAGAATACTGTTTTGTGCATTGTGTTTAGTAAGGGGACCATTGTGAATGTTATCTGCTTATAGTCTGGTTTTCCTTCACATTTTTCCCCATTTTTTGGCTTAGGAGTCACATGTATGTCTTTCATTTTATTTTATCTTTTCAGTCAAAATATGGTTCATTTAGATCTGTTTTGTGGGTTGTAATGGCCCATTCCCTCTGAAGCCAAAAATGAACATTGTAAATCTTCAATATGTTGATATTGGCCTTGCTTGAGAGTGGAAAGAATGGGGGGGACTTCAATCATGTTATCTTTTCAAACAAAGGCGGTAGAATTGAGGTCTCCCATGTATTCTCCCCAGTGACTCACAACATTTTGAGTTGAGGTTAGCAGCCTCCATCCCCACTATGTACAATTCTAATGGTGTACTAATCTACTACTTTCCCTTCTCACAGGCACTGTGAGCAACGTCCATTAACGTCCATTACTGTTATTGCAACTTACAACTGGTTAGCTACAGTAAACATTTTGACTGTAAAGAATTCCTTGAGGGCCACAAGTGTGCCGGCCACCAATTACCCATCCTCTAGATCTGGGGGGTATTCCAGACAGCGGGTTATGTGAAAACTCTGAGTTATCCGTTCCAGAAAGAGAGGTAACTTAAACTCTGGGTCAGTTACTGCGGTAACTTACTCTGTCAACATAACCTGCTCGCTGGCAGGTTTACTATAAGAGACCCAGAGTTTCAATCTGTCTCGTCCCACACAAAGAAAGCAGTTAATCATGGATTGGCCGTTAATTCAAAATCCGATCGACATGGAAGCCGTAATAATTTGAAACGCTTTACGTTGCGAGAGAATCTTCCCACCCAGATTATATATTTCATAATTTCTAGGAGAATATCGTTTCGAGCGCTACTGCTTTCTTTGAACAGTATAATTTATCTCAATAACCTTGGCTGGCCGTGGGATGCCAGATGGTGGAGTGGTACACTATTCCTGTCTTGTGTGCGGGCATCGTGAGTTCTATTCCCACGCACCTCGAACGAGCACTAATGTCAGAGCAACCTTTATGCATACCACTGTTTTATTTAAAAATGTCATTTTCTTTATATATAGTGATACTGGAGACAGGTAGAAACTCTGGGTCTCCTGTAATAAACCTGCCAGAGAGCAGGTTATGTTCACAGATTAAGTAACCGCAGTATCTCTTTTTCTGGAATGGATAACTCAGAGTTTCCGTCATCTCAGAGATAACTTACGCAGAGTTTTCACATAGCCCGCTTTCTGGAATAACCCTCTGATGTCTTAAAGTATATAAGTTCGGGTTACTCTGTGAGAGGTCATCAGTATGTCGAGCTTTCTTCCAGATAGAATGTCTAGTTTTCTTGAGTGCCGAATCCTGCTAAATGTTGATACTTGATAAAGACTTTTACTTTTAAATAAACTAAAGGTAAAAGAACAGTCAGGGAACTCCTCTCTATGGGACGCTTCACTATCTTTATTGTTGCATCATCCGCAAACTTCAAAATAACGTTTGTGGCAGATCTTGTGACGTAGCCCCAAAACAACTTCCTGGCATGTCCGCTGTTCTGGAGACTGCTGTATCTTGCTGGTAAAGCACTCCAAGGCAGCGTGAACGATTAATTGTAGACATGATTACAAAGCCGAATTCACCGGATGACTGCTAACTGACGATTGCTTCTTTTGACTAAACAAAGTAAGTGACTTGACTTTGTGCAGCTCTAATCGACTGGGATACCGCGGAACTGATCCCAACAACTAATGTAATCTGGGAATTCAGATGTTGGTCATTGACATTTGATTGAGAACCCCACTCTGAGTTGGTTAGCAAATATTAACATTTTATATTTGACTTAATCATCTCCACAACATCGCTAAGGCACAGCCTATTCTATCCACTGGTGGTGCTGAGCTCATGGTTCATGCATTTACTTGTTTTGATGATAAAATAAAGTAAGAGAATTGAGTTTGTGCAGCTGCAGCCGACTGGGACACGGCGGAACTGACCCCGACAAGTGATGTGATTTGGGAATCAATATGTTGGTTATTCGCACTTGTTTGAGAACCCCATTCTCAATTTTTATGTACCATTACCTCAGTAACTCAGCAAATATTTCTGTTGTATTTGACTTATTCATCTACGCAGTCTCGCAAAGATACGGCCCATTCTATCTACTGGTGGTGCTGAGATCATAGTTCATGCATTTGTAACACTTCGCCTCTTACTTTTTCTGTTAAAAGCCTCCATTAAATAGTACTGCAGGATGAGCAATTAGCATATGCTAGCCAACGTATCTGCTCACAATGTGCCTTCATCGGCAAAAGAGGTTGAACAAACTGATTAAGAAGGCCAGCTCTGTTCTGGTATGCCCTCTGCAACTTGTGGATGAGGTGAGAGAGGAGGATCTTAGCTAAGCTGTCCTCCATTTTGGGCAGAGACTCTACTCACTCCACCAAGGAACTCCTCAAGTGAAACGATGCTCCACAGAAGTGTGTTGACAGAGAGGTATCGCAGGTGTCAGACTCGACAACAAAAACCCTGGGGTGCAATGAATATTCATACGGAACCAACTGCCAGCACTTAACTGTAAATGAGATTCATGCATGCTTTATTTTTAAATATTTTAATTGTTTTAAACTCCTGTTTGTCCTTTTAATATCCTTAAATTAGGGCTTCCGTATACTGGAATTTCCCCATGTGGGACGAATAAAAATCTTAATCTTAATAAGAACACTGTTCTCATGATGGGATGACAGGGACAAACAAAAATAAAGAGCAAAAGTCCATCTGAGAATTGAGCCACATACTGCTCCAATCTGTAAAGTACACAAAAGGCAGCATCAAATGTCACAAGGTGAGTTTGTCCAGATTAATTTCCTTCTGTATAAAAATGTTTAGGAAGTGTTTAAAAAGAAGCACCTGTGGCTAGAGTCGCGCTATGGCAATTTCTCCTATCTGGGCCATCTCTGGCTCATTGTTGTAGTTATTGTATTGCTCATGGCTTAGAAAAAGAGTTTGCTTTGTGAGCTTAAAATGCTGTTTCTACTGTTGATGGCATCGAATGACCGCAAGTGCCTGTCAAAGCAGTGAATATCAGCAAGCATGCCACAGTGCTCAAACAATTGCAATCAATGACAGAATCAGAAAAAAAAATTCTCTGTGAAAGGTACAGGAGAGATAATTTGATTTTGATGGCACATGGGATCTTCAACTCCTTAAATTACAATGTTAGGTTTCGGCAAGGAGAATAGAAGAGCCGTACGCGGTTCTCTCATCTACTCTAATCAGCTCTCCCAGCAACCTCACTTTTATTCACTTTGAGGTGCCTGGTTACATCAGGACAGTGCCCCTAAAGGGGTAGGGAAATTAGCCAACAGGCATCCGCCCTGTACGTGTTTACTGTATGATTCTTGCAAAGTCACTGCAAGCAGGCATTAGCAGATAAACTCTTTTGCACATCATTTCATCTTATCTTCTAAAATAGCATGTCCAAAGTCCGGCCCCCGGGCCAAATTCGGCCCGCGGTCAGATTTCATACGTCCCGCAGCTTCGGTCTTATAATGTATTATTTATGGCCCACCTACACTGTCAAACTGAATAAAAAAATCATGAAACTTGAAACTGTAATTCCTCCTATTATCAAAAGGTGGCAGCACCACCCCCTCCTCTCATTTCTGCCATAGCGACTGCAAAGAAAACGAGGAAAGTTGACATCTCGCTTTCAAGAGAAATGGGAATTACAATACTTCTTCACTGAAAATCAAGACAATTGTGTTTGTCTAATTTGTAAAGAGACGATTGCCTTGTTTAAGAATTTCAACCCAAAGAGACACTGTCGGACTAAACATGCTAACATAAGTCAAGCTAACAGGGAGTGACCGCGCTGATAAAGCTCCAAGCTGAACTGGCATCACAACAGTGATTCTTCACGCGGGGCTGTGAGTCAAAAGTAAATCAAAAGTAAATATTACTTAATATTACCATGTCAGCCATAGACATCTATTAGACGTCTGGTCTATGTATAGACCTAATTTAGATGTCTAAAATTGGTCTATGTATAGACCTAAAATAGACGCCTAAATTAAAAAAATCAAATATGATCATATTTCAAAATTTTAAAGTTTCAACCAGCTGTAAATTGTATAAATAATGTACAGAAGTTGTTTGGCTTTGTTTTACTATTGTTTCATATTGATCCGTACATGTGAAGTGGTTATTTCTGTAACCTGATATAGATGTCTATTTTAGGTTATTTTATAGACCTAAAATAGATGCCTAAATTAGGTCTATGTGTAGACCTAAAATAGACATCTAAATTAGGTCTATATATAGACCTGAAATAGACGACTAATTTAAATCCATTAAATATGAACTATTAAACCATAAACAAGCTGTAGGTTGTATAAATAATGAACAGAGGTTGCATTGCTTTGTTTTAAACGACCATTGATCCAGGTGAAGTGCGGTACTTATAAGTATTACGAAGTGGCCATGTTAATACTGTTGATGTTATGAACCTGGAGACGTGACACAAACTATTACTTTCTGAAAGATATTGTAAATGATAAGAGCGAAATTCACTTGTTTTAAGTTTTAATAACAGCCAACTTTGCATTACTTGTAACTCCTGTTTAAAATGTTCATGAGGCAAAAATAATTTTAAACTCATGTAAATTAATGTATTTCATACAGTTTGTTCAATGTTATCTGACTCTTCAGATATGAATGAAAGGCAGAATTTGTGTTTTTAGAGTTGTTCACATCTGCCTGAGTGCCTTATATTTGGTTATTTTGTCATTTAAAAATAAAGACAATTAGGACAATGACATTAGTTTTATAACAGTGTGTATTTACATGAAATTTTTGTAGTTAAAAAATGTCCGAAAAAGCTATTGGCCCCTGGGCCCCTTCACTTTATCAAATCTGGCCCTCCTTGCAAAGAGTTTTAGATTCTAAAAGCAGAAAGGTCGTCTCCGGTGGTTTCCTCATATCGCTGGCTGGAGATCAGCTGGGGCTCATATCGCCGGCTGGAGATCAGCTGGGGCCAAGCAGAGGCAACAAGTTTCGGCTCCTCTGCTTCTGTTCCTTATTCACAACACACTTTCCACAGCGATCACAAATGTATAATAACACATAATAAATCATAATGAAATATTATTCCTACACACAACAAACACTGTTTTAAGCAATGCAAAAGCACCCTGAGCATTAAGAAATTTAAGTTGGACGTTATCTTTGCAAAGCCAACAATTTTAGCAATAGCATCAGCACAGCAAGTTTGCATCATTTTTGTTTTTAGGCAGCCCTAAGACCATTGTGAGTGAGTAGAAGCCAACCCATCAGCATCAGATCTGTAGGATTGTGACTTTATTTGAGCACAATGTGGTCTCTCCATGACAAGAGTGTCATTGTTTTGTTGGGCCATGTCCTCGACTTCAGGGAATGACTGGCTGTCAATAAATCTCAGTGTTGCATGCATGAAGCGGAAAAACACACGATAACACCACGCTTAGACATCATAAAAGTGATTTGATTTGTTTATTTCAGCAATCACATAAACAACACACTTATTACAGATTTGTTTCACATTTGTTTGACGTGACTTCGAAAAGGCAAGCGGGAGGAAGCAATTCTGCATTCAGATTACAACCAAGGTTTCACTGCCAGACACAAATAAAAGTTTGAATAAAAAGTTGGAAACAAAGGAAAACAGAAATTTGACCAGTATAGCCCATTGCTCCAGAGTTTTCTTCCTTTGTACAAATAAAACTAGTTTGCATTTATTAATTTGTATTTTGCGTGTCTATGTGTCTTTATGCCGTTATCTCTCAGTTTGCAGCAGTAACCCTGAGAGCAGAACAGCGTCCTACCCTCTCGGCCGCTTGAATTGACTTGAAGATTTCTCATTAGTAGTCTTGTGGTCTTTGGGCAGTCTCCAATGTAAATATTCTAATACAAATATACGGCACTGTTAAATGTCTGTGTCTGTCTGGCAGTCATACAGAAAAACAACCAAATCACCATGAGAAAATTCCGGGTAGAATCATCATTGTGCACCAATCGGATAAAGATGAGAAAAGCAGCACTCTGAGTAGACAGCATGTTCCACTAACACTGAGCCATGTTCAGACTTATCCAAGACTGCTGCAGAGGGAGCAGACACATTGGCCTTATTGTTTTCTATCTTCATTTTTCTACAGCGACTGCAAGCATGCGTGCAGTGAGTGCAGGACTGAGGACAACGTAGGAGCATCAATGCCGAGTTAACTGAGGTCACCCCCCATGACTTTATTTAGTAAAACTTGTGAAATCAATGACATGTAGATACTATAAATGGAAATTATTAGATGGCGTAAGCGCTGTGACTGATACTTAGTCAGCCGCAATGCAGAATGAGACAGTTTGCTGGTTGATGGCTTTTCTCAAAAGAAAAAGCGGCCCCTCTGCTACCTCAGCAACCAGGTAAGGGACTTTAATATTAATAATTAGAAACACAAACAAAGCTGAATTAATCTGTATTTAATGTTACTGGCACAAAATATGTAGGCCATCAAAGCTGTTCCTGCATTCCTGTAGCATAGCAGAGGCGTGCTCAGGCCAGTTGTGGGAGTATTTGTTGTCAACGAGGAAGTACGCTGTGACAGTTCAACAGACAGCGGGTGAAGGTGTGGCCTCACAGGAGCACTAACGCAGCATGTAGGTGGAAAGAATAAAACTTGCTCGGCGCCACAATCTGCTCATTTACCACATACAACGATGACACGTGAACTTCTTTTGTGGGTCCTCATCCTAAATGGCGCGCTCAATCTATCAGGTATGTCAGTATTGTAAACATTTACCTCCATTGTGTATGGGCTAATTAATAACTCAGCCTGGAATGACATTCTTCTGTTTGTGTAAAGCTCTTTGACCTGTCCGTCAGCTGTCATGCACTTACTAAACGTATCTTCTTGAAACCACTGAGCATCATGAAATTGTTTATGTTTCAGCAACAGCAAGTTGCATAAAAGAAGGCAGCTGGTGATACCTTATGTCAGTGTTAGGATCAAGTTCTAACAGTAATAGTAAGAATAATATTAAGTTTGTGAATTTGCCACATATGTAATATACACTTAATAGCAAAGCAAATTGGAATGATATAAAGTGGGTTCATACTGTCAGGACATGAATCTTGTTAAAAAAAAAATATATATATATATATATATATATATATATATATATATATATATATATATATATATATATATATATATATATATATATATATATATATATATACATATATATATAGTATATATATATATTTATTGATTTATATATATAGTATATATATACATATATAATATATATAGTGATAGTATATAGTATAGTATATATATGTATATATGTATATATGTATATAGTATATATATAGTATATATAATATATACATATATACACATACATACATACATACATACATACATACATACATACATACATACATACACACACAACATGAAACAGATGAAATCTCTGCATAACAAGCCCAGACTAGTGTCACTAGTGTCAGTGTGGCGTGCTTGATGTTTATTTCTGGTCTCGCAAGATCCAGCGAGGTGTTGTAATTTTTCTGCGGCAACAGTACATGAAAAGAGAACAAATATTATTAGGCCAAAATGAGCCTTAATCACGCGATTAAAAGAATGTATGGCATTAATCACGTTAACACGTTTAACTGACACCACTAAATGAATTATTCGGACAGCGTTTGTGACAATCTGAATAAAGATGGGGCAAGATGAATACCATTGTGGTATCAATGGAAGCATCCAAATTAAATTGGCACTTGCTGTCTCCTTGTAACCCTCCAGAATCCAGGAAGCAGCTTTCCAACAAACAAATGGATGTCTCTTCTTTTCCTAGTCCATTTCCCACTAAATTGTAGAGTCAGCTTTTTTACAGTAGTCTACCCCCCCCCCCATCACTTACTATTATTTTCATGGTATTGTTTTTAAATTCGAAATTAGTCCCACCGTTGTATTTTCTCTTCCGTTATTTTCATCACAAAGCAAAATAAAGTGCTCTCCTTCAACAGACAGCCATGCCGCCCTATCTGAGATTGGAAAGGACTATGAGCTCGTACGACCTGTCCGGCTTCACTCTGTCAGAAGAAGAGACACCGGGGTGAGCAAACATTACAAAGTCCTGTGCAAATCTTAACTCATTAAATGTGTCATTTCAACCTGAAGTATACTGCTTCTCAGTTAATTTATTCAAATACAATCAGAAAACACATAAAACATAATGATAAGTAGTAAATTGCAGTTATTCCTTTGAAAATTCTCCTTCATCCAGGTAATTTTATTCTCATGGCACTGAATCCATTCAGCCTCTTGTTGAATGAACTCATAAGCCTGCTTGGCAGGTAAAATGTCACATACTATAATAATACATATTACTAAGATAAATGCAACTGCATAAATGCTACTGCATTTTGTTCTGTTGGTCAGATTAGTCTGATGGAGTAGAATGAAGTTTATCATATTTGTTTTGATGGAGACAATCTTGTTTCCCTCCTCTGCAGAACCTCAGGCCAGATACCCTGAAGTATGCAATGACTGTAGAAGGACGAGATGTCGAAATGCACTTACAAAAAAACAAGTAAGAGCACATTTCTGGAAAAAAATTTAACGAGGCATTTATTTCACCATTGTAGTGGAATGCTAATGATTGTAGTTGAATATTAATGGTAAAGAAAGAAGTTAAGTGGCGTTGCTGTGGTACTTAGAACTTGCTGATTGTAGACTGTTCTCACGACGAGTGAGATGTTTCACATCCTTTTTATGGTTTTTTTTTTTTTTTGGTTAGCACTGATTTAAAAAAAAAGACCCATTTTACTCATGCTACATCCACAATTTTTGCACCAAATAACGTGTGTATGTACATGTGACTGATAACGTCATCCTTTTATTTTCATTCTCAGTGACTTACTCACTCGAGATTACACAGAGACTTTTTACCAAGAGGATGGGACACAAGTCACGACTTCTCCAAATGACATTGTAAGTCTTTTAGAATTATGGAACATGCATGCATGCAGAGCATAAAGCATAAACTAATGGTCACATCTTTACCAGGATCACTGCTACTATCATGGGAAGATCGTAAACCAAAGCGACTCGACAGTTAGCATCAGCACCTGTGATGGACTTCGGTAAGCCTTACAATTAACCATGAATGAATGAATGAATAAATGAATGAATGAATGAATGAAGGGCCAACAATCACACGTAGGTGGCATGAAAATGGACAAAAATATGGAGTTGGGGTGACACCTATTACAGTTTTCAAGCTCTTCGCAAAGTTTTTGTACAAGATTCAAGGAGCTCCCCCTGTGTAATTTAATTCATTATTAAATTTTTCAGGGTTCTGTGTAGGCCAATTAATTTGTTCCACAACAGAATTGCGCAACCATGTCATTGTGTACCTTGGTCAGTAAGTCACGCTGAAACAGAAATAGGCCTTTTCAAAGAAAAATTCCCACTAAATTGGTTGCATACAAAATCCAAATGTCTAGCATAAAAACATTTGCGTCACACATTTCAACCAATCATGACTTTAACCTACAGTCTGTTTTCAAAATTACCTAAATGGATGCGACTGGTAATTATATTCAGTACAGTAGCATTTTTTTTTTATTTTGTTCTAGGGGTTATTTCAGGACATCCGCCCAGAGGTACTTGATCGAGCCTCTGACTGGTGATGATGAGGGGGATCATGCCGTAATGAAGTTCAACAAAGAGGACTACACACCCGCTGTGTGCGGTGTCACCAATACGACATGGAGCACAGATTTCGAGCCACCAACAAGCCGCAGTCGCTCCAGATCAGCGGTTCGAGAAATATTTCTATGACACTCACATGCACAGTATAGGCTCTGATGCGGCTGTATGTGTAATTCACAAGAAAAACATGATTGTCTAACCCTACCTTGGAAGCCAGGGTAGATTTTATAGCTGCCTGTTGCCACGGGGATTCTGTTTTTGTAGGCAGATGGAATTCAAATTCTGTCCGTTGCAGTGCAAGAGCTTTAACTGTCTTTGTTGTATTTCAGGGTATTTCCATCGTTCAGCAACAGAAATACATTGAGCTCTACCTTGTTGCTGATAACCGTGAGGTAAGACTACACCAAATGTCATCATGAATACTTTTGGTGGGGAAGTGATATGCTTTAAGTTGTTATGAGTTCATCCCACTTTTTTTCTCTGACTGCCAGTAAAACATACAGGGCATGAGCCTGCTCTAAAATGGTTGTGCGATTTCAGTATGTGAAGATAAACCGGGATCAAACAGCACTGAGGAAAAGGATATTTGAAGTCGTCAACTTTGTCAACATGGTGAGTTGATACTAATTCAAACAATGATCTGTATGCTGCACTGCCCTCTGAAGTTTGGATTACATTTGGTCGACATTTTATTGCTTTGCTACTATGTAACACAAATCCTCACGATTTATTAATTCTTGCAAATTATCTAGTGTGGCATTAAAATGTTAGCTTATCGTGTGTTATTTGATAAAGAGTTTTTTTAAATGATTTTAATGACCTCGTTTTGGTGTTGTATGCAGGTATACAAGCCCCTGAGGACCTTCATTGCTCTTGTCGGGCTGGAGATCTGGTCCAATGGTGACTTGATCTCCATCACTCCTCCGGCCGGCGCTAATCTAAATGCTTTTATGACATGGAGGAATTCTGAGCTGGTCAAGAGAAAGAAACATGACAATGCACATCTTATCAGGTCGGAATGGTTTCTATTTACATAATTGGTATAACTCCAGTGAGCGATTTCTTTTTGGAATCACAGATACGTAGCGTCATGTGCAAATGACCTCACATGTCAGACTTAGAGAACAACAATGAAATCGGGTAACTCATATACACATGTTTAACATGTGTCAAACAAAAGGGAAGCTTGACTTCCTGCTGGCATGTCTCGTTATAAATGATGACTCTGAAAGTGATTCAATATGACACCAACACAGAAATGTCCTATCATCCTAAAACTCACACACAATGTTTGCAGTAATAAATTTGATTCCATTCCATTTTGTAAAAGTTCAAGTCAAGTCAAGTCAAGTCAAGTCAAGTCAAGTCAAGTTTATTTATATAGCCCTAAATCACAAGCAGTCTCAAAGGGCTTCACATAGACAAAACAAAACAAAGGCCTAGTGGCTCTGGAAGACCTACCTTGCATTCAAAAGATGTTGTTTCTATTTGTCTTTCAGTGGGATTGACTTTGAGGGAGCAACGGTGGGACTGGCGTACATCGGGACTCTCTGTTCCGGTCATTCTGTCGGGGTAGTGCAGGTAAGCCTTTTTTCTTATACGAAATATGGGATGTCTGGATAGTAAATATTTGGCAGACACATGCTCAGTCTATTGGTGATTGCAACTTTTGACTGACCTGAACAGGAGATGTTATTGTTCTGTACTTGCATCTCAAAAGACATTGTGATCCCCACTCGCTCAGTTTCAAAATTTCATGCTGCAGATAATAAATTATATATTGCTGAGAAACCTTGTGTCGGATATTTCTCATAAATTGCAAAACTTAAGCTTAAAGGTTACACACACAAGAAATTAAGTCACAGATGTTCAAATAAAGGAGAACAAGGCAAATTGAGGAACCTCACTGTTGTTGACGTTGAGGAATTTGACGCATGTGTCTCACAGGACCACAACAATCGAGCCATTGCTGTGGGGGCCACATTGGCCCATGAGATGGGCCATAATCTTGGCATGAATCATGATGACTCCAGTGCTTGTATCTGCGCTGGGGATAGCTGCATCATGAGCGCAGCCCTCAGGTAAGGAACCTCTGACATGTGGTTGCATTCACAATGCATGCAAAACCTCGAGACAATTACAGCAACACATGATGACAAAAGCTGCACGTATCCTATAAGGCTTGCATAAGAGCTTTTGTGGATTTAAAGGTATCTTTAACTCAAGAGCCTTTATGGACAGCAGATGTTATTGTTCTGTACATGCATCTTTTTTTTGCTCCTCTTATTTATTTATTTATTTATTTGTTGTGTTTGTTTGTCTGTTGTGAGCCATGTCTTGTCACCGTGGGATAGGGGGGAACGAAATTTCGGCTTCTTTGTGTGTCTTTGGCATGTGGAGAAATTGACAATAAAGCTGACTTTGACTTTGACAATTGTTCTAATTAGCCACTGATAGATTACCATAAAATTGATTAATTAAAAAAAAATGTGTAAATGGACTGAATGCTCCATAGCAGAGAGCAAAAGAGGTCACTGATTTCTTCAGTTTGTTTCCTTAAAACCCGTTCATTTTCTATTATCCTGTTCACGGTAATGGGTGAGGTGGAGCCTATCATAGCAAATTTGGGTAAGTGGCAGAATGACCAGATCTATCTAGTCATCAGTTAATCACAGCACAATATAGTGCACCAACACAGTCACATTCGTTCAACATTGGCTAATTCAGATTCAGTCCCTGGAGAAAAAAAAACACAGCACAAGGACATGCAAACGCCTCACAGACGTGGTGTCTTGTGCCAAATAAATGCAACACTTCTGCTTCACAACCAATGCCAAAAACACTTCCGCCTTGCCTGACGGAAAAAGGCACTGCATTGACACAAATGGTCGTCTGATTAATGCAATATTTGCTTTCCATCCTCTCCACCAGCTGGGACACCCCTCGCACTTTCAGTAGCTGCAGCAGCAGAGACTATGAGAAATACTTGACCGGCCGCAGCCCAAGCTGTATGCTGGACAAGCCGGACTACATGAGTCTGGTGGTGCCCTCTGTCTGTGGAAACGGTTTTGTCGAGAAAGGAGAGCAGTGTGACTGTGGGACTGAAAAGGTAAATGCGTACACTGGATATCATAGCAAATTCTTTTGACGTTTGAACCCAACTTGTCTCTTCCTTTCAAGGTCTATCTTTTGTCAAGGATTTCAGTTAGCTTGACTTTATACTGCACCTCCAAGTGCCCAAGTAATTTGAGCTAATATAATTCCATTTAAGTTTCAAGTGACACATGCATCTCATATGACCAATTAAGTTGCATTATAAAAGTTCCAGAACTGGCGTCGATATATATATATATTTTATTTTATATATATATTTTTTTGAGACCCAAACTACAGGTTTTCCTCCAGGCAAACAATTCATCATTCAGTGTGCAAGCAAAGGTGAATATTGCGGCAAGACAACTTGCGGCAACACGTCAACACTCAAACAATGCCCCGAGCGGATGATATTTGCTATGACTGCATTTTTATCCCTCATAAGAAAGAATGACCGATTCTGTTCATTTCTCTAGACGTTCCCATGACTCACATCCAAATTGTGTCACCTGAGAGCCACACTTGACCCTACTGGGTGTAACCTTTGAATTGCAAATGTATGACATATCTAGAGGTTATCCAAGCAACATCTGTGGACAGCATGTCTGTCTGTGGTGAATTTTGCAACAATGTTGGTGTGTTGAAAGCTGCCTGTTTTGCTAAAATGAGGTGGAGCACATTGCTTCCCTTGTCTGAGACTTTGGTTAGGGTTTTTGCCCAAAGGCATCATCAGGAGTCTCACACGAACAGACACATTTACAAAGTATCATTCGCTATTGGTGGTTTATTAGTATACTAGTTATCGCATGAGCTGTTGTTTTTGGCACTCATCATGGCTATATGAAGTAACATTTAATTCTACCCCAGTGTGAATTACAGCCATGATAGAAAGCTTGATGAATATATTTTCTTTCAAAAAATTGTTTTTTCAATGGCAAAATTTTGATGCATTCCATTGATGATAACATTTTTGGAAGAAACTGGCTCGTGACTAGAGATTTGGTGGTCACCTTTGAATGTATGAAATAGAGCTCAAAATTAATCAGTCTCCTAACTACGTTAAAGAATGTAAATTGCCATTATGCTTTAGGGAGAGGGGGGGTTAAGGAATTTAAAAAGCAGACATGCATTTTCAAGTTTTAATGATTTGATGGAATGATAGTTTATTGTTTTCACTGATATGCTTTAGTTGTGAAGCTTGTAACAAACCTCAGCCTGATTTGTTGCCACTTGGTTCGCTTTCAGAATGTTGCCTTGTTTGCACAAGTACTCTTGGTGCATTATGCTTGAAGAATATTGATTGTGCCTCCTCAACACAGTGACATTTATGGCAAGCTTTGAACGTGTTCGGATTTGTTCCCTATATCTCGTCTGATAAGCCTGCAGGTGGCTAGCAGGTGAATACGGAAAAGGAAGACTGCCACGACTGTACATTTCTGCATTTGTGTCTTTTCATAGGAGTGCACCAACCCATGCTGCAATGCAACCACTTGCACCCTAAGTGAGGGCTCCCAGTGTGCTGCAGGGGAGTGTTGTGACGACTGCAAGGTGAGCAACGTTGTAGTTGTACAATCTAAGTCATCGATTGGGCTATAAGATGCGATGCAGCCATCTAGTGGGGTGCCATGAGTATAAACCTCCATCCGACAGTTGATTGTTTAGCTACAAGGCAATAATCCATACAAAATGTGTTTATTCTGACATACTGACACGTTTCACATTTGGAAGTGTATACTGTAGTGACTTTGAAGTGCTGTATTTGAACCAGCAAGGGGGATGGTGAGTGACTGTCCTTTTTTTATTTTTATTATCATGATCATCATCATCATCATCATTATTATTATTATGCAGTAGGCGGCACAGTGGAGCACTGGTTAGCATGCCTCCCCCACAGTGTAGAGGTTGCAGATTCGATTCTAGCTCCAGCCTTCCTGTGTGGAGTTTGCATGTTTTCCCCGTGCTTGAATGGGTTTTGTCCGGGTACTCCATTTTCCTCCCACATTCGAAAAACATGCGTGGTAGGCCGATTGAGCGCTCCAAATTGTCTGTAGGTATGAGTGTGAGTGTGAAAGGTTATTTGTCTATGTGTGCCTTGCAATTGGTTGGTCAGGGTGTACCCCGCCTACCTCCCAATGACTGTTGGGATAGGCTCCAGCACGCCCGCAACCCTTATGAGGAAAATGTCCAATGCAACTTCCCCACGTCCTGCAAGTGGGACAGCTGCGTTCAACAACCCTGTCATATGATACACTGTTAAAAAATTAGTTCCTGGATATTTGAATAATGGCCAACAATTGAAGATAAAATCATATCTGCAGACTCAGCGAGCACTTCAATCAGACAGTCGCAAACACAAAATAGAACATACAAAAGCAAATTATGTAAATTGCCGGGGTAGTTTATACAGCTTGTCCCATAATATCATCCAGCTGAACCCCACTCTACCAGGAGAGGCGGGTAAACCCCTTGACACTGATGTCATAAACCAAACAAAATCACAGTAAAAAGCCAAGCATTCAGTAGATTGTATTTTCTGTGTTCCAGGTGCTAAAGAGGCCAAATGCTTTTTAATAGCAGTGTGTTAACATTCCCTTAACAAATGCTCAGGGGAGGTATCGTGTTCATATAGGTCAACTCCATATCCAAATCTGTGAATACTTCGGTCAAGACTACGTCATACGAAACACGTTTGACTTATTTGACTGACAAAATCTAACTGTCCTACACTTCGACTTGGATGGCTTGACTCTCCACCCGCTGGATACGGTTGCTCGTAGCCCCCCATTGCCACGAGAGAAATGGACACAAAATGGCCTTATCAAAGTGCAATGGGTCCTGTTGTGTCCACAGATACTTCCGCGATCTTGGGAGTGTCGGAGGAAACAGGATGAATGTGATCTCGCAGAATACTGTGATGGGGAGAGTGACACATGTCCTGAGGATGTATTCAGTGTCAACGGCTTACCATGTGATGAAGGCTCTGGTTATTGTTATAATGGCCAGTGTCCAAAAAGATCAGACCAGTGCCTCAAACTATATGGAGCAAGTAAGTGTCAATGTTCCTTGACTTGTTAAGTGCAAATTAAACTGAAATGAACATTCAGTCAGGATTTCATAAGCACTTGGACCAGTAGATATGAAGTGACAACTTTAGGTGTCCTCAGGTGCTATTGAGGCCCGTCCTTCCTGCTATGACCAAAATACCAGAGGAACTTACTATGCCTTCTGCAAACGTCCCTCAAATGATCAATACATCCCCTGCCAGAAAGAGTGAGTTGTTTGCCTTCGATTACAGAATCAAATTTAGTAAGCTTATTGATGTCACTGTCACAATTCGTACACCTGCACAAATAAAACTATTGCGCTCATTGCAGAGATGTGTTTTGTGGGAAACTCTTCTGTCACAATGGAAACGACAGCCCAAACTATGGCCGCATGGTGAGGTTTGGTGAGTGCAAAGCAGCTTTCTTTGGAGAATACACTAAAGACTACGGCCAGGTGGACACCGGGACCAAATGTGGGGACGGAAAGGTAACAGGCAATGTTTGTTTTTCTCTTTTTGATATTCAGTGTAGTTAACAACTTCTATTTCTAACATGATAGCCTTGCTTTTTCAGGTGTGCAGTGAGAATGAATGCGTGAGTCTTCCGAAAGCTTACAGAATCGCAAACTGCTCTGCAAAATGTCCTGGCCATGCCGTAAGTACTTCAACAACTATATTGAACATTCAAATCATTTTTGTCATGGATCATATCGGAGTGATTGTTATGCTGAAGCGGCCAGTTATAATGGTGATGCCACATTCATTTAGAATTTAGAATTTACGGTTGGTGTAAATGGAGCAATTAGAATAAAACATGATGAACTCTTTTTTGGTATCAGGAAATTGAAGCAAAACATAAGGACGCAGTGGAAGAGTAACTGAGCACTCTGAATTGTTATGCCATCAAAACACTAAAAAAGCCATTTGCTACTGGCGGCTTTGGCTCCATCTGAAGAGCGAGAGATTGCTCCCACCCTTTTATTTTATGTTTTGTAAATTCATGGCTAGCTAGTGTCCCTGAGTTGTGTTATCATGATATTACAATATCGGTGTCCCCGATCCTGGCACCCTCTTATAGGTCGTTAGAGACCTCCGTCTTTGCCCCTCTTTATCCAGTCTGCTAAATGTCTACTAAATGGCATTGTAAAGGGAGTGCTTGTATTAACTAAAAGAAGAGAAGAATAAAACATTCAGTTATTTAATACTGTATTATTATTTTTCATTACTGTCTTTTATGATATGTACAGCACTTTGCGGTGGTGGTCGTTAAAGTGCTATAGAAATAAAGTTTATTTTATTTACAGACTAGGAATGTGGCTCCAGTGCAAGGCACACTGCATATCATTTTGCCCTTCAATCCACCGCTTCTGCCATCTAGTGGGAGAGAGAGAGATAGAGCGCGAGAGAGAGAGACAAAAAGAGAGACAGAGAAAGAGTGAAAGAGACAGAGACAGACAGACAGAGAGAGAGAGAGAGAGAGAGAGAGAGAGAGAGAAAGTCAGAGAGAGAGAGAGAGAGAGAGAGAGACAGACAGACAGAGAGAGACAGAGAGAGAGTCAGAGAGACAGAGAGACAGAGAGAGAGAGATTCAGAGAGAGAGAGAGAGAGAGAGAGAGATTCAGAGAGACAGAGAGAGAGAGAGAGAGACACACAGAGAGAGAGAGTCAGAGAGACAGAGAAAGAGAGAGAGAGAGAGAGAGAGAGAGAGAGAGAGACAGATAGAGAGACAGAGAGAGAGAGAGAGAGAGAGAGAGAGAGAGAGAGATAATGCAACATGGATGTTGCTTTTTTTTTAATGCAGTTGTGCTTTCAATTTCTCAGGTGTGTAATCACAAAAGTGAGTGTCAGTGTGAGCCTGGTTGGTTGCCTCCTTCATGCTCTTCCAAAGACAACGAGTTCAGCTCTCTTTCTACTGGTACCTGCAGTTATTCATGAGAAAAACTCTACCAGTATAAGCTTGCATTGCTGCATATGCAAGTGATCATTTTTCTGTCACTGCAGGAGCAACTGCTGCCATCGCAGTGGCAATTTCATTAGTGGTTCTGGGGATAATTATTGCTGTCATCGTGGGCGTCATCTGGAAAAAACGACAAAGCCCTGTGTTACCAACGTAAGTAGGCATCAAACATATTGAACACAGTTTGAAAATGTCACTGTAAGCACAGAGTTGTGGCAACAATAGGATAAACTGTCATTTTTCTATAACAGTGCTCATCAAGTAAGGAAGGAACCAGCAGTGGACAGCTCTGCTCTCAGTCTTAAAGCACAAGTTCCCCGTCCACCCACACAAGTGTCGCAGGTAACTTTAGAATGTTTAATGAAATTCACCCATATGAAACAATCCGCAATCACCTAAAATAATCTGTGATGATGATTGAAGGCTGGGAGGCCAAAACCCAAAGGACCTCCTCCTCCACCTCCACCAGCAGCAAACAGACCAAAACCCGCAAACCACAACTACACGGTTGTCCCTCAGGTAACGCTCATTCACTTAATCCATTAAATTGATGTAATCCAAAACTCAGATGTGCTCTTTCACTTAATCCAGTCAATTAATGTACCGTATTTTACGCACTATAAGGCCCACCTAAAAACCTCCAATTTTCTCAAAAGCCGACAGTGCGCCTTATAATCAGGTGCGCCTTATATATGGACCAATATTGAGCCACTACAACAGGCGTGTCCAAAGTCCGGCCCGCGGGCCAAATGTATATATCATATATGGACAAAGTTTTAAAATGGGCCATTGATTGAAGGTGCTCCTTATAATCCAGTGCGCCTTATATATGGACAAAGTTTTAAAATGGGCCATTCACTGAAGGTGCGCTTTATAATCCGGTGCGCCTTATAGTGCGGAAAATACGGTAATCAAAACTCGGACGTGTACTCTATCTCTACCCCAACCTCAACAGTGATTGGCTCCAGGGTATTTGTGCTGGTAGAAAATGGATGAATGGGCTTTCTATGAAATCAGTGGGCATGCCCAACCCAACCCCCCAGATTCAGGTTATGCTTGTTTGTCATACACCATGAACCAGGAAATAGCCGTCCTTGGCTAGGTGGACAAACAAAGCTCAAAGACAAGAGACCACCCTTGAAAGTTTAGCCTAGCTCAAATACAACAGTCTACCCTTGAAAGTTTAACCTTGGCTGATTTCGGCACTCTTCTCGGTTACAAATTAACCTTGGCTGATTTACAAATTGCTAGTATATTGGCGGGTGGGACAGTAACAGTCTTCGACATGACATTGGATTCATGTGATGGGAGACTGGGAAAGAATTAGTAAAAATTATCATCATAATCATGAATAGTAAAAATAATCATGTTTATAACTGTCATAATTATAATTTACAAACATTGCGTGTTTTATTTCTTTTCTCAATAGGCACTAAGGCCAGTACCTCCACCTAAGGTCTAACGGCTCACCATGCAATACTTTCAGCAAGGGTAAAACACGAGGGAAATATCCACCTTTTCCACAGAACACAATTATTTGCTATTCAGGTTTTTGTACCTCAGCGCAACCAAAGTCACCGAGGAGCTAAATGGACTGTATTGAGTCAAGCGCTGAGGACTCAACTCAAAAAGATGTTTTAAAAATGTATTTTCTTTATTTAAATTTTGTATTTTTTTATCTAATTGTATTCACTGCTGAATTTTAATATAATAGACGTGGATTCAACAATTAAGAGTCCTGCATGTCTCAATTCTTTATATATGTATGTATATGCGTGTGTGTGTATATTTTTAGGCAAAAAGATTTTAATACGTATATATGTATACATAGTGTATATATATATATATTTATATCTATATATGTGTGTGCACGTGTGTGCGAGTCTACGTGTGTATGTGTGTGTGTATTCTTAGGCAAAAAGAGATTTGTGTTGAATGATTTCTCTACAATAATCTACAAAATTACAATAATTTACACGACGTTTTGTCAATATGTGCTCTTAACACATCATTTTGGAAATAGCTAAATGGCATTATAGGTCAATCAAAAAAATCCTATTTGTTTCGAGTTTCTTTTAAATGTGTTACAATCTCTATTAGTTACAGCTTGAACTACTGCGGTTTGCCATTTCAATAAAGGGGGCACAAATCTTTGCGTGTACTGTACTGTGTACTGTAAGTGGTTCTATTTCTTTTAAGAACAGCAACACAATAGCAATTTACTGGTCAGCTACTTTTAGAACAGGCCCATTAAGTACTCATGTGGTCCCCTGGGGGCTAGCAGATGTACACATGTACTATGTTGGTGAGCAATGTACTAGATCATAGGTATCAAACTCAAGGCCCGGGGGCCAGATGTGGCCTGTCACATCATTTTATGTGGCCCGCGAAGACAAATTGTGCATTGAGTACAAATGGTCTTCACTTTAAAAAATAGAGCTATTGCTAGCAATTTTTACTATTCACCTTTTTAAAATATTTGAACAACTTTTACTAGTCTCTAATTTCATGACTAGTTATTCATCAGTTTGTTGTGTAGCCCATACTGTGTATAACATAAGGCATTGACAGTCATAATGGCCCTCCAATGGAAACTATGGCTACGATGCGGCCCGCGACAAAAATGAATTTGACACCCCTGTATTAGATGTTTCAAAACTGTAACAAAATGGTATTTTTTAGTTTTTAGTTATTTCTGTTTTGGCCACTTGGTGATGGCGTCATAAATGTAACCTATGCACAAAGGGCCACTAAGAAAAAAAAATGAAATAAAGTCAAAATAAAAAATGTCGTGTTTATAGCAAAAAGGTAGAAATTTACAAAAAGTTGGAATGTTACGTGAGTGAGGACAATTTTGCACAAGTCTAAGTATGTTTTAGAAACAAATATAAACATTAAGAAAGTACTGTATTAATTTTAAGAAGTGCAAAAATGTTCAAAATTACCAGAGGCATTACGGCAGCTGTGCTCAAAACGCTAATGAAGTAATTTATTTCATTTTTATATTTAGATGATTTGGCTCCTTTAACCAAGGATTTAAATTTCTTCTTTGCTCGATTTTTGTGCCTCTTCCAACTGCATGACACATCAGTGTACTGGACAAAAGATGTCAAGTAAACAGCACAACCTGGATTTTGGGGTGTCATAAAGAGAAATTTAAATTGGATTTTTTTTTAAAGATAAATTACTGACATTTATTCAAATGCTAACGCAACCAGGCAAGCAAGTTGTTATTACTTATACAAGTTGGGGTTCAATCAAAGGGACAACTGTTTTGTAAACTCATTTCTTTGTTATGAAATAGAGGAAAGCCAATTTTCACAACAGGAAAACTTAAAACATTTACTAGGATTACCCAATTTAGTAGTGTGGAAGAAATTACAATGAGAGGTGAATAGAATACGCAATAGTGGTGAGCTTTTGTGCAACTGTCATAAACAATTAGCTATTGTATTGAGTCAGAATCAACAGTCGCTTTTTCTACCATATTTACTTGGACACACCCGCTAAGAAAACCCCCAAACATCCGACAAATAAAACGCATCAATCCGTGTACTTCTTTGTAAAATTGCAATGTAATGGTTTGAATCAATATCTACTACATCTTCATGACTAGTTTATGATAACTCACAAAAAGAGCAAAATAACCAGGCTTATCTTTAAAACCAACAGACAAATGAAGTAAAACAGGATTTTATTCTCTTTTAAGTGATACATCTACATATAAGATTTCATGGCCTTGCATGATACGCACGGTACACTTTCACCATTAAAATATTCTTTGTTAGCAGTTTTTCTTCTTTTCTGTTTTTTTTTTACATTCTGCAAGCTATGTACAGTATAAGACTGAACAGGTCTGTATACTGTGTGGGCCACCCAATAAAGCCTTACTTTTTAAAGAAACATTAAATAAACAATCATTTATAACGCAATACTTTGGGGTCTTACTGAAATGTGTACATTTGAACAAAGTACATTACTTGACTTTGGAACTTATTCAAAAATGTTGCATGGCTTGACTCTGTTTGCCTTCCACACACATACAGATCTTCAAGCGTGTCCAGAGTGGCATGGCACGAGTGCACACAACTATTTCAATGAAATAAAATAACATTTCTTCTTAAGCAAATAGCATACTCTTTCACTAAAGCTCCACCACCATGACTTGTCAGAAACTAAGCATTGGGTATATAACAGCACCAGTTGAAATGAGAGAGGAGGCTCTGGGTCACATATGAACAAACCTGCAAAAAAAAAAGAGCATTGTATATACAGTATATGAGAAAAAAAAATCTTACTAAAATCAGAATTATTTTCCCTTTAAAAATATATATCGTATATTGCACATATAAGTGGCCCAACTCCTCCTCCGTTGTTGCTCTATTAAAAGGTAAAAAGCAAGTCTTAAAGGGTTGTTTGGGTGCCAATGAAGATAAGTGAAGGTGGTTAGAGCTAAATTGTGAGCCAAGCCACATGAAAACTTCACAAACACCAGGAAATCACAGCGACTACTAAGTGGCTCCCACTCCGGCTTGTAAAAAGGAACATGCGTGAGGCAAGTGAGCCAAAAATCGACTGCAGTGCCGCTAAGCCCAAGTCAGAAGTGTGGTAACGGCAACGGTCTATTGGGTCTCCATCCATACAATATATTGCAGTCATTTAGAAGCATTTTTTTTCCAGAGTAGTCACTTTTTTTTTTTTTTTTTTAGAAAAAGCACACATATCTGCATACTAAATAATTAAAAGTAGATGGGGACATTTATACAGCTTTAGTAAAGCAACAAAAAGACCTAAAAACGCATTTGATAAAGCAGCAGCTAACCTGCTGTATTTCTTTTAAATACTGAAATATTTCAGCAATTAATAAAAGTCTGTTTTAATGAGTGAGTGGGTGAGTATGCCCTGTGGCTCCTCTGCTTCTTGGGCAAAAGTGTCCTCTTTTGTTTAAACTGGTTTGTCTTGATACAGTTTCTTGTTTCTTGTGTGCTTCCTTCCAGGATGGGGGAGGACTGCTGTGACGTGTGTTGTGTTGTGTAGTACTGTACTGTACATCCCCTAATTTGGTTTAGGTGAAAGCAAGCGTCCGAGCTGCCGTCATGTCAACAACTATGAGGTCTACAGCACACAAAGCATATTATCTTCATTTTAAAACAGTTCCATTCACAAATGATAATACATGTTACTCAGAGAGAACAAAATACTAATTAACCGCTCCCATAGCTTTCATAAGACATCACATTTCATCTTAAAATATAAAATGGTACTTTTACCCTCCACCATCTATAAGCAGTGTACCTCACAAAACCGTCAAAGAGCCGCTGCGGCTACAGAATTCATAGTTTAAATTTTTTGTTGCCACACACGTTAACAACACACAAAACAAACAAACCCCCCCAATTATGAATGAAGCTAAAGCATAAAGCATGTATAATTGTGTCTCTTTTCATCTAACCTGCATGACTGTGACACGTATAAGCATGGACTTCAGTGTACAGTAAAAGTTTGAACAACTGCAAAATGTCTTCATTCCATCACCTCTAATATATTCATTTAATAAATAAGACCCCACCCCCTCCCCATGATTGTTTGCTTGTTTTCCCCGAGAAGCCTTTGCTAGCAGAGTGGTCTTTTTTTTTCTTTTTTTCCCCACCACCGTGTCTGTTTCCTTTACCCACCGTCCAAAACAGCATGCACGCAGAAGATGGACAGGTGGTTTTGGGTGAAGAGACAAACAGTGGGATGGATGGGAGAGAAAAGTGAGGAGGAGTGTGATTGGTGGGGATGAGTCGGGGAGGCAAGGGTGTGGTCTCTAAGGCCTATCCATCAGTGCCGTTCTTGTTAGATGCGCTGGTATTGATGGTCGTGCCATCCGGCTGCTGGCCATCTTTGCGAGGTGGCATCCTTTCATTTATCCTGTCCAGGCCACGTGCCTCCTCAAAATTACGAATCTTCCTCGTGGGAGAGAAGCCTTGGATGGCTGAAGGGCAGAGGAAAGAGAAAAGAAAATGACTAAAAGCCAAACACATTGTTTTAAGAAAACTACTTGAGTGGCTGCAGTCTCAGTTGTGCACCATGCTCTTCTGCTTGTCCTTGTCGAATTTATTTACAACACAGTTATGGCTTAACACAACACAAATGGGAAGTAAATACGACACATGCACAATAAGTTGGAAGACTCCAAACACCTGAGGGACAAACTATGACAATCTCGTGCTCGGTTGACTTACGGTCGTGTCCCGAAACAGCCATGGAAACCAGACAGAAAAGGTGAGTAAACGAAAGGCAAACTTGTGAAGAATTGTTTGACAAAATATTAAGTGATTCATATAGCATCAAGTTATAATGGCAGCAAACAGTCAAAGGGTTATCTAAAAAAAACATGCTGATTTTTTAAAAATGTTTAACAGCTCTCTTGCACTATCAGATATCTGTAACTTTGACGAATCTCGGCAATCTTTAGCGTAACCACGGCAGGACTAGCAATTTATGACAATAATAATATACTGTATCAATCTCTATACGTTTATATGTACTGTATGCACAGTATATATATTTTGGGTTTTTAAGTTTAACTTTTTCATTATTATCATTATCATTCTCACTTACTAGTTCTACTGTTTAATCATTTCTGAAAAACTCTTTCTGTTCCATCATGACTGTGCTTGGACTTAGACATTTAAGCTGAAAGTAAAGCTAGTTCCATTATGAAGAAAGACTGCTAGTGATTAGATGCGGTGAGGACAAAAACATGAACATAATAGACAGGAATTTAAATTAGAGACGAGGAACGGAAAAGCTGACATCCATAATGCATACTGGATTACAATGTGCATTGTTGCTACTGTAAATATATATAATCATATTTGTAACAGTAACCGGTGTGTTTTAATGTGAATAAAGCAGAGAAAAGTTTGCGAGTGTGAATATTGGAGACACAGAATTGTAAACATTGCATAATTCCTACACAGTCCCTAATGTATTTTACGACCACTAAATAACATGGTTATCATAAAGTGATTGCTTAATAGTAGTAATAATAACCTAAATGTGAACGCATTTGGTGAGAAACCACCGGAACGAATGTCACCTTGTCTCTCTGTAATGTGCACCTCCTCCATTTAGTGTTTGACCCCGCAGATTTGTAGCTTGTTACTGCACAAACCAACCAAGAGGGGCAGACAATCGAGCAACACTAAAATGGCATAACAGGATTAGCTGCTGAAAATAGCCTGGGAAGGGATGTCCCAGGTCTTAGCAAAGTACTAATAGGCTTTTCTCTGTGTGGGGAGCCACTACTGGCAAGAGAAACCCATGTGACTGCACAGAATTACAGTTCCTCCGCATTGCCGACTACAACAACGATAAACATTTTGCTGATCATTAGAACGGATCATTATTATACTCTATTTGTAAAGATAGTTGGATGTTGGAAGATTGTGCAGATTTTAATTTCATTTTAAAGTTATTGTGCTTTTGTGCCCAGTAAGTGCATATTACTTTGAAGAGGTCTGTTGCTGTGGGCTTGCAATAGTAAAATTCCAGTTTGTACAAGTGTCATATTACAAAAGTAGAAGCCAAATGACACTGATAATGCAAGAGTAACCAGCAATTACAGTCTACAGAATAATGCAGTAGTACAGTATGTACAATTGGTATTGTGACAGTGAGAACAACACAAGAACTGAACTGAAAAGCCATGCGTACCTTTTGCTTTAGCTGCCTCAATAGTAGCTACGTTAAAATGGGGTTTGGGGAAAGAAGGCAAAAAGGGAGACATTACAATGCAGCAAATACTAGAGCCAGCAAATACATCACAGAAATCAAGCCTCAACGTCATTAACAGTTGTCAGCTGATGGCAAAACATACAGGTCAAGTTGGCCAACAACAATGTCACAGAAAATGTTAATGTTTAGGCCACTAAGCAGCAGCTACAAATAAGAAAATATTTGATGCAAGGTATGAAATGGGGGAGGACTTACATATTTTAAAAGAGGGTATTGAGCTCACCACACAGTCTGATAGATTAAAAAATATAAAAATAAAAATAGGAGAGCACCGCAAGCATAACATGAAGTTTTGAGTGATGCATTTGGAAGCTGCAGCGGAAAACAAAAAGTGACAGAATTATTTTGCTCCAATAATTTTGGGAAAGTGAGCAACTGTTTAAAATCAATCATTTGTTTAATTTAACTTGGCCTGAATATTCAAATTGGAATCGTCTGCCATTCCTGTGTAAGACTGTGTTTACAATTTGGGAACAAATACTGATAGGTGATACGGCATTACTCCTTGTTGGGACTGGCTCCAAGTAAGATCATCATGAGGCTCCAAAATTACATTTCTCAATAGTTTATGTATGTACATTTTTTGTTTCTGGTAATTAAAAAAAAAAACCTTTTTTAGTGTAAAAAAAAAAAAAAAAAAAAAAGTTTAAAAGGTGTGTGATATATTGGGTCAGTTGCATTGGCTCCTCCCAGAATGCACAAACTGAAATGCGCAGTAGATATGATCTTGGGTGCATTCGGTTAGTAGATCAGTTTCTACATCTGTTATTGTGAGTAATCCCTTGCATGCGCAAACCTTTAGCAAGTCCGGCCCTAATAGGGAGACTGGGAGATGCACAACAGTGTCTAGGCACGATGACAAATAAGCACGGCACATTCTCGCAGGACAAAAAAAAAAACAAAGCTGCTGTTGATGTTTAACATTTGTTTAGACACACAAACAGATTATTTATTGTCTCAATTTCTTGAGCAGACACGAGTACAAATTGTGATTACCGATTCCGATGATGTTAGAGTATTAAAGTATTTAACTTTTTAAATTATCAGTGAAAAGGCCTAACAATCTTACATAGTCTACTAAGTGATGAATTATGTGCCATGCTAATTGTCATGTGGTAACATTAGAGCAAACATAACAGAAAGCCAGCGCTAAACCTAGTAAGCATACATTTTATTGTAATGTATTTCAAATAAAGTACTCAACTAAATAAGCATGCTTGTTATATATTTTATGGTTATTAGTGGATATTCCATGCTTGATCTGATATCTGGTGAGCTTGGAGGTTTTTAATCTGTTTATAATTCCATACATTTTTGGGTTAGAAACTACTCCTTGATGTGTCAGGAGGGAAAAACACACAATCATTGGCCATCTCAAAATTTGCCTCCAGACCAGCAGGTCTGAAAGCGATGGCGAAAGAGGCTGACATGAACAATGACATTCTCCCTAAAGGTCATAACATGTTGTCTCCCTTCTGATGGCTCCAGAACTTCTGTAAGTCTTCAGAGGGGTCCAGCGTGACGCCCAACATGTTCTCTAGGGGGTAAGACCAGCCACTGACCATCAGAGGGTAAGCATTTTTTTCTAGGCAATAGGCTATAGGTTTGGCCTTCAAATTGTGGGGGTGCTTCTTGTGATGAGTACGCTGGCATTGATCCAAAGCCCTTTAAAGCTACTGGCAGAACAGTTGATGACCTCATTCAGTCATCCTCGATGTGGCATACAGTTGTACTGTTTAAGTCAGAAAATAATTCCCTACATTTCCAAAAATTTAAAACCTCTAAAGTTGAACGTCACTAAGATTTGATTGACTGAGTGTTGACTGACAAATCTCGTTTGCAATCAATTGGCCATATTAGTGGGATCATATTAGAGTATAGAATACATTGATAATATTATTTCTGAAAGGAATTTCCAGGGTTTTCTGAAAACCTTATGATGGATATTTATAAAAGTAAAGTATTACATACTTCCATCTTCGCATGAGTGGGAAGGGCTGGGTTCTGTACATGTTGTGAAGACTGTTATGCACGCACACACGCGCACACACAAATCCACCAAATCCAGAACAGGAAGACACTAAGGAGCTGGCAGATGATACAAAATCACACTTACCTGTCTGTAATGTCTGCTTTCCACCTGACAGTACTCCCACAGGAAGCGTTCCGGTCGGGGTCAGG
This sequence comes from Syngnathus floridae, assembly GCF_059516105.1. Taxonomy (NCBI): domain Eukaryota; kingdom Metazoa; phylum Chordata; class Actinopteri; order Syngnathiformes; family Syngnathidae; genus Syngnathus; species Syngnathus floridae. The sequence continues at coordinate 14,566,729 of NC_142417.1, read as the reverse complement.
CCTTTGAGAGTTAATACACTCTCACTCTCCTCCCTGGACGACACAAAGCACACAGGTGCAAATGAATCGCATTTTGGCAGAGTGATGAAACATACAGTACGTAATGGTTCAATTATTATCTAATTAAGAAGGCAAATATTTTTAGGGTCGCCTATCAACCTGCATTTGTGCTCCCAATTTAAACAAAGATGCAAGCAATTAATTAGTAGATCACTTAAGTGAAACAACAAAGGTGCTCTTCAGGGACATTGAATGAAGATTTCGAACTGGCAAAGTTGATATCTTGGCTGTTAGTTATTTTTTTATATCAAACCCAAATGTGTTAAGTCATAAAAGAATTAGCCTCACCGTTCCAATACTTTGGGAGGGACATTTTGGAAGCACTATTTGTTTTGGTTTGTGTCCATATGTGTATGCAGTGAGTGGAACTTCTGGTGAATTTTAACATCTTCTAAACATTTCAAGTGGTAAAAACATCATTTTTTATAGGACCACTTTTTGTCGAATTGTATGTGTACTCATGTGAACAGTAATTAAACTGCAACAGAATGCCCAGCTATAAATAAATACACATTTAAAAAAGTTATCTCGAATGACTATAAAGTGTATATGTGCAAGCTGGCTGATTTTGGTTTATTGATCCTTGCAAGACCACAACTGTTTCAAGATTTCAAGGCATATTATGCTCCGGATTCCATTGGAAGAAATGCTAAAATATAGGACAAAGAACAGAACTCATTGACTCATACCTGAGGACTGAGAAGACTCGGGCCATTTTCCCAACTGCACGTATCTTGTTCCGGATTACCTCCTTACGCATCGCTGTGGTGCCACCTGGAAGACAATCTTTTTGTCAAGACAATTTCAACAACAATGGCATCAAGAGACACTAATGACAGCTGAGGGGAATGACATTTTCTTCAACAACTCCAATCTTTAACAATTTAAAACCACACACAATCTCAACAGCATTCAAAGAAATTAACAAATGGTTGCAAGCTGTATTCTAATGGGTCTAAATAGAATAAAAAGAGATTAAGAACATTTTTTTTCTCTTAAAACTGTGCATTTTTGAGCACTTATGCTATATAGAAAACTGATTGCTGTATAATGAGATGTAGAACAGGTTGCCCAGCAGGGAGACATGGAAAACAGGCAAGACTCACTTTGCCACCCCTGTTATCGAGGGTAAACATTTGTGATTATAACTGAGTAGCTGCATCCTTACCTTCATATAGATCATCTCCCTCTGACATGAGCTCATCATCAGAACAAATGTTGAGCACATTCACCAACATCTCTGTCACTGTAGATGGTGGAAATTAGAGCCCATTATATCGTCAATTTGCAAGTTAACATTCACATTCAAAAGTACTAAAAGTATTAAAAGAAAAACAGGAAATAGGATAAGATTAAGCCAACTAAAATAAGGTACTATGTCATTTATGACAACAAATACATGACTGTCATACTTTCTGGAATAATAATAATAATAGCAGGTCGGCATATTGAAGCTTTTTCAGCATTTTTTGGAGAATTCTCAAGGTTTGAATTTTTTTTTAATTTACTAAAGATTTACATCTGCAAAAATGGGCCGAAACTTGAGCTCATGTAAATAGATGTGAACTCTAATCTACTAACTGAGTGAGCCCAAAACTGCATTTGCCAAATACACAAAATTTCCCCGCATTTTACTTTAGTACTTGTTCTTCTGAGAAGGGTAGATGTACACAGATTCATTTAGCATGTTTTGTGATTTATCAAATTTGAGACTAATTATAATGGTTAATTTTACATATTTACACTATGTTGTGCATCTGAAGGGCAGGTTCAAACAAGTAGGCAAAGTGATGCCAGGTTCGACCAGGCAAAATGAGAGGCGGCAGAGAAAATGTTTCCCCTTGTGTAAATAATTTTGAAATGCTACCAACACGAATTAGCATGATAAAACATATATTTTATGCAAATGGAGGACAGTTTGATTTGAGAGTGTAACGGCTTGAGTCGTATCAACTCACGAGAATTAAAATTTGATATTGTACACTGAGAGATGGTATGATGCAATAATTTTTCTTGTCATTTTATGTACATTTGAACGAACTTATCAGTACTGTACAGTATGTGTGCTATTTCCTTCCAAGATATCAATGCACTCATCTTTTAATCAAAAATAATCTTCTGATTTAGGTATCTTTTGTCACTATCCCAAGAACCTTAAATTTTTGTGACATTTCACATATGGTAAGAGGCTGATGGACTGACAGAGAAACGAATACAAACAAATTAACATAAGAAACCAACTACCCATACTAGTACTGACGATAACACCTGGAGTATTAAAGATGCCTGGTTTACTTCTTTATATAGTTTTGGTTGTTATTATTGCGGAAAATCCGGTTTCATATTGATAGGATGTTCAAAATGGAGGATATTCAGTGCTTGTTTGGCAATTTTGAAGGGATTTTTTTCCCCAGACTGATCAATAAAATATTCATGCCCAGTCTGTATGACATACTGTTATTGTATAAAGTGTAAACTCAGCCATGTCATCATTCAATTGCAATGTCAAAAGTAATTAGAATGAATTCAGTATTAGCTAACATTTTTTCTTTATTTCCCATTCTGCACAGTAAATAAAATATTTATGCTTAGTCTGTAAGACATACAGTTATTGTATGAAGTGTTAATTTAGCCATGTTATCATTCAATTGCAATGTCAAAAGCAATTAGAGTGAATTCAGCATTAGCCAACATTTGTTTTTTTCCAACATACCTTTTTCTCCCACAAATGGCAAAGACCATGTGAAGACATCCATAAAATTCGGTAACCAGTAAGGGTGGGGGGAACAGTTGAACTGTCGAATATTCATCACGTTGTTCTCATATTTCAATACAGCAGCTAGAGCATAAGAAAATGAAGTCTGAAGATTAAAACTTTAGGTGAGTGACAATACTAACTGCTGAGTCAAAGAAATATACACAAACCTTTGTTGTTGTACACATCAAGATAATTTGGAGCTGAAAAGATTGTAATTAACGAAGGGAAGCCCGTAGTCTGACTTTTTCTATACATCCGATATCTATTGAATCACAAAACAAAAACACTCAGACATATTGCATATTAAGAGAAAGCGATGAGAAAACAGCAAACGAACTTACCCTGCATCTTGGGCTTCATGGGCTCTAATTACTGACAACAAGTTATTATTTACCAAAAAGTCACAGACTGCTGAGTAACTGCAAAGAGATGAAGACAAGTTGGCTTATTAAATATGCTTTTTGCCAGTATAGTTGTGACAGATTAAGGGGATCAAATGTCTTTCTAGCAATCTACAACACTACTACTTATTCAGAAACAAATGTGGTAATGTTGTTTATGGCAAAATTCAGGACTATTATGCAACTCTGAGTGTACAAATCGTATAGCCACCAAACAATAAAAAATGGAGGAAACTACTGGAACATTTAGTTTGAATATTACTGAGCAGTAAGCAATTATTCTGTGCTTAATAGAACAATTTGATTTCCAAAGACTGTTATTGCAATTAGGAGGACGAACTGCCAAGGAGATGTAATTCAATACCTGAAAAAGTAGGAACAGCCTCTGACGGAGTTATGGTTGAAGTGTTCAGATGTCTTTTCACTGCCATAGTCTTCACCAGGGTCGGCCCAAATCAGGTCACACATTGGCCCGAATGCTGGAGGCTCTTTAAATCTGTCTAACTGTTAAAAAAGACAAGTTCACAAGCATTCTATCATTGCCGTCGGATAGAATAGTCATATCTTCAAGGTTATCACTTCTCAGGAGACCCCCAAGATGCCAAGTTTATTCAACCATTAGTCTTGCATCGAGAAAGAGCAAGCACTTTTCAACACTTGAGGTTGTTCAATAATTTGTGTGGATTGACCTATAGCACAGATTTCTAGAGGGGAAAAAAAAACCCTGAAATTCATCAGAATGTGTGATTTATGAGGTTTCAGCCCAACACCAACGATATGTGTGCTTTCATGACAGTGTGTGTGACCAATGTTGTATGATACTTACTTTCCTTATGTCGTCAAGGCAGTTAATTTCTGGTGAGAGTCCACCATGTACACACAAGAACTGTTGATTAAGCAGGGCAGCAAGGGGCAGGCAGTCAAAGGCCTCCATGCAGGCATCATAGACCCTTTCGGAATACTTAATTTTACCTGTCACAAACATAGCACAACAAATTCGTATGGTTAAATGATTGATATATCAGCCATTATGGAGAAGGCTGTACTGTGAAATTTGGGACCGAGGCTTTAGTCATACGTGTCCATTAATGTGCATAACAAACACACAAATGGTCAAAGTTTCGTAGAAGGAGATGCTGGGAATGATTTCTATGGGTCCCTAACAGTAAGAGTCCCAATACATCTTCCACAGTGTCACTTATACAGCACTGCAAATCAGATTAGGGTCAGGGGAAGCAAAGTCATTACAGGCCGGAGCAGACAGGACAAAGTCAGTACAGCATATGGTATTATGGTTGTCCAAAAGTGCACAGATAATGCCAGTTGAAGTCAGACCAGACTCAAATACTGCACTGCAGACTGTAATTCATACCGTGTACAAAATGTCAATGCAGTATCGTACGTATGTACACAGTAAGCCAATGTTGGGGAAAGTTCATTTTCTACATGAATTTTTTCAAAGTTCAGTTCACAACTTTTAAAATGAACTAGTTCAGCTCATATTTAATAATTGAAATTTTATCAAGTTCATCGTTCCAAAAATGAAAAGCTCATAGTTCTTTTCTTCCCCAAAATCAGAAAAAAGGTTGCTGCGAGCTTTTACCCTCCAGCATATTGGCATTTCCATATTGTTTTCACCCATTCCATACACACTAGTGTCCAGGTGCTGCTATAAACCGACAATCTGAAATACAGGAGAAAAATGCTTGAATTGTCCATCCAACCATTATCTGTACGGCTTGTCCCCACAGGGGTCGCGGGCGTGCTGAAGTCTATCCCTGCTGTCATCGGGCAGTAGGCAGGGGACACCCTGAACTGGTTGCCAGCCAATCGCAGGGCACACATAGACGAACAATCATCCGCACTCGCACTCATGGGCAATTTGGAGTACTCAATCGGCCTACCAAGCATGTTTTTGGGGTGTGGGACGAAACCGGAGGACCTGGAGAAAACCACACAGACACAGGGAGAACATGCAAACTCCACACAGGGAGGGCCGGAGGTGGAATCGAACTCGCACCCTTTGAACTCCATTGCCTAGTGACATTTTAGAGAGGGTTACCCTAAGCATCTAAAGATGGATGTGCATAAAGATACAGTTTGTTTGTCTGCAAATGAGGCTGCATGTGGGTGGAGGCGGAAAAAACAGTGAAGATGCTTTGAGTGAAATCAATTAGCAGTTGGCAAGGTTGTCTGTGCTGTCCCATTAAGCCACACAAACACACACAAAATACACAGGAACATACACACAGGCTTCAACTGAAATTGCGTTTAACTGTGTGAAAAGGATCAACAGCACGCCTGACAGCACTCAGAACTCCGACAGTTCATCATCATGACAATAAAAAAGGCTTCTTTGGCTGTGTGGAGTCTCTTATGCAGATGAAGTGCCACACTGCTCTCACCGGCACTTTTATGACAAAGACGGCCAGGGACACTGGTCAATTTATTAAGTGCATCTTTTTTCACCATGCAACCGCCACCATATTTGAAAAACTGTAGCCATTAAACTCGTATTCAATCATTCTAATGCTGCAGTCCCAAACTGTAAACTGCTGGAACAATATGAACTACTCTACAAAAGTAATTGTTCAGTTTCTGAATTTTTGCAATACAATGAAAAGATTTGGGTTGTCATCAAAACACGGATATGATGAGAGGTGAATGATTCTGCTTTAATTTCAAACTACAGTAATTAAATATTTTAAATCAGCCATAACTTCTTATACCACATTTTTAGGTGTGCAAATTGTAAATTGAAGTTTCACCAATCCTTGATCTAACCAAACTAAAGATACTAAGGATAATGTAATTTCCAATAATTTTGCAAATTACCCAGAATGGAAAAAACGCTAGAAAAAGGATAAGTCCTGAAATTCACCAACATGTTTTAACACTTTGAGGGAATAGATCAATAAAAGAAAAAAAAAAATGCAAATTTTGACTATTAAACACGTTTTGCAAAGAAATAACAGGACCGGATACCATGTCACACATGAATACAGTAATTTAGCCATAGTTTGTCTATAAAATGTTAGCGAAAAAACACTTCCCAGACGCCAAGCCTTCCCATACAGATGAATAATGATGCAGGGATCTTCTTGTCGCCAACAGTATTCTTAACATATACATTATGTTTTGCAATCTGGATCTCCAGCAATTACTGAAACTTGGCATAACTCTGCCTTTTTGTCAGCACAGTTAATACATACTTCAACAGGACAATTCCATCCATCCATCCATCCATCCATCCATCCATCCATCCATCCATCCATCCATCCATCCATCCATCCATCCATCCATCCATCCATCCATCCATCCATCCATCCATCCATCCATCCATCCATCCATCCATCCATCCATCCATCCATCCATCCATCCATCCATCCATCCATCCATCCATCCGCTTATCCGACAGGACAATTCCATTTTGCCCAAATTTAAATGACTTATTCAGAGAAAACGAGTGTGTGAAAATTATGACAATAAAGAGCAAAATGTTGCAAAAAAATAACACTTTGCAAGATGAACACAATTAATGCCTTGAATTTTGTGTCTACAGACCCTAGACCTGCTGTAGTTTTGTTGCAAGTAATAATAAAAATGTAACGAAAATTAACCATTGGAAATCAGACATTGCTTTTAAGTAGTTGATCAAGAGAATCATTTTCAAAAAGCAAACTCATGAAACAGGCCTGGACAGTACCCTTAACATGTTGTTGCACAACCCTTTGAGGGCAATCACTCCAATCAATTGATTGTAACTTGACTCTTGACCCAAGTCGACAACTTTGCTGGATAGAAACACTTAACGCTGTTAAGCCCCTATCCCACAGTGCGGCGAACAAATGTGTTTTCGCCGGCAGCAAATATTGTGTTCTCGTCAAGGTTCGTTCAATGTCGTGAATGTTCACCAAAAGGTTGCCAAACGTTCAGCAGACATTTGCTTGTGCTGTGCAGTTTTAGTGATGTTCAAAAATCCCTTGCCACAGGAAAAATCACAAAAATTATTGGAGAACATCTGGCAAATAAATGGTAGAATTAAGAGGAGGGGACATTGGATTGGCCTTTAAATGGCTGAAAGACTTGCACTTACATTCCTGCTTGAAGGTGAAGTACTCTGTGAGGTGTCGGCACTCGTGGTTCCCTCGCAGGAGGAACAGTGTCGTGGGGTGGTTGATCTTGAGTGACCAGAGGTAGAGAACACACTACGAGGACAAAGTTACAGGAGGAGGAAAAATAGAAAGAGGAAATTTGTAAGTTAGGGAAGTTACTGACTTGTGATGCACAACACGTTCATGCACAGTCTTTGAACTCACTGTACATAAGGCAGACGGAATACAACCACGGGTACATTAGCAGAAAAAGAATAGGATACTTTTAAACTTTACAAACAAGACATCAGATTTATTTCTATTACAGATTGTGGTGCTAAATCAAAAATATACATTTTCTTAAAAAAATGTTACTTTTTTTTAAACTTAAGATTTCTTCTTTGTTGGACCAAAACAAAAGAACTGTAATCAGTATTTATATTATAAGTGTAATCTATATTGAATATAAGCAGCTTTGGTGTAATTAACATGTAGTTGAACCAGAACCTTTTGTCAGAAGTACATCAAACTAGAGAATGCAATTTCCGTCGAAACTGTTTGTGAGAGGCTGAATAAAAACTTGTGGAATGATATTGAATAATGCCAAATCACATCAAATGATATACAACGACCAGGAATGAGGAAGGTGGAACAATGAGAATCGGTCAAAAAATGTAGACACAGTAGCATGCCAAAAAAGTGCAAGGAATAAAATATACTAAAATATAATAATTATAATATTAAAGTCTCAGCCTCAGTCTTCACACAACTTGTATAATTAGTACCCAACAAATAGCAGTAGTAATTGGTGGGCAATACATTCCCTCTTTGGTGATATTGCTGTTGCTTATTTGGTTATTACCAAATAAACATCACTAATCAGGTCAAAAAAGTAACAAGGAAAAAATTTAGTTTCCTTTAATACATTTTTTCAAAAAGTGCTTTTTAATTCATTGAAGTAATAGTTGATTCTAAAAATATTCAAGGATGACGGACAATTCCTCCTTGCCAAACCAAACCGAAAAAATGGTTACAATGGTAGCCATGGTCATTCTATCTATCTATATTTGTAAATGCAAGAATAAATGATGAATCACTCTATAAACTTTGCAATCTGCTGCAAATTATGATTAAGACATAATAATTGTAAAAGGGATGCTCATCTCCTTCCTGACAAATTATGATTAAGACATAATAATTGTAAAAGGCATGCTCATCTGCTTCCTGACTGGGTGTCAGGGTTTCCTTGAGCAAGACGCTGATAAAACACAACACAACTTCTTCGGGTTATAAAAGAAGATAATGTAACTGATATTGATTAAAAATATTCATTTATACATTCATTTTCCAATCCGTTTATTCTCAGTAGAGTCAGTCAGAGCAAATCAGGCTTAAGCTGAACAAAAACTGCCTATATCTAAAACAATAAACAAAACACAGTGCAGCGATGACAAATGCAGAGATTGTGGTGCAAATTATAAATCAAAGCGAAATTAAATCGTTAGATAGGTTAAGAACATGGATTACTCACTTGCTCTGAAATGCTTTCTTGCTAAGGTAGAATACAACTTCAAGGGGCACTTTATGTTACCTAGGCAACCACATCCTTGTATTCATCTTCCTGTACACTCATTTTGGAGAGAGCTACTATGTTGCCTTCAGTAAAAAGAAAAATCTTCAGTTCTAATAGAGTGTAAATGTAGCTATTTATTTTATTATGTGCGCAATATAAATCTAACAGTAAATGTGATGCATGCGCACATTTCATATTCTAGATGACTAAGAGATAAATATAAGCAAATACACATTTTAGCTAAATAATGTGCTACATTTTGTGTAAATTAAGAATTGATGATTGAATACATTGTTGAATAAAGTACAACTGGTTTTAGTGTTAAGCCTCTATTTTACACCTG